>NW_024609884.1:5854812-6457312 GCF_016920785.2 Ixodes scapularis | reverse complement strand
ATGATGAGTCACAGGGTCTCAATATGTGCACCAGAAGGCTGTTCTTGAAGCCTCTGCTAATTAGCCATGTGCCAATTATGAGTAAATGAGTTAGTAACTGGCATATTAAAAAAATATGCACTATTTCTGAAAAATAATTAATTTTGCACTTGTGTCCCAGACAATGCACTGACACTGCAATCACCTAAAAATGAAAGCTGCAGCACATGGGTGGGACTACAGGAGATTTACATTCTCAGTGTTTCAGCCATTTTCATCTCCAAGGATGAGGAAGTATGGACCGTAATAATTGTACAATGGTGTGTTAGGTGCACAAAACATTTTAGAGAAGGAATGCACCACCCACAGTGCCTAAGACAAGTGTAAGAACGTTCAAATCAACTGCAATTTAGCTTACAAATTTCACAAAGTTAAAGCCCTCCTTACTCAGCTTAACCCAGCTCCTATACAAGCACTCAACCAAGAATGCTCGAACACGAAGTACAGGTTACATCTGCACTCCCTGAATGAAAAGAAACATGGTGCTGACCTGACCTTATCGCAAAGTTCTGAAGAAACTGAGAGCTAAAATTTTGAGTGCAACATAGTGAAGACACCCTGTGTATGCAATAAACATACAAAAGGCAGACCCCCCAACCGCAAGAAGCTGTACTCACCAGAGGCGTGTGGCGACCGCCTTTGCACAACCAAACAAAGAAACAAAGTACAGACCGGCATCAGTAGAAAACACCCAGGAATGTTCTGGAAAAAATCTTCCTCCGCGACGGCACTTGCCAAAAGAAAAATTAAATGTAAACTGCTGCAATGCAGCAACCAAAGAGGACAGACACGAGCATTCCGGAATGAAAAAATGATATTTTAAATGATATTTTCGTATATTTAGCATGGGCATAATGGCAAAATAAATGACAAAAAAAAAAAGTTGTCCTGGATGAATGCTTATAAACTGGTTGGCCCTAACGTTACCTGCAGGTGTCAAACCCACACTCGGAGTAGAAAGCCCGGTTCACATAATGCACTGGCTTAAATGTGCAACCCAGTTTCATGATACCGACGCACCTTTTCAACAAGACTAAGATAATACGGTGTGTCGTCACCTGCATTTCCTTCAAACCTTGATCCATAAACAACCAGCTGTTGCTCCAGATGGCCCCCCGCCAATTAATGGGGTGGAGTAAAGTGCAAGCATGGCTGACCAAGTAAATTTTCTTTTTTTCTTACACAATTACGATAATGATTTGCTCAAACATCATTCAAAACTGTCGTGACCTGTTGCTGCTCTGTCAAACACTGCAACTTACAGATCTTCAGCAGGTGCTTTGAGATTGCACTTTTCTTTAACCCTTTGACGGTCGTCGCCGTACATATGCGGCGGGGATTACACATTTAAAGTGCCCGCCTGAATATGAAAATGCGCACACTGTGGCAGACATTGCTATTTATGATGTCTTTGGCAAACTATAAATGTTATAGTCGCACATTGTTTCGTATTGCAGGGCTATTTATAGTTTTCAAATTAGATGCTGTGCACATGTGATGCTCACTTCGCATACCAACTGCTCTGGTGGTAGGAGCACTTACTGTTCCGATTCAGACTTCCAATGCTTTTCGTAACTAAATTTAGAGGATGAGAGCACATCAACCGACCAAATAGTTCTGTAAAACGCTACCAGTTAGAAATCCAGTGATGCGATTGGCCCAAGTCATTTTGTAGCACCTTATGTAGCAGTCAAAAGTCCATCATAGAGCAGCAAAAAGTACTTTTGGAGCACCACGCACACACCTCATTTTTATTCGTACCACTGCGAATATTATAAGTTAAAATTCACGTGTCGGACTATCACACTAAGAAATATGCATGCTTTGCCTTCACGCTTCTGCGCAACGGCAGGTTTGATTTCCTCAAGCACAGAGCTAGCTGTTTAGTCGCACATAGAAGCACTAGGCATGGGAACAAGATGCTGGTCGATGAATGAAGGTAAGAACTGCATGTGAATGGTCATTTTAGGCACGAAATAAAATGTAATCCAAATAGTGCATTCCACTAAAACTCGACCGTCAAAGGGCTCAGGGGGCCTAAATCAGCCTCCGTAGTAATATGAAGTTACATAATCTTCTATGTAGGCTGTTTTCACTCGCCAGAAAGTTGGTACCACTACAGGTCCGGCTGCAGAATTCGTTTTCCTCCTACATCAGACCTGCCAAGCAAATTAGCTCCAACGTGCATAGCCTCGGCTCCGTGAAATGATTGCATTGAAAAACAAATGCAGTGTATACACAGATATGGAGCTGACATGCGTTCCCTAACCTTAACGTGCAGAACAAGATCTCGCTTTGGTGCATGGGAAGCCCTGTTCGACAAACGCTAGTCCTCATAGTCCCACCGGCGTGCTTGCAGCACTAAAGCGACTAGATCAGACCAGTGGCAATGGAAAGCGCAATGAGCCGGTTGCTATCCTCCCAGTGCCCACTTGGTGGAAAGACACACATGAATGCGCTTAATGGGGATGTAAAAAGTGTCGAGAAAAACCTCCGTCTGCGGCAGAGAGAGTAGGAGGAGGAGGAGGCCGCCGGGGCAGGGGGTTGGTGTGAGCGACCACCCCCTTTGCACAACCCACCGAAAACCCCCGGGAGGGTGTTCATCCCTTTAACCTGCAGTCTGAGAAACGGGGAGGAACAACACACAGTTTGCTCTCGCATGGCACCGCCGTCAGTCTCAAAAGGAAGAGGAACACAACTGGTTTAGAGGCACTCTTTTTTTTCTTTTTTCTTTTTTTTAAGCACATTCAGACACAAAATTTTCAACACAGGGGGGTGGGGGAGCATACTGAAGGCTGACAACAAACAGGTAAAAAGAAAAAAAAAAGAAGTGTGAAAAAAATATATATATAAAAGAAACCCTCGAATGCGCGGGGGGAAAATAAATAAAAACCCGCGTGAGTAGGCACCCAACTGCACCGTTTTCACTCGACTCCAGAAGTTGACCGAAAACGCCGCAGAGTTTGAAAACACGGCCTATTGTCAACGTCGGGAAGCGAAGCAGCGGACGCTTTCTCCGTTTTCCTCACCTCCCTGTTTGGTCCAAAGCACCGAGGATTCACTGACGACCTCTCTGGCCAATCGGGGCCTTTCTCCCTTTTCCCGCTGAAAACATGGCGCGTGCTACCTGCCCTCTCGTTCTGTGAGGTCACCCGGAGAGACGTAGCACTTATCTTCGACTTGTAGTCAGTGAAGACGATGCATGTTTGTGGCGTCTGCTCGAACGGTATGGTTGAATTTGACCAGGCAATAAAGCCGGACACACACACACACGCACACACACTCGCACACATTCACACCACATTTGCACATACTTTGGAAATGGTCACATTAATAAACGTGTGCCACGTCTCATGCGGAGTACCTTTAAGGACATACACATCCATTTGCCTCCAATGCAGTATTTAGAAGAAAAAAAAGTAATGGCGAACACTCAAATTTTTATTACTTGCTCTAATGGGCAGTGGCTATTTTTTCACACTTTCCCATGGGAAGCCTACAAAACCCTCGATTTGTAAGACATAAGATTAAAATTGCTTTTCAAAAATTGGAATGTCTATTCAAACCTAAAATGGGCATAATGTGACAATTTGTGACAAATTTGATGCCATTTTTGTTTCTATAATAAAATATGCCAAGAATTGGTTCTACTCAGATAATTCAACATGACTACCCCCCCCCCCCCCCCCCCCCTGTGAAGATTCGAGGAAACCGAGATAAAGGACGAACCTTGTGTTCTACCCCACCCTGTCAATGTGTCAATACCCAATACCACGATGGCATAGAGCATCCAGCCTTCATGCCTGGCCACCCTTTTCCAGTCAATGCCTTTTCATTTGTCTGTTCACTATCTCAGTGCAATCCAACACGTATAACTTACTACATACTTTTCAACCTACCATAAAATCATGAATTCATTTGTGATTTTCCATCAATCGGATCAAACAATGCTCCTTAACTTCCTATTAGAGGTGTGCAAATAGCCTAAAGTGAAAAAAATTTGGGAACAGTGTTTCATAATTCTTTTTGATTCACAGCACACTTTTACTCTTCAAATTATTTGAGTTTTTCAAATATTTGAAAATTGTGAATAATGTCTCGAGAATTCTCCGATTTCTTGCGCCAAGCTTCACTGCTTAGCATAAGCGTGCTAGGAGAAACAGCCGATATGTCAGTATCTCGGTTGTCTCGATGCTCTCAGAAATTCTAACCACTACCATTTGTCAGCCGTATTTAGTTATAATCATAGTTCAACCCCCCATTTCAAAAAACAGTGCCGGAAAAACAAAAACAAAAAAAAACTTACAAGCACCTTCTTTTTTTTAATACAAATATGTGAAAGTGTTTAGCATGTAATAAAACTGTTTGTCTTAGTATGCCTTTTGGAAAAGATTTCCAGCCGTGATTTGTTTCCATATCCATGGTCAATTCAGAGTAAATGTAAAATATTTTCATTAGAAAATATTCTTATTCAATTCGCAGCAAAAAATCTGATATTCGGGCTCCTCTACTTGGTATGGGATAATTCAAGCATCCAACCGTTGAACTGAGGGGCATTGGTCCTTTTAGTACGCCCAAGACAGAAGTGGAATGAAGAGTCCCTTGCCATGTCGCACAAACTTTGCGATGCTACTGCCAGTCCCAAAAAGTAATGCATCCGTTGCTCCCAGATTTTTATGTGTACACCCTAAAAATACAATGCATGAAACACTCAAGTGCACACCAGATGCCCAATTAACTGGTACCATTTTCGAAGCGGGGACCAAACGACATTCGAACCAGGAGCTTGTTTCAAACCAGGAAACTGAAACAACATTGTCCAGACATGTTCCCTTTTCCAAGTGGCAGCAGCAGAGGTGCCTCAACAAGAACCCCTTCTAGTGAACTTGGTGCCCCACCGACAAGACCCTCCCGGACTGACCACACCGTTTCCTCGTTTGAAGACAGGGCCCGTGCATGCGCTCTGTCACGCACTCAGTCGCACCCACACAAAGCTGCAAGGAAGGAGAAACGGAGAGGACGAGAAAGTACGCAGGAAAGGAAGGGAAAGAAATGCCCCAGGCTGGCAGCAGAGAAGTGCGCGAGAGTCCTCCTTGTATACGTCTCACACTCTTTCACTCTTCTAGAGGCAGGCACACCCTTGCACACTCCGAAAACGACAAACGGAAGGAAAAAAAAATTGGCTCGGTATGCTCGAGGCTTGAGAGAGCAGCAGGAAGACGTACTGCTTCTCCCTTGCCCGCACTGCAACTGTCTGCAATAGGGTCAGCCTTCAATATGCTACAAAACACACGAGAGAAAGCTAGTGGAGCAGACACGTGCGGGGGGAGTAAACAGTTTGAGGGGTGTGCTTTAGGCAAGAAAAAGCCCAATCGTTACGAGGGAGCCATTAACGTGAAATGCACGTGACACTCCGCTAGCTTTGGCACATAAACCTCTCTGGTTAGCAGCTTTGCATGCTGCTGGTAAGCAAAACGGCATGTCTCATCTCTAAATGAGCACTGGCATTGAAAAGCTCTGCCTGCCCGAGCTCTCATTTTATTTTTAAGCAGTAGACTCTTTTCAGAACGTTATTAAGGTTAATTGTGTGACAGTGAGAAAGTATTCTAGAAACTAGATTTTAAAATATACCCCATGTACGCAGCAAATGCAGCTTAACCTGAATCAGGAAGTGAAATAATTTTAGTTTTAAATTTTAAAGTTGTTTCTAGCTATCAAACGTCATGCGAAATTTCCAGTAAAAAGACACAACTTAGTAATTAAACAAATTTGGTGTAACAGGGCAATAAGTGTCACTGTACAGGGAAGAAAATAACAGTAGAATCGCAGCAGTTCAGTAGCAGCTTTTGTTTTCTGGGAGCAGCTCCCAATTTTTATCTCTCAATAGCCTGTCCCCCCTTTTTACCATCAGATACAGTCACATTTTCACTAGTTGCCGATTTACTACCACCCCAAGCAATAAGCTCTATATCCCGCCTGTTTTACCCTCCAGATTTCCACACCCTCCAGCCCCATGCCCAAAGAAAGCAAAAAAAAAAAAAATACTCGGCAGACTACGAATATTACAGAAAATGAAGCTCCAATGTGTAGGAATAAAAAGATTGCCTGGCTTAGACTTTCCATCAAATGCAATGAAGCTGCAATAGCATTTGATTGCTTTTCTAACGAGCGTCACTTTCTAGAAGAATTTCATGGAGGCCTGTCCCTGCTAAAGTTAACAGAAATATTAGAGTGGCACGTAACCATGATATCATCTGACATCATGCAGTGTGACCAACTTGAGCGAGCAACGTCCCCGGAGGGTGAAGTTATAGCTAAAAAAAAACAAAGAGCATTGCCTCCGATACAGGCCCTCCCCGCTCCAGATAAGCTCAACTCCCCACGGTCTATCTCCTACTGTTCCCTTGCCCCCCCCCCCCCCCCACTGAATTCCCTACTAGTCTTCCCTGCTCCGCTCGTGGCGCCTGGCCTATGCAGAGAGAAACGGCACCGAGCCACCGGATGAGAAGGTGCCGCAGAGGGCGACGGGATTTGAGGGGATCCCCCAGGCGGGGCGCGGCCGTGGGGCCGAGGCCTACCTGAGAGCGGCACGTAAGTGAAAGGGTGGGGCTCGCTCGCCCTACCCCCGCTGGTCACCACCAGATGCACCAGCACCATGTGCGCCACCTCGAGGTTCCGGTACGCTGGCACTCGGCAAATCAAGTGAGTCTGCGCAGTCAATGACAGAGTCAAAGTGTTGTCGTCATCGAAAACCCGCAACTGTCAACAAGAAGGGAGCAACACAAACGGATCTGCCCCAGAGCCTTTTTAAAGCATCACCTTAGCTCTGCTCTTTTGTTTTAAATGGGAACAGACCGATCTCACCAAGTGAACTGCGCAGGCGTGCACATTCCGGAAGTGGTTCCGCCGCCATGCTACTTGTAGTCATCCCTTTCCGGCTTTCCGGCTACGTAGCGGTGTGCGTACATCGTAGATTATCGCTTGGAACGCCCCAGTTTTAGCTTGGATTCTCCCGCATGTCTGTACCTTGTAAGATTGTGTTGTTTGTGATTCCTTAGTTTGTCAGCAAGCGCAGAAAAACAGTTCCAGTTGTCTTATCGTTTTAGAATAGCTTTATCGTCTGCTTTGACATCGTCTGCTTCTTTGTCTTCGTGAACGCTTGAGCACACTGCCGTTTACGCAGTGGTCCCACTGCGGCCGCAGGAGAAAAACAATGACGCCGCTACTCGAGCTTTCCGGCTGCTTGGACGTCTCAATTAAATTGGAAACTGAATATCTAGTTAAATGGCAAAGAATGAGAAAATTTGAGGGACCATCTGCTTTGTGTAACACTGCGGAACAGCATCAAATGTGTAGGTGAAAAACTGAGCTTGGTAGTGCTCAGTCTTGTGCATAACGTCTAATCAAGAATGAAGTAGAGGAGCTGAATAGACTTTCTCGGTGAGCGATAGTTTCCTAAAAGTTGTTTTATTTTGGTTGACAGCCTGTGCGACAGGGTGCCGATGAACTGCGGAGAGAAGCCTGCACACCGAAGAAATGATCTACAGAAAGGCCATGCCTGACGCGCCGTAACAATTGTCATCTGTCATAAAGAAGCAACTATTCAAGATACCTGATAACGTAGGGTGAAGATGATTTTTCGTGTATACAGTTTCTATTAATTTTTATTTTGTTTACGCAAGATTCGATCGCTAGGAGTCACCCGACGGTGAAAGCTTTTTTTCAGCGGTCTCGATTGGTGTTAATGCAGAATGGATCATTAACACCAGCCTAAGACCACCACAAGACAGGTGAGGTTCGTTTGTTACATTTTTGGCGGTAAGTGTTGCACTTCTAAATTACATTATGTAATGTTTTCGGATTTTGTATGAAAAAAAAAAATTATGAAGTCTGCTTCAGAAAAAAGTTGTTCTATTTCAAGTGATGTGTATCGAGAATCGCTGTTGGTGATTTTCCTGATCTTTTGAAGCACAGTTGTACTTGAGCATGTCGTTGCATTAACAGTTATTACCACCAAAATACATCGAGCAAAAAGTGTATTAAAAACGGCCTCAGCAAAGCAGTGGAGAAAGACCAACGTATAGACCGCTACGGAGTGAATCCTCAGAGAGATTCCAACGTATGCAACATTTCGGGACACTCGTGTCTCGCGACCTGTAATCTATACTTTTTAGGTGACGTGCAATAGGTGGATATAAATTACGAAGGAAATCGCGAAACAAATCGAAAAATACTATTTTTCGCTACCGCTCTGTCCTGCTCTGTATCACCTTTCTTTGCCATGCTGCCTCCGGGAAGACATAATATCCGAGGCCTTTTTGACTGGAGTTGTTATTGTAGCACCATGGCATACAACATGCGAAGCCACTCATTGAAAACCATGAGTAAACACCCGGCTAAAAGTCTCGTGCTAACCCGAAATTTTCCAAACGCCGGGCGGGCGAACAATGCGCATTGACGCGGCCGGAAAACTGGGGAGAACTACAAGTACCAGTATGCACCGCGGCAGCGGTGGCGTCACGCAACTCCTGATGAGATCGGTCTATTGACTCTCCTCCCTTACTGGGCGTTTGCAAGAGCTCACGAACCCAACGAATTGCCACAGTCTTTTCTCTCTGGGCGGCATGCATCTCGTCAAGCACATTTTAATGAAATATCGGCACCATTTTGAATTTCACCGCTCAAGGACAGTTGTAAGAAAACGCACTGCATCTAATAAGGGTGATAACCATGCCACTATAACATGAGTTTCTTTGTGATGGCTATAGATCATCCCAGTTAATCGAGCACTGTGAATCTATGATCCACACACAATCTGACCCAACAGTGCCCTGTGCAGAAGCTAATATGTGACAGACCCTCAGTGCTCATTTAACTAGGGGTGGGTGTAAAGTTGGCGATAGTTTTCTTCATTTTTGTGTAGCCATTCATCGTCGTTTTGGCGGTGTAAGGCCGCGTAAGGCCGCATATACAGTATGGACATGTTTTTTCTACCTTTTCAACTGAATTAGGATGTCTCTACTTTAAACACTGGAACCACATAATGCACGGTTTTATGAGGAGTAGGAATCAATGCTCCATTTTTAGTCAAGGAACAGTGACCACACCAATCGTTTAACTAGCCTTTTACCCCAATGAAGCTAAAGTAATAAAAAATAAATGGTCAAATGACTATTTTACTCAGATAAAAGCATGCTTCCATTACCATACAACAATAATCGTAACCCAAGTAGGAAATGCTATGGTACCATTTATTTAAGGAGACTTACGGGCTGCAAATATTCCTTCTCTGGAACAACAAACTTTTCCCATATGTAGTTTGGTTCACAATCACCCGAATTATCTGAAAACAAAAGAATTCAATGTAACCACTTTAGATATGGATGTGCACACTACCAAAGGATAAGAAACAGAGATCAAATGCAATAAATGTAGCCTAATCAAGTTCTATAAGAGTCCCTAGTTCAACTCACCAGAGACTGGTTCCTTGAAGACCACCTTTGTGTCTTTGAGAAAGTTTTTCCCAATGATGAACAATTCCATGTCTCCTTTGACAGAGCACTCTGTAAGCGACTTTTTGGATATCTCGGGAATTCCAGGAGGCTGAGCTGCAATTAAAATAAATAAGCAGAAAAATTAGCAACTGGAAACTACCTACTCTCGAATTTCCACGCAAGCGCCTTGTAGCTAAGAAGGAATTAAAGTTTCTCGTCCTAGAAGGGGAAGCGAAGCAGTTGGCACAGCCACAACCAGAACTTTGCGCATAGCCTCCTTTACTCTTAAAAGCCTGTCAATTCCCCGGAGTCATGGAGCGCCCAGCCGCCGGACAAAGGTGAGGAGTAGCACTGAACGGTTACCGATATGGTAGTGCAGAGCCACTTCTAGAATGACCAGGGAGCCAGCGCCAAACAGCGGCCTGTGACCTCTCAGCGAAACACATCTGCGTTTGGATGTTTGCATTACCTCTGGGATCATAGTCTATGCCCAGGTGAGGTGAGAGAAAGACAAAGGAGGCTACCGGCGCACGGAAAAATGGGAGAGGGGTGGAATAGCGGAAGATCGATGCAAAATTTTCTCCCAAAAGAAGCCAAACAAAAAGGAGAGTGTCCGTGTTTCCAGATTTTACTGCTGGGGCCTTCATTGGCACTGTCTGACAGGCCGCCTGCGTCTTGATCTACTTTCCCCTTTACGGCGGCCACATTCTTTCACGATTTGAGAACTTTCCAGAATAAAGGAGGCTTTGCAATCCTGCAAATCTGCGTGACATCACGACAGTGTCATGCCGCTCTTTGAAATATCGAAGAACGGTAAAAGGACTCACTGCAGAGGATGGGCGCTGAAGCAACCTGCAGAATCTCTGAGGGCAGGCCGCCACTATCTCGTGCTCGCTGTGCAGGTAGGCACACCCGGAACACGAGACGACACTTAGTGCTGCGCTTCTTGTTCCGCGTGCCGCCGTATCGTACCAGCCGCTTTTCCACATCCACGTTGCGCTCTTTCAGGATACCCACGCAGTCACAGCTACGAATGCAACAACATTCCGGCGTTCATTCCCACACTACCAAATTCACTGTATGATAATGCATACAATATTCCCTTGCTGTGTCATGCCCATGCTTTCACATCTCCTACATTTGTAATCTAAATTAAAAAGTCCCATCTAAAGAGGAAAATAATTACAAACTGGAAGCGTGCCCTACATTAAAGTGAAGATACCAAGACAAATTCAAAAGACCAGTGACAACCAGGAAAAACAAACTAAACATTCTGAAAGCTAAGAATGAGACACATGTTGGAAATCTCCCTTTATGCAGCCTCCAACTGATTTCTCAGATGTGACAAGGATAGCATAAAAGTTTAATAATCGAGCTGTAAAAAAAAAACAAAAAAAACTACACTGTCCAAAAAATATTAAATTTCCGTGCAACTTCTGCTTGCTATCGACCACTTTCCACTTGTTTGGTGACTGCAGCTTCCTTCTCTATTGTCAACGTGTTATATTTTCTGCATTTTATTGAAGCACACCTTGACACACATACATATACAGCAAAGGTGGTGCCCTTTTTAAGAACACTTCGAGACAATGTTTAGTTGACCAAGATCGTTTTGCTACTGGCCTAGTAGCAAAACGATCTTGGTCAACTCAATTCAATACAGAATTTCACAAAAGTCACTACTACGTATGCATGCTTGCAACGCTACTCACAGTCCAGGAAACAAAGATTGCAGCATGCAGAAGGTGATTATTAAAATGGCGTATAGCATACTTATTAATGACATTAACATGCATTACTGGTACATTCTTCACAAACACTTAGTCACTTTCCAATAAAGCATCCATTATTATCTGCATTTCTTCTGCCATCGCCGAGTAAGATGCTCGAGTCCTGACCATAAAAAAAAGTTTCTTTAACTTGGAGGGTTGTCACATATAGTTTCGGCTTGTCATTGTTCAAAAAATGGCATGCTCTGTGGTCCTCTTTTAAAAAACCACAACCTGTTTCGTCCATTAAAAGACAAATTCAGAAAATGGCCTTGTTTAGACCATGACAAGTCATAAAACGAATTTACAACGAAAAAGAAAAACTTTTAGAGCTATATTTATGGCGCGATACAATTTTGTAGTTGGCGCCTGCGGCTGCCGCGGAAAAGTGGTCTGTATTTGTCATGTGGCTGGTCGCTATTTGTCACGTGGTACTTGCGCTCTTTCGGAAGCTTCCTATGGCCTCTGAAAGTAACTTATTCATCTTTGTTTGAAGTATAACAAAATTCTAAGATTAAAGGGACACTGACAGGGTATTTATGCTCGCCGAGGTTTTTAGTTGTACGTGACATATGAGAGCCCAACTACCCAGAACAAAATTTGCGGCTCGAAATTCAGTTTCTTTTTGCCCGAAAACCGCCAATCGAGAACTGGCTGGTTCGAGTCGCGCTCACTCTCTTCTCCGTGGTCACAGGCCGTTTTCTAAGGTTTAGACGCGACCACCAAATTTAATCAAAGTCGTGGGTCATTGAAGGCACATAGTAAATACGAAAAATATAACAAAATATGAAACCCATTTTTTGTGGCTTCAAAAAAGCTGCAAATACGTTGATTGAAAAAAAGGTTGCACAGGCAACCGGAAGCATTCTGTGCGTTCACTGCACATAATTCTCAACGTGGCGTCGTTCCGCACACGGCACCGGCGAATTCTGTCTTCTTTCGAAAAAGAAAATTTTGGACCAATCAAAAGAATTGATATTCATCCCATACGACACGCCCGACCAGCAAGCCGATTGCACGAAGACGTCGCCGAGCCGTTGTCCCTTCTCGTGGCTGAAGACATCACTCGCTCACACGTCAAGCACGAAGTGCGTACTTCGAGCTGAATACGGACGCATACAGGTTCTTTACTATAGTCGGTTACAAGTCAAGAAGGTAGGAGAAGCTCCTCCCACAAGTGTGATGCGCCCGTTTCAAATCTCTCCGCAGTCGAAAGAAGAGTTCACTGGAAACGCTCCTTGTTCCGCTTCAATGGATTCCCACTTGTCTCCGATCCCACTTTTTAAGAAAGCGACCTTTGTATTCATCGGAGAGGGAACCGAGCCCCTGAAAGCAGCCTTTGTATCCATCGGGGGGGAAGCTAATCCCCGAAAGTCGTATTTGTTTCCGTAAGTGGGGGAGAACTCTAACCTCCCTCTCGTGGCTTCCACAATGCTAAGTCAAAGTGGAAAGATAAAGCAAATATGTACCGAAAGGCAAGACACTCCTCGCGCGCTGGCCGCGACGTCACGGAAACGGTGGGACGCTATTGGATGCGGAGGTGGCGGAGGGATATCTGATTCCCTTTGAGGGGCATTTGCCGCTACCTTCTTAACCTGTAACTGACTATAGGTGCGAATGTGGGCAATGCGTGGTGCTGCCTGACTCCAAACCGGGAGTGCATGTACTGGAGGGAAATCGGTAGCAAACTTTTCGACATACAGTCTACCGGCAGCATTACTACGAACAAAAGAGTTCCTTTAGTAGCTCAGTGGAAAGACGTCCGCTTGACACGCAGCAGACACGGGTTCAATCCCTAATGTGGACATACCTTTCTTCTTTTTTTTTTTTTCCAAACATTTTGCTATTTTTCTTTTTTTACAATTATCACAAAAAAAAAAAAATTGTTGTGGACGATACGTCGCTGAACTAAATAGTATGGGATTCCATTTTTGACAACTCTGCCGCACGATGCCACTTTCAGATGCAAGACATGTGAGGCAGCTAAACACGCAACATCTTGGGAGTATTCTTTTCGGAGCCGATCACGGGAATTTACCACGGGCACTCGCTACTAATTGCCAACACTTAAATGTACAAAACAACTCATTTTGAAGTACAGAACAGCGAGTGGAACAAACATAACTGCAAAGGAATCGCACAGCGAACAAATCCCGCAGCATATTTCATCCGCTACACGCGAAAGAAAGAAAAAAAAGAATCGCACGGTCGGGTGTAGCCACACGACTTCCGCCACTCACTCTCTCCTCTCTACTTCTCCGTGCGGTTTGGGGGTTTCAGTTTAGAGCAGTAGCGTTTTTTTGGCTTTATTAAAAAAAATAAGTGACTCTGTAGCAAAATATTGATTGGGCAGTATTCCGTGGCAAAAAATGAAAAAAAAAATTTTTGGGGGGGTGTCAGTGTCCCTTTAATAAGTAACTTTTAGAGCCCAAAGGAAACTCCTGAAAAAGTGCAAGCAGACGTGATAAACCTGTGCGCCGGTCAGATGATGGCGGTGGCGCCTTGAAGCAGACAAACTTGTGTGGGAGCGGCGACAACAGCGACGGCGACGCGTTGAAGCGGCGTCACACAATGCTCAGCGTGCGGCGGCGACGCAGCGCAGCAGTGCACAAGCCTACCACATGACCAGCGGCGGCTCCCATGGGCGCCAACTACAAATTCATTTTGCGCCATAAATATAGCTCTACATTTTTTTTTCTTTGCTGTAAATCTGTTTTATAATATTCTTTTTCCATTCAAAAATATACGAAAGAGTCAGACGAAGAGGATGGACAGGGCAAACATCTTTCGACTTTCAACACATTGAGGTCTTTATTGCCAGGCCGACGAGCAACGAGCTGCTGAAGATTTGGGGAAAGGGTTAGTGGGAAAGATTAGACCAGCGAGAGAGAGGGGGGGGGAGAGAAGAAAGGGGGAAGAGCAAAAAAAAGAGCGAAGGGGGCGGGAAAGGAAGTAAGAGAGGTTGAGGGGCGCTTGGCGTGTACAGGCATCTCGTCCCGAAGACTCTCCGAGTCAACGCCCGCCAGTCCGGGCCGTCAAGGTCGCCAACTCCGGCCCCAGAAAGGTGATCTCTCTCTCCGAGAGCAGGAGAGAGAGTTTCCCTTGCATGTGTCCTTTAAAGGCCAACCAACAAGCAGAAAGGAGGAAGCATACTCTCCACTCTGCTCGACTTTCTCCTTCCCATTTTTCCCGCAAGAGGAAAGAACCCCTCCTTTTTACGTTGCTGTTTAGGATTAGAAAAGGTTAGTCTAGCGGCCAGTTAGTAATCACACAAGGCAAGGCAAAAGCCGCACCTTCTGTCTTCCCCACTTCCCCCTTTTTGAAGCCAGCCTTCACTTTGACCCTCGGACTTGAAATACCGCCAGTGCCGTGGGTGCTACGTGCTCGTCGATCCAGTCATACCAAGGTCATACGCCTATCTTTCCCATGTGGCAAACCCCCGCACAGACAGCTGGGTCAGGCGATGAAAGGAAGAGGTTAAATGGTCTGGCCAGCACGTAGCTCCCTGCACTGCCAGCTTTGGGCTGAACAGAGTATAAACTAAAGAAAGTCAAACCACTCTTCTTCTCGCATGCCGGCACCTACTTGCCCCATTGAATCCTCCAGTGGTTTGTTCATTTGAACAACTGTCTAGAAAACATTTTACCAATAAGGGAACATGAACAACTTTTTTTCTGAACTATAACTTTTTTTCTGTCCATGGTTTGCTATTCTAAATATGTTGCAGTTTTCTTTCTCTTTTGTTAGCCTCTTTTATTAGAGAGCAAAATATGTTTTTTTCCTGTTTTAGCAACTACATCACATACAAAAACAAACAGTTTTCTGTAAATAACTAAATTCAAAAAAACTTAACGATTTAAATTTGAGAAAAACTTATCACGCAAAAACATCTATACTACAACCAGTACATAGCGAACCACTTCAAATCGTAAGATGTCATGCCCACTAAATATTCCCGAAATTCATACTTAGCGAAATCCACGAAATTAAGGGACCAGAAAAATAAAGTCAGTTGCAGTATCACAAACGTTGAGATCTCTTAATGTTTGTGCTAAAATTGCTAAAAATGAAGATGATTCACTGAGTGCCATGGCCATGAAAGCTCCGCTAGGCCTCTCTGAGACATCTCACTATCCTCAAACAGCCCTCAATAAGCGGAAAGACAGCTTGCAATGACATCTGAGTCGTCATCATTTGTTGGTGGTATATCTGCGCTCTTAAACATACACCGTGCCGCCAAAACTTAGCTTGGCGCACAATTAAAAAAAAAAAAAAGAATATACACCTAGCAGCTCAATGTGCCGCAGGCCCTATAAAAAGTAAGAAAAATCTCCGTTGACCCTTAGGCTGACAGCACTGTGGGAGTTATGCGCTTGCCGGACCACTCAACCACCTCCCTTGCATTACCTGACCCCACTCCCTGCGCATGTGTATGGACGGAAGCGTAATCACCTGGATAAAGATATACGTAGGACTGGTTTGACGAGCACGCAGCTTTTACCGTACTGTCAGCTTAGGAGTGAAAGGGGTATGGCCCTGTGTGAAAAGAAAACCATCAGCCCGCCACAGAATAGCCTGAAGAGCGCTCCACGCACCCGAGACAAACGATAGCAACAGCCCCTCCTTCGGTGCTCATATCCTGCCAGTGTGACTAATCCCCGTTGTTCAGGTTTCAGGGGTCATAAGCTGCGCCGCTTAAATGCTTAGCATGTGAGAAGGACGTAAAGAAGCGAGAAGAAAATTGAAGGGGGAAACAAAGGATAGGAAAGAAATGTTCTGCCAGGAAGAATTAATTTTTGCAATCTGGGCTTTATTATTGGGAACTCGGTACATATGGACAGTTGGGAGGGTGCAAATGGTGCCATCTATGCAAACCAAGTCCAAAACATTGTGTTTAACATCCATGCAACAGTGTTCGAAACGTTGTACTGTGTCCAAACACACAGTCGATGTTAAACGAGGGTGTTCAAACTTCTGGCAAACAAAAAATCAGTCGACGCCTGTTTTCTAGATATGTGAAAAACAAGTATCACCCAGAGTGCAAAGAAACTAGTCGCCCTGCCTCTTCTCCAATCAAGATTAATTCCTTGAGACTATTGACACAAACAGTCTCATGAGCAGCAAAAAGACTATGATCAGCCGAAAACATTACATCTGTGGGAGCACCGAAGAATCCCCACCTGACAGTCATGTCCTTGGCAGGCAGCATGTCCACTTCGAGCACAGTGGTTCCATCCAGGCGGCGCTCCTGACATGGCGTTGAATTTTTGCCACATACGCGGCTTGCCTGGTAAAACATGTGCGGCTGCACTTTGCCCTGGTCGGTGCCAATGAACACCTGGAGCTTAACTTGTTCCTGCAGTCCCACGAGCTGCAAAGAAGGCATACAAGGCAGCTCCATCAAAACTGCTACGCAGGATTCCCCCCAAATGCTCATCGCTCAACCGTGGGCAACAGTATGTTGTGCTCAATCATTGTCAGTCTGACAACATCGGTAGTTCTGCAAGGATCTGTCCTTGCGCCGCTGTCGTTTCTGTTGTACTTGAATGATACCGTCAATGTTCCGACATATGTGTACATCTCTTTGCAGACATTGTTTAACCAAAAATATGAAGATATGACGATGTCCACATTCTTCAGGCAGATATTAATGCCATTACTGATTGGTGCAAACTGTAGAAAATTATTATATTGACCTTAAAAAAAAGATGGCCATGAACATTCCAATTGCAAGACGATTTGTTCCATCCCAAAGTGCTTACACAATTAATTAATGGAGAACCGCCCATTATTATTCATGAGCACAAATATCTGGTTGCATTCCTAGCTTCAACCTTTAACTAAAGGCCCGTTCACACTCTTGCGACCGAGTACGACTGAGAGCGACTTCTTAGGACCGGATGCGAGGCAGCGGAGCTGGTCCTAAGAGATCGCAAGAGGCTCAAAAACCGGTCTGGTCTCTCTCGGTCGTACTCGGTTGCAAGAGTGTGAACGGGCCTTTAGAATAAACATGTCATTTATAAGGTTTCTAAAGTCTCGAGAATGTTTGGCTTCCTTTCGCAATGTTGTCAGTAGTGCCTTATCTGAAAGAGAAGCTTCAATTTTCTCAGGTCCACTCAGTTTTGGAATAAGCTTGCAATGCATGGGACCTCGACACAGTTGTTCAGACAATCAAGCTTGAAAAGGTACGAAGTCGGGCTGCTCGTTTTATCTTAAAGAATTATAACAGGTGACTCAAAATGGCAAAAGCCAGAGAAAGCCTAGGGGGGGGGGGGGGGGGGGGGGGGTGTTGAGCTTTAGAAGAACCTGCCTTCAATTCAAGGACAACACAGCTGTCCTAGTTATTATTATTAGTCGAGTTTGAGATGCCGTCTGGCTAACTCGTTTCCCTGTCTCTTCTACTTTTGGTTGTTTCAAGGTTTTTTTCACACCCAGTCTCAGGTGTTTTAACATAATGGTAATAACTAAGGCTGGACAACTGGCCGATTAACCTTCCAATTAATCAATTAATGCTTTAATCACTTTTTTTAACTTTAGAATTCTGCAAATTAGTATACATTAACCGCCCAGTTTGACCAGACAAGCGCCCATGCCTAGATTAACCCAGTTTTCAGTGAAAGTGGGGCAAGCACTCCCCCGGTATTTTACGGTAATCGGTTGAACTTGAAACCGGGTAAACCAAGACAAAAAAAAAAAAAAGGCACGCTTTTTCGCCTACATTCTGCAAAGTAAAAGCAAAAGCTCTAGCACGTTTGCGCAATGCGGGCAAAATGGTGTCGTCATGTCATAAAGACAGAGATGCAAAGTGGGTAATGCAAATTGCAGTAGTTGTAGGCATAGTGGATGCCACTGATAAGTCTGCAGCAAGTGCTTAGTGATCGGTTAAGCGATCGGTGATCGGTCGCAGTCGGTTGCAATTGTGTGAACAGCGCTTGAGATGTTTGTCCAAACATTTATTGGTGTCATTTCCTGTGACTTGCCAGTGAAGATGATAAGCAGGGGCCCCAAACGTCAAAGCCCACCTGCGTCCTCGTGATAAAATAATGTTAAAAAAAAAAAAAAAAAAAAAACACACACCCTTGATTTTATTTGACAATGGCCTTTAGAGTAGCAACCTTCTCCGTCGTGCTCGAAGGGCTTTGGTCGACCAGAAGGAATTAAACGAACAGAAGAAAAAATGTCGAAAATAAGCAGAGTTAGGCAAGACAGAAATATGAAGCCCTTCTGCGGGCGTCAAGGTGTCTGGTTTCTAGGGGTTACTTTCCTTCGAGCACCCTGTTCAGGCGAGCTGCCTTCGAGCTACCATTACGACTTCTGAGTGGGAAAGGCTACGGATTACCAACTTCAGAAGCCCTTTGTTGCCATTCCCAAGAATTCATTCAAAGAGGCACAAAGGGAGGAACTAGCGTTATTGTGAACCATTTCAACGTTTTTTGTTGTCATCCGTGCTCGAGATCCCCCGCGTAGTAACATAGAAAAAACGTTTGGCTTAGACGAAGGTGGTCAAGACTACATTGTATGGCCACACTGAATGGTAACGAGCAATGAATTTGATGCCCGGGATTTGTGATTAGTGCTTTTTTTCTGTATGGGCAGCGCGACCAAGTTTTGCTTGCCTGTTTCGACCTTATCGGATACAGCAGCAAAAATGGTAAGCTTTTTCGTATGTTAAAACATGGGAGTCAGGCTAAAAATTTGCCCAGAACATAATTTTATGAAATATACTAACTTATTTTGTAGGCCTCGCATTCTGGAGTAGAGCTTTCAGGCCAACATTTCATCGCATAACAGCCCACGCACAAATTTCCCCTGGCAATTTCAAAAATTGAAATTTCTCATGAGGATCCGAAAGAGACAGTAGTTGTCTAATTGAACTCGACGCTGGTGACCCAGAGCTTCTGTTGCATATGAGTAGGGTTCCGCATTTACTGAATCGGGGATAACTGAAAAAACTCTTATTGGAGCAGCCCTGAACAAAAAAAGCCCAAGATTCACGGGGAAAAAAAAACCTGCATTACAGCTTCATTTTGTTCTGAATGGGAACACGGTCCACACTGAACTGTTCGCGAGGCTGTTTTTTCCTTCAAACTCATTCTCTTCTCTTATCCTTACCGGATTCACAAGCATGCTCCCTTGGAGGTAAGAAAAACCCATGCCCTTTTTTCTTGAAAAAAACTCTTGATAAAAAAACAATTTTTTTCACGAGTCGCCTCCAGAGTGCTGTTTAGCTAGCTAGAGCTTTCATTGCTTCGAGCGCGTCTCCACGGGTTGATGCTGCCTAGAGACACTGAATGTTCCCAGTGACTCTAGTGCTGGCTAGCTCATAAGTCTAAAGAAGGGTTTCATGCCTTTTCCCCGCAGATTCAACGTTCTTCGGTGACAACCTTTGGTAGTGGATGAAAAAACGGGTGTTTATCACGAGATCCCCCAAGCTCCAGGGAACATTCGCGTGACCCGAATAATCGAAATACATTCCCGTACCTACGAGGAAAAGAAACGGGATGTGGGGTTCCAGAGCAAGAACCAGCCTCGCGGACAGTTCATTGGAAGCGGTATTTTATGTCAAAACAAAACTGTAGATCTTCTTCCTGCAAAGCTTGGGTTTTTCTTATTCAAGGACACCTAGCCCAATTAATAACATATTTCACTGTTGAACATTCAACCACCGCATTACTTATTGCAATAAAGGTAAAAAACTTCAGCTGCACAGTGATGTTTTTAACAGCGACGCAGGATTGGAACAGACACCCAGTATCAGAGGTTAGCATTGTACCTAATGATTCCGCATTGACCTCGTATTGTTCCTAGTCCATTTGTAACTTCATGTTAGAACTACCTGCCAATTGTTATGATAAGTGCTGTGTAATTAAAAATGCTTGATAGTGTTGCGGTTGTCATAATTGTAGGTCTTGTATAACTATCTACTTCACTCCCAAACGTCCTCCCCCTCCCCCAGGAATGGAGGGAGGGGGGGGACATTGGAATGCAGAAGTTTAAAGAAGCAAAAGGAGTGGGGCTATCCATTGAACCATGAATTAACCTATGCAAAAACTTAATATCTCGAACAGACCTTCTAAAAAAAACTGCCTACCGTAATGGAGAACGCCCACCCAAAATGAAGAGATAAATGGTGAAAAACATGGGGGTGGACTATCTTTGGGGACGCCACAGCAAAACCTTATCAAAAATTAATGATAAACACCCTGGCACTGGCTACAAACCACGCGACGTGGGAACAGATACCGCAGATCGCGGACACCGCAAATTCACGTTTAACGATGCGATAAACACGTGGGAATTCGCAGGAAAGGATACCGCAGGTTGCGGACGCAGCAGATTCGTATTTCACGGTGCGAAGAACCTGCGCAAACCCGCCGAGAACTCGCGTCTCACGGGAACGAATACCGCAAATCACGGACACAGCAGATGCAAGTTTTATGACGCAATAAACACGCGGGGGACCTGCTACAAACGTGCCTGTCACACGATATCGCGGCGCAGATCGCGGATAAAAAAGCATGCATCCGCTACAAACTCCTATGTTTCGGGTGCAAAGACCGCAAGTCACGAACGCAGCTGAATCATATTTCACGGTGCAATATACACGCGGGACCAACTCGTGTGGAATTGAGATTGTTGCACGCAGATCACGGACAAAACGCGGGAATCTGCTACAAACTTTATGTCACGGGAAGGGATGCCGCAGATTGCGGACTGGACGCAGCAGATTTGCATTTCACGGTGCAGCATACACACGGGAACAACTCGCGTGTTACGGGAGCCGATATCGCGCGCGCACATTGCGGACAAAAGCGCGGGAGCCCGCCATGAACTCGCTTGTCAGATGCAAGTTCATGGGCGCGGTTGATGCGATTTCTGTCGGACATCGCGTGACGACCGACGGGAATCGGCGGGTGGGCGATGTTTCAGAATTTTTCTGCTACAGATATTTAGCCAAAAAACGGGATGGGCGATCTCTCCGGGGCGGGCGTTCTTTCGGAACTTTACAGTAAATTTAATTTTTCTAAAATCAAATTATATTCATAACAGCATTTTCAACCAAAATATCTGTCATAAGATAGTCGTACAAATCATTTTTGTATTTGTTCAATATTTTCACTCACTAAAATAAAGACGGAGTTCCACGCCACAGATGCAAATTCAGGTCTGGAGCACACATGAGTGCAACATATTGTAGTCAAAAAAACAATTATGAATTCTAAGATATCTGGGTAAGCGAGAAATTATTCCCAGCATATGTAGGAACTGTTTAACAATGGAGTTCATATGAGAACAAAAGAATAGGTGCTCATCCACAAAAACCCCTAAATCTTGTGCTAATGTGCTCGTCTGGAGTATTTTCAAGAGTACTGTAAAATCCTTTAAGGCCCGTTCACACTCTTGCGACCGAGTAAGACCAGACCGGTTTTTAAGCCTCTTGCGATCTCTTAGGACCAGCTCCGCTGTAGCGCATTCGGTCCTAAGAAGTCGCAGAAGGCTTAAAAACCAGTTTGGTCTCTCTCGGTCTTACTCGGTTGCAAGAGTGTGAACGGCACTTTATTTTCGTGGCTCCTATTTTTCGCGAATCATTCACAGAGGACATAATCGCGGCCACTAAATTTTGCGAATTCCAGACGCCTGCATTGAAACTCCTAAGGATACAAATTTTCGCGTGCCCTTAAATTTTGCAAATTTTTTAATTCAAGAAACTTAAGGGCTCGCAAACATTAAGGGTTTTACAGTACATGCAAAAGATAAAGCGCTAAGTTTTCTTGGCAAAGATATAACTTGGGTTTTGCGGGAGTTTAAAATAAGGTTGTTTGATCTGCATCATACTTGAACGGTACAAACCTCGTCCTGCAGCAAAGAGCAGTAGGTGATAGATTTTACATCCCGAGTGCTTCATAGATGACATCAAGTCGTTTATCAAAACAATAAACAACAAAGCGAAAAGGCCTGAGCCCTGAAGCACTCTTGACAAAGGCATAAAAGAGCGTAACAAGCAGCCAGAGACTCCAGCACCGTTCTGTCTTTTGCGTAAATAACTCACAAACCAGGCTCTGTACTCAGGGCTAAGACCGTAATTCTCAAGTTTTAGCAATAACAGTTCATGATTGACCCTGTCAAAGGCTTTTGGTCATACCCAAATATACTGTATCTACCTGACCCCGACTGCGAACAATTGGCATAGAACAATTAAAAAAATGTGCACAGATTTGTCTCAGCAGATCTGTCTGCGAGGAAACCATGCTGCACAGGGGCTACCTTTCTTTTAAAATACCGTACATCACCTTCGCAAACACTTTTGCAAATGCATTTAAAAGGGATACGGGACGATAATCACTAACATCACAACAATTACTCATGGCACTGTAGCTATTTGAATAATTAAATAAACAGGCATCCACCATTTTCACAGACTTCTTAGTAGGCTCCCACACACGACGGAGCTGACTTTTGAGGAGGACCAATTGCAGTGGCCTTCTGCCACAAACACTGCACGAGTCTGTGGCAAGAACCGAGCCCAGTTGCAAAGTCCATACCTTGACGGTGGGAAAGCCCATTCCCGTGCGGTCCTTGACTGCCCCGCGGCTCCCCTCAGTCAGGTAGCGAGCACGATGCTGTTCTTCCGGTTGAGAGAGTATCTTGAGCTCCACGTCCCCACGACGGCTACGGCTCGGGAAGGACATGTAGAGAGTGGGGCGCTTGGCCACCTGCGTGGACGCAACAGCATACGCTATGTATCCACTCGGACTGAAAACTCTTGACGAGTTTGATAGCATGGGTTGGTTGGTATGCAATTAACAATGGGTATGTCGGACATTTCTCAGCAAACATGCCTCAACACTTATGAGGTCAAATGAACTGAAGAACCATGCTGGGTGTAATACTGCTGCTCTGAGATATAGATGACAGAAGTAACAAAAACTGCATTTGCACAGAACTTGCACGATGCCAGCGCACACTACTAGATCTATTCTTGTATTCAGATGGAGCTGTAAACATTTTAAAAAGCACCAGCCTGTAAACTTTTAATAAATTCAGATTCATCCGAAAAAGCTCCATATACGAGGCCACAATGTCCAGGACAATGGGTCACTGTTTCTTTCGGGGTCGTGACAAGCCAATTTAACTATGTGATTGTGCTGCTCCGCTTTCCAGTTTAGACTATTCATTTGGACCTCCTACTGGAAGGAGAAGGAGGCATTTCTATCACAGTGGAAAGACTACTATCAGGCAGAGAATTGGAATGGCCTTCTGCATCTTTTAATTTGTTGGCCTGCAAATATTATTTCTTATTATTAGTAAGTTTGGGGAACTTGAAATAACCACAATAAAAAAATTAAACAACAAAAAATGCCCAATTTCTGATAATCAAACACTTCACACTAGTGAACTCTAATAAACGCTGAAAGTGTGATAAAAATAAACTCGAAAAAAGTTCCTCCCATATTTAACCACAAATAAGCTTTAAAAAAAAAAGAAAAAAAGAACACTTTGAAAGGCTAGTTACGAGCAGGTAAAGAAATAGCCTCAATACGAAAGTAGCAAAAAATAAACCTTCCTAATTTTAGGAGGCACAAGAAAATTACGTTAGGCGCTGCGAAAGACGTTCCGCAAGGATGGGACAACGCACCTGGTTGACTCTCCTGGCAATACCGCCCTTGGCGACCATGGACACTGGCGAGGCGAAGACGCCCCCCGAGGGCCGACCTGTCGTAGAATCTGCCGAGAGCAGGCTCCTGGTCGCTCCGCAAATGCTGCTGCCCTGGGAGCAGTGAGACTCCTGGGGCGACGCCTGGGTCACTTCCCTGTTGGTAAACGACACACAGAGTCACTCCAGACAGACAACGGTGGCAACAGGTGAACCGTGCCGCCAGTGCCAGGTGCTGCACTTTTACTTCCATCCATTCTTGTGAGAAAAGAAACCAGTTAGAATGCATAACTAGTGCAGGTACACGCGTGCATCGGATTGTGACAGGGGAATCACCGAGTAGGCCCAAAACCAAACGTGTGCATTAGTGATGCAAAACTATCGATAAGTTCAGGGTGTCAAACTGAACCCGAACCCAAGCCAAAAAACCGGATCGAAACCGTTATTCCTGATTGAACCGGAACAAAACCGAGACTGAAATGGAACATTTCATATTGAATCCGCACCGAACGAAACCACAATCTCATGTGGCGATTACCGTTCACTGGAAAACAGTAAGGCGTAATGAAATCTGAGCTGCAAACGTTTTTGCACGTGGTCGCAGGTGGCTTCAGTGGCACGGTGTTGCCTAAATAAATGGCAACGATATGGAGTTAAAGGGGTACTCCGCCATTTTCTTCATAGTCCCCGATTTGCCTAAAAACTTGCTAAAAACACCAACAAACATCGCTGAACTAGTAACCAAAATATTTGGACAAAATAACTTTTTTTCGCGAAGTTACAGAATTTACAATTTTGGTCCTCATCGTGTTTTCCAAAGTGAAAAGCTCTAGTGGCAACATTGAAAAAAGTGACCTCATGAGTGTGCAGGGGTTCACTCTTTGGGCTGTAGACTTTGTTTTCAACTGATTACAAGCAGTTTTATGGTGTCAAATGAATGCTTTGGAAAGTCGCTCCAGCTCCCGCGCAGCAGCACGATACAAATGCTCGGCATAGTTCATTTTTAGACTGCCCACTCGAACCGCAAGCCGGCACATTCGTGACTTCACGGCAATGAAAAGCGCGGGTATATTCGAATCTTCAATTTGGCGTCATTTTCATTTGCCGATTTCACAATAACTATTCTGAATTTTGCGATACAAAATAACATATTAGAAAGAGTAAAGGACGGCGATTTCAAAAATATAGTTAGTTGGGGTTGCTCAAAAAGTTGTCGGAGTTCCCCTTTAAGTGACAAATAAATAAACAAATAAATGAATCTCGCGTCTACCCACGTCTCAACGTGGGGTCGGCAGGTCGTGTCGGAGGAGTACACCAAGAAGCAGTTAGTTTTTGTGTGTTTGTTTTGTTACTGCTAAACAATACTCCATGAGGAAAGAGAAGACAAACATAAGCACAAAAATAAAAAAAAAATTGACGGGGTGCTTGGGGCTGTTTGTTCTGCAGTGCCAGAGGGCCAGTGCAGGAACCGGAGCAAAGAAGAATGGAGCTGCAATGTCAAGCCAGGAGCGGCGTGTCACAGAGATGCCAGGCGCCTGCCTAAACACTCATTGCTTGGTGCTACACTCCATTTCTCCATGTGATGGACTGCAAGGATGCTACGAGCCATCAAAGTCAAACCAACGCTATGTGAGCGTCACATAACCTTCGAGAGGGGCACATAGTCACAACGTGCACAGTGCTGGATTGACTGGGATGGCTCGTAGCATCCTCATGGTCCGTCATAAGGTGCTACAAAGTGTAGCTGGACGCTGCTTTTTTTGTTTTCCGTTTTTTTTTGTTTAAAGCATGCAACGACGCGGAAACCTCCACCGATGAGGGCGACCCGCGGTACCGAAAGCGCGCGATATGAGACGTCTTTGGTTTTGGGCTTATTACTGGTCAGAGCCACTAAAAGCTTCTTTTTAGTCAAAATACAAAATATAAGTGGAGCGAACCGTATCAATTATGTATGAAAGTAGTTTTTGTTCAGTATTTTAGATCAGAAAAGAAACAAATGCAGTTTATAAAGTAGGGAAACAAGAAATGACCCGTCGACATACCCGTTACCAAGCAGCGGAAAAGGCGGCACATACTAGAAAGGAGTAGTTGGATCAGGTGCCAACACAAAGGTCCCGGATGTATGCGGCGGTGCTGCGGTCATAGGGACTGGAGGATCCGACCGGCTTCGAGCGTTCCGAAGGCCTTCGGCGAGCAGCTTCGTCTGGCGGTTAGGCTGTTTCGCGGTATGGCAGCGGGAAGCGGCTCCCATTCTGACCTGATTTTTACCCCGTGTTTGCCGTCGTTTGTGGCCAATGAAATGTCATGCCGAATTAGTGTTTAATCGCGCAGCCAATGCAATGGGAGCCGCTCTGGCTGCTTGCTGCATAGAGCCTGTCCAGAACATGCTTTAGTGGCGCCCTCTCGCGCCGTCGACACGGAGTGCGGCAACCCGTGAGCGCTCGCCCCTCTAATTCATGGCAACTCAAGCAACCAAGGACGTCATGAAGGAGGTTATTTTTTGCTTGTTTTTGTAATTTTAATTTGCCTATAACTTTTAAAATAAAGCGAAATTCGAGAAAAGAAAAGTTTTATTAAGTTACTATGTTCAGTGCGCTCAGGTTCGGTGCAAATTAAAAATGAGTAAAAAAGTAATTGCAGGGCCCTTGCAGGGCCAGAGAGCTGTGATTTGAACTAGGATGGAATGTGAAGTTGAGGTGTCGTACTTTATACTATTTCACAAATTGAGAGACAAGAGAATGTGTAGGGACTGCAGACGCAGAAGAAGGTCAGATCTGGTGTTTCAGCTGGTATTGTCTGCAGGGGTACATAGATTCAAGACCACAGGATTTAATAGCTAAAACAAAAACAAAAGGGAATTTGCAGAGCGGGTTAGGCTTTTAATGTCCCTTCTATTCCTTCAGTGTTTTACCCGAAGGCAGAGCACGATTGAGTCTGATGCCATCGGGGTGGAAACAAAAAATCAAGACAATATAAATTATGACTTAGACTTAATGTAAAATACCGAGCATCCACCCATTGCACACTCAGCACCCACCCCTCAATTTTGTAACATTTGGAAAATACACAAGGGACATATCTTTACATAGTGTTGACCTAAGGATTGCCCATGTTTTACGTGATTATCTCCAAATGTAGAGAGGACGCTTGCTCGCGATTTTACGTTAGTTTAATTTGGTATATAAATTGTTGCGCCGTGATGAATTTTTTTTTAGGCATATTTTAATTTTAGATTTTTGTTGCATACAATTATTTATGACTTAAATCGTGCAAGACACGAAACAATTTTCTTTTGAAATTACACATTCTTGACATTTCACTCAAAGATGGCAGATATTCGTGCGAACTCGCAATGTTTTGAGCCACCGCAACTTATACTCCGTTTCACGATAACTCGGTGAACTGTGGAGGCTGCGGCCCCCGCAACCCAATAAGGGCATCTAATCAAGGCACGTGACGACGCTCCACGGTCGAGGACAAGGAGGCCTCATTACCGCCACAGCAAAGGTGCCGTCCGCGACAAAAAGTAGTTCTAAGCTTCTTTTTCTTTTAACAGCAATTGAACTCCCGCGATTGCATCCTATGCTATATGACACGAAGGAAAGACGAAGACATGCGACTTCTCAACGATATCTTAACAATGTGGCTTTTGAACGATGTTTGAACAATCGCAGCCCTCTAATTGACCGCTTCCGCTCAAAACGTTGCCCTGTCATTAGGGCACTTGCCATAGATTTGCAGGTAAATTAAGCATGTGGTTTGTCTCATGAACTGTTCCCGAAGAGCTCGCTACTTCAGCAGATGGCAATGTTGCCGCGGTGGACGTTCATCCAAAGTTAGTTGGTTTGGAATCGGTTCTCGTCTGCTGGTCTTGGCCAGCAGACGACAGCCGGTTCCTCCGGGCCTTGCATTTTGTGCAGTGACCTAAACTCCCCCATGACATGGTGTCACGCGTCCCGCTCCAATGTTTTTATTGGGTCACGGGGGCCGTAGCCTCCACAGTTCACTAAGTTTTTGTGAGAAGGAGTATAGTCGGACACGTTTTCTTTCTAATAAAATTATGTTTCAATTTTTGTACTTAGATTTTTATCCTTGGATTTTTGTACAAAAATCCAAGGACAAAACAGAATCAAAACATTTAAGAATTAATTTGATTTCTTAACCCTCTGGGGTGATCCTGTTGGGTAACTCCCGACAAATAAATATTCCCGTTCTGGACAAGTGTCAGGACTGCCCCGACAGGTCCATTTCTCCTTCGCAGTCAAGCGTCGGGTGCCTACCGACAATTTGAACTTGCGCCATCTCTTGTCGGGTATGTAAACTATGTGTACTTAGTTTCTTGTCCCTCCAACAGGTGCCGTAAGAGGTGCGACACATTTTATTTTTGCTAGATGCGTGAACAGGCATTTTGCGCACGCTTTTAGGTGTTCCAAGATGGCAGCCTTTACTCTGTCCACGTCTTACGGACTGTGCAGTCTGCGGTGACAGGAAGGACAAAAGGCAAAGACAAAAAAATGTTTTCTACTATAAAATTTTCACTTGACACCCTGGCTTGCACGCCGGCATTTGCTTTGAAAAGTATCATACGCTGCGCAAATACCGCTAGTAGAGTTCAATAATTCAAACGAAAACATTCAGGACAATGCAGAGTTGTTTCAAACTGAACATACTGATCATAGTATATTTAAGAGTTGAATTTGAAGTCGCTCATTGATGTGATCTTTTCTTGCTTAAATTAATTCCGACTAGAAGAGCCTACAAGTGGTAAACTCCCATGAGCCCAAAAGGTTAAAAAGTCACTGAAGTGGATTTTAAGATCCTCTTTGTATGGTGCAACTAAATTTATCTCCATTAAGTATAATAGAACACTGAAAATTACAACCTTGCTCTTTTTCTGAGGTGCCTAAGAAAAAGGGGCATGGCAAAAAGGCCACACGTGATTGTAATATTGGGTTTTATAGGATGCTTAGGGTGCGTAGATTGAGTCTTCACCACAAAAATTAGATTTCAAAATCCACCTTAGTGGATTTTTCATGCAGTTTAGTCTTCCTATATGATACTGAGGATAACTCGATTGCTGTCTCGCTAAGAAATATGAGGTGGGGTTGTCCCTCAAGAGAAGCAATTTTCTTAACAGGGTGCAGAATGGGAAACCAGGCACTCCAGTAAAAGCTGTGGCCCGTTTTCAAAAGGCCCCGTTTCTCTCCCAAAGGGTGGAAGATGCTGGCCGAGAACTCGGCCGACTCACTTGATGAGAGCACGCAGAGCCGTCTGCAGGTTGTGGAAGTCTGGTGCCGCAGCCCTCGAGGTGGAGGGCGCGTCTGGAGGCTCGGCACATGCCAGCGTGTCTCCCAGCGTGGCCTCCTCTGAGACGGCGAGCGGGGAGGCGCCACCGAGGGTGCCACCGCGCCGCGGAGAGTGCGGTGGCGGGCTCAGGCTGGCCCGGCTCGAAGACGGGCTGCTCACGCTAGACGCAGGGTTGCCCGCACTCAGCGCCCCAAGCCAGGAGTGGTCCTCTTTCACCGTCATGTGCAGCATGCGCACCAGCATCGAGTTGGGCTCTTGCAGCAGGCTGCTTGTGTCCTGTGGCCAGACAAGGGGATCAAGGCAGGCTGAAAAAGGCTAAGAGTCTAGAACAGGGGTGGCCAAGCTGCGGCTCCTCTCGTGTTAAAGTGCGGCTGGTGGCTCCCTCCCCTACCTCCGCCCCCCTCCCCCGCCTCCCTCCTGGTCACACGAGCACTTCCCCAAAAAGAGAAATGGAATGTGCTTTAAATCGAAAGACAGGTAGTCTTGTGCTACTGTTACCTTACGTACAGTTGGACTGCTTTTGACTCGGATAGATTGAAAGTAATTCGAGTTTCGTTTATTGCTCTGGACAAACGTTTGCCCCCCACCCCCACGGCTCTTGGAAGTTTCGTGGTTTTGTTCGCAGCTCTTAGGCCGGGTCAGCCTGGCCACCCCTTGTCTAGAACAACAGCTGTGACTGGGGCAAAGAAAGGAAATGCATAGAAAACTAGGTTCGAGCCTAGGTTGATCAATGCCCTGCCTAGCAGTCTGCCACATCGGACAAAGCATTCTTCACAAATGGGTTTTCCTCCACCGTTCATCGAGACACTCCCTCACTCTGCAACCAACAGAGGCGCATAGTCTCCTAGAAAACATTGCAAAAACAAAACCAGATCTCCACTTTCTCTAAACCACTAAATAACGAGGAAAGAAGCACAGATTAACAAATATAAAGATAGCATATTATCTGTACTATAGTACGCACCTGGCATATAGTTTGCAGGAACAAGCTTTGGCTGAAAATGTGTTTTCCCTTAGGTAGTCCGCACCTGGTGCATAGTCTGCACTAGGTGTTCATTCATGTCTTACTCCCAATAAAAACAGTAAGTCATTAGTTCCCCAATGAATAGTACTCCATGCTGACTAATGAAATATTAGTGTCAATTCTTCTTTCTATAGTCTGTATTGTTGCTTTAAAAAAAACAAAAATCAGTGTGAAGGTGCTTTTTTACTTCGGAGGTATCGCAACCGTGGTTCCTGAAGGACCCCAAAGTAACTTATTTACTAGTCGCAATGATTTTATGACCGCAAGCTGTGGGTGTTTGTGCTATCAAGATCAAGCTTGATCCACATTGTCAGCTTGGGCGCAGCAACCTGGCACGTCACCTGCATGGGCATTGAGGTCAAAAGCAACACACTGACAGTCTCGTTTTTTTTGCTGACTAATGCCCTGTGTGAAACAATACGATTTGCTTACCCGCATTGTGCAAAAGTTGCACTGATAATGAGCAATTTTAAAAACAAATCCTCCACACAACATAGAATATCAGTTCTAAACACATATTGTCCGCGGAATATAGTCCAGAAAATATGGCATTTGCGTTTGTATTTATAAAATATCAACAACGAAAATTACAGAAACGTGTTTCGCCCCATGTTCTCTCTTTACATACCTTACTAGTGGAAAACAATGATGGTCTGTTTACATTTATTCAACACTACCATAATGTTGCATTTACAATGAGCGCGTGGTACAGCGACTGTATTCGACAACCACGTGAATAAAGGGATCTCACATATTTAATCATTTCACCTTTATGGCATTGGTCAGCTTCATGTTGAGCTAATTTCCTAGAACCTATTTATCCCAACAATAGTGACCTGTGCAGAGTAATGAAAACGCTGTGAGCCAATTATCGATTGAGGGGCCTATAGAAGCTCCTTCTCGCCATTTGCATCCTCTCAGTGACTAGAAACTTTGAACAAAACTAAAAGCGTGAGAGATAAGATATGCAAAAAGAAGGAGAAAGCAAATAAGCAACGTTTCGGGCGCACGCCCTTCGTCAGACCATGGCCTCTGAGATCCCGAAGCGCGCGAACGCTTCTCCGGCCTTCCCATTTGCGCGGAGAGGGCGTAATCGGAAAAAGAGAAAGAGCCGGCATCTATCCATGGGGAGGTGCTCTTTAACCAAGTCATCCACAGCATGGCACGAGGCAGGAGAGTTCAAGAAAAAGTCTTGTTACGTTGAGTTACTGCAACTTATACTTATAAATTTTTGTGTATTGTGGTAGAACGGTGAACAGCTGCTCTGGAGACGTAGACAGACAATTTGTGATGCTTATTTAATTATTTAATTTGAGATATTCATCTGGACATGTTTTCATTTTCACGGACCAGCTGCGCTTTATTTTAGCCCAGTATGAATAGCCCACAGATTGTGCGGCATGGCAGCTCGCTTGCAACTGCTACACACAAGTTGATTACGATATTCAGAAGTAAATACTGTAAGCATTTTTTTTGCTGCTATTATTAGTTGCACCAATCTGCAGGCCTAGGCAGCTTGTTAAGAAAAATCACCCGATCTTCTTTTTCTGCGACCAAACACGCGCGGAAAGGACGGAAAAACAAAAATGACAAGCAAAAGTAAACAAAACCACTTGTTACAGTTGGAAAGGAAGGGAAACACTGTGGCAGGTATGGACAAAAGACGGGCAAAGTTCTAAATTAGCCATTCTCGCTGCGTACAACCATAAAAAAAAAAAAAAAAAGTAGCAATGTTGTCGTTTTTTGCGGTGGTCTGCGAGCAACCGTTCAGGAAAAGTACCCCTCAGGGGAACCTCTTTACCCCTATTGGGGATACAAGCATTCATGCGTACAGATGGTTTATGCTGGCGAGGTGCGTGTTTGTGGTGAGAAACGATTGTATGAAGGCGGCGCCGCCGGGGACGAAAAGAAACGCCGCGCCGCTAGTCATCTGAAAGAGCATTTGCTGCACACACCAAACTATACAAAAACATACACCCACACACACATGCTTCAGCGTCTGTTTATCCCCCCACTGTGGTTCCTCTCCCAACCCCCGAACACGCTTCCGAAGAATATGCCGCTAAAGAAAAAAAGAAAAACAGTAATGACCGGTTTGGCCCGCTTTGGCCCCCGCTTGTAGACTTGAATGCAAGGCCCGTACCTGGCCCGGGCCCTTCGTGAATGTAGCCGTGAAGCCCGAGCCCGGCCCGTGGCCCGCGGTCTAGCCCGTATCAGTGCAGATCTCTACTTGCGATGCTGATGGCTTGCCCCTCTGTTATGACTGGGCAGACAACGCCGCCTCGCAGCGAGCGACGGAGTTAGCGCAATTACACTTTTCTGCCGGGGAGCGGCTCGAATGCGACGGCTGGAGAAGCCTTCGCGCGCATGCTTTGGGATCTCGGAGGCCATGGTCAGACTATGGGAAAACCAAGGAAAGCCAAGAAGAGCGCAAGGGCTGTTGCAGCACAACGCCAGAAAATTAAAAAAAAACAAAAAGAAAAAAAAAAGACGCAGCAGCAAACGACAACCAGACGAAGCTCGGGAAGCGAGTCAAACTGTTATGAACGGGGAAGAACGGGAGAATGAATGAAAGTGGGAAAGGGAGTCGACTTTAGAAGACTCCCTTTCCCACTTTAGACTTTAGAGTGGAAGTGTTAGTACCGAAGACAAGTATTGTTTAAGCCATTAGGGAATTCAGAGCGGAGATTAAAGATCAAGCAGTTTTCTTCTTTTTTGTGAGAGTGGGAGCAAATGAAGCCAGATTTGATGATGCAGGCACGCATATTGAATTCACCATGTCCATTTTCGGAAAAGTGGTCGGAAACGTGCGTGCAGAGATTAGGATCTAGTTTATTAGCGAGTTCCAGGGTTACGGGGCGGCGGTGTTCGGTTTCGATCGGTTTTGCCAATATAAAAAGTGTCGAGGCATGCGGTGCAGAAAATTACGTAAGCAATGTTACCAATTTGCAGGTATGGCTGTCAGGAATTTTGTGCTTGAAATTAGGGGGAGAAGGAGCGACATGCTTGCAGGTAAGGCATCTAGGAGTGTTGTATGGTGTGGTACCAGGCGATTGTTGTGTGGGGGATTTAGGGGCGGCGGACGGAATACGGCTTTTCGCCATGAGAGATTGGGGGTCTGGGGGGAGGCGGTAGGCGACAGTTGGGGCTTCAGAAACGTGCTTGGAAGGGTGAAAGTGGCCAGTGGCACAGACAAGCTGATGGGTGAGTTTAGGGAGATAAGTGCAATATGTCAGGACAAGAGGGTTATGGGTTTTTTGGGGTTTGGGTGGAGAGTGTAACGACATGAGCCGGACACATCGCTGTCATGGTCACGACTGGTAGGTTTTACTTTGCTTTTTCAATAACATCTGTATAACAGGGCTGACAACTGAAAATATGAAGTGTGCTAAGCACAGCGAAAACAGAGAAACTTGTCACTACATAACAGAGAGAAAAGGGCGTCGGAATGGGAGATGTGGGAAACGCAGTCTAATGCCTTGTCAAGATAGGGCAAGGGTATCCCCAGTTCAGAAAACAAATGTGGACATAGAGAGGGCGTGATTATAGAAATCGTTATCATCACTGCAAAGGCGTTGGATGCGGAGAAATTGTGAAAACGGGAGCAGTCGATCTGATGTGTGGGGTGGCAAAAAGCGTAGAGAAGATAGCTGTGCGAGTTGGTAGGCTTGTAACGAACAGACGTTTGGAAGCATTTGTTATTGACAGAGATGGTGAGGTCAAGAAAGACAGCAGAGGTAGAAACTGAGGAGGTGAATTTCAGAGAAGGGTGTGCACTTTCTAGTAGTCAAAAAAAAGAATCGACCGCATTCGGTGGGCCGAATCCGAGGATGTCATCAATATAGCGTCCCTAGAAATTGGGATGGGGAAGGGTAAGAGTGTCGAAGACCTTGGACAACCTTGGAGTTACATCGACTAAACTGCACAGTCCTCCTACAAATAACCTCCCAGGGGAAGACTCGAAGATGATTGTGGCCACCTCCTTTAGGCACGGGCCGAAGTGATGGCCGCAGATTGGGAGCGCTGTTTCTGCCATTCATTCTTAGCTCCAGGGCAAAGAATGCAAGAACCTAGCTGCTATAAGTAAAGCACCCCTGCCTGGTCAACTTTCCAATGTTCCACTTCGCCGGAAGACTCCGCTACGGGCAGTATAAGAAGGCAAATAAGGCACAATGATGCAAATGCACAAATATGTCGCTTTTCACAACCTGCCCATGTCTAATCAGGCTCAGTCTTCACATAACGCACCTGGTTGGTCTCTCGAACAGTCGAGGAGACCGAGTCCTCGTGGAGGTTGGTCGTGTCTGAGGTGCAGTCAAGGGTGCTCATGTTGGACTCCATCCTGTGGTAGCGATCGGCCAGGGCGCTACTCAGGCTGTTCAGCTCAGGGTAGGACAACTCCAGCTGCTCCTGGTATAAGGGAACTCGCTCCAGGTTCACAGGCGGCCCGGGAAGCGACGCATGCTGCTCTGCTTTGGGTGCCGAGGACACCACACCTACTGGAAGCAGGCCCCCTGCATGTCCTACGGAATGGACGCTAGTCAAAGGCGGCACTCCAAAGGCAGTGGAGGCTAGGCAGGCAAGCACAGAGAAGTCTATTTGAAGAACTTGCCTTTTGTGAAATAGGCTGAGGAGAGACTCTGCGTGTCGGCCTGGGGACGATTGGTGATTTTGCCCATGTCAACATTGGTGATGTGCTCGCCTGCAACAAACAACAGTAACAAAGCTTGGCATTAGGCCCTAGCACACTGTGCTCAACAGGAAGCAGAACAATGAGGAGAAAGAAGCTCCCATAGACAAAGGAGAGCACGCTCAAGCAATGGGGGCAGCATGGCACTGCAAAGCTTGTGCAATGCCGTATCTTTACATTGAGCAGAAGATGTGGCCCTTAAATGTGTTGCAACAGCTCAGTGTTCCTTAAACTTCCCTTGTTAAGACTTCTTTTGTTAACATGTTGCTATCTGGTAAATCAGCCACTAGCTCTTTTTGCCAACAACTGCACAGACACAACTATAAAATATTTAAGTGCACTCGAGCACTCCAGCACTAATAAGAGTGACTAGCGCACGATTTTAGTCTAGCAAAAGCCTGGTAGTCCATCAGAAGAAAACAAGTATAACTGTGTATATAAGTTTAAGTAGTATTTATAAGTAATCAGACATTAGTCACTTTGCAGACTGCACTCGGTAATACTAAAATTTAGAACATATTTAGAACTTTAAAAACAAATGTAGAACTGTAAGGCTATTTGAAACATTCTATGATGGCTTCAGACTTTAATGTATGTCACATATTTCATAGAGTGATAGAAAGATACAGAGGTATCTTCTAGCACTGTGATGGTGTGGGAGGTTCAGCAGTTGCCACAATCCCACACACCAGAAAAATCAGGGGTGGGGGCTTCCTATTCTTAGAAATTGGAAACAGGACTCAGTGTTAGCTTTTAAAAAAAATTCTGAATATTTTTTTTTTCTTTGCCTCTGGTTCATTGAACAAAGATGTTGGATGCAGTAGAGAAACTTCGAAGGTTACCAGAAGTCAAACTGTCAGTCTCACGGATAGCTTGAAGACTGCCTTCAGGGTAAGTGTATTACAATACAGATTACCTTCTCAAACCGGACCAATATTAAAAAAAAAAAAACCTAACAAATGCCCCTCCCCTCAACAAAGCCATTCGCATTTACTCTAAAAAAAAACAACAAAGAATTGCACAACGAATGCATAAATTCTACACACAACTCCCAAGCACCATAATGCTGCAGCTGCTACCCTCTCTCTATTTAGCTGCTGCACGACCCAGCAAGTCTGAAAGCTTAGGCTTAGGCTGCTCTCTATGTCCCCAGTAGTGGCACACTGCTTGCTTTTCTCTACTGGTCTGGCACCAAGATACCGTTCTACTCTAAGGCTATCTTGGAGCAGGCTACTCTTTGCTCTGCCAAGCTTTACAGATCAAAGTCTGTGTGAATCTCCAGACAGGCAGGCAGCGGGCTTCAGTGTTGCCAGAGTTCATTGTCACGGCACAGTCCTTTTGGTGATGGCTTTGTTTGTGTTTGACCCCAGCGTAAGCAGATAAGGACCAGCTAGTAAATACGCCTTGAGGTGAGTGGACTCCCAGACCACTGTTGCCGTGCGTGCGCAGTGCACTCTGCCTCCATTGATTAGGGGGGAAGACGCTCTCTCCACAAGGAAGCAGGCACTCTTTCTCTCTTTTCTCGGTGCTCGGTTTGTTTAGCCTCTTTAAAAGTATTTTTTTAAGCGTTTAGTGTTTCCAAGTTAATTTTTTTCATGCGGAAGAAGGGCAAGATTAGATCTTTGTTCCTTCTAATCAGTGAGAATGTCAATCTCCTGTAGCAAGCTTCTGGATGTCCTGCAGGGAACAATACACTTCCCCACCATTACATGTCACATTACCTATGTCATGGTCCATCCATGTCTCTGGTCAAAAAACTTGTCCATTTCAGCCCTAGTGACATTTTTCTGTGCGCTAGATGTCACCACTGTTTTAAACAAAGCATAAAAGCTTACAAGAAATCAAGTAGTTTTTAGGGCACAATTTATCCATGATTTTTTCCGATTTATTTATAACAGTACAAAGAAATACTGCACATGCATTTGGGCAGAGTTTCTTCAATACTAGTAAGAGAACGGATGACACTGCCAACTGTCAATCCTTGCTTGCTTTCAATGTCTGTTTTTGCACAAGGTGTCATAGAAGCAGCAAAAGGGTACTGACACCAGAAAAACATCCCTTCACCCTAGCTATCCTGGTCAACTATTCCACTCTTTAATATAACACTCAAAGAGCATTACAAAAGCAGTTAGACATCAGAGATGGCAAACCCAGAGCATTGTCTATAAAGTAAAGTTGCACTCTTTTAAAGTGGAAAGCAAACACGCACACTAACAGTACAGAATGTCTTGCACAAAGCACAACAAAGCTGTCTTTATTGCGAGTCAAATCATGGGACATGCAGGTAAATTGCAGGGAAAACTTACCGTAAAATCCCGAGCAAATGCCCACTCAAAAATTTGAGATAATCAAGTAAAACTGGAGGATGGGCATTTCTTATATGCCCATCGCCCAGCGTAATATGTAAATATATGTCCTTTGTGTATTTTTCGAATGTTACAAAACTGGTGGGTGGATGCTTATTGTAGGATGGGGGGTGCTCGGTTTCTTACGGTTACTCCAAGGGACGAAAAAAAGCTTAACTTTGATTGCATTAAAATATGAAAAATATATATATATATATTTTATATATATATTTGTTTTATTTTACATGCCTTCACATTAAGTTTCTTTTGTGCCTTGGAGCTATGCTTATAGGAAATTTCCAACAATTTGGCAACACAGATTCACATCCCCTTCTTGAGGGGTGTGAGCAGCAGACAAAGGATGGCATTCCACAAAAATGATGCATGTTTTTTTACATCTAACATGCCTAACATGCTTGTTTATCTATGAAATAGTTTGGTATTATTGTTTTGCCAAGTTCACTTTGATAAAATGTTCACTGGCATCTTTAATCTGCACAAACCCCATATGCCATGACACATGAATTTCTTCCTCAATTTCTTTTTCTTTTAGTAGAAGATGCAATGATAACAATAACAAAAAAAAAAGTTATTCTATATGGTTTTTCAATTTCGTTTCTAGAACAGGCATAGTTTTCATGAACTGTACATACCAGCGAAAATCGTGTTTCACAAAATGCTGTGCAGATATGACTAGAGAACTCATTACAGCTTGTTTTGACTTGGCCTAGCACACAAAAATATACAAGAAAAGAAGTCAACAAGCATCTGAAACTCCCAGAGGAGAAGCAGCCTCGAGGACATACTTATCACGAAGTGGTAAAAAAGCAAAGCGAAGAAAGCACAAATATGAAAATGCCCCCCCCCCCCCCCCCCCCCCCCCCCAGCAATGCTTGCATAAAAAATACTTTTGATAAACAAAAAAAAAAAATCCAGATGAAGCTCCCAGTGATTTGCCTGGTGACACGAGTGAGACCAATTAGGATTTTGAAGGACCAGTTGCCCAACATAACATACATGTCAGTCCTCAGGTCACACAAATTAAAGACACACCATAATTTATTCAATTGTAAACAAAGAACAAAAGTAGCTGATGCCTGTTAGGAGTAACTAATTCCACAACTCTTCAGAAAAAAAAAAATAAATAAAACTTATCAAAAGTAGCAGCTGCCATTCCGAGGTGCAATAAAATGATAATTCAGACAAGCATTGCACAAGGGTGCGACAAACTTTCTCACTTCCAGCTGCAAATGGTTTTGCCAGTGCTAACATCAGGTTAAAGATTTTAGGCGATTGAGTGTTATGCATGCTTTTTCTTTAGATTTTTTTTTATAAACTGCTCATATAAACCTTTGGTATCTATCACACTACTTTTATAGTAAACTAAAATTTGTTTCGTGTGCTAAAAATACAATTGCAGATGAGAGTTTTTCATATCCTTGACACCACCAGCATACACTGAATTTTGCATGCTTATGTCAACATTTTTAAATGTTGACCTAAGCAGTGTTGAAACTGTCTGTTCTACAAACTTGCTGCTTGAGCATAACGAATGTTATTTTTGAAAGTCCATCACACATGCTGCTGTACAGCACTGTTCAACATGTCACAGCCCCAATAGTGCACACCCCTAGCAAGCTTGTCAGAACTTCCTTATAGCTAACACCAGCATCAAATACAGAATCAGTTTGGAAGGGATGATAAAAGAAACATGATGCCAAAGATAGCCAGGCTATCAGTAAGGGCTGCTTCCTTCCTATGTGATGGAGCCCAGAGGCCCAACAGATTACAATGTTGAGCCCAAATAAACATAGCAAAGTTCAGCCATGAGGCCCAGCTTTGACTAGGACACTAATGTTCCTCAGAATGTGCATCTTGCAGCTAAAACTGTAAACAGAGCAAACCAGCGCTAACCAGGAAATAATTAACAATATGAAATACCAATGCTGCAAGGAAGATTTGTGCTCATCAAACTGAAGCACTCATCACTCCTGCTTTTAATTAGTCAAGAATGATTACAAACCGTCTTTCTTTCTTTTTCCGTCTGCTCCTGTGTACAAAATGTTTAATTAAAGTGCAGGGGACCATAATCGCCAATAAATATATCACGATAATAATCCCTGGAGAAGGGGAACAAGGGGGACAAAGGGCAGACACAAATCTCCATTCTCGTCCAGCTTGCTTGCACCTTTTTATTAAGCTCAAATATATCACAATTTCAATAATAGTAAACCTGGCACACAATTCCCTTTTTCTTAACAGCGGCACAAAGACCGCAAATGACGTCCTTTTTTCGTAGACGCCAGAAGTTTTCACGAGATTTATGGCCCGAAAGTTTAGAAAAATAAAAGAATCAGTGTTGTATGCTGTCACACCAAAAGCATAAACACTCTCATAATAAAAAAAAAAAAAAATTACACATATTTTCGGCACAGCGCGAGTGCAAAGGGGGGGTCGGAATGGCTTCCCATTTTTGCCAACAGACAAGCTGGTTATCGAGAGCACTCCCTCTCACACACACAAATAATCATAAACGCAGGCTCCCCGAATATTGGCTCCAGTCGTTTCCCCCTTTTTTGCTTTTTTTCTTATTTTTTTTTTTATCTCCATGATCTGACTGCGACCGGTTGCTGTGGCAGAGCGCGCTGCGCCATAACCGGTTGTTGTGGTCGAGTGCAGCGCGCGCCGTCTGCTCGGTTGTCCTCAATAGTCAACACAAAGCGTTAATATCCCTTCAGCGAAGCCCCCGTCGGAATAATGTTTTCCTAATAGCGTTCCAATGCAAGGCATTCCGATTCGCAGCAAGGATTTGAACGTGCACACGCCATCAATCGGACCCAGAACGGTAGAACAGGACGGAACCAAATCCGGCCACTATTTTTTTTTTTTTTTTTTCGCTCGGCGGAAGCGTGGTCATCTTACAGATGATCGCGAGCGTCTTTCCTTTCAAGGGTGATCATACACTTCTTTCCTTTCACTTTTATCTCCCATTCGTCGATCTCTGATAACAATGGACGACATCAGAGCGATCAATGGATGCATAGAGAAAAAGGGGAGGAAGGTATGCGCTTTTGTTGTTTTTCTTCTCTTTCTTTACGGGTGCTTACTGCATAGCCGATCAGTTCCTCGACCGGTAACATGGATTAGCTATTATTTTTCTGTAACAAGACACCATTCAAGGAAGGCTCATTTGCACGGTATTGAAAAGGAATGAACCGCGGGTGACAACCGAGAACATTATTCGAGCTTTCAGCGTTGATCCCTGGCTACAGTGCAAGTAGGGGGTACGCGATTGCTAGCTGTGATCAAGCGACCAGTGTAGCGTGCATACACTTCCAAACGCACCCTGCGCGTGTGACCATGTGGCAAAAACACACACCAACCCGAGTACGCAGCAAGGCAACAGATCATGTTAACCTCAAAGCACAGCAGCCACGGACCCGACCGATACGATTAAAACGATCGCAGCGGGATCAAATAAGCAGTAAATGACGCACATTATTGTACGATTGTTTCTCTTTCCCTAGGCGCTCGCAGCAACACCGCGGGCATGCATGTTGCATAGATTTACTTTCAACATAATTCCATCTTGCGAGATGGGACGCCATTACAGGTCAAGATCCCAGAAACCCTCACCTCACATTCACGTGAAAGACGCACAGTCGCTTCCGTGAAGCCGTCTCCACCTCCCGATCGTGTCGCTGTACTCCAAAGTCGGATTTGCATGAAATCAAATATTGTCAAACTGGCTCTAACTTTACTAGCAAAACAAAACCCGCCGTCGCGCGGTAACAAACTGCGGGATTGAGGTTATGCAGCCGACGCAGCAGCCGTCTGCCGAGCCTCCACCAGTACGCATGCGCTATTCTCCTTTCCACTTCGCTTCTCGGTTTCTCTCTCTTTCTATCTCTCTCTCTCTCTCTCTTTATTTTGTTTTTGTTTACGTATCACGTGGTGTGGACGTCGTGTTTCCTGTTGCGGCTGGGATGGGCGGCCGGGCTGCGTAGCCAGGCCCAGGGCGGCCTGAGGCACAGCGGCACAGTCGGCAGTCGGGCCACACTGTGTGTCAAGCCGCGCCGCCCGCGCGGGTCGGTTAGCTCGGTAATGGGCGGGATCGGTGCCGGTCGCAGTAGCGAAATTGGCGAAATGGGCAATGTCGCAAGTGCTCCGCATTCATCCTAGCTTGAGCCTTATGCGGTGGGCTACACTGCTTGTCTAGGCTCCCTTGACACTCGGAGGCGGGAGTGGCTTGGGAGATTGGTTTGATTAGGGTTGGATAGATGGAGCAGCGACAACGCCAAGTTTATCTTAAATCCCCTGGAGGGGTCCCCCTTTTTCCAAACTTGTTGCTTCCAGAAGATAACCAAGATAACTACGAATGACTGTCCCATGCCAGCGTAGGAATTCTGTCTGCCGCATTCTCCATGCCCCTAGTCCAACTATCGGTCAAACGAGTTGTTTGTGTTTGACTGCTTGCTGTACGAGTGTGATTTTGGCTCTGACGTTGACTGACAGCATGAGAACGGTACGCCGCCGTGAGACAACGCGCTCGTTACCTCTTGCCGTGCTTTGTCTGCGCGTGCACGTCGAGGCTCACGACGCCGAAGCGTTATCGGAGGCCTCGCGTTGGAGGCGGGACTCCTTCCGATCTCATCCTGTTAGTGACTATGTCATGCGTCTGTGAAGACTCGTGTTTTCGTCTCAAATATATGTCTACAATCGGCTTCCTCTGCCAGGTACGATGCTTCATCATTAGCCCTCTACTGTGTATAGACTAATGAACAAAATAGCTGTTATTTATACACACATTGTTTGATTGAATGTATAAACTTGCGAGATATTAACTTACTGGCGATGCACCCGTCAATCACAGAGGAGCAATATTCTAGATCAATTAACTCTGAACTGTTTGGCTGCCTCTAGGGCTACACTTGAGCCTCCGAGTAAAGTCTGCCGAACCGTTGAGCATGTTGGACGTTATATGGGTAAAGTTTGCCGTGTTTTACGCTTTGCTCTTATGGTAATGATAGGGGATAGCAGAGGCCAAGATTAATTTTACACATGGTATCAAATGGGACCGTGTGAGAAGCAAAAATGCAAGCACTTCTACTCATGATCCTATTTGCTTGGTTGGGAAACCCTGCAAGCCCATGTGTACTACCTCACTCATTCCCTGCTGCCGTTATCTTGCCTCACGTTACCTGCCATTACACAGTGCTGGCAGAAAAACTTAAGGTAGGACACCAACATTTCATCGAAAACAAAATTATTGCTCTTCATCGACTTGCAAACATTGGATGGAAATATGACCACATTTTGAAAAGTCGTGAAGGCAATCCTAAAAAACAACGAGAACGAGGTCACACAAGATGTCAATGTGAGCGTGCTGCTTTATTCTTTGCGTTGAACATAGGTAATGTTTTGCTTACCAGCGTTGTTATTATTTTTTTTTTTTAAAAGGGGGGGAGGGGGGGGGGGGGGGCGTCAAGGCTTATTCAGTTTCCTAAGGCTTCTTTCAATTTGTACCCTTTCGGCGATTTTTTTTCCTCTTGTAGTTGCCAGAACCATTTAAGATAATAAGTAGAAACCCGTAGACGAGATCTGGCTCTAGCATTCGTCTTGTTTATAAAATGACTTGTGGTTGTGGACAAAAGAAGACATTGCGAGTACATTTTCACTGGGGCAGTTTAGGCCTAGCCAGTAGGCCCCGAAGCTTTACTTTGCAGGCTGCATCCTTTTGCCGTTACAGGTTTCTTCTAGTGGACAAAGCGCCTCTATCATGGAAAATATCTAGGCCTGAAAGACACTGAGACGGTGTTATCTGCAGGGACTCCGGAAGTAGATTTTGAGGGGGGGGGGGGGGGGGGGGGCTGAAGTCAAGCATTTTGTTTTTATATATTTTATTCTAGGAGACAAGGGCTGGAGCCGAATTTCTGTTGTTTCATTTTTACTTATTGTTTATTAAAAAATAAAATATTATTTGCATGAAGTTCCTTACTTAGCATGTGCAATCACTTTTTCTTCCTGCTTTCGGTCGGAAATGTATACACGTAGAACGCAATATTGCGTTTTGCGCATGCACCTTCCGACCCTCAAAGCTTTTACGTACGATCCATTAAAACTCTCTAATATCGCGAAAACGCTTATGCATAGTGCATCAGACAATTTCAAAATCCCTACAAGGATACACAGCATTACAAAATCGAGTTTGCGGAGAATCACGTTTATTATTCTTCAAATGTTAATCCAAAAAGACACGCTATGAAATGAACGAGTAAGCCAAGAGAATTACATACATACAATGACATCTTAATACATATTTAGAAAATGTGCACAAAAGCGTGATGAAGGAAACAGATCCATATATAGGCCCCAAGGGCATATGTCCCACTGAACACGAAGTCGTCTGTTAGACGTCTAAAGACGTCTTGGCAAGACGAGCAAGAGGTCTTGTATATGCCTTGGCAAGACGTGATAGCCTAAAACGTCTTGAGTCATCTTGTAGCCGCCCTGTAGACCTCAGGACGCTCCCTCTTTTTTGGTTTACAAGACGTCTTGCAAGGCGTCTCCTAGACATTTTAGAGACAGCTACAAGACGTGAGTCTTCTCTTTGAGATGTTTTTTAGACGTCTACGTCAAGTTATCTGGAGACGTCTTGTAAAGATGTCTTATAGACGTATTGCGAAGCTCTAGACGTCTCTAGCTTAGTCGAGCCGTTTCAAGCCGGCTACGAGACGTCTTGTGCTCAGTGGGTGTGTTGATCGTCTCAAGGAAGGCCAAAGGTCGCCATTCGCTCAGCAGTCCTGGAGACAAATTCCTTGATGATGTCGTCCAGGTTAAGCTCGGCGGTTCTTCCTTTTTGAATGTGGAGAATAAGGAGGAGTGTTAGCCTCCCCTGACTCATGCGGCTGCGTAGATACGTTTTAATTCGGCATAAGGCACTAAGCGAGCGCTCTTCCGAAGCGACAGATGCAGGCACAGAATAAAGAAGTTTCGTATATTTTACGACTTGGTCCAATAGATCACGAATTTCGTCGGATTTTGCCTGTAGTGTCCTGAATATGGCGTCAATTGTGAGGGAATCAAGGTTGCATAAAAGATCCGGCGAAAGTAAAAGCTGCGCACATGCATGCACTGCTAGGGCCTCTTTCAGCTCATCTGTTGTGAACTGTCTTCCCCCGGCGGCGTTAAACAAGGTGCTCTCTAGTTTTACTAGCTGCTTCATACCTGGCTGTTCAAACCTCCGTTGAGTTTCGCTCATAATGCAGTCTTCAGCCGCAAAGTATACTCCTTCCGTAATTAAAAAAAAAAAGAACTAATCGTACAAAAGGAGATTAGAAATATTGTCTAAGTACTTTAATTTGAAAGTACATTGTATTTATACTAGTTTACTACGAGTGTATTGCACCCGGTGTACTTATTACTATACTTGAAGTACATAACCTCTGATTTACTTCGTACTTCAAGTACTTTTTAGATGTACTTCAATCAACACTGGGGACGACGAAGTGTTCCCACGCTGAAGCACATTTTCATCACTTTCTGATATTTAGTTAAATAACTATTTTGAAATTGAACTTACCGGTACTGAAGTCACCCACCATCGACCTGAACGTCGGCATGGCCACGGGGGCCAACCGCCCCCCGATCACCATACGGCATCTGTCAGCGGCTTGGACATTTCACCTGCGACACTCCAAGCTCTATCTCAGCCACCTGCGTTGCTGAACGGCAAGTACACAAACGAGGACGGATCTTTGACGTCTGAAACTAAAATGTGTATCGACTCCCTGACCCCTGGACAGCAATTCCAATTTTACTGACATAGAAAATGGTCCCACCACAGATGACGAAGGCTACACTCTTGTGAAATACAGGAAAGCAAAGAAACAATGTCATCAGGCCAAGTCTATATCCTCGAGCAGCAGTACGATAATAACTGTAGAGAAAATATCATAAGGGTAAGGGTGAGGATGTTTCCTCTATCCCCAGTCTCAGGATAATTCAACATGGTTAATAACTGTAGACTCTAGGAAATCGGCTCTTACTGTAATTTGTATGCCAGCAAACCAAACAAACCTGATCACCAAATTAAATCAACTAAGACTGTCAGAGCTGCTTGAGTTGAAAGCACCGTGCCCCGGCTTCATAATTCAGATCAGACCAAACTACAGGCTCAACTTGATATCTGTTGATATAGGAAATAATGACGGTCTGTCATCTCTCCTAAAGGTGACATCTCTGTTGGTATCGCTGTCAGATCCTTTGAGCCCCGTTCCCAAGCCCAGGCAAATGGAGTCGTCGACACCAACATCGACAGTGCCGAGATTCATGCACAGCTAAAGGCCAACAACGACGCATCCGTTACATATCTGTTCGTCGAATGGGTACATACGTCCATCGCAGTAGCTATAACTGTCTCGTCATCAAGACTTCCTAAGTACGTTCTCCTCGGTCCGGTACGGCACAAGGTAGAGCTATTTCTGGTAAAGCCAATTCAATGTTATCGATGCTGTCATTTTGGGCAGATTAAGTCCACTTACCGCAATTCTCCAACGTGTTCACGTTACGCCCGACCCAGGGCCGTACCCAGAAAAAAATTTCGGGGGGGGTTTTCGGGGACAACGGCGGCCATTTTGTCTTATTTTCGCCTATGAATCATGTGCATCGGTGGCATATAATGGAGAGTTATAGCAAACCGAAGAATCGGTCCCGGTTTGGTACCCGGTAGCCGACCGGTGCCACTGCGCGTGCGCAGAGGTGGAGAATAAAATCGGCTGGCTGCAAGTGCACCGACCAGGGCCGTACCCAGAAAAAAATTTCGGGGGGGGTCAGAACCCCCTAACCCCCCCCCCTGGTTACGGCCCTGGCCCGACCACAGCAGCGAAATGATTGTGACGCTAGAGCAGCAGCAGTTCGGAGCTGTAATGGTGGTAAACAACATGAAGCGACATCACATCGATGTGCAAACTGTAAACATTAGTTGGAAACAGGGGCGGATGCAGGAATATCCTGAGGGAGGGGTCAGGTGTTGGTCAGCGTACCATATGCTTAGGAACCCCTCCCCCTCTCCTTCGTTTTACGCCCCAAATTTTACACAAGCAGAAATCAAGAGGGGGGTCAGGACATCGGGACCCCCCCTCTAAATCCGCCCCTGGTTGGAAATACGTCACCTACGGTCAAGCGTAAAGATAGTGTTGTCCGCGCCCAATAAGCTCATGAACCTGTGCAAACTAACAAAGCCTGACGTGCTTGCCAAACACGGATGCGAAAACAGGCACCGGACAAAATTTGTCAACTGCACAGATTGTGTGGTATATCGCATTCCGCTGTTCTGTGGCAGGCAGTTCGTCGGGCAAACGGGGCGCTGCCTAAATAATCGGCTTCGCGAACACTGCAACAACGTGCCAAAACACAACGGTGGCTTTCATGACATACACTGTATAGGGCTTGCGGTTGTGGCCCATTGTTTGATAGATGCGTTAAAGCTAAAAACAAAAAACCAAGACTACGATAACACGTAGAATTGTAGAAGCTGAACGCATTGATTACTTAGGCGATACGTTTGTCGCTGTGCCTTCGATAGAGCTATCTGAAAAGGAACTTGCTTTCCTGAGAGCGAGATAATGCCCTGCGTATGTTCCGTGACGGTTGTTTTAGGGGCGAAGCTCTTTAGGGTCTAGCCTTGTCCGTCCGTCCGTCCGTCCATCCGGCCGGTGTCCGTGCTCACATAAAAAGAAAAAATGTTTTCGGGTGATTTCAGATAAGATCGACCAAAGGGTGGCTGGTCGACATTTTTAAATCAACTGATGTTTTTATATGACATTGTCTAGTGTCTGGTATAAACGAATCCACACTTAGTTTTGACCAGAAAAAAAATTTGGAGACAAGAAAAATCGTAAGGCAGGGAGAGGTGGACAGTTGCAATAACGCGCACTGATGGAGGGGGCAAGTTTGAAAGTGAATAATTAAAACAATAAAATTAGGAGAATTTTAAAACTTTTTATAAACAAACTATGGGTACAACTTGCTTGTAATATAAAGTAATAATATTTATTAAAAATTTATTTAGTTTTCTAAAAATTGCCAAACATGCCTGCTCGAACGACAAATGGCAAACTTTGGAAATCTGTATCTCATGAAATAATTTAATCATTATTACATAACTTGCAGACATTATTTTACTAATATATGGCTATTATAGAAAAAATAAATAAGGTATCTGAGTGACACAATAGTTACAATATATTTAGGCAAACATGGGAAAAAAATCAAACAAAGAAAAATTCCAATGCGAATAAAAAAAAAACACCACCTTCGATTTTTTTCAAATTTGGGTACCCTGTTATACTCTATTTCGGCATTCATTTCTATTAAAAACATGTTGCATCATTGCACTGTGAAAGAAGAAACAACTCCCCAAAGTAGGGTCCTTTTTCAAAGCCTACACTTAGCAGTGTCCTATACAAGAAGTGACTCTGAGTTCCAGTTTCATGAAACTTGCACAAATCTTTTATATACATTTATTCAGATGAGGTCATTGATAAAAAGAGCGATCGGTCACACAGTAAAATGGAGGAGAAACTATATACAGCATTTTACATAAGCGTACAAAGTGGTATCGTATTAGAGACTAATGATTTGAGAAAAGATGATGCAGTGTGAAGTTGTACCTTCCGGTATATTTTACATCTACAGTAAAATAAATAACTTTATTTCCACACACAAAAACAAAGATATAATAGTAAGATATTTAGGTTGGCTGTGTATTTACGATTACAAACAATTTCAGGTGACGGATGCCATAGTGCCTAACTGGAGCAGCTTCGATGCTCTCGGTGTATGCATGAATCGTGGCAAGCCGATATATTTTATCCTGCTCGAGGATAACATTTTGGGATTTTTTTTATAGTGATCAGATAAAAATTATTAGTAACCACCAACAAAAACAGTAGGTTAAATACCCCGTGAAGAAAAATGTGATAAATAAGATGTCCCTGCATTCAAAATGAGCAGTCCTTGGGAAATCAAATTCGGCACTTTACGCTAAGGTTTTCCTCGCTGTACCCATTTAATAAAGTTGCTTCCAAGCAGATCGGACTGTCCGTGCTACATATACGTCACAGGTCCCTTCTGTTGATGACTTGCTGAGCTGCCACGCGTGCCAAGACTGAATGCCAGGGAAGGCGCGCACCGTCAGCCACTCTTCTTTTTTTTGTTCACGATACCGAACAACCTCATTTTCGTCCAGATATACAAGATGCACACCTTTCAGTTTCTTTGATAGAACGCTCACCATTGTCCTGGCCGTCTGAATTGCGCTTACTGAACGTTCTCTCAGGTTGTTCAGCGTGGCCTGGTGCTTCACGAGTCCGCCAACTCCGTCACATGCATTTTTCCCATGTCCAGATGCAGAAAATAACCACTGGGCTTGTGGGCAATCGTCCTTTGCAAATTGGTGAAGCTGGTAGCGATTCTTGAAATGACTGGCGGCGCCGTCACTTACGTACGTCACGTACGAGTATACCGCAACGTTGTCTTCAACCCACTCCTTCACTTTTTCTAGAGCCAAGCAAGCGTGAGCGGCGTCGTGACACAGGTCCTCACTGATGATGGCAAAGCTGTTTGTAGATTTTCTTGTCGTCACTACACATGTAAATATCGAAACTTGTTTTTTTTTCCAGTGATATGCTTGCACTTCGTCAGGAAGCACGATGGTCCAGTTTTCAGCAAAGTCAAAATGAAAGACAATGCTCCCGCGTTGCATGCACTGTTTTTCATCGTAGATCGCTTTACCTTGCGTTTGCCGGATATGGTTGTGAAGTACCCAACTTCCAACCGTCACTTGGATGACTTTTAGGAAAGTCTCAGGTTCCAAAGTTTTTTTCACAAGGTCGCCGGACTCCCATGTTGCAAGCACAATCTCTTCATCCTCCGGGATATCAAGTTCCTGGAGTGTAAGAAACTGGCCTTTTGGGCAGTGATCACAGTCTCCTTGAAGGCACAGTTCTGTTGCTGGGTCGCACAGAAATGCCGAGTTCATTTCACCAGTGTTGAATGTTGAGCCTGTAACGTTCTCTAGAGCGGCAATACAAAGATAATAATTGGCGCAGCGCACACAAACGCACACTTCCTGGTGTGGAATACATTGGACCCATCTAGGGCGCAACGAATAAAATTTCGTTAGCCCAACGCCGGAATCGGGATGCTTGTCTTTGTATATACGGAAGGCCTCTCGTATTGAGCGTGTCATGAAGCGCTTTGGCACGAACGTTTTCTCTCCGTTGAGCATGACAGAGATGACGTCCTTCTGGTTGGGACTTTGGCGCGAACATTGTAGCTCGTCTTTCGTGAAGTACTCTAGGGCAGCAGACAGGTTCTCAGGGCTCACCTTGCACCTCGTGTAAGGATCCGGCTCATACCACACGCCATGCTTTTCCTTGAGTTTTCGGGATTTACTGATGAGGTACATTGAGGCCTGTGGAATCATCTTTTGAACCTCATTCTTCGTCAGTGTTGACGGCAGGAGTGTAAGCAGTTGACAACGTTCCCGGAGAGAGGTGGCGGTTTCAAAGGCCTGCCGAAAGTTGTCCACCCACTCAGTGCATGTGGAGCATGTTGGTTCGGACGACCCCGATGGTGCGTCCCTGTCGTACGCAATACGTAGCCTTGAGCGTATATTCTTGACAGCAACCTGCTCCAGTTCTGTCTACTTTCTCTTGACATAGGCAGGCCTGTCCCGACTTCTCACGACGCTTGGTTGTCTCAGCGGCGACACATCTGTAGGTAGTATGCTGCGATTTAGATCTTCAATTGCTTCTTCAGCTGGCACAAATATGTCAGGGCACTGCTCTGAGCTTCGCATCGAGATCTCCTTAGTGATGTGCATGAAGCAATGGTAGCACAGGTAGTCCGTCGCACTCACTTTGGTGGAACAGTCAGGCGGAAGAATTTGCTTCAACGAGTTTAGGTCCAACTCGCCAACACTTTGAAAATTCCGCTGCTTTGGTATAGTCTTTTTGTGTTTGCAAAAGTAATCTGCACAAAACACTCGTTCGGAGCTCCAGGACGTCTTCATAATGTATACATAAATAATAGAAATTAAACCCCAACTGATGGCATATAATTGCCAAGTGAAAGAACTACTGGGTGCACAAGTGACAAGTCCGAGGCTGAGGAGCTCACTCACTGCAAACGTACATTTGAAAAGAGAGGTCACAACTGAGGCTGTCGGCAAAGCTTGATCCACGTCAAAGGAAGAAAGAGGGAAAGTCTCCAGACAAAAAATTGTGGTCAGCGGCCTTCGAAAAAGACTTTCCGGAATCGCACTGTCGTCCCTCCACGCGCTGATATGAAAGCACCCGAGCTTCTACCACGTGGTTCATGACACAGCCTGAGCCATGTCGGCGACCGGTTCGCGAGGGGTTGGCGGTGGGGTTACGTTGATGGTCACTCGGATTAGCCCTTGCTGTACTGAGCTACCGCCTGCAGTGCCTTATCGCCGGCTGGTGTCAACCACGAGAACACACACACCCTGTCTACACCAAAACTACAAGCGTTCACCGCACACGCGTCGCCGCCGCTTTTAAGCTTTTGTGAAATTGCTTTCTTTTGCCGCGGAGAACCGCCTTATCGGCGGGCGTACACAATATCAAGCGTTTCGAGAAATGCCCGTGGAGTAGAACTATGGGAAAATTCGGAGTCCGCGATGTCGATATCGTCGCCGTTGTGTTAGTACGCCGTCGCGTACTGCAGTCCCCCGTTGGGGGAGGGGGGGGGGGGCGGTCTTACTACGATAACATGGCGACAGCGTTTACACTCTATGTATTTACGCGAGGCTCGAGTATTTGGGGATAATGCTGCCGGTTGGTGTGCCCCTTTGTGCCTGATATTATCGCCCGTGACGCCAGCGAGTGAGATGGCGACAGGCATGACTGCTCAGTAAACAGGCGTCGGCGGCCATGCTTTGCTGGTTGAAGCGAACCCCCTTGTCCTTGACAGCGAGCGGGGAAATGCGAAAAAAAGATTGTATCGGCCGTTTTGCCAGAACTAGCGACGAGTGTCGTCTGCGGTTTCCGGCAACTATTTTGCCATAATCGTGAGCTTAGCGAGGAAATGATTTTTGCTAGCCACAGAACACTACCACGCAGAAAGGGAATGCTTGAACATGTTTTTGTTCTGGATATATATCAGGGATATATATGAGAGAGAGAGAGAGAGATGAAGGTAGAGCGGAAGAGGGAATGGCATCTAGTGTCGCAGGAGAATAAAGTAAACAGAGTTCCTAGTGGCCGATGGCTGCATGATCTTTTCTCGGATCACTAGTCCGTAATATGATACCTCTTTGTACACAGTAGTTTCTCCTTAATTTAAGTGTGTGAACGATTTCTTTAGTTATCATTGGCCTCATCTGAATAAAAATATATAAAAGATGTGTGTTGGTTTCATGAAACTGGAACTCAGAGTCAGTTCTTGTATAAAACACTGCTAAGTGTAGGCTTTGAAAAAGGACCCTACTTTGGGGAGTTGTATCTTCTTTCTCAATAAAATGATGCAACATGTTTTTAATGGAAATGAATGCCGAAATAGAGTATAACAGGTTACCTAAATTTAAAAAAAATCGAGGGTGTTTTTTTTTTTTATTCGCATCGGAATTTTTCTTTGTTTGATTTTTTTTCCATGTTTGACTAAATATATCCTAACTATTGTATCACACAGATACCTTAGTTATTTTTTAAATATTAGCTATATATTAGTAGAATAATATCTGCAAATTATATCATAATGATTAAATTATTTCATGAGATACAGACCTCCAAAGTTTGCCATTTGTCGTTCGAGCAGGCATGTTTGTCAATTTTTAGAAAAATAAATAAATTTTAAATAAATATGATTACTTTATATTACAAGCAAGCTATACCCATAGTTTGCGCCTAAAACGTATTAGAGTTCTCCTAATGTTATCGCTTTAGTTATTCACTCTCAAACGGGCCCCCTCCATCAGTGCGCGTTAATGCAACTGTCCACCACCTCATGCCTTACGATTTTTCCTGTCCCCAAGTATTTTTTCTAGTCAAAACTAAGTTTGGATTCGTTCATACCAGACACTAGACAATAACATATAAAAACATCATCAGTTGATTTGAAAATGTCGACTAGCCATCCTTTGGTCGATCTTATCTGAAATCACCCTTTCGCAGTCGACAGGATTCGAACCTGTACAGGGAGACCCCAATAAATTTCTAGTCCATCGCCTTAACCACTCGGCCACGACTGCGGGACGAGTAGGGGGCTCTGAGATGTGGTAGTAACTCAAGAGTTGGGGTTTCTGTCATGGATGAAACATTGCATGTAGCCGCTGAACGTCTATACAGGAGAGGCCGCTGCGGTCAAATGCGCATATAATCGCGTTAAACGTTGCATGCATTGGCTTAACGTGTATAGATGAGAGGGCGCTGCGGTCAAATGCTCAAGTGCGTATATAACCACGTTCCATACCACGCTAATCTTTCTGACATGGACCGTTGACTTAAGCGGTGGTGATGCGTTCCAGCGGCTTCTAGCGGATCCAAGCTGGTCCGCTAGAAGAACCATTGGCTCTGCATTTCACCGACCATAAAGCAGTAATAATGAAGTCGAAACGCAACCCGCAACTCAGCACTACCTACGAGCAATACAAAAAAATCAGCACCATCAGCACTACCTATGAACAATAAAATCAGTATCATCAGCGCCACCAGAGCTTCACCCCAATCAACATCATTCACCACGTGGAGATGCGGTCACTTTTGTGTTGTGTTTTGTGACAAGGGTTGGCTACAAATACCGGAATACGATTCAAATGAAAGTTGCACTTCGTTTGTGTCCTTCCTCCCTTCGTCCTCGTATTTGCTGCGTACGCTCAAGTTTTATGAAATGACCAACCAACTAGCTCTAACAGGCAGTCTTAGTAGATGGTTGTCTACAGGCTACAGCAGAAGTGACACTTCCCACTGCATAGATATGTGTGCCACAGCTAGATTTAACCTTTGGGTAGCATACATTTTTAGTTGCTTGTCGTTTTTTCTTGTTTTTAGTCTGCTGGCATTATTTGCTTATTTAACCGGTTTGCATTATTTTAGTGCTTTGCTTCTTTGTCAGCATGTAAATTATGCAACGAAAAAGGCAACAAAACGATCTGGTATTTACTGAAGAAATCTGCTTAAAACAGCTGTCGAGTTTGTTGCGTACAAAGCTCTTGTATTACCGACACTGGAGTACGTGTCGAAAGTATGTGATCCCTGGCAGTGAAAAAGTGCAACTCGTGTCGCAGAGAACCCAGCGTCGGCGTCGGTGGCGTTGTGACGGGAAAATCCTGATTGGTCGATAAGGTCATGACGTCACAGTCACATGACCTCGCGCGGGAATTTCAAACAACCCACAACGCTCACGTGAAACGTGACGTCACACGTGGAATGAAAGTGATTAAAAAACATGACATGCAATGCGAATGAAAGGTTGACAAGAATAATCCCTGGAGAAGGGGAACAAGAGGGACAAAGGACAAAGAGAACTCCTGTTTCTTTGTCCCTCTTGTTCCCCTTCTCCAGGGATTATTCTCGTCATTCTTTTCCAGCTGGCTTGCACCTTTGAACTTAATTGCATTAAAAGTAAAGGTTGCCGCATTTCTCAAATGATTTGACTTTATAAAGTAATTTATTTGCCTTCAAAAAGAATTTGAAATGTTTTTGGCGGGATACGAACCCACGACTCTTCGGTTGCGAGCCAAACACGCTAATAACTAGGCCGCGCAGAAACTTTAGCTTTTTTTTTAAACATAACATTTATTTAAATTTTAGGTACACAATACACAGAAGATGCGTATTGCAAAACGAAAAAAGTTGCGTACAGAAAAAAAAAAAAAAAAAAAACGAATGAAATGGAGCCTAGAACTTCTATCGCAAAAGCGAGTACAGACTGTGATTAAAGCGACAGGAACATTGGTTGAAAATCATGCAAAAAATAAATAAATAACCGATTGCAGAGTTCAAACAGTCATTGGAGAAGCCGAGTTCTAGAAAGGGATCCGTTTGCGGGTGTGGAATTTTCGGTCCACCGTGCGCCCCCGGGTTAGTGAGTTCCTAAGGTCGCTCCACATGCTATCATCTTTTAAGACACTGGTGGACCATTCCAACTTGTTCACAAAATGTCTCCATACAGGTTTGAGAAATAACACACATTCCAACACATCCATCGGGTTCGCCACAGAGCGTGCAGTCCCAGCACAGCAATCACTCCCAGTAGGCCCCTTGAGTCGCCTTCACCGCCATGAGTGAGAAATCTCAGGCCCATCCCCGACACACTTGGAAGCAGGTCTGTACCTCGTCGCAAAAGAGGGCGGCGTTGATTGACGCACTCGATGGAGACGTGGTCATGAGTTTCGGGTTGACTCGGATGTGGCAGTTGACGTACCATGGGACGAAGAAACCTCTTGCCTCCTGCCTCACTTTAACGTGGAGCATCCTAGTTGAAAGCGGAAGAAGTTCCTTGATGCTGTGGGGAGTGGAAGTCTCTTGACGCGGTGCTGCACGTCACTTTCGGTTGGGCCACACGAGGGGTCGCGGTAAAGGGGAAGAGGCAAAATCCTTGCCACGGTGTCCCAGTATAGTGTCTTTCTCTTCATTGTGCTCAGGTAATCCTATGAAAACAGGCCCTCCAGAGTAGAAATAGCGGACGCAATCTCCTTATAAAAGGTTCCCACTCAGGTATCCCGTGACAGGGCGGTCGCTGTGACCTAGCTGCCACTTTGAAAGGGGACGGCTTCCCAAATGATGAAAAGCAGCTCTGATGACCGGGTTACTCTGGTCTCGAGAAAAGAGGAAACGCTGGAAACGCAAACAAGCCCCTGGCCCCGATTCCGTCGGGGCAAGGGGCTTTGTTGACGCGAAGGTCCTTAATCACCGTTTTGACCTCTGCAGTGGTGATCGGTTCGTTGATTGCATCGCTGGTCTGCTCTTTTTCTCTTTCATGCACACAAGTTTGTTTAAACAGAAACTGAACTTGTGGTAGGGTTGCCTTGCTGCATGCCCATCCGGGAGGAACAACACGGAGCCGGGGTTTCCAAAACAAGAAACTACATTTATTAAAGTAACAGGAATGGATTGTTAGTATCAAGTTCAACGTAAAACATTGCCGGAGCGTTCCAACTGCACGCCTCCGTGGCCACGGTCCGTCCCCCCTTCTCTGTGGGCGTGTGTCTTCTTTTATAGGCTTTTGTGCCTGTCCTATACGTGCGCTATTGCGCTCCTCGGCCGTTGTCAAGTTTGGGCATTCGGCAGCGGCCTCTGGCCGTGGTGGGAGATTTACTCCCACAAACTTTACTAAATAAACAGTGAACTATGGACAAAATATATACATATTTTTTAGCAGAAAGAAAAAAAATGTAATCCATGTTGATGGAAATATATCGGGCGGTCAGTCCAGGTAACCACCATGCTCGACTGGTATCTTAAATCACTTCCTGTGGAAGTCTGGGAAGCAATTCTTTTCTTTCCTAAGGCAGAGGGGGACGCTGCATGTTTCGCAAATTCATGTTGTAGTCATGGGTTTTGCTTTTGTAATGAAATTTGCACACCTCCGTGACGTGCATTTTTTCGGCTGGTGCTTGGACTCAGTGACACGGATGATCGGGGCTACGTACAGAGATGGCAGTAATGACATTACTGTAATGAAATTACAGTAATTAAATTAATTTTTGGAGTAATGAGTAATGTAATGAATTATTTCTCTAGGCTAGAAATTTAGTAATGTAATGAATTACTTCCAGGCAGTAATTTCGAGAAAATTACTCATTACTTTTGAAATTACTTTGTCCTAAATTAGAAAATTTATTTGCAAGCTTTAAAAAAGAAAAAAATTATTTTGCACGATGAAATGTTGTGAAAGAGCATCAGAGGAAATAATCGGTCGCCACCTGAGCGTGAAGCGTCGTACGAAGAGCTGAACAGGCGCACAAAAAAAAGCTGGAATGGCGGGAAAAAAAAAAAAAGCTTCCGAGTAGAGATTGCTGGAAGGCAAAGGCTTATAAACTCCAGGCAGACAGATCCACGGCGTGGAGTCATCACGAAGATACCATACTTCGTTCATCCCTAAGCTGACAGTGCGGTGGGAGCTGTAAGCTAGCCAGAACCAATCAAACACCTCCCTTTAACCACCTGACCCGTCCTTTTTTTCTGCGTGTGGGCATGAACGAGAGCGTGGTTACGTGGCAAAAGATAGACGTGTGACTGTTCCAACGTGCACGTAGCTTCCACCGCACCGTCAGCTTAGGGGTGAACGGCTTATGGGCTACAAGGCGAAGGACACGTAACCTCTGAGGTCAACTCATTTTAAAACCTAAGAGGATAGAGAAAACAGATCCCCAACTTTCTTGCTCTTTTGTCAAGCAAGGTCAATCCTTAAGCACCAAAAATTGTGAACAATCAACGACCGGAACAATTAGTTAATACCAAATGTCTTGTCAAAGCCCCAGAACGTTTCGTGCGTCCTCGAGCTAGGGAGCCTTACCTCGAGCAAAGCAGGTGCAGCTGGCGCTATGCCTTGCTGCCTTCCCTTGGGAAGTTTATTCGGGAATAATCGTACAAGGAGATATCGCCCCCCCCCCCCCCCCTTTTGTTGGGAAAGTACACAATTTAGGAAGCTCGCGCCATTCCTCAACTGGCGACACTTCTGCTGAGCAATTATCCAGGCCCTTTGTGGGACAGTGCGCAAAAACTTGGGCTCTTCGGGTGTTTGGGAAAAATGCTCCTTGAAAGGAATGACCGAGAATAGGTCAGCTGAACTCGGCGACAACTTTTCTTGGTAATGCAGTGGAAGTTACAGGCACGCGTTCCCTCTCACATTTTGTGCGCGGGCTCTCCTCCTCTCCCGAGGCGGAAGGGAAACGTTTCACGTGACGACTCCTTGTAAAAACGAGCTGCCATTGCCCGATTTAACAAACTGACACGGACTACAACTTCTGAATCAGGAAGACGGAAACATATCACCCTTTTAGTAAGAACCTTCACCGGTGAATTAACAGCGAAACCGGTGAGTCCACTGTCTTTCTGAGTCACACCTAAAGAAGCTATTCATCATGTCTAACACTTAAGTCGTGTGCGTCAGCAAAACCACTGTTCAGTATGGTTCACTTTGAGGCACATAAGACTGTTGCGGTGTAAACAGGAAGGTCTGAGTTTTGGTACATGTAGACCAACTCAGCTCTTTGACGTGACATCACTGCGGTGGCGCTGCTGTTGGCACTGCGCATGCGCATCGCCTCGCTTCTCCCGGATCTGATTCCTGCACATGCGCTGTGTGGGCAAACGAGGGCTTGTTTTGTAAACACTGTGTTGGTGTATACGGAAAATAAAATGAGCGCGAATTACTGCCTCAATGTATTCAAAAGTAATGTCAAAGTAATTTCGAAGTAATTTCATTACTTTTGGAAAGTAATTGTAATGTAATGTCATTACCTTTAGTGTGCGGTAATTTGTAATGTAATTTAATTACATTTTGCAGTTTTCAGAAAATTAATTAGTAATGTAATTTAATTACTTTTTGAAAGTAATTTTGCCATCTTTGGCTACATAGGGCTTTGACTTTTTCAGTTGGACTGTCTGGTGGGCTGATGACTTTCGCTTAGAGCTGGAGCCAATTTGTGCTTCTGCAGTCAATGATGCAACGACACTTCTGCGAAAGTCCTTGAGGGGCATATATTCAGAATCTTCAAGTTCTTTGAAGATAATGAACGAATTCACCACGCAACAGTCGAGAAAATGGAAGAAAATCCTGTTCCACCACTTCCGTGATTTTCTGTCAACATGGTATTTACATTTGGAATAACAATTGAAAACGAGCGTGTTGGTTAATAGATAGAAAAACTTGAAAGTATAAAATAGCGAGGACGAGGACGGGAACAGGACTTTTTTCAAATCAAAGATGAAAGAAGTCCTGTTCCCCTCCTCGTCCTCGCTGTTTTATACTTTCAAGTTTTCGTACATTTGGATAGATCAAACATTTTTCAACGAAATTCATATTGCGGTTGTAGTCTTGCAAGGCTGCAAGGAATGGCACCCTGCTGACTGTTCCATCCTTGTTCTTCCTGTCGACCTCTACTTAATCTGCAGGGTCATGGAAGTTCGACAAGAGATGAACTGTTCTCCTGTCCTTCCACTTGAAGCAGCACGGGCTCTCATCATCCACCGAATAGTCTGTGTCCCATCTGGTCATTGATTTGGCGGATTGTAATTTCGACACGAGTCTTCCGTTTGAGTTTACCGTCCCGTCTCTAAAGTACTTCAGAAGGTTGTAGCCGGTGAAATAGTTATAAAAAACACCCCGAGGTGCTTACCAGCGAGGTCTTGGCACATGTTCTTTACCACCTGCGCGCCCAACTCTTTTTGAACGTCGCTTTCCGACCTTCCAGAATAGATCTCAGACTTGAGATTTTACCGAGTGCTGGCACACAGCACACACACCTTTTAGCCGCGCTTCACCGGCTTTTTCGGCATGTACTGTTTTAGACAACCTAATCATCGATTCATCAATTGCGAAAAACTCCGCGGGCAGGTAGTTGTTTGCAAAGGTCGTTGAAAGCTCAGACAAGAGTGGCGGCACCTTGTACAGCCTGTCGAAGTCGGGGTGATCCCTTTGGGGCTGCAAAACATTGGCTACGTTTACATGGATGGGACTGCAGCGCATCGGATCCAGTTAACGAATCGAATCGGTCCATGTAAACGGATCGGCTCGGCTCGGATCCGATCCGATCCGATCCGCTGGGACGGAGTGGTTTGAGATGGTCAGTCCGAATCGAGACTCTCCATGTATACGCTAGCGGATCGAATCGATTGCTCGAGCGACGGATCACGGGAGCATTGCGTTGCATGCCACTAGGCAAACCGGAAACCTCGAAAACAATCGATAGGTCACGAGCATGGTCACGAGGTTTGCGTTGTGATCCTTCGACACGAGGTGCCACTACTGGTCGATCCGAATCCATGTAAACGCAGTAATTGAAGTGGATCCGATGCGCTGCTGTCGCATCCATGTAAGCGTAGACATTGTCATTCGGGCGCAGGTGTGATAAAAACCAACCAAACCTGTTTACCGTCATTAGTTTTGAGATGAATGGATCATGAAGGTCCGGTGCACTGGACCAGTAGTCCCGGTAACTTGGGCTTCGCTTGATTCCCATCACTGACGCTGCTGATTTTAAAACCGCCATAACTGATGTTTTTAACAATGTTCCATAGCGATTCTGTACCTTGTGTTTGTTTGTTTTTTTGCGTTTTGTTTTTATTGTTCACCTTATATTGATGTATATATTTCCACTCCTCTCTGTAATGCCTTCGGGCCCTGAGAGTATAATAAATGAAATGAAATGAAATGAAATGAAAAGGTTCAGGCCCAAAAAAGCAACGCATCTCTTGTTCCGTTGCGAGTGTGTATTTTGTGTTGTCCAGCTGCGCATATGGGTTCCTTTGTGAAAAATCACGCTTTGCATCCAGTTTGGGGTCCACAAAAGACTAAAAATACCAAATGGACTTCTGTCCTCGAGGTCTGTGACGTGACGAGGAACTCCAGGCTCAGGCAAAAGGACTAATGGTGATGACATTCGATAAGTCGTACTCAAAACGGGAACTTTTGAGATCGTTACATGAAGGTCATCATCCGTTTCTGAGTCGCAGCTATCACTCACAGTGTGAACGTCCTTTCTTTTCACTGACGAGTTCTCTTGAGGACTTGCATCCGAATCATCACTGGCATCCCAGTCAGAATCACTGTCACTGGACTCATCTCCTCCTGTGAAATTGTCGCAGTGGCTCGGTATGTCTTCATATTGTTCCTCTGAAACAGCAAAACGTGAGAATGAGCGCTGGATTTTGAAGGACATCATTTGACTCTATTTTAGACGTCAACAGCACACTGGTCACCAGGTCTGCAATGAGAGAGCTCAAGTCACTTCAGGCATGGTGGTTACTTCTGATGAACACCAAGTGCAACACTGAGACGCTATGCCACAATGAAGTGCTCTAAGTCGTTTCTTGCAGAGTATATATTATACATTAAAGGGATACTTCAACGAAATTTTAAATATTCCCGTCGTGTTCAAAAATAGGTTGAATATGATCCACAATATCCGTAAATGACAATCGCACTTCTGTATTTTGAGCCTCGTGGCTGTATTTTTCGTTATAAACGGCCTACTCTGGCAAGCACTCGGAGAAGGCCCAGCTTAGAGCACGTGACATCCAACGCAATCGTGACGTAGGTCGTCTCAAGACGAGCAAAGCTACAGCGAGGCTGACGTCGAGAGGATGGCCTAGTCGTTCCAGCCACCGAAGCGGCTGCTTTTGTACGAATTTTGAGTGACGGATTAATCTTCTATAATCTTCTAGGGGGACAATAGCGACTTCTGCGACACACAAAAGGGATTCTCGGGAAGAGGGGAGTTCCTCCTTCCCCCCTTCTCTCGTCGTGGCCGGAGACGAGACAACCTCCGTCACTAGCTGTCAAGGTTCCTAGACGAGCATTACAAACGAGGCGTTAGCGACATCCACCAGGTGCTCTTTGCTAATCGTTTAATTCGTTTTAAAATTTCTTTTCGAGACTTTTTTAACAAGATATTGCTACGTTCCATGTGATACTGCTCTTTTGAACACATATAGACCAAAAAATGAGCGCCGAAATTTCGTTGTAGTATCCCTTTAACACACTCTCTCTCTTATTATTACCAGTATTGTAGAGCAAGCACCTACCTTCTAATATGTTAAATCTCTTGGAATCAAACATGGGAGGCGCCATGACAGCCGGCGAGCGTCAGCAAACCTTTTTCCACGTGGTTGGTGCACGCAATAAAGCTAGCGCCATCAGGTGTAAGCAGAGAGAAGCTCGAGAAATAGAGGCACCGGTGGTCTGCCGCAAAGGGAGGAAATATTGAAATTGTGGTATGAGGTGCTAACCACCGTGCTTGAAAGTGTTATCTTTTGCACCGTGTCCAGGATTTCTGTTTAGGGATCTGGGCCAGCGGTGTAATCTTGCTAAAGAGTGCCTCGTAGTAGTCGTGGAAAACGTTGTACATGTCCGGTTGTCCCCTGAAAACGTTATCCTTGTGGATCACTGTCTTGACAGTGTTCTTACTTGCCCTCTCCTTTTCAAACGAGTGAAATACCTTAAAAGGTTGACTTTCGTGCTCCAGGTTAAGTTCTCTGCTTCGTATCAGTGCACTCTCATGTTTTTGCTGCAGCAGTTGTTGAAGTTCCTTTTTAATAGCCTTGATGTCATCTGCATAACCTACCGGGTCTTGCTCCTCTTCACTAATAAGGGCACGCAGCGAATCTACAAGCGCGGCGCTTTCGGCCTTCTGTTGAGCGCTTTTGAGCGTACAGCAGGCAGTGGCCGTTTCTGTAATAAAATATTTGAACTCTTTCCAATAACATTCATCAAATCGTAATTCCTTGTCGATTTCGGATAGCTTCCCTTTGATCTTTTGTAAACAATCCTCGTCTTTTAAAACGCTTGCATTTAGTTTCCAGGGCGCATCGCGCCTTGGTTTTCCTCCTCCCCGTGAACCAAAATCTACGAGGACAAAACCGTGGTCCGAAAAAGATACTGGCCTCTCGTCGTACAAGGTTACTTTTCTGCACAACTCGCTCGACACGTAAATTCAGTCAAGCCTCGCGTAAGACCGGCCCTGCCAGTGAGTAATACGCGTTGCGAAGTCGGGAGTGTCAGAAGTGACATCGACAAGGTCACCCGAACGTAGGACATTTCTATGGTCACCAACGCTTTGGTCGACCTTCCGTTCGCGACGCGATCTGTCGCTGCGGTTTCATACTACAACGAAATTTCGGCGCTTATCCAATCTCTTGATGAAAAAGATACGAAAAAGGAATTTTATAACGAATTAGACGATTAGCAAAGAGCACCTGGTCAATGTCGCTAACGCCTCGTTTGTAATGCCCGTCTAGGAACCTTGACAGGTAGTGACGATCACTGACTCGCCTCCGGCGAGAGAAGAGGGAAGGAGGAACTCCCCTCTCCAGGAGAATCTCTTTTGTGTGTCCCAGAAGTCGCTATTGTCCCTCTACAAGGTTCTAGAAGATTAACCCGTCACTCAAAATTCGTACAAAAGCCGCCGATTCGGTGGCATGAACGACTAGACATCCTCCCGACGTCAGCTTCGCCGCAGCTTTGCTCGTCCCGACACGAACTACGTCACGATTGCGCCGTATGTGACGTGCTCTCCGCTAGCTGCTCTCCGAGCGCTTGCCAGAGTGGGCCGATTATAAGAAAAAATCGTTGAAGTATCCCTTTAAAGCCTCCCCCGAGTATTATTGCGCCTGGTGCGTTTAAAAGAGGCTTCAAGCAAGAAAAAAAAAAATCTTTCCTTTCGCTTTTTCCTTTGGTGCATAAACAGAGACGAGACGTGTTGAATTGTTGCCGAACAGACAGTTCACTACGCTAAGCCTTTAGTCTTCGCTCAAGTGGCAGTCAATAGAGAGTTTTAGATTAGGGGGCCCAAACGTCTCGGTTCCCCTAAGACAGTGGTTCTCAACCATCGATGTTTCGCGGTCCCCTTCTAGATCGGCGGATATGATAGAGGACCCCGTTTGTGGTGGTGGTGGGGGGGGGGGGGGGGGTGTATATATTAAATGTGATAATGATTTAATGGTGAATATAACTAAGTGCTAGTGCGAAGTAGACCTCTCATTGGCATACACATGAGAAAGCGCACTCGAAAATTTAAACGTTCCTTCTCAATCTACAAAAACACAACTTTTATTGCTGGGTTTGACTAATGAGACAGCCCTTGCAGACCCCCATTTGAGAAGCACTGCCCTAAGAAATTGGGGGACCCAAACGAAACAAGGTTGGCGTCGACGGTTTATAGAATAGGGGTTTCGCAACGCAGCGTGGCGGAGCGGCGCGCTTACGTAAGGGCGTCGCCATGTTTGCCGACGCAACCGGGCCCCGAGCGAATAGGGGCGTTTGCCCCCACGCTATTTCTCGAATTTTGGGTTAAGGACAAGCGCCAACCCAAAACCCTAAACGAAGTTTGGGTTCGGCGCATGCGCGGTGGTGAGCCCTTATTTCTTTGGGGCCCCCAAGATATGGAGCCCCTTATTCTGAAATTCTCTAAAAACTTCGCGCTCAAGCGTTGTATATTTTTTTTAGCAGAATTGCGGTTCCATTTGCGCGGCTTGGAAGCGAGCGGAGATTTACATGTTTAGATATCGGGTTCCACTTTTAAAAGCGACCTTAAGCGTCTTCCAAGTTTTTTTGCTTTTTTTTTTTTTCCTTCTGAATTTAGGATTACGACATCGTTTACGGCGCTGCAAAACCAAGTAGATATCCCTTGTAAGCGCCGAACGTGGAAGCGACTATAGGACTTTTAAATGCAACAGCATTTTTGTATTTTAAAGAAAATGAATGAACTTCAAATACTTTTGTTTTGCAATAAAATAATTTTGCCAAACATTGTTTTTCTGCCTGTTCAATCTGCATGTAGAACCAGCAATCGACAAACACCCCAAAGACCAAGAAAGCAATGCTGCAAAATTCCACTGTGACCATTTTGTTAGGACACCGCGCTGACCACATCATCGTCCGAATTTCCGCAACGGTCAAGTACGTGCGACGTGCCTCCAAGTTATGATTGGCACTCAAGCTGCTCCGCTCGTGTCAAGCATCGCCGTTCGCCCGGGCGCTTCAGCGTCAAGTTTCACCGCTTTGCAACGGCGTGGCAGGAGAAGCAGTTGTCGCGGGGGACCATCTCAGCCCGATGGAATCGGGTATTTCGCTCGCTATTTTAGGTCAACACGTAATTTTCGACTGACCCGGAAAAAAACACGCACATGCACGCACACAAAAGCACATCGGCCTATATTCGAATACGTTCTGGTTGCAAATATGAAATAGATCTGTTTTATTGAAATATGTGGAAGAGACATCACGCAAGCGTATAATATTTCTTTTGTGCACGGCGAAAAGAGGTTTTGTTGTTCAGCTTGACACGCTAGCGAGGGCTTCACGGAATTTAGGAATGTTTTCACGGAACCCCATTTGAGAAGTTGTGGTAAGAGACATCCACATCTTCTCTACCACCTTCTTAAATTGTTACAGACAGCGTTTTTGATGGAAATTTGCCAGGGACAAGCAAACGGCTAATAGTGGAGTCAAGACATCCTTACTAAAGACCGATAAGAGTTTAAGACTTGGTGAGGAATTTAGCTTGGGAATGTAGTAAAGGGATGGTGTATGCTAAAAAAAGAGCATTTAATTTTTTTTTTTGTGAATCAATATCTATTACGATTACAAGGGTGCCGCAGCACAACATTATATTAGGTGTTTCGTGCTCAATATGAACTGCTCCTTTGAAACTGCTCAGATGATGTCTAGAACCACTTCTTTCCTTCCTGGTTCCTCTATAAGCTCCTACGTTACTGGAAAATGTGTCTAAATGGTCGAACAGAACGTCGAGGCTGTCTGGACTCTTTAGCGACACTATTCGAAAATAGGCTCTAGACACAGAACTGTAACTAGCTCTAAATAATTTATTTACTGCATCGACAGGAACTGGTGTACGTCTTTACAAATAGTACGTTACGTCTAGATGTTAGAAAAACAAGATGTAACGTACTTAATCTTCATAGGGTGTACATAGACATTCATACTTTCGTAGTTTTTTTCTTAAATTAGTATTATGAGATCTGTGACGGCGCCGTATTCTACCAGCACGTGGTCGTTGCATTTTGCTAGTGCGTAAGTACTTGTACGTGCATGTAATCCTCGCTGCGCCGGCTGTGAACCGCGGCCTTGAGTTTCTTTTGAGTTTGCATGCTGAACAAATTCAAGCGCGTAAGTACTTACGACTACATTTTGCTGCCCCGACACAGTATTTTCTACTGCAATAATTGGGACCGCATTTCGAGGCCTTCAATTGTTTTGAGTTGGCGGCTCATTTCGGCTGCGTAAAGTTGGCCAGTGATCTCGTTAAGAACCCCCCTGAGACGTGCGTCAATACAAGTAAAACAAAACGCATGCGAGGATGCACTGCGGAGAAGACGCTGAGCGGGAGCGGGCCACCGTCTCACGTTATTTTCGTTTAGTATAAGGTCGTTCGAGGTTCACCGAGACATGTACATAAGAAATCGTTGAAAATGTGTAGCGTAATGAAACGTGTGGAGGGCGTTAACGTAATCCTTCTTGAATATCCCCCGCCCAGAATGACGTACTTCACGCATGCGCGGAAGTTCCACCTATCAGCGGTGAGCAATGCGTCTGTGGAGCAGCGGTACATAATCAAATTTATGGTCAGGTAGAAAGTTAAACCAGCTGAAATTTTGGAGCACACGGACAATTGTGGAGGACGTTAACGTAATCCTTCTTGAATATCCCGCGCCCAGAATAAGGTACTTCATGCATGCGCGGAAGTTCCACCTATCAGCGGTGAGCGATGCGTCTGTGGAGCAGCGGTACATAATCAAACTTATGGTCAGGTAGAAAGTTAAACCAGGAGAAATTTTGGAGCACACGGACAATTGTAGAAGACGTTAACGTAATCCTTCTTGAATATCCCGCACTCAGATTGACGTACTCCACGCATGCGCGGCAGTTCCAGCTGTCAGCGGTGAGCAATGTGTCTGTAGCTGTGGAGCAGCTGTGAGTAATTAAATGTAGGGTCAAGCAGAAACCAGCTAAAAGTTTGAGGGGCAAAAGTGCACGAAGTGTGTGAACAGTTTGCCGGGACGACAGCTGATGACAAGTGAACCAAACGGGGATTATTCGTCCGACTTCAGGCACGCGGCCCAGTTCTCCCTGCGCTAAAGGAATCAGGGAACTGCCAAAAAGATGACAGCGATGCGTGGACGTACAGTAGAAATACTTGTAAATAAAAAAAAATTAAAAAAAAACTGGCATAGTTTTGTGCTTGTCGGAATTTTCATTTCCTCTTAGGAATAAAAGTCCCACTGAAGCTTGAACGACTCAGGGTTCGGCAGTATCGCAATACTATTGGATCGCGATAGCATTTCAGAAATACATTTCGTATCTGTATTTCTGTATCGCGATACATTTTTTCACCCAGTATCTGTACTCCTGTATCGAAATACATTTGGAATGTTTCTTTGTATCGCGATACAATCAGGGTGAAATGTATTTCGTTACATTTCTTGGGAAATACTCCCCTCCAAAAAACAACAAAAAAAAAAAATCCGGGCGCTTTTATTTTTATTTTTTTACTTCTGAGGGCATTTGCAGGGTCAAGGAGATGCTGGGGCATTGTTACTATGCTGACCAAGGTTCCTTCCGATTCTCTAAACTATTTTTCTATGCGTCTTCTCTCTACTGAGAAGTGTTGCGTAGTCGGGGACTCGAACCAGGTGGCGTGCCAGGAGTGGAGTCAGAGCATATTCTGCCGCAGGTCCTTAGGTAGAGATTTCTTGAGTCATTGTTTGCTGGCATCCAATGCCCGCTGCTAACCTCTCTCTCGCCTTAGCGTACAAAGTACACCCAGCCGGCAAAGCTGAGTCACAGTCCGTTGCAGCACGAGCCTGGTGGTGATTGACCCAAAATAGTAGAATGACTCACCACAGTGAAGTTCAACACATATTCGAATGCGTTTGCGGCTGCGCCCGTAATATTGCACGGCTCAAGGGTACGTCATCAGCCGACGTGAACGTGACCCGCTGCTTTGATCCGAAACCCAGGAAGGAGGCCAGACGTGGCCTCGCTGTGCCGACCCATACTTCGGACACCCGCGACTGGTCTCGAGCGCGCTGTTTCTCGGAGAGCTCGCACCTGTGCCGGCAGTATCAAATCGCAATCCACGAGGTATCTGTCTGGATAAGGCTAGGCGAAACTTGAGGATTGCAATCCATGCGTCGGTGGTGGAGGGTCGGCAGGAAGGACCTTCATAACAGGGATGCCACCGTATCGTTTTTTCAACCGTAACAGAAGATGAGACACCTGTTCGAGGATGCTTCAGGCGGTCCACTATTTTTGAAAATTCCAATTGACACTGCCTGCACGATCTTCCACGAAGTTCCCTATAATGAAAGTACTTATTGTTTTTTTCATACAGCAGCGTGGTAAAGTTTCATGTTCAAGGCCACACCTACAGATAAAGAATACCAGTTCATTCCACCGTGACGTCATGTGATAAACGTTGACAGTGGTGTCCTTGTTGGACAGGGGCGTGGTGACGTTTTGATGGAATTTAGGGTGACATAGAATTTACTTAGAGGTCGAAGTCTTTTTGCATTCCTTATCAGACAGACAGGATGTCAGGGAGAGGACCGCGGTCATCCTTGATGGAACGTTTTTTTGAGCCCATTGAAAACTCCTTGCCGTCCGAAACCACTACCTTCAAGGCAAAGTGCCAAGCCTACGGGAAAGTAATTTCGGGATCAAAAACTTCCACTTCAAACTTCAAGCTTCATCTCAGTTGGCGTCTCAAAGAATCTTGAAAAATGTATTGCAGTATCAGTATTCCTATATTTGTATTTGTGCCCTCCCTAAAATGTATTCCTGTATTTGTATTTACAAAGACTCTTTGCCTCTATTTCAAATGTATTTCCGATACGTATCGCAATACATTTTTACAGATATATTTTAGTATCAGTATTTTAGCTACTATTTTAATGTATCCCAGTATTTGTATTTCCAAATACATTTTTTAGTATTTCTGCCCAACCCTGGAACGACCCTTGTATCTGAATAAATATGACAAACTGCAATTATTTAAAGATAGGCTTTTGTCAGTTAATTATTTGTATTGGTGTCGCTGGTGCGACTATAGTGACAGTGACTGGAGATATATTATTTATTGATTTATTGACTTAAAGCATTGTGCGCTACAACTAGTGTTTTTATTGCCTCTGTACACAGGGCCGGCCTTGTACGATGAAACACCCTGGGCGAACTCTGGCCATGGCCGGCGCCCCCCCCCCCCCCCCCCCCCTCCCTTTTTATTCACCCCTATCTCCGTGTCACTAGGTGCGTGTAGTAGAGTCGAAAGGAATGGCGAGGTGAGGGAAGGAAGGTGCAAGGAGTAAAAATGCTGGGGAGGACGAGAGAAACCTCCTTTCCTCTCTAACGTTTCGAGTGCTCTCCTTTTCTCCCGTCGCACTTCTTTGCCCTCCTCTCCCGCCCCGCCTTCCTAGTGCTCGCACTTTCTCTCTTCGCCTGCACTGCACACAGGAGGTACGACATCACGTTGTTAGTAAACATGTGAGTAGTGGCTCAACACGAGTGTTTCGTCAGCCGAGAACCGCATTCCAAAAACGAACGGCGATCGAGCATATAGCGTGGGCCGGGTCGGGCGCTGTTTTCAAATAAATAAACAAGCAAAAAAAAGTGTATGTGTGTGTGTGTGTGTGTGTTTGGGGGGCGTCGCCCCCAATTGATTGGGCGACCGCCCAGGTCCCCCACCCATGCGACTAATGGTTCCAGTATTGTGAGGACGCGACTGTCGCCTCTAATGGCGTAGTAAGACATTCTTGCTTTGTGAGGGAATAATCCCTTTTCCTTTCGTTGCATCTAGGACCCATTAACGCAACGTTAACCTGCGTACTTTTGTTGCATTAACGCTTCACCTGCGTCGAACAAGTTAAATTGGTGCGAGGCAAACGTTCGATTTTGGCACCAGCGGACATTCCCGAAGACGTCGTACGAATAGGATTAACCTGTAAGATTATTTGTCCAGTTCACTCGAATGCAATGGCGTAATACGTGGTATTCTGCGCTGGCTTTTTCTAGCCGATTTAAATCGTTGCGCATGTGAGCTCGAAGCGTTCTCCCCGAAGGGGCTCGGACTGTGGGGTCGTGACTCTCTGCGGTACTCTCGCTGTACGAACCCACCGAACACACCCGCTGTCATGTTAGGTGTGTAGCAAAGCATTCAGTTCTCTCCCCCGGCTTTCATTCCAGCGTGGAGAAGAGAGAACGGGCACAATTTGCCTATAGGTGGCACCAATATGAGCGCTCGCCACAGTCGAGCTCGCTGCTCTTGGGGAACATTCTCAGTGTATAGGTCTTCGTCTTCACAGAACGCCAATCTCGATGGTGTGAAATGCACGGTTTCAGAAGCGATCAATGTGGAAGCTCACCAAGGGCGCGTGCGTTGCAGCAAAGGACTCCAGATCTCATTTCATATGCTGTCTACTGCACGTGCCCCGTGTCCATATACGCTCTTGTAAACGGTACCGGTGTCAATCCACCCAACTTCTGTCGTTGACGTCGACGTGCGCGACGCTCACCCCTGATCCGCTTCGGCTCCGGTTCACGTGTGGGCTCAGCTGAAAACGATCGCGTGGCGACGCTTCGGTAGATACTTTTTGAACGTATATTTCCCGAAGTTCGCAGATTGTAAGACAGAAACTCGTTTTTCACTCTATACGCACTGACTGTCACAGAAATCACCAGAGAAAATCGAGCAACGCCAACTCCTTTCACTCGTGGCTAGAACCATAGGCGTGCGCAGGATTTTTCATTAGGGGGGGGGGGGGCGAGGTTTGCCCAGAGCGCCCCCGCCACCCCCCCCCCCCCTCCCCCCCGCTTTTTATCAACGCACTCCCACTGATGTCCTTACGCTCATATTCTAGTGCTGAGACCAGATATGGTTATGAAACGTTTATTTCAACAATATTGAATTGTAACATATACAAAATATTATTAAGCAGTAGGTTTCACTTTCTTGTGAAACGTGCGCAAAGAAAGGCAGTCCCTGCGCAGCTGAGGCATCAGTGACACAACGCGCGCACAAAGAATTTTTGTTCTTTCTAATCCAGAGAAAGATACGACACATATGACATCTTTAACAGCAAAGAATATTTAAAAATATTGCCTCAACGTCACTCTGCTAGTATGGAAAATATAGCATACATGCAGGGCTAACGCATGGGTGCACCTACACATGGCGAAAGCTGTCATACGGCATCTGCAACGTTCATGCAGAGGACGAAAAACGCCACCCAATACACAACGTAATAGCAAAGCTTAAAAGCACGAGAATATACCGCAGATTGAAAATACGCAAAACAGCAAGTTACAATATTTAGTAATTATTGAAGATAAACGCTATGACTTGCCATTTTTTTTTTCTTCTGAGCATCCAAATGTACAGTTGATAATCTTACTTTCTGACGCTTGATAGAAACATGTAATAGAAACAACAAGATAACACGCACGCATTATGTCATGCTCAACAAACAGTATACAAACTAATGGATATGTTACGTGCTGGTAAAAATAGTTTATGACTAGATTACTGAAAATGAGTAGCACGCGGAAGATATCGTACTTTTCACCAATCGTGAAAAGTCTAAAGCAAAATTCTACGGGATTTTATCGCGAACTGTTCGATGACTGACTGCGTCGCGGCGTGTTTTTATGGTTGTTTTTTTTCGTTGCGCGCACTGGAGGGAGGGAACTGTGGCGTCGGTGTTTTATGCCGTCCAAATAGAAACCATGGGCCTCCTGCGCTGCCCAGAGGCTGCTGCGAATAAGACTTGTTATACTCCGCGACAACTTTTCTTGGCAATGCAGTGGAAGGTAGAGGCCCGCGTCCCCTCTCCCATTTTGAGTGTACGCAGGCTCTCCTCCTCCCCCATTTCCGGGGAGAGGAGGAGAGCCCGCGCACACTCAAAATGGGAGAGGGGACACGGGACGTACCTTCCACTGCATTGCCAAGAAAAGTTGTCGCGGAGTATAGTACTTGTTTTGGGTAGTAGAAATTTTAGCGTCTCAAACTGTCACGCATGCAGAAGCGTGCCTGCTCTGGTGCGGAGCGCGAGATCACGATGAAAATGCAAAGACAGAACAAAAATTCGAACGCCGTCAAGCTAAGACGCTGAGAGCTTGAGCCAAGAGATGCCGTTTCACGCGTTCCAAAGTAGACATCAAAAAGAAAAAAAAAAATTAAAGCGTCGCGACACAGGTGTTGTGACGTCACCACCCAGAGGTAAGAGACGCGTGCCCTAGCAGTGGTGTCATGAATTTGGCACTTTCGATTCTCTTGCAACGTTGAGTTTGGCCGATTTCTGGCGTCCGAAGTTGTTTTTTCGCTTTTTAGCACCACATAGAATTGAAAAAGCTCGACCAACGTGCCATAAGTAGGGCTATGCTCAATCAGGTGAGCTTGTACTACCCAAAATGAGGGCGCTATAGTTTGTTCAATGCTTCAGCGCAGGAGGCCAATACCGCCGGCGCCGTCGCGCCTCGAGTCGGGCCAACTTTACGCCCCCCCCCCCCCCCCCCCCCCCCTACCACCTAGATGATTATACTCGGCGACAACTTTTCTTGGCAATGCAGTGGAAGGTACAGGCCCGCGTCCCCTCTCCCATTCTGAGTGTACGCAGGCTCTCCTCCTCCCCCATTTCCGGGGAGAGGAGGAGAGCCTTCGTACACTCAAAATGGGGGAGGGGACGCGGGACGTACCTTCCACTGCATTGTCAAGAAAAGTTGTCGCCGAGTATAGAGGGGGCGGCCGCCCCCCCTGCCCTCCCTGTGCGGACGCCTATGGCTAGAACAAGTTGTCAGGTGTTTCTTTCGCCGGCTCGAACACTTGCGAGAATTCACTGGTTAACCTTCGCTCCTCGTTTATTTTATGCGTGGAGGCAGCACGCCTCCACGCATAAAATAAGCTGTCGGTAACAACTGATTCTCCTCAGTTGTGACCGACAGCGCCAGCCGGTCGCCGACAGAAGAACTTCGGCTGCTATTCGATTTTCTCTCTCCCCCCCCCCCCCCCCCCCCTCGCCATTATTCCGAATTAAGACGAGTCGGCGCTTGAGCAGGTGAATACGCCAGGACGATATCGAAGGGGCAGGAAACTGATTGATCAATAAATGGTACGGTTTACGCAACCCAAATACATCCTCGATCGTGGTTCTTCGGTTGTGTCGTCAGTGGAGCCACGCACCCTGCAGCTTCTAAGATTTGCAGACACTCAAAAGGATGCAAATCAGGAATCGCTTACATCATAATATAATTATCATTCTTGTTTTGACTCAGGAGGGCCGCGAATAGGAAAAACGCCGGAAGAGGGGAAGCACTCTGCTTGCCGGGTGTGAAATGTTCGTAGAGTTGGGCGATTTTCGTCATTGCCACAACTGGCCACGAGTGCAAACCCGAATATTCGCCGACAGATTGTGGCCGAGCAGGAGACGACCGGCGAGGCATGCTCGTGTCCTATCTGTGAGTTGTATATATATATATATATATATATATATATATATATATATATATATATATATATATATATATAGGTAAAGTAAGGTAAATATGAAAACAATGGACCGGGAAAAGTTAATAAGTGAAAGATGCGTACTGTCGGAGTTACTAATTCGAAGTTTATTACGACGTTTCGAGCGGGGACCGCTCTTCATCAGGTAGCGAGTATACAGCCCGCGAATGTTTATATACCCCTAAGAAGAAATTAGAGGGAGTAAAGTGCCGTAGAAAATGGAAACAGCGTTGACAAAACAGACAATCGATAGTTAAACCACATCCTAATACGTTTAAGTCCGAAGAGAACCTCCAAAACGGATAAATGCGGCTCAAGCGGTTAATCTCAGGCAGGCATAGACTGTCACATCCCTACCACTCCTTATCCAAAGAAAAATCCCCCAAAGTTCGACCTCTAGCACAAAGGAATGTCACGGGATTTGGGGGCGTCGGTGGTCACATGTATCCTATTTCTGGTTTGAAGACGAGCCACCCCCCTTTTTTACGTTTATTTTTTTATTTTTTGTGTGTGAGAGGAAATAATCTCTCCACCAACAACTTTTTTTTTTTTTTTTTTTTTTTTTTTTTTTATTTGCGCGAGCGTAAATAATCTTCTTTTTTTTTTTTTTTTATGATTGTCAAGTTTTGGTGCCCTCTCCTTTCTGTGTAATCTATCTGTTTTGTCAACGCTGTTTCCATTTTCTACGGCACTTTACTCCCTCTAATTTCTTCTTAGGGGTATATAAACATTCGCGGGCTGTATACTCGCTACCTGATGAAGAGCGGTCCCCGCTCGAAACGTCGTAATAAACTTCGAATTAGTAACTCCGACAGTACGCATCTTTCACTTATATATATATATATATATATATATATCAGGGATGGGCAGTATTTCAAATACAAGTATTTGAAATAGTATTTCAAATACTTTGTGTATTTTGCATTTGTATTTAATTACAAATTGGGTAATGTATTTGACGTGTGCATTTAAATACTAAAACGTGGGTATTCCAAATACAATTGTAATTAAATACAATTTTGTGGGCGAAAATACATCCCTCAAATTTATTGTCACTGTCCAGAACAGGAAGAAAACTACGTTCAGCACCGCATGCAGTGTCTCTCAATCAAGCACAAGTGTTTAGTGACTTTGTAATTACGAAGCTAGTCCAGGGCAAGAATAGTGACGAAATCGACGTTCATGGGCAGACTGGCTAAATAAGTGCCTGTGACAACTTGTGATGCTTTCCAGCCTGATTTCCATCCATATTTTCGCCTGGAACGTTCTAAATGAGCGGATCGTCCAGATTTTCGTAACTGGTGCGAGTTGCAACAATAAAAAATTCTCTAGCTAGTGCTGCGCGTCTTGGTCGTCTCGGTTCTTTGTTGGTATATACCAAAATGTAATCGACAAAAAAAAAAAAAAAACTGCTTGAAGCTGTGTACTTTTTTCACTTATTACGTCCAAACTGAATACATTTTTTTGGTGATTATATTTATATTACGTTACTAGAGCCTCGCTCACTAACTCCCGAGTGTGAGATGCAAAATTAAAATGAGATACCCAGAAACCCGTTGCAGGTGCCCTGAAGTCGCTGACGCAAATTTTGAGGAATGTATTTGGAAAAGTATTTGGAGGAGACCAAATACGTTTGGTTGTATTTGTATCTTGTATTTAAATGCTTTTTTGGAAATGTAATTAGATTTGTAATTAAATACATTTTTGACGAAGTATTTTGTAATTGTATTTAGATACACATTTGCATGTATTTTGCCCATCCCTGATATATATATATATATATATATATATATATATATATATATATATATATATATATATATATAGTTTTAAAAAGTTTAGGTGAAATCGCGCTCTGGCTCACGTGCTAGTATTTTGAGCCCGATATCTTTCGTGGTTCTATCAAGGAATAATATCAAAGTTTTACTTCATAGAAACGCGCATCACACTATGAATGGTAGGGTAATCGAAGCAGCGCCACTTTATCACCAGTTTTATTTATTTTTTATTTCTTTACGATAAATAAAACTCGCTTAAAAGCTCAAAACTTAGCTTTTCAAACGTTGAGATGTGTTTTTTTATTTCTTTTATTTTTTATTATTTAACACGTTTTTACCATTTCTTTAAGAGGCCGCCATTTCCTATCCAACCTAGCCGCTACCAATAGTGGAGGAGGAAAAATGTCTGATATGACCTTCAGTCTCTTCTAGCCTCAAGGCACAACATTCAATTAATTTGCTATTACCATAGTGACCTTACTTTTAATATCTCCCCGAGCCTTGGCTGATCCCTCTTTGGGCATGCGCCAACAATTCAAAGACAAGAACAACTTAATGCTTAACAACGCACTCTTGCCATTAAGACGGCTGAACGTTGCTGAGTGTTGACAGTTTTTGCAGGGTGAAAGTTGGTCACAATGGCAAAGGAACAAGCGAGACGTGCTTCAATCGCAAACCAGCCAACATCTAGCGGCGAAAAAAAAACCATTCGCATTCGCTTCGTTTCGTCGGCTATTCTTGCGACACGTTTGGGGGAAAGCAATTTCTGGCGTTGGGAATTGCTTTACAATATCTAGTTCCGAAACTCGCTCGGATTTGAGAGTCCGTGAACCGTGTTAGGTGCGCAATGCAAACGAATGGAAGGAACGGAACCTAAACATTTGCTTACCGAGGAGAAATTGATGTACGTCCGCCAACTCGAACGTCGAATAGAGCGTAACTAAGAATGATTTCCATTCCTAGTTAAAAAAGAAAAAAGAAAAACGCTGCCGTGCAAACGTTTGTTTTATTATTATTCTTATTATTTTACAATATAATACGGTTTGCAAGAGGGGTAGCAAACTCTGTACGTTCGTCTTTGAATCTTTGATAGTGTTTAAAATATTGTGATTTCAGTTCAACTAATAATAAATAAAAAGCGCGCGGAAAAGGTTTAAAGGCCCGGTTTTCGGCTTTAAAAGAAGTTTCTGGGTCTGTGCTTGAGCGCATACGCCTTTGATGACAAATTAGGACGCGGGTGCGCCCTAATTTGTCATCAACTATAAAGGGCAATGCCCTTTCATATGCAACAGCGAAAATGTGGGTGGCTCGATTTCGGACAGGCCGTTTCAGCACCGGAGATGAAGAACGCCCTGGAGGTCTGTGGAAGTAATTTCTTGACTGTTCATGGACACTGTTCATGGAATGGGTTCGAAAGGAAAGAGGATATCAGCTAAATGCGTAACAGATACCCTAAACATATATCACGACAGCGCGTGGGCCCACACACAGACTAATGTAGAAGACATGGGAGAAGGTTTCACCCAAGTGGGTCCCCAAATGCCTCAATGCTGACCAAAAGCAGGAACGTGGCAATCTCTCAGGCCACATTTTCAGGCTTTTTAGGTAGGCCAGTAACAATAGATGATGTATGACTATTTTTGCGCGATTCCGGGACCAAAAAGGAGTAAAAAATGAAGACATTTAGGTTCACTCTAATTAGAAAATTTCAGAATGTAAGGCCTGCAGAAGGTCATGGCATCCGTGTTTCGGAAAAAAGCTGAATTTGTGTTTGAGGATTATTTAGAAGTTGGTGCCATGGTCACAACAGCTTGTGGGATTGGACGAGGTGATCGTGGGCTTGGACGAGGTGAGCCAGGAGCTGGTTAAGAAACGTCGGGTAAAGTGCCAAACGAGGTGCTCTGATTTTTCTTTTGACACTAGAAAGATTTCCACTTAAAACCTCAATCAGAGTGCAGAAACTGGCCATTATCAAATTTTAGAGCGCAGCTCTTAGGGGCCCGTTTCCGGCTTGAGCGGCGTCGCCGTCGGCGTCGGCGTCGGCGTCGGCGTAACCGCGCGGTGCATCATGGGAAATGTCCCATAATGCACCGCGCGAGCCCCCCACCGGGGTCACGTGACCTCGTGGGAGGCACGTGACCCCCCCGAGGTCACGTGACCCCGGTGCATCATGGGAAATGTCCCATAATGCACCGCGCGAGCCCCCCACCGGGGTCACGTGACCTCGTGGGGGGCACGTGACCCCCCCGAGGTCACGTGACCCCCCGAAGTCACGTGACTCCCCTGAGGTCACGTGACCCCCTCCTCGAGGTCACGTGACCCCCCGAGGTCACGTGACCCCCGCCGAAGTCGCGTGACCCCCCGATGACGTCATCCTCACTGATGACGTCACCGGCATCCACATCGTCATCGTCATCATCACTGATGACGTCACCGGCATCCACATCGTCATCGTCATCATCACTGATGACGTCACCGGCATCCACATCGTCATCGTCATCATCACTGATGACGTCACCGGCATCCACATCGTCATCGTCATCATCACTGATGACGTCACCGGTATCCGCATCGTCATCGTCATCATCACTGATGACGTCACCGGCATCCACATCGTCATCGTCATCATCACTGATGACGTCACCGGCATCCACATCGTCATCGTCATCATCACTGATGACGTCACCGGCATCCACATCGTCATCGTCATCATAACTGATGACGTCACCGGCATCCACATCGTCATCATCACTGATGACGTCACCGGCATCCGCATCGTCATCGTCATCATCACTGATGACGTCACCGGCATCTACATCGTCATCGTCATCATCACTGATGACGTCACCGGCATCCACATCGTCATCATCATTGATGACGTCACCGGCATCCACATCGTCATCGTCATCATCACTGATGACGTTACCGACATCCGCATCGTCATCGTCATCATCACTGATGACATCATCAGTGACGTCACTGATGTCGTCACCGGCATCCGCATTGTCATCATCACTCATCACTCGCTGATGACGTCATCATCACTGATGACGTCATCAGCGACGTCACTGATGACGTCACCGACATTCGCATCGTCATCGTCATCATCACTGGTGAAGTCATCAGTGACGTCACTAATGACGTCATTGGTACCCGCATCGTCATCGTCAGTGATGACGTCATCAGTGACGTCAGTGATGACATCATCGGCACTGGGGGTCACGTGACCCCCAAGGTCACGTGACCCCCCACTGGTTAGTTTAACCCCCCCCCCCCAGTGCCCTTCCCTCCTCCTCCTCAAGAGCTGCGCTCTAATTCGGTGTTACAGGGAGTTGTAAGCGGCTTTCATTTTTATATAGTGAAACATATATCTTACTCAACAGATTTTGCACTTAATAGCTGCCATTTGTTTCCCAGTAAAAACACTTGAAGGGAACACATTTTTCTGCCTGTAGGAATGTGGTAGCTGCTGCAAACAAATAGTTTATATTCAGCCATAATAATATTTATTGGAGGGCTTACAGAAGATGAAGGACAGGCGTAAAGATTGCATTAATTTCGAGGAGACTATGTTGAATGACTGGCAAGCTTAATTCCTTCAAAAATATCAGCGCATGGCTGTTCTGGTGTGCGCTTTTATAAGTGTGATCTTGGCTGTGTTTCAAAAAAAAAAAAAAATTCGTAAAAAATTAAATGTATTAAAATATTGCACGTGCTGGATAAATGTATTCTTTAATTGTGCTTATAAATTCTATACCTCCCGCCCCATTTGACTGCACCACGTGCATATCGTAGTAGAAATAGACCACTGTCGCCAGTCGACGCAAGTGAACAAAGCTTGTGGGAGCTGCACATGAAAACATTCCTGGTTGCATGACGGTTCTTTTTTTTTTTAATTTTTATGTGAACTAGAATAAAAATATATTCTTTTAGAATTTATTTCTTATACTACTAGCAGTCAAGTATTAAAAACGAAGACGGCATAGCCACCTACAACCACGCCAAGTATAGTTTAAACAACAACAACAACAACAACAACAACAACAACAACAACAACAACAACAACAACAACAACAACAACGTAGTGGGAAAAATATAACCGCGTTTTTATCACCGCAAAATAAAAATACCCATCGTGCAATGCTTAGTCTCTGCCCAAATGTAGAGCTTATAGTCGAGACAAAATAACGTTTCAGAACTTAACGTTGTCTAATCAAAAAGTCATAAACACTTTTCGGCAATATTTAATGATAAAAAGACTACTAACGGCGCCAACAAATACATCGAGATGATTGGCGTCTGCCACTGAGAACGAGCCCCGTTTCCCCGTTGAAGAAACTGTAAATGAGACTTCCAAAGGCTGTAGCGTTTCACCTTATTTATTTCTGCCTATTATAGAAGCAATTGTGATTCGAGCCGTTCCGCCTCTTCTGGTAGTGACCATAAAATAACTAATTATTTCCACGACGTTTTGTTTGCCATTTCGATCATTATTTCTTCTCAGTCTCGTTATTTGCGTAAATTGCACATTTTCATTCTCATAAGCATACCATTTGGTCGCTATTCCTTAGCTGGGTACCGCCAATTCGCTTACTGGTTCCCCACGAGGTTCTCATTTCCTTCAATACAAATTCTCACGCTCGCAAAAGGACAAGCGCACACAGCCATTTAATAAAATATCCGTAGAACTACAGTAACAAACTCACTTACGAGGTGTCAGGAATGTTGCCGGTGAAAATCACGAGGTAATATTGAGGTAAGGAAAAAAAAAGTAATATTTCTAAAACAAGTGATAGGATCATCGGTCTCGCCTGTCACTCGAAACATGTTTTAATCTAGAGCTGAGAATTCTGCCAATCAGATCGATACTTAAACGTCGGGATATAAATAATAGCTTCAACGTAATTTTGGCAGGAGCAAAAAATGAAAATGCTCCTTTGATCTACCAATTAAACGCGCAACCTCTTGTTGCGGGTGTGGGGTGTAGGTTGTCTAATAGCGGAGCCCCGCTAAGACGTGCCCACAGTTGCCAGATTGGTACACCACCAAAGCGTTTTCGACGTCATCCGGCAAACAGTCTAAACAAACGTCTGTATACGCAAATTGGGGCAGCATGACAATGTGCTATCACTAGTTGTTAAGGTGTCAAGAATGGTGTCACCTGACGTCATGTCAAGGGGCACAGTGTCGCGTAACGTCGTGACGCCACGTGACGTTATGTCACGGTGTCAAGACATGTTACGTCACTAAGCTGCCACAGGAGTCAGTCACCACGTGACTCATAGAGGCACCAACATACAACTATATATGTGACCCACAAATAAATAAAATAATATAGTGGCGTCCTGTTTAATTTTAGCAAGACGTAATTAGCCCTTCAGATTTAGCAGTACGATATCCCACGAAATTCAGCTGACGACAGCACGGTATGGTTACGCCTACGGCTACGCGAACTTTGCTTGCGTTAAAATGCCTTCTGCATTAATAAAGCAAGCAAAAACAGACACTGCACACTTAAAAAAAAAAAAAAAAAAAAAAAAAGAGACAAAACCGGGCGCGTTATCTATCGGCCCGCTTCGCAAAGAGTTTCAGCGACTGCGGACGGCACGTCAGACTCACGCGACCCCTCCCTCGCTCTAATCCAATCCCCGTTCCTCGACCCTTTTGCCTTCCTCAGGCTAGTCACAACACCCAGCCTTTCAACACCCCCTGGGCTTGTCACTAATCTCGGCCCTTTTGCTGTCGTCGGACTGGCCCTCACGCTCGGCAGCTCCGCCTGACTTGGCCCTAATCCACCCCCGGCCTATACGCGACAGTTAGCCAAAGTGGCAGTGGCCTCCCCCTTTTTACATGCACTCAGCAGTGGTGAACGAACAAAATAAATAAAAAATACACAAGTAATACACACGGAAAACAGAAGCAAGTATTCACATATAACACAATACTATGGCAAAACTAACTATATAATACTTTTGAGATTGAACACAAGAACAAATATAATACAAAACACTCTCCCCCCCCCCCCCCCCCAAAAAAAAATAATAAACAACAGTGGCAATTGTTTATATCGAAAGAAAATAATCGCGAAGCTTGCGCATTTTCCAAGATTCTCTATATATATTTGAATGCATAAATGCCTCTAATAGAGCAGGCAAAGTCCTTTTAATCATTTGAAGGCCATAGTTCTTGCGTGACGTGTCTTCTAAAGAAACGTCCCGGTGACGTCTGGAATATGTTAACACTTTTTGCCTTAATGATGCTAAACATATTAAGCAACGTTTTACCATGTAGTACTACTTTTTTGTACTTCACGCTGAGTCTAAAGCGATAATGTTGATGCATCTTTAATATCCCTAGCCTCTCAAAAAGTGGGTCTGTATAAAAATCACCATGACACGTTACATATAAATTAATTTTAGTTGTTGTACCTCAAACTAACTGACAGTAGTTCAAGGGAAAGGAGCATACAAACAGGTTCGAGTGGCATCTCACTTTTACTCGTACCTCGTAACATACTACAAGTTACATTATCCGTTCGGCCAGTGTGCCTTCTTACGTGGGGGAGGGGGCGGGGGTGCTTGGATAAGGTCGTGCTTTAAGTCACGCACCCTGCTCGGAAAAAGACAACGCAGTCGCGACGAGTCCCGGCGACCTGCCGTCGCACGTCGCGAGCTGCGCTGACCGGGCGGCTGCTCTCAAATCCACGGCCAGGCCGCCTCCCATAAGTCTGCTGTCGATCAGGCTGGGGCAGGCAGGCGGGGGCTGTGCGTGGGGTTCGATCGACGTGCGGCCAGGGCACGAGGAGCGCTATCGGGGCGCCGTTTGTTACCTTGGGGGGTCGCGAGATCTTCCAGATGACCCGCCACCCACGAGCACTTGACAGCTATCTCGGCGGCAGCCCAGCCTGACGCGTGAACCACGCGCCTGCCGCACCGGGTCCCTTCCCCGTCCGAAAACTGCGGCTCCGGGGGGGACGGACGAATCCGACAGGCCTCGGGTTGGTCCTCCTCCCATTGTCGCTGCTTCGAGTGTACCGACTGTGTCTGAGAAACACTTTCAAGAATTCCGAGCACTATACGGGGGTTGGGAAAGAAAGAAACTATTTTTGGGAACAAACTGCCAGCCACGGCGGACATCAGGGATGGCAAAGGACATACTAATTAGCTAAAGAATGAACTAAAAGTTACTTATTAACGTTTTAAGTTGGGAAATAAACATATAGTTCCATGATAAAATTCTGAAACAACAGGCGAGCTGGTGGCAATTCATCTTTGAAAAGCCTCGGCTCTGAGGAAAACAGCAAAACAGGGGACACATCACATCCTTTTTTAAAACATTTAGAGAGTAGAGACACACAAGGGACGATACAGACAGGACATCATTCTTTGTCCTGTCTGTATCGTCCTTAATGTGTCTCCACTTTCTAAATGTTTAAAAAGCACCAACACGCTCAAACAGTAGAAGTTTAAACATCACATCCGATTGTGAATTGGCGGGGCGTGTTATGATTCATCGTTGGGCTCCCTTTTTTCTTTTATGGGGGAAGTAGTGTACACAAGTGGCGAGAAGGCAAAGCTATTTAACGTGTGGCTGGCAAATAAACCCTAGCTATGTTTGAAACTCTGTGTGGTGTCCCCCGTTTTTTTTGTTTATATTTTGACGTTTTTTTAGAGATATGGTTTCAATACAATCTTCCAAGCTCGCCAATTTTCTAGTTGGAACCATATGTTTAGTTTCGCCAATTTAAGAGTTGAACAGTAAATTTTAGCTGATGTTTTTAGCTAATTAGCATGTTTTCAGCAATACCTGACGTCCCCCGTGGTTCGTAGTTTGTTCCCAAAAATAGTTTTTTTTTTTTTCTGTCCCCTATTGATAGGAATGTTCGCTGAAACACTCGATATAGACGCGAATCCCCCCAGACCACGGTGCCCCGGGCGCCTTGGACTGTGCAACGATAGCTTGGCGCTCCTGAGTCCTGACCACAGAAGGTGCACAGTCTCGGGCGCGAAGGTCTTACTTAATCCGGAATGCTGAAGTCGTCGGGTGGCGGACACCCGCGTGCGTTGGGGAGAAGAAGAAGCCAATTTTCTTTCTTTGACGCCGGCGATGAAGCCGCCACGTCCCGGTACAAACACATTTACTACTATGCGCAACTCCAGAGTCGTGCGCATAAGCTCCTTTATACTCCGGTTTACATTTCGGCCGCCAGGCGCAACCGTTTTCTCCGTACGCTCGGACAGGCGGCAGTTCCCGGCTTCTCTCCTTCACGTCTTTTCCGATGGATGGTGTTGTCTCCTCTGGAGTTGCGACAAGGTCCATTCATTGTAAGTTTGAAATAATAGTTAAAAAAACACGCGCTGGCAATGGTGTTCCTGCTAAGTATCACCCGAGCCTTGACTTTTTCTGTTGTCTTCTAGAAGTGCAGATAACGCTTCTAAATACAACTGCTTTCTGCCCCACGTCAGTGTGCGGGAGTCTCTGTAATTGTATCTATTGTTTTCTTGTGCGCTGAATAACAAGTCGAGGAATCAGATATCCAACGTACACTTTGTAATGTATCTCACCAGGGGCGTAGCCAGGAATTTTTGTTTGGGGGGGTGGGGGGGGGTAGGGTGGGGGGGGGGGGGGGGGGGGGCTGAGGTGCCTGGGATGTCCATGACTTGGGGTGCGGAGGGGGTCGAAATGGATGTCTATATTATAGGTTCGGCTGGATTTCAGGGGGGGGGGGGGGGGGGGCTGAAGCCCCATATGCTCAACCCCTGGCTACCCCACCGTGTCTTACGATTATTGACGTTTGGAGCCAAGAGTGAAGCATCGATATTCAAGAAATTGTGCGAGTCGTTTGAACATAATATTTCTTAAAAAATTCGACCTATATAAATAAAAAATAAATAAATAAATGAATAAAATAGGTGTTTCGTCGTTCTCAACATCGTACGGCTCGCCTCCGTTGGTTCAAGTAAGAAAGGGTAAAAACACAGGCGAGTTGGTGAAGAACTTTCATAGTAACCGGAGGCACGCCACCAAAAAAGAAACACCTCCTCTCCATTAGGTCACCAAAAACCGGACACTCAGACGTCGCGTCTTTTGGAAGCGGGCTATCATCAGGGTGTAATTGTTAGACTTGTGCTTAAAGGCGGGCGCTCAAAATTTTCTTCAGCGTGGCAGAAGATTCCCCCTCTTTTCTTTTTTTCCTCCTCCCTTGTTCTCCTCCATTTTCCTCCCCGCTTTTTACGGCCTTCTCGCACGACTGCTAATGGGCTTACCGGCCCCCCGACAAAATCTCCGTAACCCTTCAAGGTTCTCTGCTTCAATCCCAAACACCAGGGATTAGTTAGGCAGGCTGGATATGAGCTCGGAAGGGTTCGGGCTGGCTCGCTTTTCTTTTTTCTCTTTTTTTTGCAGCTCTAAAACACACTCAGATAGTCAACACCAACTAGCCCAACAACAAGTTCTTTTACATTCAGATACTTCCGCATGCGGCCACACACGCTACAACACCGCATATTTATCTCGAGTGAACGGAACTTGAACATCACGGCAGAAGGAAAAAATATGGGTATTTGTATCTGAACTTTGAGCTCTACCAGGAGAGCTGAAAATTGGTGGTTCTAACAACGGCACACTGAAGAGTAATTGTATCACTATACTGTTTTTTTTTGTACAAAGTAATAATCATGAGTAATTACAGGTCAAAGATATTGCAGTCAGAGGGACACAGTCTGACCATTTCTGGGACATAACATATCGGTTCGTACTACAGGTGCTTTCTAGAGTGACGGTTGCCTCGTTGGAGCTACTAAGAAGAGTAAAAACAAACTTCCATAAAAAGTGAAACGGTTCATGGTATATTTCATCTATCTTCAGCCTTTGAAAAAAATTTCTTTCTGGCCTAACGTGCATTTAGTTTCTGTCAACAAATGTAACTGAAAACTCGACAGCCGACAAATATCTTGCGTATCAGCAAAGAGAACGGAAAACACGGAGATTGAACCGCAAAATCACAATTTTCTTCGCGTAAAATAGTGCAACTAGCAATAGTAGCATATTATGCCATTTATTAAAAGACAGCAGGTATTACGAAGTTTTTATTCTCTTCTGTTCCCATTTGTTCGCTGATTAAGAAATGGAATGCCCAGATAGCCTCTGCAGCCCTTGCATCATAATCGTTCGGGGCTCTGTCAGGGTGAACGAAGGCCAGCGACCATCTTCAAAAAAAAAACAAAAAACCAGGAGTTCGGAAGGTGTACTACCGCAAGCTTTGGGGCTGCTTGGCTAATTTAGGCGTCTGGCGTTCCCCGCCTACTTAGAAAAGAAGCGGAACAGCGGCCAGCTCAACGTCGTCACCAAGCGGGAAATCATGCCAAAATGTGTCCTTGAACACGTGCGAGATCTTTAGCCAGACCCAGCCGGGATTCGCCACAATTCATCTATGAAAAAAACTATAAAAAGGGGTAGGCTTAAACAATTTGGCAATTTTTGAATATAGTCATGCGGACTAACTGTCCGCAAGTACAGAAAGAAATGCAGAAATGCAGAGCTCTATAGTGTTCTTTATGTCCGTATACTTGTCTTTCGCGATGTACGCCAATTAAAACAAATTCTGCAATATCTGTAGATTATGCCTAGTTATGTTGTCTCTACAAGAAAAGTAATCAAGCAAGTTCGGTATCGTGCCACAATTTGTGCATATACAATTTTATGTGGAATTCAACGTCAAAACAGTACTTCCGCGGGAAATAATGCATCCGTCGTTCTTCGTCTTCCTGAAGCTGTCAACCACCGATCATGGCTACAGAAGTTTTGGGTCCACAAAATATCACGCTCAGTAGAAAATTCGCCTTTTCTACCAAAAGTACTGGAAATTATTTATTTTTCAAACAGGTCGGGTGGTGATGCGTGTTTGAGTGTAGGATCGTTGACTGGGCACTGGTTTGCGCCAAGAGTGCAGTGCTTCCTTTCCTGCTGCCTGCGACGAGTGTTAAAATTTGAATATTGTAGAAATAAAATCAACTTAGAATTATTTTAAACTTGCGCTTTCTTCAGGCATTAAGATTTTGATCCTACCTTTTATTCATTGTCGTCTTCGATGAGGGAACAACTTGCCGAGGAGGCCGCGCTGTCCGCGCACGCGGCTTGACAGGTCGCGAATGCCTTTCACGAATCTTTAAAGACACAGTCATAAAAATGAAAGACGCTTACAAATCTGTGTAACGCGAAATTAGAGCGCAGCCACTTTACGCCAATGAAACCAAATTTATGTTTTGGGCAGACGTCTTGCGAGAGTTGCAGTATTTTTAATTATACCCTGTAAATTAAATCTTTAGGACTCAGTAACAAACTTTTTTAAATGTATTAAGAACCGAAATGTCAATTGGAAAGTTCTAGAGCTCCTTGACAAACACCCAATTAGGTGTTTGCAACGTGGTACAGCTGGCGTGGCTTCCTTCTGATTAGAGTAATAAAGCTTATGAAACATGACAAAATACCCCGTGATAAAGCGCCCGCCCCATCATAAACTCAATTTGGAATGTCCCAAGATGTGTGGTTATAGGCCGAAAAAAAAATAGAGATGCATGCAAGACGCAGTGCCCCACACCTTATTTATATCAGAGAAGAACTGCCCTCTGTTTTATATACAACGTTTTTTGTTTTTGTTCTTTTCACCTACTAGGTATTAGAAAAAACGTGCAAATTAACGCTTTGTGGATGTGAGCTATACGGCCAGGCGAAGATTGGATTCAAGAAAGAACGCAACAAAAACCGACTGATTACCTAACATTTGTTAATGAACTTTTTGATTATAAAAAAAAAACGAGATAGTTGATTTATAAAGTTGTTGGGCATAATCGAAAGCCACCAAATCGTCCAGTGAAAATTAGCGCCATTGCGGTTTGTGTACGTGACCTATACGGCCAGGCGAGGATTAGGTTCAAGAACGAACGCAACTAAAATCGAGCGATTGCCTAAAATTCGCTAATTAACCTTTTAATTAGAAAAGAAAACGGCATCGTGTATTTAGAAAGTTGTTGGCCATATAATCGCAAGCCACCAAACCGTCCACTCTTACAAAGATGTAACGCGCGTACACTATTATACGGTGTCCTGATACGGCGTCCTCCTAATTTGGGCGCGAAAATATAGTTCTGATTTTATGTGGGCTCCATCTCCGCGTGGCACAGCCTAACGCCATGAAGCCAAAGCGACAAATCATGCGCATCGCTGTGACAACGCCACTGTAGAAGGCGCGAGGAGCGCGGCGGCCGAAAAGATTGCGGTAACACGATTCGCGACCAAATTAGGCTTTTTAGGACGCCCTGAGCCACTTCACGTGCACTACATCTCTTTAAAAATGAATGATTTGGCGTTTCTGATGACTACAGATAAGGCACAAACCGCAAGAGCGTAACTCTGACGTCTTTTCTAAAAAAAAATGTCTAGTCGTTAAAAAAAAAAAAAAATGCCCTGTATAGGCACGATTGTAAGGCAGTTCTTTACGTCCGGCGACATCAATACGGCATGGAAGGAGACGTTGACCACAGATCATATGCTGTGTATGATCACTGTGGTCACTGTTTTTTTTTTTCGTACGAGGATGAGCAAACATTTGATACCAAATAAAATAGTTTTAGCATTCACCAAATTCGGCTTGTTTACTTGATTCAAATCGATATTTGATTTGATTACAGTTATTTTGTACCCGCACACGCCTACTTTATTCCCTAATGAGTTGCAAGTGATAATTACATTGTCTTTTTGTTGTTTTTTTTTGTCGTGCGAGGTCATCACAATTTATTATTAACAATCGGAGCTATGCGATTACGCGGAGGAGGCGCTTTTGAAGTTCTTTAAAATTGTTCTGACTACACAAATATCTTCAAACGTCTTGCTGTTTGGGTCCTTTCCTACAAGCAGGACCAATAATAAAGCCAAAAACTTATAGAGGAGACTGTATCTATCAACTCAACGCGCAAACACGATGTGAAGCGTGTCTGCGTACGTTGGAAAAGAGATACCGGCGAGAAAAGCATAGCGTCGAATGTCCATGCATCAAAATGTCCGTGCACCGAAATATCCGCGCACCGAAAAGTCCCACACTGAAAAGTCTTTGCAGCAAAACATCCGTACACTGCAGGCACGTAGCCAGGGGGCGGCCCATAGGGCTCGGCCCCCCCCCCCCCCCCAACCCCCGAAATCTTTGATTTTGCTGGGACCTCCTCTCCCCCCTCCCCCTTATATAGCATTTTGTCATGGGCGGACCCCCCCCAAAACAAAATCCTGGCTACGTGCCTGGTACACTGAAATGTCTGTGCACCAAAAAGTCCGCACCGAAATGCCCTACAGCAAAACGCTCTACACCGAAAAGTGCAAAACCCACTACGGATGGGATCCTCCGTCACCTCTGCCGGTTTACGAACCATAATGATTCAGAACCACTGGTCTACGGAGCGCCACCCCTGATATACAGAAAACGCCGCTCGTACTTCCCGTTGTCGCCATGAATCCGCCTAAACAACGAAAGATGCCAAATCAGATATTTATAATAAAATGGATACTTCAATGATTACTTCTTTGAGCAGAACAAGGTATTTGTGCTCTTACAACAGCAAGAATCGTCCTCCAAACCAATGCTAAAAAAGGGCCAATGCAACTCGTTGGGAAGAGCAAGTGCCAAGCTCGCTCAAAACAGCTACTCGGTTGGTCCAGCTCTTTGTCGCAGGTGTGCCGGCTGGCTTCTGGATAATCTTTTCAAATCCTTGAAGCTTTCATTTCCTTCACCCCAGACTTGTCAAAAAAAAAAAAAAAAAAAGAAACAAAAACAGGCAGCGGACAAAAAACAAAAACAAGATAAAAAATTGGAAAACGGCGAGGAGGAAAGGAGAGGCGATTTCCTCCTTTCACAGTGGCGAGAAGGAAAGTGAGGGTCGGGTTCCTTCTCTCTGCTTGCGGGCCGGCCTTTAAGTTGTTGGGAAGGTTTAGTTCGGCTCCTGTGGAAAAAACCGATTGTGAAGAACGCTGTCTGTGAACCTTACGACCATGGAATATCTCACAACTTTAAATCATTGGCAAAGAGGTTCGGTGTAAATTTAGTTTTCAAAGCTCAGCACAAGCTGGAAAGGTCAACCCCCCCCCCCCCCCCGCCCCTCCCCCCTTTCCGGTGGTTTTCAGGGGTGCCAGAAGAAAACATAGAAGCCCAGATGTAACTTGTCAGCTAGAAATGTTGTACGACATTTCCGTTGCGGTGTGGGTTGTCTTATGTTGGGAAAACTGGTCGTTGTTTATATAATAGGCTTCTGGAACATAAAAAGGCAGTGAAAGAGGCTCAGTACCCGGCAATCTCTAAACATGTTGTAGACAGTAATGACTCCCAGCCTGAGTGGAGGGATACCCAGGTTTTGCACAAAGAGAAAGAAAATGGTAAGAGAGTTCTAAGGGAGACCACGCGTATTTTGACCTCTGGCGAGTGCATAAGCACACTGTAATTGGCATTGGGTAGTGATATGAAGCGTTTTTCTTTTGTCTCTAAGGTCTTTTTTTGTGAGTTTTCCAAGACTAGTAATGGTTGTGCTTGAGTTGCCTGTTATCGCGTGTGGCTAATCAGCCCTCAAACGAGGTCGTCAGGGAGGGTGGTTGGTGTGAAAGGGCGGCGGAGAAAAGCTCACCGGAGTAAAGCTCACCGCAAAACCGGCAGATGAGGAGAAAATCTCACCGAAATTTTTACTTTTTCTTAGCTTAGCGGATTCTGCGTCATACGTGGCAAGTTAACGCGATTAGAATTCGTCACTTCATTAAAAATAATCGTCCTCTTTTTTTTTGTAATAGTATAATGAGCATATTTGCAAATTCCTCAGAAATTAGTAAATACCCATTCTGGCTATTAACCACGCCGCAAGCATAAAATCAGAACATGGAACACCCGTAAAAAAGAAAATTTATTGACAGCTTGAGAATGCGCCGTCGGTAGCTCTGTCGGATAAAGAAATTAGTTTTTTTAAAGCTAATATGAATAGCAGCGAGTGAACCGTTTCAGCTCCGAAGATTGTGTGGTGCCTGATAGAGGAGTAGGTGTTTGTAGATGTAATCAAGTGTCGGCCACTCTGTTTTCTTTTTTTCACTAATAAAACTTTATATTTTTTTAGAACAGTGTCGTCCTGTCGTGTTTGTTGTCTTCACTCCATCTTCGTCGTTTGAGCTGTTTTCATCATGTGTAGCGTTTACTAACTCGCCCAATTCGCTACCTTACAGAAGACTAGTTCTTGCTTAGGTGACGAATAACAACGGTGACTGTTCGGCCATGGGATGTTTCGCCGTAGAACGGCACTATCACACAAGGGCAAGGCGTGGAAGAACCAGCGCGAACGGCTAGAAAACGTGCGTGTCCGTGGAAGAAATCAATCTCGATGTCCTACTGACCGTCTTTTCCGTTTTCGAAGGTTAACAAAAGCTTCTAAGAGAATTTCCGGTACCGCCCTGTTGCGCATGCAATTTCGAATTTTCGGCATTTACAGTTCTGTTTTTAGGTTTTAGGCACATATTATTAAGTTTTCGAAATATTCCTGTTTTTCAAGTCCATGAAGTTTTCAGTCGGGCTTTCGTTGCCTAGAGAGTAAATCAAAGGAAAAATTCGCCCACACTTTCTCATTTGGGAGAAATATGCCCAATATGCTTCACGAATTTTACAAAAAAGCACATTTTTATTTTTTTTACAAAACTGACAAATCTTAATGATAATAAATTGATCTATGCTACGCATGATGCGACAGCCTCCATATGAAAAGAAGACATCAATCAGTGAGCTTTTCTCCGCATCCGTTCAAAGTTGGTGAACTTTTCTCCGCATCCGCCGGTTTGGCGGTGAGCGTTTCTACTGAATTCTGTATAAAAGGAGGTGGGCAGCATAGTGAAAAAAAGACAGAGGACGATTTGAAAGAGAACACAGACACAGCGCTCTGTCTGTCTTCTCAAGACAGGCACGACAAAGACCAGCTTCCAAACCTGTGGTCGTGCCGTATGTTCACAAGGTGTGCCCCGGTATTAAGAACGTTGCCAGTAGGTGCAACGTACCCGTAGTGTTTTCGGCACTATCGAAGGTGTCGCGACTGCATGCGTTCAGCTATTAATCGAGGTGGACGCCCGGGGGCGCTATGTGTGATCAACTGCCGCAACCGGTATGGCGCCTGCGCCTGTGGGGTGGTGTATTTACTACCTCATCCCCATGTCCCGTGGTAGAGTGTACGTTGGACAGACGGGTAGGTGGGTTAATGTCCGGTCGCGGTAACACTCTCTTCCCTTGCGCTCCTCGCCGTCTGGCTAACTCGCGGTCCATTGTGATAGGTGAACACCCGCCGGCAATATCAAGGTGAACACCTTACCTGGTTCCTTGCCTGTTTTACGGCTCCCTAAAGCTATATTAACTCTCAACGTCTCAAGTGGTACGTGGCCAAGGGTCTAAACTTTGCGTTCTAGCCCTCTTCTGGAACAGAGCTTGTTCCAAAACTTGCAGGAGCGTCAAAAACAAGAAGAGGGCTGTTCACCTTCATGTCGCTCAGGGGTGTACATGTGTGCTGCTATTTGATGACATGATTTTAGCGCGGCACAGGAGCAAGTCTGCAAGGGAAATTGACGAGGCCTTTTTTTCTTATTAGCTATTACGCGGGCGTGTTAGTAATGCTATGTTCACACAAAGGACGCAACGCGCCGATTTTTCATAACTCGCGCAAACGTATAAGCGCAAGAAGCGGAACGATTTCGTTCAGACTAGACGCAATCTTGGTCTGAACGAATTCATTCCGCTTGATTGCGCTTAGGTTTGAGTGTGTTATGAAAGATCGGCGCGTTGCGTCTGTGGTGTGAACACAGCCTAAGCGCTCCATCTTTAGCCTTAACGAGGGACGAGGTTGATTTTATTAGGAAGTTGGGCAAGTACGTGTAGGCGCGTGATGGGGGAGGGGTGTGTAATCCGCTTCTTATTGTTCATTTGCTGTACCGTGCACAAGTAAATTTCTCAGTTGTCAGCGCTCTGTCTGTGTTCTCCTTCCACTGGTCCTCCTCTTTTTTTTTTTTTTTGCGCTGTTGTAATACCATTTCAACATGACCGACCAACTAGCCCAACTACACACCTTGTTGCTGTCCGAGTGTCCGGTTTTCGGTGACCTAGTGGAGAGGAGGTGTTTCTTCTTTGGTGGCGAGAGTCTTGACGTATACTATAAGAGCGTTCGTGTTCAAATAAACTAGAAGCTGTGTTTGAGACTTGGTGTTGTTTTGTCCGTTCTTTTATCGTTCCGTGTCTCCGGTTAGTGTTCAAGTGCCGAAAACTAAGCGCACGTTAACGTCCCGACAGAGAAACAGAGACTATTTCAGAGCACCTGGGGACTTCTAACGCGCAGCAGAAACCACGGTTACAGAGCGCCTCCCCAGATCGGAGGCGAGAAGAGAAAAAAGAGAGAGATATGTGTTGGGTATGGGAATTACAAACTATACTCCGCGACAACTTTTCTTGGCAATGCAGTGGAAGGTAGAGGCCCGCGTCCCCTCTCCCATTTTGATTGTACGCAGGCTCTCCTCCTCCCCCATTTCCGGGGAGAGGAGGAGAGCCCGCGCACACTCAAAATGGGAGAGGGGACGCGGGCCTCTACCTTCCACTGCATTGCCAAGAAAAGTTGTCGCGGAATATAGGTCTACAATGTGATGTTGGGTTACCTCGTGGTAAACAAATAATCGAAGCACACCATTAATGCTCGCTTACTTCTTTATTTACGACACTTGTGCTAACTCAGGCCCGGGATGTTGCACCCCCCCCCCCCCCCCCCCCCCCCCCAAACCCCTTATATTTTTTTTTCTGTTACAACAAAAATAAACTACCAATCTCTGTACTCTCATTCTCCGGCCAAATGTAGCGCTAGCAGTCCGATCCAGATGGATGGTAAAACTTCAGAACTTAACGTTATTTTATTAAAAAAAAAAGTTATAATTTACATTCTGACATATTTGATGAGAATAGAGAGGCCGACAGATACCTCGATTACATCGAGTTGAATGGCGCCGGTTGCCAAGGGCGGTCCGTATGATTCCCATTGAAATTTTCGGATAATCACTTGTAACTTTTGAATGCTATAACGGTTAGTTATGAAACTTTGGCATCAAGTTTGGACTGTTAGGGCTGCATTTGGCCAGAGAAAGAGGTAAAAAAAAAAAAAAGCCGGGCATGCAATTTTAGAGGAGGCGGGCGGATTTTGTTTTCTTGCAAGGCTCGAAAGTTTTGTCATCTTTAAGTTTTTTTTTATTTCAATATAATATAACCTAAACATAAAATTAACATCGTGTGATTTTTTTTTTTGTATTTATGTTTTTTAGGTGCGTTATAAAGGTGCCTATCGTGTGCCATTCATTGCCCATCGCGTAGACGCTGTATTGAATCGTAAGGAGTCTTGGAGTCTTGGAGTGCGATTTAAAAGACACCCCAGAACGCCCCCGGAGCGCGCCTCGACATTTCATTTCCTCTCCCCGTGTTTCATTTGAGCTCATCTCGAAACAGCGAGCTCGACTCATAAAGTGCGCACTCAAGGAAAGGAGAGCCTCCGTTTTTGGCGGACACATAAACATTCCGTCAGGAGCTGAGAGCACATTAAACGACCACCCATCACTCTCCGACAGCTCGCCCGCGGGGTGCAAGTTTTCAAAAGTGCGGTCGCCTCGTAGTCGCGGGAATGCGACATTCTCGGGTGGCAGAAGGCTCGTGGGCAAGTCCCGGAAATGCGGCGTTGTCGAAAATGGAATACCAGGGAATGCAAAGCTGTTCAGGAGGAATGCAGCGGAAATAATGACATCACAACGAAACAGGTCCATAAAAAAAAGCTATTTTGAAGGTACTATATAACTAGGTTATCAGTCTTCACACAACTCCTTATAAAAAAAAAGGTAAAAGTACTTCAGAAAAGTGAGAATTGTCTTGTCTGTCAAGGTACAAGACACATTCGAGCCGCGTGAATTCTCCTGATAACCGGAATCGAAACGGAATGAGACAAGAAGGTACTCGAAAACTAGATATTGGAATATGATTAGAAAGGAATATATAATCTCAGCTTAGATAGTGGAAACGCGAAAAATATCGGGGTCGGCCCCCCTACTTGCGGGCTACTTTTCTTATATCTTTTTAAAGAGATATATCTGCCTTGCACTATATCCTCGCTTATCCTTTTTTTTTTTTCATTTTGGTGGACTCATTGCTTAGCAGTGATGTAATCAAGAAGGTGCGATGAAAAGTTTGCGTGCGAAACTATAGGAGACTGCTAGACGAATAGTATATGCTTTTTACGGTTTGACGCGATAACTCGTTGAAGGCGAAGAATAAAGAGATACAGGATGGAAAAGAAAAACGCACACACACGAGTACGCACGCATGCAAACACGATTGATGGCGCGGGACATTTGATTTCGAGCCAGAGAAGCTGGAGAAATGAAATGGCGCTTTCAATTGTATAATTATTTAAATACTTTTTTTTTTCAGATTTTTGGATTTTGGATTTAGCCTAGAAAAGCTAGAATATCCCTCTACGGACGAACGAAGTTGTTGGCAATCACGCAGCATAAAGTTGTTGCTTTTTTTCCCCCTTTCCCACGCATTGTAACCAGATGAACCCCAGCTTGTCCGCGGACAGACGCGCACCAATAGTAAAAAAACAAAGAAATACGCGCGCACCCGTACACGCAGACTAGCACAGACAAAAGAATGCCGTCACACGTAGGATATTGTAGCATTCCGCGCAAGAACTCTCCCAAAGTACCAATATACACATCGGGCATTTCATGACCGCACCCCGACACTTTAATATCGGCGACGCTACGCAGCCCCGCTGCTGCCCGATCCCCAGACTGCGTCGTCGTCGTCTTCGCTCGTGGGCGCCACGCTGCTGAGCTCCGGTTAAAGGGGGGGGGGGGGGGGGGGGGGGAGGAAGGGGCGTGCGTATTATCCGGGGTGGCGGTATACGCGGCAACTAAATCGTCGGGCCGGCAGATGCAGAATAAACAGCGGCCGCTTTTCTTGCAACCTGATCCCGGCGCCTGTCTGGCCTGCCCGGCAGGAGGGGCTGCTTTTAAAGAGTCCGGCGCCTCCGTTGTGCGTGGCGCGAGGAGGTCGGAGCTCTCCGTGTTATTGTCTCGCCGAGGGGGAGTCGGCGCAAACGTGGCTCGCGGTTACGCGCGCGCTTGCAGCCGCGGGAGTGCGTTGGCCAACCCTGCCACGAGGGCGACTGGCTGGCCTCGGTACACCCGCGGCCGAAAATCCGGGGACTCGGCAGAATCGAGTCTGCGCCGCTCTCGGGCGCCGATTACGAGTGTATCGAGACGAGACCTTACACGTTGTACGGCTCGGACACCTTTCGGCCTTCCATCTTCTTCCAAAGAATGTAAAAAAAAAAAAAAAAGGTTAGGAAAAGGGGGGGGGGGGGGGGGGGGCACTTTTAATGCGAACAGTGGCGACAAAGCGGGCAGAAGCAGGAAATTTTACAAGAATCAAGAATCCTCCCTCTCTTTGTTTACCATCTTGACTTCCTCGCCCCTTCTCTATCCTGTTTGATTTCAAGAGTTTTCTTTCCTTCCCCGGCACAGAAAACGAGCTCTGTGGGATGGTTGACCCCAGAGTTTATTACACGGTTGCAACCCTTCACCATATTTTTTTATCTTCTTCTTTCTTTATGTAACAATTGGTACGGTATCAGGATAGAACTATTTTGCTAAAACTTTCTTTCCTATAAACCTAACTCTACAGCCTTTCGACGTGTCTCGAAAAGTCTAAAAATCCGCATTTGTAACTAGGGTTCCAACGTAGAATTTTTGACAGATCTATCTTTATGTAAGACTGGAGTAGACTAAGACGCTATCTCACTCAATTATTGCCTCGACTGATCGTATAAATTTACTCGTTTTTCTTTTTCGTTGGTCACCATTAAATTTTTAGCCTAAAACGGGCTCGTACACGCTGCATTAAGTATCGTTTCGGCAACCAAAGTGCCAGAATCACTAAGCCTGTCGAAGCTGGCCGCTCAGTCTCTCGCGCATGTTTTATCCGGAACCAGTGACGCTTGGTGACAGCTCCGTCGACGTTGACACCCCCTCGAGTAGACGAACCCAAAGTGCCCCTCCGTTTTCTTTCACTCGGACACTCCGACGCAGCAGGTGTGACGTCTCGTTGGCGCATTGTGAGTCGAAACGAGATTTTCCCGCGTTAGGTTTTTCGCTTCTTCGTTAGTCGCCTGCAGCCGAAGGTATCGAAAGCACGAACCGAACTTGAATGCATTCGCCTATTGTGCTCGTTTGTTTAATTTTCCTTCTCACGGCGCTATTGTCCGATTGATTTAGCTTTATCTATATTGTTTCTCTGCGTCTTATTCAAGCGTGGGGGAGCTTCGACGGACGACTAGGCGGGCGTCATCCAAAAGATACAATATATCGGTTGCGTCGTCGGAGGCAGTGAAAATAACTCTCAAGGTATCGGAAGATTGGGGCTTTGTTGGCGTATGAGTAGATGCGCGAACCCTGAAAGGTCTGTATAGATGATGAACTAGGGATGGACAGAAAAAAAAAAGAAAGAAGGAAGATCCATTGGCGAACCCTTAGGGAATGCGTTAGCATGGCACTTGGGAAATGCCACATACGTCCCCCATTGGGAAACGCTAACGCTGACCCCTATTCTTTTCTCTTTTGGCTTTCTCTTTGGCTTCCTCTATTTCTTGCCACCTCTTTTTTGACTTCATTATACGGAGTCAGTATTAGCGTTTCCCAAAAGGGAAAGTCTGTGGCGTTTCCCAAGGGTCATGCTAACGCATTCCCTAAGGATCCACCAATAGACCTTCCTTTTATTTTTTCCACGCAGACCCGCGTCGGCTTGCCGCTTCTTATTTCGGCCAGCCGAGCTAAGCGCTGCTTCCGCTCCTCGGTCTCGTTCGCCCGCATTGCACGCTTAGCAGCGGCATATGCTGCCTGATGCTGCTTTCGCTGTTCACCGGTTTCGGCAACTCTTCTCCTTCATTCACAATTCGTCTTATTTTGCCTACTACAGAGACCAGCGCTAGTAATTGGTTCACGCTCCACCTTGTAGCACAAACCAAGGCATACGCGCTCCGCACACTGCAAGTTGAGACTCGCCCCCGCATCCGCATTGGCTTCCGCCCCGTGACGTCACCTTCCTCTCGCCTGCACTCTAAACAAAGCTCGTGCGTCTACTTTCCCGCACAACACTCGGGGAACCAATCACCGCAACTTACGGAGGCAGCTCAGCGAATGACGATGCCGAAACATGTGTTTAGACCACAAAAACGCACTCTGAGTTGTGACATTAGGCAATGCAAGCGTGACGTTTTGCACTGCTTAATGTCACAACTCAGACTGCGTTTTTTGGTCTAAACATATGTTTCGGCATCATCATTCGCTGAGCTGCCTCCGTAAGTTGCGGTAATTAGCTCTCCGAGGTGTTCTGCGCGAAAGTAGACGCACGAGCTTTTTTTAGAGTGTGTGTACCTCGCTACTCTCCTCCTCTCTACGCTGCACGCTTCCTTTTCCACTGTTTTGTCCAGAGACGGACGCCGTCAGCTTTTCCCTGTCGCGTGGGTACTAGTGCTAACGCATTAATAATTATAATAATAAAAAAAGAAAGGAATGTGTGTAGTTAGTGACAGCCATAGAAATGCAGGGTGTGGCTCCTTGTTTACGAGTAGCACAGTCTCGTTGACTGTGAAGCGATAATGAGGTGCTTGGCGCTCGCCCCATCGTCAGTATAAAGCAGGAGCTCTAAGAATGCGGTGAAAAAGGACTCGAAGACCGATGAGAATATCCGTCACCCGAAGAAAGTTCAACGGCAGTCTCCGTCTCATCCGTCGGCGAGCGATGGGTCTGCAGAGAAAGCAGAACGACCTAACGTCGCCAACTCGCGAGTGTTGGAGCACTGAGTACAGGAGCAAAGGTCGGTTCCGACACCTGCGTTAGATTGCGTTAAGACTGCTTGCGTCAAGCCGTTGCTATGGCGACCCTCGCGACGAGCCAATGGGGAGGCGCTGTGCTGCAGCACGACGCAACGCGGCGCAACGTGGTCGACGCAACTGTGTGAACGAGCCTTTTCCAGAGCACGTTCACTCCACGTGATTGGTTTATCTAGTGATAGCAATCGCACAGAGGCGATAAGCGCCATGACGAAGCACTTTTGAGGCTCCTTGATTGGCTCCGTCATGTCTTATAACGTCGGCTGCATGGGTGAAACGGAGTAGAAGAGTGTGACGCCACGAACTTCGAAGACATACCCACGCTTTGAACAGGCCGAGTTTCAACTGACTATGAGCTATGGAAGAAGCTATAGCCAAAACCGTGAGTAGTTGAAGAAACAGTAAGTAAACAGGCGAACTGGTTGATGTGACATTGCGCAGTCGGCGGCATGTGTTCATCGGACGCAATATTTAAGCGCGCGTTGTTCGCGGCGATTGCTCAGACCGCTCTCCTTATCGTCTGCCAAGAACGATCGTTCTCAACCGGTGGTGCGAAATGCACTCTGCGGAAGCATTATTTCTCGCCTCCCACACGCACCCATCAGCAGCTATAGGGTACCCAAGGAGTACCTAAAAAGGGGATTGTGTTTTCTGTAAAGACTTGCGTCGTTAAGGGAAATTTGCCCACATTATTCCACCCGCAACGCAGAGAAATGGAGGATGGTCACTCACGAACAAATTATGGCTATCAAATGTTAAATTTCACACTCCCACATTTACTAAATAGTTTTAGCACTGATAATATTGACTTTGATAGTTCAACTTTCAAAGACCTGCGCTTATATTTTTGTACGTGATTTTTGTTTTCATTCTATGTTTTGTACTTGAGTGAACCTTGGTTTGTAGAAATGTCAACCGTAGATGTGCAACGGCTTCACTATATACTTTGCCTTTTTTGTATTTTTTTTCCGCCTGCTTGCTGCTGACCAATGAAGGGGCCCGAGGACCAGTCAAGCTGCCTACTGCAGCTTTTTTCCTTTGGAACCCCCATCATTTGATGGAAACAAAGTTATTATTATTATTATTATTATTATTATTATTAGAAAGAGAAAATAACCGATGTAGTGGATAAACTGCCTCGATGCCCGTCTGCGTCAGGATTGACTGAGATGCCATCATTCTAAATAAGCGCGTATGTATACATAATCGATCAATATGTATACGGGCCACACGTCTCGAATTGGAACACACAACGGTTGTGTCCCCCCCCCCCCCCCCCCCCCTGAATAACGAATTGGGAGCAGGTAGACAAATAACGCACGAATCCCTACAATATTGGAGAGTTAACAATGGCATTCGACATGATTTTTTGTTTTCGGGGAGGGAACGAGAGAGAAAGAGAGAGAGGGAGTATTAAAGTTTATTTGACAAAACACTATTTCCGGCGTTTTTTTTTTGCGGAGTAAGGAAGCGATAGAGCTAGGTTGGCAGATATCTAAAGTCAGAACCATCACTGGCCGTCAAAGTAGCTCCAACATTTCTGCGATAATGGCAGTTTTGAAGCAAAAAAAAGAGAAAAAAAAAACCCCTTAAATTTTGGTTTTGCACATCCTCTACTTGATTCAAGGACGACGTAGCCACGTGGGTCAATTTATAGGAATCAGTATTTCGTTCCGTTTTCTATGCTCTCGTAAAGTTCAGTTTTTAGTATAATGCCGCCATAGAACATCGGGTTCGCATCTCGGGTATTTTTCCACCTGACAGAGGTATGCGTAATAAAACAATTTGCTCAAAGCTTCAGAGTTGTATTTTCGTTCCCTTCGTTTTGACATCCGCTATTTTCTTCATTTTAGTTTATCCGGGCTATTAAAGGCAAATTACTCTTCTAAGTGGAAAACGTGAAAACGATATCAAGGAAAGTTACCAAGCGAGGCGACGCTTTCATGACCGAAGGAAAGGAAACTAATCAAGAGGTCGGTGGCGCTGAAAAGAAGCGGGTCGTTAAAGTTTTCGTTGGCGGCGCACCACGGTTAGCGTCCAACCTTGCGACATTATCGAAACTGGGCGAGTCGAAATGAGTTTCCACCGTGAGGGCGCAACGGAATCCATATACCCGATTCTGCGCCCCGGACTTCAACCCCGTGTTCTCATTACACGGACGCGCCATCGGATTGGGTTTCGAGGCTTCGACATTGTACACAGCTGGCTGGACCTCCGAGCGAGAATATTAAGTTTGCGCCTTAATGATATTACAGATCTAATATCGTGTAAACGCGACTGCAGCGAAACCCAATGTAAAGGTTTAAAAGCAAAAATATGGAACCGAGGGAGATGTGGACATTTTTTCGGTGAACCAATATTTCATTAGGTACGACAGATGTGTGAACGATCGATTCGATACGACACATTTTAGGCTCCTGTGTGGACTGCTTGAGGGCGATTCACACACTCAGCGTGAGTCCGACGAAGTGTGGCTGCAACGACTTGCGAAGTTAATCCTTCTACGCGTTGCTATGGCGACGGGGTTGTAAGCCGTTTAAAAACCTCTCCGTCGCCATAGCAACCCGTAAAAAAGATTAACGTTGCAAGCCGTTGCGGTATCGCTCATGCGGACTCAGGCCAGTGTGTGTACCAGCTTTTTTTCAAGTAACGTGACGTAGTGTGCTGTAGATTATAATCATTTTATCACGCCGTCTGTTAAAGAGACCACATAGATCGGGGTCTTCACCGAAGTGCAGTTTTCTCACAAGGACGCTGAACTTTAAAGAAAAAACAAAGACGCTCGTAAGACTGCGCCCGAACGTAACCCTATGAGAATGTTACGAATACAACGATGTTCATCGTGTCTGTCACTTCATGCAGTTTTTTTTTTTTTCTTAATTTGTTTTTGTATAACTGATACCTAGTAGACCCGCACGGCTTGAACCCTGTATGGGGGAAGAGTCATCATCAGGCTTCGCTGCCTAATTTCCGGATGTACGCCTGAACATAAATATAACTTAAACATTCTTACAGAAAGTACCTTAAATTTTTTAGTTCTGCAGTAGTCCTAGATGTTTGCTATATTATTAATCATCCGGTTTACATTGAAATAACTGCGAATAATAAATTAATAGCTGAAGGAATTCAGACAGAAAATCGTCTCAGGGTTACTTACATCCCTCGCTACACATGGAGCGCATACCGTTGTGTCTTAGGCGCGTTCCTGCACATTAGAGACTTTTAGCAGATCGTTCCGATGACTACGATAACGATACTCGGTACACTCTAAAAAAAGTCTGTGCGTCTGCTTTCACGCACAACACTCGGAGAACCAATCAGCGCAACTTCCGGAGGCAGCTCAGCGAATGACGATGCCGAAACATATGTTTAGGCCAAAAAACGCAGACTGAGTTGTGACATTAAGCAATGCGAGCGTGACGTTTTGCATTGCGTAATGTAACAACTCAGACTGCGTTTTTTGGTCTAAAAATATGTTTCGGCATCGTCATTCGCTGAGTGCCTCCGTAAGTTGCGGTGATTGGCTCTCTGAGCGTTGTGCGTGAAAGTAGACGCATATACTTTTTTTAGAGTGTACCCCACTGCCGCCTTCGCGCATGCATCGTATCGTTATAGGGTATCGTTATCGGAGGTATCAGAACAATATACTAAAACTCTCTATTAATGCAAAGTGTATAACTGTGTAGGGGCGCTACCATAACCGATCTTCACTTTTTGTTTCCTCTTTGTCCATTCGCTTGACTTCATCGCGATGGTAACAGGACATGTTATGCCCCGTTACCACGATGGGCATCGTACCGGCGTACGGTTGTGCATCACTATACAGCGTGATGCACGTTAAAAACCCAAGGCTAGCAGTTTTACCGTTTTACTGCAATGGTTAAATTTCTCATCTACAGTGGGTAACAACGTCGCCATGTTTCCGGCGGACGTCCCCGCTGTATAAACAACTAAAAACTAATTTTTTTTACATGTATATTCAGGAGCGATCGGTGGCCGAGTGTGTTAACGCAAAAAGCTCGTATCGAATAAATTTTTTTTTAAATTTTTTTTACCCTCAGGGTTTGAAGGCATTACAGAGAGGGGAGAGCGTATAAAAGGAAAGGAAAATGTAACAAAACAACAATACAGTAGACACAGTATAATAAGTGAAACCAACAGGTCAGAAGTCAGCGTAAAAACGGTTAGTAATGGCACTTCGAGAAAGTTTAGAGTCAGTTAGGGCAACAATCAAACCGGAAAGGCTGTTCCATTATTCAGCTGTGCGTGGTAAGAAAGATTAATGAAATGAATTGGTTAATGGGTTTGGGGCTCAAACGTTGTGCTGGTGATCAACACGAGATGATATGTAATAAGGGGGAGTTATGAAAAAAAAAACTTTATGGAAGAGGCATAAGCGTGAAATATTTCGGCGAAGTGAAAGGAATGGCAAAGGTAAACTGTTTTTCATTGATGAGTCACTGGCGGTGCGGTGATAGTTCGATAGACTGAAACGGGCTGATCTATTTTGAATGGATTCCAAAGCAGTGACGAGGATAGTGTCACCGGGATCCCAGATGGAGGCTGCATGCTCAAGTTTAGGTCTTATTAATGTTTTAGAGGGAAACCAATTTAAGCGAAACAGGCGCCATCTAAAAATTACGTTTAGGTAACCAAGCATGCTGTTAGCACGATTAGTAATATACTTAATATGAGGTTTCCATGATAGGTTAAAAGTTAACTGAACACCAAGATATTTCTATGATGTCACTTGTTCCAAGGAGTTGCCATCGAGGCGGTACAAAAGACTCTCATTAGGTTTGCGGAATATTGTCATGTGTTTACATTTACTATTGTTAAGTTTCATTATACACGACTCATACCAATGAGTCACAGAGTTAATATCAGACTGAAGAGTGGAAATGTCAAGGTTAGTATTTTTTTTTTTAATGTAATGACTGCGAGGCTGGTACAAACAACACACACAGATATTTCGAGCCAGAACAACAAAGTATGGAGTCTCGAACCGCTCATGTGAGAGTCAAAATAATTGCCCCTTCCCCCCATTACAATACACGTCAACTGCAAAACCAGAAAGAGCGCCCAACGCTGCTTTGATATTCTGTTCTAAACAGATGCTTTTCTCGATGTATTTTTAGCAGATCTCCAAACGTGTGTGGGTTTTCATCAGACAGTATCCCGTATCGCACAGAGATACAATTCGTTGTAAACGTGATTAGTTTTCTTAGGCCGGACATGTTCCAAATAAACACAAAGTCAAAATTGGATCATTGTGCAAACGATTCAAACTGCTGCAGACGACATACTTCGATCATTCCTTGTGCGTTCGTCATGCGTTCATCGTCTGCAACAGGAATTTCGAGGTGTCCCGAGGACCTTACCGCCGCAAATATTTCAGAAACAGCCGATTTTGGGCAAACTTCTGTCGTGGTAGGTGGGAAATGTAGGCTTCCTTTATTTGTTATTTTTGGACGATGTTTAAATTCCACGTCAGATTTTTGACTGGTCTTTCTTTCGGAACGAAATTTAGTCCCTTGTAGTTGTCCATTACAACGCCCCTATAGCAACGGTTTGTTTGGAGCGATGACGTCACACTTACGGGGCCAATACGAATAAAACACTGATCTCTAAGTCAATTTGCTGTATCGCGCTTTCCCGCTCCGCGAATGCGGTCACCGGAAGTTCCGAATCAGCCATCATGGGCCTGTGTAAGTGAAGTCTGCGCTTTGGCATTACGCAACGCAAAGCGTCATGATTGCATTGTGTAATGCAATAGCGCAGACTTAATTTTTAGGTCTAAACGGATGCTCCGCCTCATCATTCACTGAGCTGATTTCGTAGATCGCAATGATTGCCTCTTCGAGTGTTTCGCGGGTAAGTATAGACTCGCAGGCATTTCTTAGAGTGTAGGCAGTTACATGATGAAAAATATATTTTCTGCTCGTTCGCCGTCATTCGCCGAAGAAGTCTTTAAAAACCCAGTGCAAGCGGTCGTAGCTGCCTTCAAGAATCCGTGGAAAGTTTTACGAAAGCGCAGCGCCGCAGGAAAAAGGTACAACTTGACGAACGCGTCTCGTGGTCAGGCGGCATGATCAAAGGGCATGGCTTTGCACGCCGAAGTGCTACGTCAATGCGCCTTCGCAAGCTTGAATACCGATCAAGAATCCAAGCCGTCTGGATGTGTTAACCCTTCGGGAAGTTTTGAAGCTGTGTCGAGCGTACATATCTTTGCTGCATTGATATAGGTCGCGGAGTTCAGAATTGTCCATCTCTTCTGGCGTGTTGCTATCACTGGTCAGCAGTTGCTATCAGTAAATAAAAACAAAAAAAAAGTCAATGGTTGCTATTATTCACTTTTAACCAGGGCTACGTTCGGAATCTACTCGAATGGATTCGAATTACTGACGTCACATGGCAACACAGAGCAACGCAGTGGAGCAGCGCTGGACGTAGGTTTTCCAACGCCACTTTTGTGTTGTATTGTCCATTATTTTATTTCCTCCGTGTCTCAGTGTTTAAACTATTATGTTTTCTAACCAGCTCGGCTGCACACTTTCGCTTCTCTTGCAATACTTGAGCAAACTTGTTTCTGGCGCGTGAGTGCCGCAAGTTAGAAATACAGTCGTCGAAGTAAAGTAAAACGCTGCTCCTGCAGAGGCACATACACCTTTACGCACGTTGCCCTCGCGAATATTTGACGAATGATTGACACGGCGTCGATTCTTGATCGGAATCCAAGCGTGCAGAGGCACAAAGACGCAGCACTTCGTCGTGCCAAGGCCTGTCCGTTTATTACGCCGCCTGACCGCGAGACGCGCGTTCGACAAGTTTTGCCTTTTTCCTAAAGTGCTGCGATTTTGTAAAAATTTCCACGGGTTCTCAACGACAGCTACGACCGTTTACACGGGGTTTTCAAAACTCTTGTCCGGCAAAGGACGGCGAACGAGCAGGAAACGTGTTTTTCAGCGCGCAAAAAACCCACCCTCTGCAACGCTTCACCCGGCAGATTTACACAGTCCCAAGAAGGCCGATTCGGAACTTCCGTTGGCCACACTTGCGCTGCAGTGACCAAGCAGGAATGCGCTAGCCAGCAAATTGTCATAGAGCAGTGTTTTCAAACACATATATGCGATTTCATTGTTTCTCCTTTCACAGAAGCCTTTTCTACCTCTCCCTTGTAGCTCGCTCATTGTTCGACTTTTCTCGGTTTAGTTCAACTTTTCCTTAATTGAGGTGTCTCCAATCAACACCTCCCTGCAATGCACAGAAAGATGACCCCCCACTGTTTTGAAAAGAATGGTGGTGTTTTCGAAGGCGACCGTTAACACACCGTCCAGTCTGTCCGACGTAGCTTCTGCCACATGCCAGTGGGACCCAGTACATTACACCCGCTATTAGCGGCGAGATGTTTTGGTGGCGCCCTCCTACGGTGTCCTCTCGTGACGTCATTACCTTACGAACAACAAGTTCGACGGTGTTTATAATTAGCATGGCGGAAGTTTGAGATCATTGCGCTCTCAAAGCAACACTGCCGACACCGTCAAAACTGAAGTTCTTGCATTACTCTTTATTCTGTAGATGAGAAAACCTTTGCTGACGTCATAGTCACCATTCGGACATCGTGGAAGGCCGACCACAGCGACGCTTTTGATCGCGCACGTCGCCAATACAAGGCACGAAAGGTCACGCGTGCTGTTTTTGCCACGTGGCTAGAGTCAAGTTTTTTGTGCTTTTATGCTTTCGAGCCAGTTGCTAATCAGCGCTTAGACGTGCCCTTCGTGTTCGATCCTTTCCTTTGTCTTCGTTCTAGTGCGAGATCGAGGAAAGACAAGCCACCAGCACGTAAGCTCGTCATCGCCCATTTCAGTGGCTTGACATCTCGGTAAAACTATAGCTCAGACGAGAGAAGGTCAGCGATGGCGGCTCTCATCTGGTGACTCAACAACACTAATTTGTGCTTCCTTAGAGCGCTCGGCATGAGCGCAGTAAACGCCTTAGGAGCCATATGCTGGATCTCGCTTGCCCGCGAGCAGAGTGATTCGGGAGGCGAGGGGAGGGTTTGTTTCTCCAATTCAAAGGCTCCAGTCATAAACAGCTTGCCAAGGTAGATGGCTGGCCGGGTTACAGCTCGGGGTCACTCAGCGGAAATGTTTCATATAAACATCACGTTCTGCTCTGCTCCCCCCTTCCCCTGGCGTGAGCCGAGTCACATTCTCTTGCGTTCGAGGTCAGACGCCGAGGCGAGAGGAACGCGAGCACGTCCGCAGAGTTGGACGACTTGGTGGGGCCGCGCAGAGCCTTCGAGATGTTATTCTAGACGTTGAAAACAAACCGTGTACGCTCTATAGCTGCACCGGGTTTCATGTTCTTTTTTCTTATATTTGTTTATGTATATTTTGAACCAGATGGGATCTGGGCCTTACAAAGGAACTCGAAATTCTTTCATCCACTGTGTGCATGCTATAAACCGGAGCAATTTAAACAGTGAAGAGCAAGCTGAAATTAACCACAAATTCATAAATCTATCACGAGTATTCTCGTTGCTAATTCCAACCTCTAAAATGAAGAAAAAAAAAAAAAGTGGCCGAGCAAAGCGCCGTTTTTTAAAAGAGCCACGCTCGCGTGTTCGTAAACAAAATCTATCGTTTGCAGGGTTGCACTATGGCTTGAATATCACCAGACTGGCAGGTTACGCTTTTAAAAATACATAACAGTTCCTCCGTTTTAGAGATCGAAGCTCTAAGTAAGAAGACATGTGATATAGGTTTCCAAATATGTGATTAGTTTCAGCTGGCTACGAGCTGAAAATACAATAGACTGATCTCACCAGCCAGTTTGACTACGCCACCGCTGCCGCAATGCATCGAGGGAACTTTAGTCTTTCTGCACATTCGACAACCCCGCGGAAGCTCTGAGCGCGAGGAGCACGAGACGGCACAAGCCCTCACGTGCAGGACCGTCTGTTTCCTGTGAACTAAAGTTATGGCGGCGTCACGCATGCGCCGAAAGCTTAATGAGATCGGTCTATTATATTCGTCCCTTGAAATCTGTAAGTCCGCTGTACGGATGATCCGTTTTCTGGAGCATTGTCGGAAGCTTGGCTATGAAATATACCGGTTTTTTTTTTTTTTTTATTTTTGCAGATTTGTTTTTTTAAAAAAGCTGTGAAAGCTACACTTATGCGGTTTGTGCGAGTGAGTTATACGCCCAGGGGGACATTATGTGGGTGGCTCATCTTTGCGATAAGTCGGCAAATTAATTAAAATTCGCTAAATAACTTTTTAATTAGTGAAAATAGACATATGGTTCCAATTAGAAACTTGCTGAGCGTCGTCCAAAACCCCTAAATCGGTAATTTTTAGAAAGACTTTGAGCGCGTGTGAAGCGCAGTAGTGCGCTGAAGTTACCACTCGTGGAGCAGGTACAAGGCTGGGGCTAGATAAGAGACGGAAAAATTGTTCGGGCGCCTTACCGAAACCGCTAGCCTTGTACCTGCTCCACGAGTGGTAACTTCAGCGCATTACTACGCTTCTCACGCGCTGAAAGTCTTTCTGAAAATGACTGATTTAGGGCTTTTGGACGACGCTCAGCAAGTTTCTAATTTGAACCATATGTCTATTTTCACTAATTAGAAAGACAATTAGTGAATTTTAATTAATTATCCGACTTGTCGCAAAGATTAGCCACCCACATAATGTCCCCCTGGGCGAATAACTCACTCGCACAAACCACATAAGTGTAGCTTTCACGGCTTTTTTAAAAACAAATCTGCAAGAATAAAAAAATAAAATAAAAACTGTATATTTTTGTTGTTGTTTGTAAGATTTGGGGTGAGTTTAGTTTGCGTTCTGGGGTATCACGACATTGTTACACGCCGTAGATATCAGTCCTGGACTACGTCTCCCAGCTCTATCTCTTAGCACTGACCCGTGCTTAAGAGGGAGATCGCGAGTGGGCTAGCGCCCACCAGCTCGGAGCGTGGAGCGAAAGCTCGCGCTGCAGAACCCAGGGATCCTGGGTTCAATACGCACCCCCGCCCGTTTCGATCTGGATGAGCATCGTACCGGCGTGCGGTCGTGTATCACTACTGCGTGATGCACGTTAAAGACCCCAGGCTAGTGGTTGTACCGCACTGGCTAAATGTCTCATCTACATTGGGTAACAATGTCGCCATGTTCTGGCAGACTAAAGTTCCGCTGTATAAACAACGAACTGCTATACTGGTTAGTTGTTTATACAGCAGGAGGTTAGTCTGCCAGAAAAAGGCAACATTGCTACCCACTTCGCCTCACATTAGCATGGACTAACTATGAAGGCTGTACAAGCGCGAGAGGCTAGCCTTGACTACCCCGACTGGAGCACTCGCTGCACGAGCGCTCGTGCAGCCGCCGAGGCTTCATGCAAAGCAACTAGCTCGCGCTTTTAGCATGCGAGGCTAACAATAATTCGTTCTAAGGTGAGACGAAGTATAATATTTACCCGTGCTTGACAGCGTGCTAATGCACCGCTTCTCGAAATACGTGCATGAGCGAGAGATCGCGATGGCCATCCTGGGTTCAACGAACTTTTTGGCCCAATTACCCAAGCACTAAGGGTATGCTCGGAACGCAGGCACATACGCTGCACCCGTATGCCTTATCAGAAGAAAGCTTTGAAGTAAATAATCCAAATAAGAATTTCGCGAAGAAGACACGTGAAAGAGCAGTTTGGTTTAGGTTTTTGTTTCTTGCGAACGATTACTGCTACAGATACCAGTGCGTGCTGCGTGTGTAACTTCGCTCGCAATATGTCTCTTGGTGCTTGAGTAATTCAGCGAAAGGTTTATTTTCATCCCTGCTCGTTGCGACCTGGATAAGTATTGTACCGGTCTGCCTTCGCGTATCACAACTGCGCTATATAAGTTAAAGACCCCCAGATCTAGCGGTCGTTGTGCACTGTAGACAGTTCTCATTGACTGAGTGTAACACTAACCCCCTACACCGGCAGACTGAACTTACGCTGTCTAAACCCTATCGCCTCGTCTCATTGATACCCCTGTCAGACAGGCACGTTAAATGAGATTTAAGCAAAATGACATTACAGCTCGGCTAATCCGCGCGTTTAATACGTCACGCTGCGCGTGCACCCGCCACGTGCAGAACCAGCATCCCGAGCTGATTCGCCGAGCGGTGAATGACATTCAATCAAAATGACATTTACTTTCCCGTCTGACAGGGGTATAACTTTCACTGTGATCTGTGATCCGCTGCCATTTTCACTTAAGCCATTTCCATTTCATTTTTTCTGCAGTCCCTCGCTATCGGAATCAAAATAGGAGGTGAGGAAGGGGGGGGGGGGGGGCGGCAGCTTTTAATGATTGAAAGAATTGGTTATTCACCCTGTTTGCATGAGAGGACGCTGCAACCCGTTTTTTTTTAAACTATTCTTAACTTTTTTTATACATTTTTATGTTGTCGCGTTGACGGATGTCTGCTCCCTTCCTCATCTACCCAATCACAATCAGCATATCCCGCTTCGATGCGCTACGGTTGCATCGATGTATCCACAGCTTGAGACGGAATAGTATAGGAGCTCACAATATTTTTTTTAACCGATCTTGATATTACGTCGATTTACGCTTTATTTTATAATTAACCATTTTACACTATATATGATGCGCACTATGGATGTTTATGAAGGAGTGCGCACCTTGCCCCTCTCTGATTTCCTCCCACTTTTAATGTTTAGCAGGGCAACATTTTGAAAGATGGAGTGAGGGCAAAGATCACTCTTACTCTATCTTATTTTGCGTTATTCGCCCTCTACGAGAATGTGCCACTTTATGATCGAGAGCCCTAACGCTTAGTATCCCTCGAACAGGTTGGCGCGTCGCACAAGGATTACGGAGAACGCCTGCGCATGCGCATGCGCAGCACGACGCTTGCTTGGGGAAAGTGGTGGGGCCCCTATTCCCTAACCCCATGTTATCGCGCAAAAAGAGGTTTATGGTACACTCTAAAAAAAAAAAAATCTTGTCATAAAATAATTTTTAGGGATTCTTCGGCTTGCCCATATTTTCCACCCTAAGAAAAGTTCTTTTAAGCACCCCCTAAAAGGGTTAACTCTTTGTAAAAAAACCTATAGAAGTTCTTTTAAGCTCTTTTTTTTACGAGAAAGAGCTCTTGATAGCCGAGGTACCTTTAGTCCGCATGAAGGCGATAGTGCTTCAGGCGCAACCGGTCTTCACGAGCTGAAAGAGTTCTTGGGGCGTCGAAAAACCTTTCAAGAACGTTTTTGTTTTGTGTGTGTATGTATTCTTATTGGGGATATTTGACGTTTAAAAACTCGGCGTTGCAAAAATGCCACAACTGGGCGAGGCTACATCTATCCCAACACTCACCATTTTTTGTACACTCTAGCTACAGTCCTTTGAGACATCCGAATACCGCGAAAAAAAAGTCCATTGATTGTCCTGATTTAATACACAGAGTTTGTGCCTAAGTACACACGCACATCGTGCTGATCCGCGACACATCCTAAGGAAGCATCGTCCTCTCCCGCTCTCCTCTCCACTAACAGGCGGAGCGCGAAGGCCAAATGCATCTGTATCTGAGATGGCGTTTTTGATGTGAAAGAAGGATACTCGAACGAAACATTGTTTGATTTTGAGTGTCCAGAAAGGTCAAGCTACTTTTAGCGCTGTACCTGAACTATGTGAGAACTATGTTTTAACGTACCTCCAGAAGATCACTGTAGTTTGTGCGTTCGGTGCTATGTGTGCACGTGCATGCATTGACCTGATACGTGTTCCATCTCCTCCTTTTATTGTATCTTTTAGTTCCTCATACATTTTGTCCCGCACAATAACAAACTAAGTTAACCTCTGTTTTCCTTTTTATGCTTGGATCACTTTGTTTTAATCCTTTTCCCGCTCATGCTTATGCAGTTTATGCAGTTTGGCCTGCAGTACAATGCATAAACGAAAGATTGGTGCCTCGCCATCCCTCTCCTCTCGCTTGTTCAGTTCGCCCCCTGGGTCAGAGACGCGACGTCTTCTCAGCAATGGCCGTCTCTTCCACTTTTGTTGTTTCCGGCAGTGAAGCTTATTAGTCTATGATCGGTGAGTTCTTGGTACCTGCTTGGCATCTGTCTGCACGGTTCAGGAGATGACCAAAGCGTTCAACGGCGCCGGTGGGACGTGGCCCTGCCAGCTGGGTTCTTTGCTTCACAAGCATCCGTGGGCACTTAGGTGAGTCTTGAATGTTTTGAGGAACAACGAGCGAAGAGAGGCGTGTGTCGTTTCAGCAGTAACTAGTAAACACAAGCTGACGCACTCCCCCAAGTGGCGGGGCACTGGAGATGCAGAAGACGGCGACCACCCTGCACGACAGATAGCACACTTGGGAGGGCTGTGGCGATAAGCAGAAGGGCAAGCAAAGTGTCGTTGCAAGACCCGCCCTCTTAAGGACCATCGGCACTGGCGCAAGACGTTCAACTTCCTATGCTCTGAAGCTATTCGGGGGACAAGATGGCTTTGCATTGGTTTATGGCAACAGTATCTGGACGTCTAATATATACAGCCCGATACTACGGCACACACATGTGCACATGCAATAAGAAGGCAAATCAAAACACTCATCTCGATTAATATATTGTTGCCTTATAATGTTTTTTTTTTTTTTTTTTTTTTTCTTTTGGGGGCATCGATCAGTTTTACCAGCACGCTTATTCTGTCACTTTTTTTTGTTGGGGGGCTTCTTGGCTCCGCTTGTTTAGAGTTCACACCGTTACTTTTTTCACGTTCCTTTCTCAAGACGTCGAAGGTGAAACAGTTTAAGTTACGGGTTTAGTACTTGTCGAATGCAGCTGCAACTTTGATAAATATAAACTACTGCATTTACCCACCGACCGTATGGATTCTGGCTGCAACATGACGTTAATCGGCTTTAGAAACTAGCAAACATAGACTTCCCAAATTAGTGCGTGCTGGTAAAGTTACGGGGATAAGGGACATCAACATGAACGGCAAAAAAGGACAAAAACGAGATTTGCAAATATAGATTTTTTTTATTTGTTCTTTTCATTTGAGGCTACACTCACAATGTAGTCGCAGTAGATTTTGGTTTGGCCGTTAACTGGATCATAGTCGGTGACAGGTAAAGAGTTCAGGGCGAAAGAAAGGAAGGCTGGGGAGGACGAAGCAGATGGATTGATGAACAGGAAAGGAGGAAGCATCCCCCTCGCTCCAGCATTCCGCCCGCGTCTTCGTCCCCAGCCTTCCTTTGCCTCGCCCTAAACTCTTAACCTGTCATTGACTATAGTTCTATGCATAGACCAATTAACTCTCACAGATTTCAACGTTACTACAATTCTATGGGGAAAGTTGACCTGATACGAGTGCTTGCCTTCCCGTAAGTTGTTTTTTAGCCTGGAAAGGATGGTGTCTGCTAAACAATCAACAGCAGCGTTTTGTATAGATGGATGCTGCACTCCAGCCACAAAAAGACTAATGCCAATTGATGACGGCTATAGTTTTTACAAATCTGTAGTTATACTCGTTTATATGCTCTCATTTCTTCCTCGTAATAGCATGGGCAATAAACCGTGTGACGAAGAAAACGTTAAGTGGCGGACAAAGTTAAAAAGAAGCAAATCGATTTGGTTTTACATTCTGGGAGTTTTTCAGTTACAAGTTTACCCGCGTTCAAAACCGCAAAGAAATAAAAAAAAAACACTTAATATAATTTTTTTTTTATTGAAACTGTAGTTGAAGACCGCGGAAAGGTTGAACTAGTTCACTTCATAAGAATGACTCAGCTGGACACTGAGGCCCACAGAGGGGTCCCATATGGAGCTTGATTATTATGTATGTCAGGACGAGATTCGCCTGACGTCCTGCTTCTATCTGGGGATCTCGTTCACTGAATAAACTGACAGGATCAACACTCTAAAAATGTCTGTGCGAAAACTTTCACGCACAACACTCGGAGAGCCAATTGCAACTTACAGAGGCAGCTCAGCGAATGACGATGCGGAAACATATGTTTAGACCAAAAAACGCAGTCTGAGTTGCGACATTAATCAATGCAAAACGTCACGCTTGCATTGCTTAACGTCACAACTCAGACTGCGTTTTTTGGTCTAAACATATGTTTCGGCATCGTCATTCGCTGAGCTGCCTCCGTAAGTTGCGGTGATTGGCTCTCCGAGTGTTGTGCGGGAAAAAAGACTCACGGGCTTTTTCTTAGAGTGTAGGTGGTCAGTCTTGGCGTTGAAATCCCTATCATTGGAGCACATCGACTTAAATCTACCGGCCATATGGCTATACGATATGCTAAGTTTACAGGGATGCGGGTGTAAAACGTTTAGGACAATCCTTCGGTTCATGATAAAGTTGAGTAATTAATGTCGCGCCTTCGAGTAGAGCCCGGATGTCTAGAAAATTAATCTAGAATTGAGTAGCTGTAAAACAATTTATCTCTCTCTCTCTCTTTCTCTCCCCCTCTCCACGTACTGTATATACATATATAGTATAAGTATATACAGGGTGTTTGATTTTAATTCGAACACATCGACTAAAAGAAAAACCGTGAAAGGTACACTATTGCACTTTGTGCAGGTGAGTTAAACGATCAGGCGAGCCGAATATTATCGTCACGACAATTCGCAGAATTAACTGAAATATGTTAACTGTTTTAGTTTTTGAAAATGAACATGACTCCAATTAGAATTTTGCTGAGCGTCATCGAATGCCACTACATTAGGAAATTTTAGAAAGACGTAAGGAGCGTGAAAAGCCCGCGGGTGCGCTAAAGTTACCATTCGTGCAACGGGCACAAGGCTAGCAGTGCGAAGACGCGAATAAGATTATCGTCTGCGTTTTTGTACCGCCAGCCTTGCTCGTGTTGTACGAGTGGTAACTTTAGCGCAATGCCGCCCTTCCTTTAGCGCAATGCCGCCTTTATAAAATGTCTAATCTTGTGGTTTTCGATGAAACTCAGCAATATTTTCACAAATTGAAAAGTTAACAAATTTAGCTAATTATTGGACTTTATATGATAATTAGACCACCATATTATGTCCCCTTGGCCGGATAACTCACCTGCACATACCTCAGAAGTCCATCTCTCAAGGCTTTTTTTTTTAATAAATATGTTTTAAAATAAAATTAAGGGCCCTGTATATATGTGTGCTATACTATATTATGAGAATATACCTGGAAAATGAACTACAGTCGCTGACGTGACGGCCTTCGACCAACGCAAACAATGAGAAAACACATTGGAGAGTGCTTTTTAGACAGCGCGAAGTAGGTCTGCCTTTGTAATGTTACGACAGCGGTCACAATGTTGGTGAAAAATTTCGCGAGTCCAGTACGAACGCCAACCTATGTTCTTTATCGTCCATCACGCGCTAGTAATTCGACGAGCTCACTCCGGTGCAATGTCTATCCAGATCAAACGTACACCGTTTTTGTCAAACACAGGATCCCTGGGTTCTGAAGCACAAGCTTTCGCTCCACGTGGTGCGAGCTGAGGTGCACTATCACATTCGACGATCGACATGCGAGTCCGGTGTTACCAGAACACCTGAAGAGGAATATGTAGCTCGTGAAACAATATGAAACTGCTTTCAATACTCGGTTCACTTCCTTCGTGGAAGATCGCAGGGAACTTGAAGGCCCTCCAGCTCAGAAGAGAATGATATAGGCATGTTATTAGATAATTTGTTGGATGGCTGCTTCTAGTGTTCAGAGTGCACTCGTACTTACGCACTGCGTGCCGCATATTTTGGCGTTCTATCCTCGCTACATGTGGGATGAAATCATGGGCAACGTTTTGGGACATTCCGTGGACTAAAAAGTTTTCAAGGAAATATCAAAATTGTATTTTATTTGTGTTATATGATACCCAGGCAATTACAGTCCTGGGAAAAGCAGATATTGGTGACCCGCAGGAATCAATTCAAAACAAAATGTGTAGAGCCGTGGAATAAAAACTATGCTCTTCCAAATGTTTAATCACTGCTTATTGATATTTTATGACTCTCATCTAAAATATTACCGGGGAAAAATGCCATGTTTGTCGTTGTTCAGTTTAAATTGTCATCTTAGTGGATGTGCCGAGGCGTTGATGTCCAAGAAAGTTGGGGATGCTGGATGTTATCGTCATTATGCGTGAAGTTGTCATCTGAGCTTAAACCAGTAAACCAGCTTGCGCAGCATCAGGTATATTTATTATGAGAAATGGCGTCTTCCCTTACAGCTTAAGAAAATTAAGATGCATCCTTGACGTAATGCACCAGTCATGGAGTGCCTTACATGAGAAGCACAAATTAAATTTAAAATGCGGTTCACAAATGTGCGTATTGGAAAGTCATCGGTAACGTGTAATTAGTTCGTGTCTTGCCGATCATCTTCGGGCGGAGGGGTGAGGAGTGTGCCGTGGGTTGGAGATGGGCGACCGCAGCCAGAGCTAGCACGTCAAAGGCACTTGGATTACGCGCTCGGGGCGCGAGGCCGGATAGGTTGGGCGGCAGCAGGAACGGCCCAGCAGGGGCTGCGATTCGTCCGGGCGGCCCGTGGAGCACTCCCTTTCACCCGAGGCGCGTAAACAGAGCGCCAGGCGTCGGCGTGGGCCCGCCCGAACCCCGCGACGGGCGTCCTTCTCCACTTGCAGGCTGCTGCAGGCCACCTCGCGCTGCGGAAGCCAGCGTCATGCACGCAGATGCCAAGTGACTGGCCCGAGTGGCCGCGCTCATCCACTTGGTCTATTCGAGAGGCCGCTCCCGCGGTGCAAGAGGCGGCTCGGTCCAAGTGGCCGCCGCGGACGCGCCGCTGGAGACAAGTGCCAAGTTGAAAGATGCTGGCCAGTTCCGCGACGCCCTTCTCCGTCAAGGACATCCTCAACCTCACCGACCAAGTGGTGGAAGAGCTCGACTCCCAAGCGCTGCTTCACCAGGCGCAGAGTCTGGAGAAGGCCTTCTTCGAGGAGTCCGCCCTGTCTCAAGACAACTTGCTGAACCTGGACCCGTCCCTGGCCATTGAGGCCGACGGCTTCTCGTTCTTTCAAGACGGCTGCTCGGTGTCGCTGGGCGTAGCGCCAAACCACGCTGACAACGTGTCGCACTTCTGCCTGCCGTACCACGCCAGCTGCTTCGACATCGCTTCGGCAAACCTGGCGCCAGAGGGCGCCTACGGCCAGGGGGGCGACTGCCGGCCGGACGACAACGCGGCTCTTTTCCACCATCAGCATATGGGCCAGCATGTGAACACCAGGGCGGATGAGCTGAATCAGTCGTTCTTCTGCGATTCAAGTAAGTCCCCATAGGTGTTTAACGAGAGCCTCAAATTAGTGGAAAACAACAACAACAACAACAAAGGGTGTTTGCAGGCGCGTCAAATATACCTTGCAAGGTATATTTGATGCGTATCATGTAACAGAAAAAAAAACTCGCTAGCATGCTGGCGAACCCTTTTTATGCATAAGCGTTATTAATTGACTGCTCAAGAAAAAAAAATTATTTTCAAAAGTTTGGGTTTGCTGTGCTAATGGGTCGAAACTCCACGGACGCGTGCATGGTACTTTAAAAGTGTCTGTTCATTGAGCTTTTATTGTTTTAACACCTAAACGGAGCTCTTACCGTCTTCGTATTTTGCTTGTATTTTTAGGTTGATACTTGAGACACGATGAAGCGAAAACACACACAAGTTCCTTATTCTCCTTCGTACATAAGTTATGAGATTTCGTAACTAGAGGAAGTATTCATGGGCATTTTTGACGCACTCGGAAGTAGAGTGCGGGGGCAACGTGGCTGGACCGACCCCCCCCCCCCCCCCACCCCCCAGGTGCATCAACTCTAATCACGATGGTCTGGTGCAAATAGTCGATCGCTCGAAAAGCTCACAAAAGCCATCAGCCTCCATTGTCTTAACCAGGGCATAGCGACTTTTGTGAGGCCTTGTTTTGAGCACACTACGCTTGACATGAGTATCGCCACCACTTTTATACGTGTGTTCTGGTCTACCAAATTCCACAGCTGGGATAACGATCGTTTTTTGTAATTCTACTTTTCCTACACAAGGGCCCCCGTCACTCTCAATGATTGCTTAGTTAACAACTGTAATCCTGCCGGAGAGACTGGAAAATGAATTGTTTTTTTTTAATAAAAATAAATAATATTTATTTGATTTAGATCAGATTAATTGGATTTAAATCGCTGAAGCTATAAAATTAATTCTTTATCACTAGATGCACTTCTCAACATGGCAGATTGATTGATGAATTTGTCCGATCACTGTTAATAATGCGGAACAAAGAAGTACTGTAAATGTAAAGTGTTGTCTAATTAACAACTTTGTATTGATGTAATCTCCACCATACTAAAACAAAAATAGCCTCATTAAAAAAAAAACTTTTATTAGATTTTTTCTTGCGCGTTCTGGTTTGATTGTTATAAAACATTAAATTTCGAGTTTTCGTTCATTTTGAATTCTGATTTTGTTGCAATGGGATGTTGCAAAACTGACGGAAAAAAAGTGCAAGGTAGAAATCAAGCTTAACGCTACGATTTGCTCAAAAGAGCACTTCTTTTTGCTCGTGTTCAGCCTTATATATATATATATATATATATATATATATATATATATATATATATATATATATATATATATTGCTTGATCATTCTTTGATTTATACGAAAGCATCAAATGGTAGAGAAATAATAAATAAAAAATTGTTGCGGGATTATTTTTGCGATTATGGTTTGATTTAAATCATGATAATAAATCTTGTATAATTTAACTAACGATATAAATAATATTTCTTTTCGTTCCCCACCCTGCTACCGGGTTGAACTTTGATAATATATCTGGGAACGATAGTCCAGATGGCTGCAGTATCTCAAGCGTTCTTTAAAGCTACCTCAAAACTTCACAATCTTATTTACCGGTCAGAACTAAATCTAACAATACCTTTCGCTGCGTTCATTGTGCGGAAAAGCACAGCGTCGAGCTCTTAAAACATCACGACAAGGAAATAACCAAACAGTACCCTTCATCCACTTTTTGGCTTTTCATCGTCCGGAACATCACCGTGGCGCAAGCCCCGGAATTTCTTGAATGCGCATGCACCTTCAAGACCCGACTCAGACTCTACAATGGTTGAATTATAGTATGCTTTTCGGTGTTCTGCTCGTAAACGCTCTGCACCAGTTTCGAATGGAATCACTTCTCAAACTCTCCACGACTTTTTACTCAAACCCTTCTTGGTCTCCAATATTACCTTAAACACATTTGGCGTCGTCTGTTCTTTCTCCTACCTGGCTGCAATCCTTGTTTGTGCCATTTCATGTCAGAACAGCCCATCGGTGACACCAACTGCCTGCAGACCCATGTCTCTCATACGCTGTGTGAGAGACTAGTAGGTGAGGAAACTATAGACGCTTTACACACGCGCCAGATTGAGCCGCCATAGCCGCCCTTCTCTTGTCTTACCGAGATGCCGAGCCACTGAAGCGGGCGTTGACGGGTCTTCACAAGGGCCTATGCTGGACACAAGAACACAGTAGCATCTAAAATGGCAATAACCTGTCCTGCTGTGGTAATGATGAAGTGATGCGGACGGAATAAGAGGAAACAAAAACTGAAGGTCAGTTATGGCGGCGCCCATGCACAGCTGCTGTAGAGCGTCTATACTCTATTTCACCTTAGGATGTACCGCAAGAAAGGCTACAAGCGCGGGCTCCTTGCTGTGGGGGGCATCTCGGCTTCACAAGCTCTCGTGCACCAAGGGCAGCTGCCAACGGTATAAGCTCGCGCTTCTAGCCTTCGCTGCGGTACAACACAAGGTGAAACGGAGTATAGTAGTTGTTCAACGTTTTTGGCGGGCAGCTTGAGACATATTATGAGCTGCCTAATCAGCTGTCTCGATTCCGGAAACAACTCTCTAGGAGAAATACGTTTGATGGTTTTGTATCAGAAATAAAACAATTGTAGGCAACAGGGAAACACTTTCACTGCCATATTTCGTTACATCAGGTGTACCGTTTACGAAAGTACGTTACCATCATTCACAAATTTATGAAGCTTGGCGAACAAGGTCGAGGGTTTGCATTGCTACGCGCTTTTATGAAAGAAACTACAATGTGTGTACGCATTGACGGGACTCGTAGTTTGAAGCGCGCAATAGCCAAAGGTGTTCCCCAGGGTAGCGATATAAGCCCTCTCCTGTTTAACGCTGCAATGGCGGTCTTGTCAGAGACCCGACTACGTATTAACAACACCCATGACCAGTGATCAAGACTGCAGTATACGGTCACAATGTGGCCGTTTGGGGCTACTGCCCGACTAAGGTATACTATAGTAAGATGCAGCAAGCCTTCCAGGATTTGTTGACCACAGGGTAGGCAAAACCTCAAAGCTCACCCACATCACCTTGCCAGTTGTAGATAAACCCTCAAATCTCAAGGCCCACATTTAAAACAGCTGTCCTTAGGACCATGCGGCAAACGTGCCATGCAGAGCTTCAATTAATAATCTACAAAATGAACAAAACATAAGAAGCACATGTTCCAACGTATTCATACCTTGGGTGCCTGTGTAGATCACCTGATCTCCTGGGCGCCCTGCAGTCTAATTAACTCCAACAAATGTCGACGTCGCCTCAACACTAACCAAAGGATTTTGAGCAGGACGTGGGGAACACCTCAAGCAATAACCATGCAATTGTGTGGGGGCCTTATTTTTATCGAATTTGGTCAAATGTATATCTGCGCTGCCACTAGTTTGTATCATGAACGAGCAGTCTTCAGTCGTTCAGGCTTTGTGCTACAGCCCCAAGGCTATAGCGTAGTTTACACAGTGCTGCATCCTCACACTGATGCGAAAGTCCGTGTATTCCTCTTGTGCCTCATTCGCGCACGCTCTTGTGCGAAGGAGACCTAAAACAAAGCCACGCTCTCGCGCAAGCAGTTTTGACAGCGTAGGAGCTACGGAGACTACAAACCTTGACAACCTGACGCAAACCATTCCGGAAAGGAGATCTGGCCCGTGCCTTTTTCTATTCTTAGTTGTTTTTTTCTCCCTCACGGCGGAAAGAAACCCTTCATGCAGCGCGCGGGAGTTGCTCACGATACAATTTGAGACATTCTTTCTCTCCCAGACTCGGTTAGTGAGGCCACTGTAAAATTAACTAGTCTTTTCACATTCTTAGAGGCCGTTTGCTTATTGGACCGTTTCTAAAACACCGTAATTTGAACAATCACTGAGCTGCGGTTACACATATGTGTTCCGGACTCGGCAGCTGTCAAGTAACTTGGTTATTTCGAACTTTTTTTTCCTGTTCTTCCAGTTTCTTCTTTTGGTGAGCCTCTTCCTACTTCTTTTGTTAGAACTCGATGATTTCAGTCACCGCAACTACTGGCCACGGACGTGAACCTGATTATTCACCGACGGATTGATTCTTACCGAGCCCAGTCCGGGTGATGACGCATGCTCGTATTAAAAAAATGAGCTGAATTTTGCTGACGTGGCACTAGTTGGGAACCCGTTCGTATTCAGGTAGTTTCTGGCTCGTGTACTACTTTCTAGCATTAACCATTCGGCCGCGTTCACACTTGCGAAAAACTCTCTTGTCGCCGACCGAAGTTTCTGGACGGAAAACGATAGAGCCATTCACATTTGTTAGCACCCGTCGCGTTCGTGCGGCGCCGGTTTCTCGCGGATATCAGAACAGACTGACCTCGGCCCAAGCTGTGCTAAACACACACACACACACACACACACACACACAAAAAGCTTTTGCAGATTTTTTTTTTTCAGTAAACGGTAACCAGCAGTGCTGGGAAAAGGCCCAACATTCTCACGGCAATGCGAGAAGGCAATAATAAAATAACGAGCAAACGGAGACAACGTGCGTGACTCAGGCCGATTTTATTCCACAGAACTCCTTCGTGGGCACTGTCTTTGTTGCTCAGGATTCTCGATCAGCATTTCCACGGAAACAACGATACCAGCGAGACGGCGCCATTTGCACAACCTGGGAATTCCGACAACTCCGGCGGCAACCCCAACAACTCGGGCGACTCGGCCAGGATGTGACGCCGGCAAGCGCCATTCCCTCCGTGCGTTCCGACTGGCTGCGATGGCGTGGAAACGTTTTCTGCGCGGGAAAAATCGGTCCCGGACCTATGCGGAGGGCAAGTTCGTCTGCTTCTCGCGCAGGGGGTAGCGGTGACGTCACAACGCCGAGCCCTGATTGGCTGATGGGGCCCCCCTATCTGAGCGTCGTCTGCTCCTTTGCAACGTCGTCTGCTCGCAACGTCGTCTGCGTCTGTCTTACCTTTCCTGCGACTTTCGGAAGTGCAGAGCAATCTTACGCCAAAAATGTGCGTAATACATAACTTAAGAACAAATTCGTATTCACGGAACGAAATTTTCGTAAGTTTTGCGCAGGTTACGACGAAATCCTACGACAGCTCCAAAGCTGTCTTACGCACTTCTTACGAACAAATCAGCATGGCCGACAGCGTCGCGGTCGCGACGACCCACGGACGTTTATTTTTTTACGTGCGCTTCTCACGCGTCCCGACTTCAAGCAGCAAGAAAAAAGTAAAAAGTACTTGCAACAGACCACGACGAACAAGAACGCTGGATCCACAAACACCCGGGATAAGCTCCAACGGCCATGATTCCACCGAACGCGACCAAGCGAGCACGGCAGTTAGGCCTAGCAGGCACTCCGTGACTCGGCGACCGTCTGCCCACGACCGGCTGGCGTGCTGAATAGAATATGCCCGCGCGACCCTTGTGAACCCTTCCCGTATTTTACTTTGATCGCTGACCTCAGTTTTAGATTAAGAGGTCAATTTCTTCCTCTTGTTATGTCCTTGTTTCCCGAGGCAACGGTGACGGGAGGCACTCACTTGATCGAATGACGTTTTAGCGAACGCCCACGTTTCACCGAATGACACTTTAGCGAATAGTCGGACGCCGCGAAGCGGTGTTTTCGGGTGGGCCAAATGGGTTCACATTTTTGTAATGAGCCGCCGCAGACTGTCGCCGCGAAGCGGCGTAAAGCGCAGCGCGGCGGATGGGTTAACGCGCGCCCCCGTTATTCGCTAAAACGTCGATTCGCTCAAATGTCGCTGTTCGCTAAAATGTCATTCGCTCATCTGATATGGACCCAACGGTGACTCTCGCCGGTGAAAAAGCGGTGAATCTCCGACAGACGCAGGAAACGTAAAGCAGCCATCGCTTTGACTAGCAGACGTAAAGCAGACGACGTTAACTGCGCCAACCCGCCGACGCCGTTAAAGAATGAGGGGTCTCGCCGCACACGAAAGGAGGGAAAAAGTATTTGGGAGGGAACTTGCGTACACTAACACGCTCACTCTCGGTTCTTCAAACAAACCTCGGCGCCTCGGGACACCTCGCCAGTGAGTCCTTTGACTTCCCTCCTTGATGCACGTCTGCTAGTTGTTAGACAAAAACAACGTACCGCTCGAGTTATTTCGTCTGCCCTCTCTGAAAGGTGAAGTCGAGCTCGCTCGTAATTTCCGAAAGTCGCAGGAAAGGTAAGACAGACGCAGACGACGTTGCGAGCAGACGACGTTACAAAGGAGCAGACGACACTCAGATAAGGGGGTCGCGATCAGCCAATCAGGGCTCGGCGTTCTGACGTCACCGCTACTTCCTTTCTCATGCGCAGAAGACGAAAATGAGCCCACTTGCGAGGCGTATTGGCGACGTGCGCGACCGAAAGCGTCGCTGTGTTCGGCCTTCCACGATTGGCCGAACGCTGACTATGACGTCAGGAAAAGATTTATCATCGACGGAAATATGAGGAATGAAAGAACTTGAATTTTGAAGGTGTTGGCCGTGTTCCTTTGAGAGCGCAATGATTTCAAGCTCCCACCATGCTATTTACAAACACCATCGAACTTGTTGTTTGCAAGGTAATGACGTCACAAGGGGGAACCATAGGAGGGCGCCACCGAAACATCTCGCCGCTAATTGCTCCCGCGATCGAATATTCCGTCACCGGCGAGGGGATTCCCCTTCCCGGCAACAATTTCCCCGCGGATTCGCCTGCGAATCCGCAAGTGTGAACGAGCCATTGGCTCATGGTTACTCTAATTCTTCCGTCTAAATATGTATGACTTGTTCGCTCACAGGTGAACCGCGCGATCAAAATTCGGTGATGACGAGCTAGGACGGTGAGTTACCGTGGCAACCAAGGACACATGCTCGTCGTAGTATAACGTAAGGAGTTGAGCTCGGTTCAACTTTTAAAAACTGGTTCATACACAGCGCCGCTTTCTTAAGTTTTGTCTGAGTCACCGAAACATCCGTGTCTCTCGCGTGCCAGGTAAACATCCTCGAATCGGTAACCACGCTTTATATGAAGCACAGATATCCCGGTGGCTTGTGTGTAAGTTTACGTAACGTAATGTAAGGAATCGGGGTTATGTGAACCAGCCTTAAAAAGGCACCGAAAAAGTAAATCGCTCTGGAATGATCTCGGTGGAGGCTTACACTTACTTTGCAAAGTGTTGTGTGGACTTGTCGACGTGAGGAGCCGCGAAACGCGCTGGCATAAAGACACCCTAAACTCCGTGGTTCTATGTATATCATATGTTCGGGCCATTGCCGTTTCAGATACCGTGTAGTACGCCACTGAAGGTATGTCGAAATACACAATTGTTCAACTTCATGAAAATGGGTGAAATTGGCGACGTGGCCGCAAGCAAAGTTTCAAAGTTTATTGATTTCTCTTCCAACAAGAAGAGAGGGAATCCAAGTTTTCAAGCAGCACTTCCCAGCAGGTACTCTACTCTAATCTTACACGCAGGATTAGAGTAGAGTAGAAAATCGACTTCAAACTTGAAAGTTTTTCTAAAGAAAGACTTGCAAGTTTGAAGTTGATTTTCCACAAAAAAATCCCCCCTTTTATTTATTTCATTTTTTATTTACAGTTAGGTAATATAGTAATCTCTCAGGACCTACCAACAGAAATTGTAATATATTGTTTGTATGGCCGCTATTAGGACTCGAATCTCGTGCTGTGAGAGTTTTGAACGGGACTTTGTATAGACGCTCAGCTGAGCAGAATTTTGACCTATTTAAGGTTTTCTATTTAATGCTAGTACTTACCTCAATATCTGAGCGTAAAAGCCAGTGAAACAATAATATTTATCCTAACAATATTTATTTACTTGGCACTGGCGTGATTTGCAAGGTGTGCTTCGCCCTTTGTATAGACCGTTTTATCGTGGGTAGCGCCATTATGAGAGCGAGAGGGAAAAGGGGAAAGGGCTACCGGCGCTTTACCCCTTTCTGATTCTGTAGAAAGAGTGGAAGTCCCGGATGAGAGGCCTGGCCGGTGTTGGGCGTCTGCAGTGCCCCAACTTCGTTCGCGCTTTCTTCTACGTTTCAAACTCCCAAACTTAATTAGAGCCATGGTCTTCGATGGCGACAGTCCCCCGGTCATCGGGACACCGTTGCTGGGTGATAGGGTGCACGAATAACGACAGAAAGCGTCGAATACTGTCCGAGGACCTATGTAGCTTGCATGGAATCCGGCAAGGCAAGTACGGCTGGAAGGTTTTTAAGCTCCATTGCTTTCCGCATGACTGGAAATGATGAACCATTTATACATTTTTGCTTGCAATGGGCCTATTTCAACGTAGCCGCTTTTTGTTGTAATCAACAAGCGATACACGAAACGGGAACCTCAATTAACTTTGAAAACGCCCGGAGCTGCTACACATCGTCTTGCTGTGCTGTTTTTATCTTCGTGTCCCTGTTCTTATATTTCCTTGTGAATGAACGACGAAGACGCTGTAGATGTACTTTTATTGAACCGCAGAAAGCCTCGAAGCAGCCACGAATTATTTTACTATTTGATGCAATATTTTGGGTACTCACCTCCAATTTTTATAGCTGGCACGTTCGCTGCCGCTGTTCCCTCTGTCGCCACACTGGCGGATGCCATGACTCGAACAAAGAAACGTGCACACTGGGCTAGAAAACGCAGATCGCAACACACGAGACGTTCCCTGCAGTGACTATCAAGCGCCTCAAAGCGCCTTAGTCAACGGAAACAACCCACCAGCGGCACTCCAAGGAGCGCTTTTGCCGGCTTTTTAGTATCGCGCAGGAGATCGCAATTAAAAAAAACAAAAACAAAAAAAAAATTAATAGAACCACGTTTTCAACAATTTCCAGCCTCAGCCGGCGGCGGAAAAGAGCCTTCAACCAAGTGTTGTAGATAATAAAATCGAGTCAGTCACCACTGCAAATTATCACTATTAAGATAAATTCAGTTACGAAATTTTACAAGCTGAAACAGCAGTTATCATGAGAAAACTCGCTCGCACATTGCGACCGTACCCCATGTTCATCGGCGGTACAGCGTTCGGTGCGCTCTCCATTCACGAAATGTTCCGAGCGAAGTCGAGAGGATGGCGTTGAGGAAACGCCTTTTCGGTTTACGCATGCAATCCACTGCCACTGGAGACAGGGGTCATGTGGAAAGCGATGGGGCACAAAGACATTGCAGCCGCTCTCGCCTTGCCGGATTCCTTGCAAGCTACATAGGTCCTCGGACAGTATTCTATGCTTTCTGTTTTTATTCGTGCACCCTATGACCCAGCAATGGTGTCCCGATGACCGGGGGACTGTCGCCATCGAAGCCTCTGGCTCTAATTAAGTTTGCGAGTTTAAAATAGAAAAGAAAGCGCCAACGAAGTTCGGGCACAGCAGACACCCAACACCGGCGAAGCCTCTCATCCGGGAATTTCACTCTTTCTACACAATCAGAAAGGGGGAAAGCGCCGGTAGCCCTTTCCCCTTCTCTCTCTCGCCCTCTTTCAGTAAAACGGTCTATTGACGGAGAAAATACACAACATCTAGACTCCCGGATAAACTTAAGTCAGAGGAAAAAGTCTAAGTAACCCGGCATGAATCACTGAAAATAGAAATGAAACCTAAACACATGACTAACACGTTTGAAGCCTTACACGCTACGAAATGCTTGTTATTTTACGATAAAGTCCGTACGTGCACAAAATAAACCGTACTTCCTAAGCGTCAGATACTAAATCGTACATATGCATATGCACTGCATATCTGTTTGACATAAGAAAATATGACAATTACATGTCAAGTTCGGTATTTCAAACTCAATGCCGAAAGCAAAAGGCCTTAGAGGAATTCTCTAACGATCTGTATTCCCCTGTATTGGGAGGAAGTAAGCACTGTGTCCGCACTTGCCAAGATACGGAATTCGAAGTCAATTTTTTCAGTACACTACTCCAAAATTTATTAATGTTTAGGGTTGGATATTGAGGTAACTGCTAACGATATATAGAAAACCTAACATAGGCCAAAAGTCTGCTCAGCAGAGCGCCTGTGCGAAGTCCCGTTCAAAGCGCTCAAAGCACGACATTCGAGTCGTAACAGCGGCCATACAAACAATATATTACAATTTCTATTGGCAGTTTCTGATAGACTACTATATTAACTAACTGCGAATGAAACATTAAAGAAATGAAAAGTAGGGTTTTTCAGAAAATTGACTCCAAATTCGCCAGTGTTTTGAAATTTTCGTTTTTCAGGCAAATGTAGCGCATTATATACTTATTGCAATATATTGAAATACCACTCAAAAGAAAGAGCTTAGTTGGAGCTTTACGGTGATATAAAGATCATAAAAATATGTTGATTAGGTCACACAGCACAGCTTGCTGAACTTCGTCAAATATCGTCGCAAAGAGGCGGTTTGACAAATAAAAAGAAATCATTAAGAATGTTATGACCTAGACGCTTAATTAGCATAAAAAAGCCTATGTCTAGAGTGTTTCCAAAAAGTTATATTGATGTAGCGTAAAAAGTAGGGAAAGGGATGGAGTGAAATACGGCACCTCCGATAAGCTGGACAAGCGTCAGATTCCATCTTGGCCGCATCAACTGTCCCTAACTTCAAAACAAAAAAATCCGACAAAATTGCCGTTTGCATCTACCTTTATTATAGGAATCGCCCCAAAACATTTTTTTGTCAAAATTAAAAATAGGACCTTAAATCCGTGCCTGAGTTTAGATAAAATCACTCATATATATATATATGCAATATTTATTTTTATTTTAGGTCACACTGTAGCGCTTAATAACGTTCGACTATACATTATACGTCGAGATAACGACCACGAGTTGGTCGTTATCTCGACGTATAACGTAACGACCACGATGGCAACCAGTTGAAGCTCGCGCTTCTCACGCGACTTTCGAACAGTATTGTACGCGTTACTGAAAAAAAAGTAACCGATTACTATTGCAATTACCATATTAAAAATGTAACTGATTACAGTAATCAATTACTGCGTCAGAAAAATAATTGAAAATTACTTAAATATAATTACTAATCACGTTACTTTTTTTTACTTTTTATTACGAAATAAAAAAAAATTCATACATATCTTCAAAATGTTTACTTTTTGTTTCTTTTTGTCATTCACACCTTGTTGAGCTATTGCTAATAGAATTCGGAACTTCCTTCAGTAACATGAGAGACACTCTAAAAAAAGCCCGTGCGTCTACTTTCCCGCACAACACTGGGAGAGCCAATCACCGCAACCTACGGAAACAGCTCAGCCAATGACGATGCCGAAACATATGTTTAGACCAAAAAACGCCGTCTGAGTTTTGACATTAAGCAATGCAAAACGTCACAATGTCACAACTCAGACTGCGTTTTTTGGTCTAAATATACTCAGCTGTCTCCGTAGGTTGCGGTGGTTGGCTCTCCGAGTGTTGTGCAGGAAAGTAGACGCACGGACTTCTTTATAGTGTAGACATAAAAAGAAAGAAAGAGAGAGGAAAGGATAAATAACAGCCACATGCTGGACTAATAGAAACCCCAATCTAGTAAAACAAAAATCGTAGATGAGGTAACCTCCCGTCCTTATAGTCGGTCACTGGTTAAAAGTAGAGTATAAGTTCCTCCCACTTTTTGCCACTTTAGCAGAGCAAACGACGGAGAGGAGGCGACTTTACTTCTGACCTGTCACCAACAGTTCAAAAGTAAAGTGAAGCTCCTACCGCCTCTCCACTAACATTACAGTAACATTAAACCCCCTTTCCCTTTTTTTCTTATTTTTTTTTTGCGTGGTCGGGACGACCACGCAAAAAAAAAGTCGGGACGACTGGGCAAAAAGAACCAGGTTCTTTTTTTTTTTTTTTTAAGTGATGAGAATGGCAGTGGTCTATACGGTGGGTCGGGGGTGTAGGGCTTCATGCGGGCGACGTGGACTATATTGGAGGTTGCTCAGCGTCGGTCACTAGTGTCTTGCTGTAGCTGCACGTGGTTTGAAATATCGGACAGTTTGCGCACGACTACGTAAGGACCAACGTAGCGGCGGAGGAACTTGGTAGCCAAGTCCTGGTGACGGGGAGGCGTCCAAAGTAAAACAGGGTCGCCTATTTAGTAGAAAACGGGGAGGTGAGTCTCGTTGTACCGTCGGCATTGGCGTTGCTGGGGTGTACTTGTGCGTTATTTGGGGCAACAGATCCAAAATAAACCTGGCAAAGTTTCACCTTTTGCAAAAAAAGGACTATAGGTGCAATGTCTTCTGTTCCCTCTCTCCATCCCACTGCGTCATTATTTAAAGCCTTAAACGTAACAAAAAGCGTTCAAATTTTTAACAACGTACCCTAAAGCTGTTCAGCAAAATAACGTTATTTACATTCACTTAAGTAACCTAAAACATCGCATCATCCTGCGCGACCTTAGACAAAATCAGCCCTGGGTAATCCGTTCATCCCGCTCAAATTACCTTGATCAGACGCTTCATTTCAATTTTTCCACCTTACTAAATACTCTGTACAAAAAAAGTATAAATTTAGTGGCACTTTCACATAAAGTGCTAGTAAATTTGATTTTTTCTTTGTAACTTTTTGAATACTGGCGTTGTTTTTATCCCGTGTGCTTTCTTTATGTATTTGCTGACCGCTATCGTGGTTTATTGTCGGGTATTGTGTTTTTTACTTAAAGTGTTCATTACACCAAACATTTCTATAAAATGTATCTACATTTATGTAATATTTAGTTTTTGTGGTTTTTTGTTTTTGTTTTTATATACCTTTTTGCTGTCCCGAACTGCATGGGGGCTGGGACCTTCGTCAAGCTGCTACTCAGCAGATTTTGGTTTTAAGTCCCCTTTTGTCATGTAAGAAGATGTGACAACAAATAAAACTTGATTTAATTTGATTTGTAGCCGAGCGAGTTGACGCGCTTCTTCTGCAAGGCACACGAGATGTGCTACAGTGTCGGGAAGTTCGTCACTTTGACGGCAAGGTAAGAGCGTGCTAGACGGTGGAGGGCTATTATGGAGAAGATAAAATGGATAACAGCGGTGAGTGTCTTGAACAGCAGTGTTGTATGCGTATGTCACGTCGGTCAGACTGGACGTACATGGAAATCATATCGGCAATGGTGCGATTAAATTGTTCCATCAAGCCATTTGCTTCTGGATGAAAGGCTGTTGGTTGATCTACGAATAATTCCAGAAAGATGTAATAGTTGCCGTATCACCTGGGACAGAAATACTGTGCCTCAATTACTGAGTATCTGACCAGGGGGGCCGTGTTGCAAAATAATGTTGCGCATCGGAGAAATATGGCTACTTCGTCTGCATTTGCGCACGCTAAGGCAGCGATCTCTGCATAACGTGACAAATGGTCCATGGCAACAATGACCCAGCGGTTACCATTGTGTGTAAAAGGAACGGGTTCCAGCAGGTCGATACTGACTCGTTCAAATGGGCAGTGAGGTGGATCGAGAAAAAGTACAAGTCCAGCTGGTGCGGTCGTTGGACTTTTTCGTCGCTGGCATTGAGCGTATGATGATACGTACTTGGAGATGTCGCGATACATGCCGTGCCAGTAGAAGGTGTTACCTGCACGCATATAAGTTTTAATAAAGCCCAGGTGTACAGCTATGAAGTCATCATGTACAGCACCTAAGATATGAGGTCGGAGATGTCTTAGAACAACAAAGAGCAGAGTAGGGCCGTGTGGTTATAGTTATGACGATACAGTACATTATTCTGCATTGCGTAGGGGCCAACAAGCCGTTGTTTCTGGCGGGTGAGGTGGGTTTTGTTGAGACAGTTGAAAATTTATTATATATGTGGGTCTTCTCTTTTTTCTTGGGCAAAATCCAAACTAGAGGTTAAAGCAATTGCGGCAACGGCAGAAGAGGGAGTCTCTATGGATGGCAAGATGGGACTCCAAGATAGGCGGTCAGGCGCGTAGTGTTGTTTCCCAGACTTATAGAATATGGAGATGTCGTACTCTTGGAGTTTTAGTGGCCATCATCCCAGACGTCTGGAAGGATCTTTCAAGTTTGATAACAAGCACAGAGTGTGATGGTCAGTAACCACTTTAAACGGACGGCCAAATATATAAGGTAGAAACTTGCTGATTGCCCAAATGACGGCAAGGCATTATTTTTCAGTGATGCAGTTATTTATCTATGCCTTGGACAAAGTTCGACTCGCATATGCGACAACATGCAGTCGAGCGCGTTGCTTCTGCATCAGTACAGCACCAAGTCCATAACCGCTAGCATCGGTGTGAATTTTGATATCAAGAGCAGGGTCAAAATGTGCCAAGACTGGCTTCGTGGTGAGTGCGGTATTCAGGGTTTCGAATGCATCCTCCTGATCACGAGACCATACGAACGGTCGATCTTTCTGGACGCGAGAGTTTAAAGGAGCAGAAATGGCAGCAAATCCGCGAATAAATCGTCAGAAACATGAACAGAGTTCAAGGAATTAACGCAGAGCCTTAACTGTTGCGGGGTGTGGAAAGTCGGTAACAGCGCGGTGTTCCTCAGGGTCTAGTGATACTCTATGACGGCTGACGACACGTCTAAGAACTTTCATTTCTCGTGTACCAAAAAGACACTTTCTAGAGTTAGTTGAAGGCCGGCGTTTCGGAAGCATTCTAAAACAGTTGTCAATCAAGACAGATGTTCGACAAAAGTGAACGAAAAGACGTCAACGTCATCCAGGTAACACAGATAGATTGTCCAGCGAAACCTGTGTTGTAGCGAATTCATCGTACGTTCAAAAGTTGCAGGAACATTGCATAAGCCAAAAGGCATGGCTCAAAACTAGTAAAGTCCATCGTGCGCAACGGACGCTGTCTTTTTCCGATCTTTTTCGTCGACGTTAAATCGCCAGCAGCCTGAGCGCATGTCAATCGACATAAAATAGTTGGCGTCACTGTAGCCAAGGGTATCTTCAATTCGGAGAAGGGGATAGACATCTTTTTTGGTAATTTTGTTGAGTCGTCTGTAATGAACAGAAAAACACCATGTGCCGTCTTTCTTTTTTCACAAGCATTACGGGAGAAATGGCAGTGACTCGTGGATTCTTCAATTATATCTTGTCGCAACATGTCACTCACCTTGTTCTGGATGACTTCTCGTTCTGAACGCGAAACTCGATACGGCCGGCGGCGTATGGGTTTTTCTGTTCCAGTATCGGTAGTGCGTTGAACAGCAGATGCTTCAGCCAGAGGTCCAGAGCTAAAATAAAAAAAAATAAAAAATGTCAATGAAGGAGCATAATAGCTCGTATAGGGTATCCTGCTGCTCTGGTGGCAAATCAGTGCTAACGTTTTTCCGAAGCAACTTGAAAGAGTTCTGGGGATCATTCAAAGGAGATATTAGGGTTACAATATGATCACTGACACTATTGACATACCCTATGTTGTTAATTGTTGCGAACGCCACACAGGTACCACCCGACAAGTATTGAGCAATGTTAGTGGTATTTGCTATAAAAACGGTGATTTTGGCAGCAGTGCACGTCATGATTGTCATGGGTAGAGCAAGTCCCTTCTGAAATAACACTTCGCGATTTCGTTCTATAATATAGGTGTCGTCCGTCACATATCCTGCCAATTGTACGATAGCGCCAGTAAATGGTGCAATCCGTGTGTGGTTCACTGCGCGCAAGGGCAATGTTAGTGGTCGAGATGTGGAAGCGTCGTTCGCATTTTAACTGAAAAGTGTGCGTGTGCCGCAATCAATAAGTGCACATCTGTTGGCTAAAAAATCCCATTCTAAAATTATGTCGTGCGTGCGATTCTCCAAGACTGCAAAGCAATGGCGATGAGGATTGTTATCGATAAAAATGTCAACGGAAACTAGCCCAAGAGGATGAATCAGACACGTGTTAGCTCCACAAACGTTGCCATCGTCCCAGGGCGCGCTAACAAGCTTTAACTTTCTTCGAATGTTCTCGCTCATTATTGAAATCGATGCTCCAGTATCAACCAGTTTTGCCAGTATTACCTTTTTGATGATTATGATTATGAATTAGATGAGGACGCAGTCGGTGGGGGATGTTGAGGAAACCAAGTAGTAACCGTATCCCCTTCAGCTCCTCCATTTAGTTTTCCCCATCGAGGAAAGCTTTTGGAAAGGTGGACTGCCCGCGGAGGGGGGAGGACTGTTGGTATGCGGGTGGAGGGCTGCGGTGTTAGCGACCACGATCGGAAGGAGATGATGAGCGCCATTGTTGACCGTGGTTGGGATCACCAGTAGGGAGTTTTAGAATAATGTACGCAATTTTAGCGCATGCTAGCGCTAAATTTAGCGCTTGTATTAGCGCACGCGACGCAAGAGAGTTTTAGAATAGCCTCAATAGCGTTTCTCCGCCGCGACGCAAAGGCCCAAGCAGCTCGCGCTTGCGACGCCACCAAGATAGTCACAATTTTTATTTCACACACGAAATGCTGTAACTTTAGAAACAAACAAGTTTTTTGGTTCAGAGTACTATTTTAGATTTGTTTAAACATGAGAATGCGACGCGAGCGGTTGACAGGTCGTGTCCACCTGCGTCGCCTTGGCAAGGGAGGTCTCGTGTACTGACCTTCGCACATCGCACCTTCGCCGAGAAATGTTCGCGTGTCGGAAGCATCAAGCTGTCGGTGATCGTTGCCAAACCGAGTACAATGTCGTCCCGTATTGAAAATCGCAGTCGCGAGGATGCCGCCGACGTCGCACTCATGACGCCGCCAAAGCAGCCGCCGACATAATCCTGGAAGCCGCCATTTTTTAACTCTGTTCGTCTTGGCTTTAGCCAACTTCTCAGCACGAACCCTCCTTGGGTTCGTGCTGAAGCGCAAAGACCCTTTGCGTACGCACGCTATTTCCGAGAAATAGCGCACGCTAAAGTTGCGCACGCAAAGCGCAAAACCTGGTTTGCGTTCGGACCATGCGCAGTGGTGACGACGCTATTGCGTACGCAAAGCTTTAGCGTGCGCTATTCTAAAACTCCCTAATGTCGTTTAATTGGTTGTAGAGCCGATTGGATTCATATGGCGTAATGTACCCGGAGCTAGATACGGTTCTTGCAGTGTCCGACAGCCGACGGCGACAGAAGCGCGAAATATGGCCTGGTATGCCACAGTAGAAGCAAGTTGGTCGACGGTCTGCGAAGTTGTTCGGAGGAACTACTGGAGGGGCCCAAGGCCGTTGTTCAGCATAAAACGGAGAAAGGAGAGCCCATCGTGATGGGCTGAAAAGGCGTAACACATATACTCTGTCGGGTGGTTGGGGTGCCGCTGGTAGAGGTAAAGGTGTGGCCTCGGCTGGAGCAAGTGAGAATCAAGACAACTTAGTTCGAATGAGTACTCGTAACCCGTCGGGGGTAAGATGTGCTTCTGTTGGCAAGCTTCGTTGAGGCGAAGGAGACAAGGCGGCGAGCTCTTTGATTATTGTTCGGATGAGGGAAGCGATGTTACCGATCAATAAAAGGGGAGATGGCGCAACACAATTTTGGAGTCAAGTGATGTTTCCTGCTCCTGAAATCCGCCGATTCCGAAGTGCTTCCCATTGCTGGCACTGTTCCTGGTGTTTCGCGACCGTGGTTGGATTGCGAGAAATCAACATGTTGAATGCGTCTTCTGCAATCCCTTTTATGATATGACGGACTTTTTTTGATTCGGGTATCGCCGGGTTCACGCGTTTACACAGAGTCAGTATGTCTTGAATGTACGCCGTTGTCACGGTGGAAGAAACACATATAGGTAATGACTCTCTGTCCGTCGCGGCGGCCACATTATGTTCGGCGCACCGAGCGCGCTTCACTCGCACGGGGATAGGCGTCCAAATGTGGGGTCCCTCCCAAACCGACCGCTCCGATTGTTTCTCCCAGAGGTGGTACCGCATTCCCTCGCTCACCGCTTCTTGTTGTACCCACGGTAGAAAAGCCATATTTAGGTGATGACTCTCTGTCCGTCGCGGCGGCCACATTAAGTTCGGCGCACCGAGCGCGCTTCACTCGCACGGGGATAGATGGCGTCCAAGTATGGAATCCCTCCCAAGCCGACTGCTTCGATTGTTTCTCCCAGCGGTGGTCCCGCATTCCCTCGCTCACCGTCTCTTGTTGTACCTCATCACCGCCACGCCGCCACCAAGTCGCCAAAGTCCGTAAATCTGTGTTCTCTTCCTTCTTCTTCTTCTTCCTCTTCGGGTTAAGGCTCACTTTCGTGCCCGATGGTGTCACCTGTGATCGACACAGCACCAAAGCAAAACACGAGGCCAGCCACTGGCCGCACACCACCACCACACCACCACACCGCGAAAAAAGCGAGCACGCTACGCTGCCTACGCTGCCGACACCGTGGCCGCCAAGGAGGGACCTCATACCGCAGCGCCCTCCGCGGCGGCGCGGAACTAACTACTCCCGGTTCGTGGCTAGTTCCGAACACGACCTGTACGCTCGCTCCCGCGGGAAGAGCGGCCAGTGGCACCACCTAAATGTGTTTCTTCCGCCATGGCCGTGGTGGTCTCGAGTCCGGACTGAGAGCGAGTCGCAAGCTTGCGGGTCGCGTCCTGTCCCCAGCCCCATTTGTGTTGATAGGGGTCAGATGAATTCCCCAGCCCGGATCGTGACGTCGTAGGGTTGTAGCTGGCACAAAGGTCGGCAGTGCTGTAGAGAGAGGCTGCAGGTTCAAGAACATTTTCATTCTACGCGGCCGGCAGCAGTCATTCGTCTATCCACGTGTCTTCGGCTTTGTCTTCTGTATATATATATATATATATGTGTGTGTGTGTGTGTGTGTGTGTGTGTGTGTGTGTGTGTGTGTGTGTGTGTGTGTGTGTGTGTGTGTGTGTGTGTGTGTGTGTGTGTGTGTGTGTGTGTGTGTGTGTGTGTGTGTGTGTGTGTGTGTGTGTGTGTGTGTGTGTGTTTTCAGTTTACTCTCGCGTTTCCCTCATTCATCGGCCGGGTCGTCCTCTTTAAAGGAGGGGGAAATGTGACGAAGACGACGACTACAAAGGGGCAGTGGCGTGCCTGACCATCACGTGAAGTTCAGTGTTCATCCACAAGCTTTTCCCATTCAGTTACGGCAAGTTGCAGTTTTCTAATATAAAATGCAGACGGCGACACGCGTTCAGGACTAGCAGACGACTTCTCCAAATTCAGGAGGACGGAATTACATCAGCCATTAACCAATCAAACTTCACCGTTGAATGAACAGAGAAACCGGCGAGCTGTCCGTTTTAGTCATATTTTAAGGAGCTGTATATTATGTTTCGCACTTCCGTCATCGCGGGAACGAATTACTGTTTATATATATATATATATATATATATATATATATATATATATATATATAACAAAAAGTAATGGTTCAAGGCGTATCGTCCCAGTTTTAAATTATAGCAGTTTCTTAAAAAAAATCAAGTCAGTATTCATGAACATTGAGGTGCTTCGCTTATGATTTCTCGATGACGAAAAGTTTAATACAACTCATTAAAAAAAAAAAACACGTTTGAGAGGTGAATTTAAATTTCTTGATCGACTACTCTTTTTTCAGAAGATAGTGATATTTATGGTGGACGTCGGCATCGTGAATCCAGGTGCCGCTTTTTCCCTTATGAAGTAGAATATATAATCCTAAACTAAAAGACAAGTACGACAATCGCCTATCTACACTCATTTATGTACGTCGATTAGTGCTGGGCGTTGATTAAACGTTTTAACCCGATTAATTACTACCCTTGAATCGATTTATTCTATCTTTTACTCCTGTGCATAATATAAAAAAGATATAAGTATTTTTTTTTTGCCTTTTCTGAGTACGTGATAAACGGCGCAATATATAACTTGTATTATGCATCAATCTAAATGGGTAGTTAAGAAGAGTTTATTACATTCACACTCACTTATCACTTCAGCTTCATAAGGCAATGAGGTTTGTTAATACTCTCCGGCAAAAGCGACCTCTTTTGTTGGTTCACCATAGTCTCTGCTGCAGTAAACGGACACTCGAACGGCGTTGAAGCGACCGGGACACGTATAAACTTCTTCATTTGTCTGGAGTTACGCTCTCGCCCCTATAGCACTCTAATAGCGAGTTCGTTTCACGGCACTCGTGTCCACGCGTGCCCAGTCGCGGCGTAAAGCGAGTTCGTTTCGGCAGGCACTCCACGAGTGGTTGCACTCTCCGAGTTCGTTTCAGCGGCGGCACCCCACGCGTGCATGCACTCGCTGCACCGAGATAATCGGGCGTGCGCCAAAATGCAATCCCGTCAAAAATGCAATCCCGTCATGCCTCGCTCCGGCGAGGCCGGCGAGGGGCGGGAGCAGACGACGGAGGGTTCGTCTGCTACGATGAGTCGCGGAACCAACTACCTCGTTGCGCGGAACCGAAACGAAAAAAAAGTTGATTTTCTGATAGAAATCGCGTCCCGCGGGCAACATAATCAAACGCGAGCTTGAATTATTAGCGTTATTTCATGAAAGAAGCAATTAACAACCCGTGCTTTATTTGCACGTCTTAAATCGTTCTGCTGCCGTACAGACGCTGAAATATACCAGTGTGTCAAGGAATGCTCAGAACAAACGCATCAGCGGCCCCCGAGATGTTTATCCTCATCCGTGTGAGGGTGAAAAATTGAACATTTGTCGACAAAACTCCCCTAGCAGAAACCTCTGACTGCCCAATAGGCATACGAGAAAGCTAAACATAGTGACTTTACTCAAGGCTTGGGCAACATAGTCATGTTTAACATTTACCTACGTCAGCTAACTTGCCCCGTCGAATTTTGTTCGGAAAAGCTCTCGTTCTCGACGTCCTCACGAAGGCTATAATACCTGATCCACCAGCTGTAATGACGACCAAAATCGAAAGTCCACGAAAAGTTTTGCTGGATATTCCAACAGACTAGTTTTAAGCAATACCACTTCAGTGGTCCACACATAATACCATGCTCGAACGGATGACGCTTCTGCTCGGACAGCATCATCAGTTTTCTTCAGTGTAAACGGTTATAAGAATTGAAAGATCGCAACCAGATGCTTTGTAGACAGCTGGATGCAGAAATTTACGCCGTGTGTTACTAACTCTCTTTACGGCAGCCGAGTTGCTTGAAGTCATCGCAACTATAAACCACAGGTTGCAGCGTTCAACGTTTGTAGGTAAACGTTGGTAGTGACTGCACTCCCGCATTCCCACCCATCACTCCAAACAGAAAGGCCAAAGTTTCGGTTGGAGGTCGGTACTCTTTATACAACACAGATCGCGGCAGCATCAGTCTTTTGCACTCGGTGCATCGGGCGAGTTCGTTTGAGTCCAGTTTTCCGGGGAACACCCTGCGAGTGCGATGCATTCTGGGAGAGAACTCCAACGGTACCAGTGCGTGTGAAACAAACTCGCTATAAAAAAAGTCTGCGTCTACTTTAACGCACAACACTCGGAGAGCCAATCAGCGCAACTGACAGAGGCAGCTCAGTGAATGACGATGCCGAAACACAAAACGCAGTCTGAGCTGTGACATCAAGCAATGCAAGCGTGACGTTTTGCACTGCTTAATGTCACAACTCAGACGGCGTTTTCTGCTCTTAATATATGTTTGCCCATCTTCATTCGCTGAGATTCCTCCGTAAGTTGCGGTGATTGGCTCTCCGAGTGTTGTGCGGGAAAGTAGACGCACGGGCTTTTTTTTAGAGTGCATTTTATTCTAAAACTTGAGCGAAAGTTTGCCCTTCAAACAGGTGTACTCGTCCACGTCTGCGCGGTGAAAGTGTTTGATTTTTACTTTCGTTTGGTTCGTCAAAGTTTTTCCGATTGACCAGTTAAAGCATTTAGTGGCGATTAGCGCATTAACCACTAGGTTAATTGAACACTTCCCAGCCATAATGTCGATCTATATATAACGTTAACATACTCATACCCGCACAAGAACGTATTATTCAAATTAATGAATTAATGTTCATTTTAAAAAAAATTAGTGTTTTGTTTTAATTAAGCGTGCGATGGTGTTGGAATGAAAGTTTCAATTCAGTGAGTGATTGTTGCAAAGAATTGTGCTCCAGGTGCATAGCATGAAGTTGCGCTCAATAGTTCCTTCAGTCTAAAAAAGCCCTTGAATCTACTTCCCCGCACAACACTCGGAAAACCAATCACCGCAACTTACGGAGGCAGCTTAGCGAATGACAATGCCGAAACATATGTTTAGACCAGAAAACGCATTCTGAGTTGAGCCATTAAACAATGCAAGCGTGACGGTTTGCATTGCTTAATGTCACAACTCAGACTGCGTTTTTTGGTCTAAACATATGTTTCCGCATTGTCATTCGCTGAGCTGCCTCCGTAAGTTGCAATGATTGGCTCTTCGAGTGTTGTGCGAGAAAGCAGACTCACGGGCTTTTTTTAGAGTGTTCCCAGTGTGGATAAGCTAGGAACTTAGACAATGCAGCTTAGGTTCACAAAAGAGTAATCACAAAATAAAAATCACTACGATCTAAGCAAGAAACTTAGCAAAACGGAAAGACTCAGGCACGGTGGCCTCGGGTATATTGTTTTGCATGGAAATTTCTATTTACTATATACAGCGTGAAACGACGAGTTCGGTGTCTTAGCGCACTGCCCTATTGGCTTAATTAGAATGTAGTTACGCTACCTTTAAATTTCTAATGCCCTAAACAAAAATGTAACGTGGATATTGACTTGCGGATTACCGCAGCTCTTCATCTGAAAAGAAAACTTGCCCTGCAGAACCCGGTCAGTCTAGGTTCAATTCGCCGTACTCAGTGGTTCACGTCACAAACCTGGGGTTATCAGACGTACTGCAGTGGCCAAATGTCTCCTCTGCAGCAGGCAATAGAGGCCATTTAGAGGCAAGCTTTGCGCTGTGTAAACAACACACTTGGCTTGATGTTTCATCTGCGAAGCCGAAACCAAAAACAAAAAAGACCAAATGTATTTGACGAATGTTATGTTCGAGATTACGGTGTATTTTCATAAGCTATAAAACAAGATAAAGAATAACTGCCTGATGGAGGAGCAAAAAGAAAAGCTGTTTCTCACGTGAGGATGTGCTTTGTGAAGCCGACAACTGTGGATGAATCTCTCAGTCGAAGGCACAATGGCGGCTTCCAAGCGTTTCTCGCCGACAAGGTCCCCTAAAAAAGGGGGAAACAAACGGCGGTCCGTGGATTCGGCCAATCTTTCTGAAACAGGATGCGCAGTCGCCAAGGCGAAAGGAAGGCCGATTACGCGCCGTTTTCCATAAACACAGCTGCCGTGCTGGGACCGGCTTGGCTTTGCGGGCCGCCTTGTCGCTGCTCGAGGCTCGTCAATGACTGTTGCTTTTTCGTCTGTGCCGCTTTGGCGAACAATGGATACCTTCAGCGTCGTCGCTGAATGGGCTATGCGAGGAGGGCGAGTGGAGCTGCTGCTTGCGTAGCGATACCTTCATGACCTGGCAAAAGGCTCTTGACTCGTAAAGATAATAATACTTCTGTCAGACGAGCACATTAAAGGTCTTCAGAACGAACTCCTTTTAAAGAATCGGCGAATTAGTTCGCCATCTTGCGCTTACTGGCGTGCGCTGGTTCGCCAACCCTTGAAAGGAGTTCTGAAGGTCTTTAACATGCCCGTCTGACAGGGGTCTGACAGGGGCCTGACAGCCTATACGTAGGTGTAGGCTGCAAGCAACACCTTCTAGATAACAGTGCCGTAGTGCTGAATGAGATGAGGTCATCAGAGAAGGCCAACGCTGGGCACAGGTTGGAAGCGACGATCGCGTCGACGTTGGGCTCAAACTTGAGTCGAAGCCGAGCGCTGACGCCGCACTCGTTTCCAATCTGTGTCCAGCGTTGGCCTTTTTTGATGACGCAATCTCATTGAGCACTACGGCTTACTATCTAGGAGGTGTTGCTGCAGGTGAATGGTTAGACCGGAAAACCGAAGAGGGTATCACGTCTAAAAATAAATAGAAAAAAAGACCGCTTCTCACCGATTTGCAGAAATTGTTCATCGCGGGGAGCAGACATTGGTTTTCCTCAAATGCAGATTGGGATCCAAAGTGCCTCACGTTTAAGTTGGGCTAGTTGTTACTTGTAAGTAAATCTCAGTTTCCGTCCTCGTTTTTTGCCTGATTTTATAAACCTCGTATTATGCTAGTTTAGAAGATATAGTATTCACCTGCCAATAATCTGGTTTCAAACGAGAAAAGTCTAAAACGATAAAGCGTCGCTTTCTGGTTGTGCGCAACAGCGCTCAAAATACCACCTTGGGATTTCTTGACGGCTTGGTGCCCGGATTTTCTCCGGCAAACAGGTAAAAGCGAGTTACGTGCTACCATCTTGTCCCCCCGATGTATAATTACCATAAGATGCTCCAGCAAATGACACGCGCAAAAGCGGCAAAGTCAAGCTGTTGCTGTTCCGACCTTCGTGCGTTCATTATTCTTGTCTGTACTCGCGTGCGTCATACGGGAGGCTACGGTCTTTTCCCACTGACTGGGGTTTCTTCCTCGTTTCTTTCTCGCCACAGAGGGTCCGTCCGGTATCAAGGATCCTTCGCGGCAAAGAAAGCGAAAGAAGCCCAGGGTGTTGTTCTCGCAGTCCCAGGTCTTCGAGCTGGAGAGGCGGTTCAAGCAGCAGAAGTATCTGTCCGCGCCGGAGAGAGACCACCTGGCCAGCATGCTGAAACTCACTTCCACTCAGGTACGCTCACTCCACTCACGCGTGTTGCAGGCGTTGCGAACTACAAGCTGCGCGTGGATTGTGATCGTGATGGTCTACTGAACTTTGGACGTCGCTGGAAAAATGTCTCCGAAACTAAATTATCTTCAAATGCTATGCGTAAAAAAAAAAAAAAAAAAAAAACGAGGGAGAGGAGGACATTAGAGCCCGTGGGGATTACAGAGAGCCGAGCTTTGCCTGGGAATGTTTAGTGGGTAGACGAAAAGCGAGCTGGCTTTGTATTTACTTACCTAAACGGAACCGCAAAAAGGCAGGGACAGAGTCGAAGTACACGCAGGACAAGCACTGACTCTCAACTGAACTTTAATAAAAAAACAAAATCAGCAACACCGAACAAATCACACTGTGGTCAATCAACACATGCCGTACCTCACTCTGCTGGCTTTAAAGGAATGCTGAACCGAAATCTGGATTCCACAAAACACGGCGGCAAAAGCGTGCAACGGGTTGCTACAGGCACCAAAACATCACTCATTCAGCGATATCTCAAACGGATCTCCGTATTTTTTTTTTTTTTTTTTAAGAAAAGGAGGCGCATTTGACTGATATGCTTACGTCTTGTTTCTCCAAGAAGGAAAGGGAACGGCCTCGCGTCTTTTCCGCCTCGCCGCCTTGAGGGGGCGAGGCGCAGAGAGGAAGAAATGAGATATCTTGACGCCACATGCCGATCGTCGGCCTCGTTCAATCTCGACCTTTTTTTCCGAAAATACGGCCGTTCATTTTAGATATTGCCTTACGAGTAGTGTTGTAGGGATTGTAGCGTCCCGCCTACATCTTCCTGCATTTTTTTTAATCCAAATTTCGGCTCACAATGCTTTAAGCATTCTTGAAACCACTCAATCATGACCATACGCGGCTGATTTCCCGATTAAAAGCAATCAAAGATCGCAAGTCACTGAGGTCATCTCCGGCGTTCGGAGGAGCATGTTCCGAAACCAGGACCACTGTCAGCCAATGGCAAGCGAAGGATCCTCTCCCGTCCGACCGATGGAACCGCGGAGTGATATCTCGAATGCGCGGGGCTCGCAGCCCATACAGCCCGGACTACGATTAAACCCAGTGAGCGCGGGCTCGAGCGCTGATGACCGACTTTTCACTCCCGCGGAAGTAAAACAACAGCAACAAAAATCATAGTGCGTTGTTTCTGAGGCGATTATTGCAGCGTTATATTCCCTCTCCGCGAAAACAAAAACATTTTTCGACCACTCTTACTTTCTCCTATCATCTACAAAAGCATACCCATTTTGTAATAACAGCGTTTGCAATCTCAACGAAATGTCGCATTTCCGTTGGACACATGCCGTCCTGGCTGCCGGCACAAGGCTCCTCCCATCGCCGGAGATACTATCGATCTCTGATTGCTTTTTTTAATAGGAAAAACGGCCGCGTATCATTATGATTTGTGGATTTCTAGGATGCTTAGAGCCCGCAGAGTGAGTTATCGCCATATTTAGACGATCTCAGAAACCTCCACAGGACACCTCGCTCACCAGTCACCTAGCTGTGTTTGGAGATTTATGTTTGTCCTTTGTCCCTCTTGTTCCCCTTCTCCAGGGGTTATATTCATCATTCTTGTCCAGCTCGCTTGCACCCTTGCATTTAATTGCATTATAATTACACCTTTAAGCTATCTACATCCACAATAACGCCCCCTGTGAAAGTTTCGCAAACGCAACCTCGTTTATCTTTTATCTCTCTTTTATTTCGTTTGTTTTTGATCGTTTGTCTTTTATCTATCTATCTATCTATTGTCTTTTAGCTGTCGATTATTTTTTATCTAGACTTCATTTCACTTTTCCTACCACTGCCGACGCTGAGATTCAATGGAGACAATCAAGCAGCGGCCAAAACTGCATCGTCATACATCTGTGGAGTACTTCGTTCTTTTCTGATTCTCTTATTAAGCCGTTGGTTGGAAGTTCTAGCTCACCATTGTCATGGTTTTTACAAGCAGGGGAGTATGTTCGCTTTAAAATTTCTTTTCTCTCCGACGTTATTTGTTTTCGTCTGTAAAAAGGTTTAGTAGTGTTTGAGAGGTTTGTGTGTTAGCGTTGTCCCCCAAGTATTTTGCACCATGTTTAAGTTTTGCAGGATGTTTCTTTTCAAGCTTAACATGTTTTTTGTTAAAAAAAAGGAAAAAAAAATACGTGAAAGTTACATAAATTCGGTTTGTGCAGGTGAGTTATACGGCCAGGGGGAAATAGTACAGGGGGGGGGGGGGGGGGGGGGGGCTAATCGTAACGATCGGTCAGACGATTAACTAAATTTCGTCAATTAGCGTTTTCATTATTGAAAAAAAAAAAAAACACGTGACTCTGAATACAAACTTGCTTAGCGTCATCGAAAATCACTAGATCAGTCAATGCTAGAAAGACTTGGGGCACGTGGGAAGCACGGTGGAGCGCTAAAGTCTCGTGCAGCAGGACCAAGGCTACCGGTGCGATAAGGCCCCCACGCGGTTTCTCCGACTCATATCATCCGCGTTTTCTCACCCATGACTCAGCTTGCAGAAACCTCATTATGCTAACGCTTTTTAAAGCAAATCTGTCAAGCCGAAAAAGAAAAACTCCCTAGGTAAATGTAACAAAAATGGCGTATTCCTCCTCACACTGACGGACATGGCCTTTCAAATTTTTAACACAATTCAAAATAGCGAGTGCCCTCACATTGAAGTTACTCAGACCAAGCCTGCTAATTATAGGGTGCCCCAAGTCACCAGGCTCTATCGTAAATGGACCGTAAAAATCGACGCCTGCACGTAGCAATCTAAACTTTTCGTCAGAGGTGTATTTCATAGGTCGGTTTTTTCTTGTAAAATTGCAAAGCGTAGCTCCCTTTCTGAAAAAAATAAAAACAAATTGGGACAGATACCCTGCCAGTCCAAACGGCGGGCGGCGACGTAGACGACCAAATCGAGTTGAGCGGTGCGTTTGGCGCGCATATTCATAGATGGCGTCGGGAGCAGCGTCTGAAGGTGTAGCCGACCAGCGAAAGAAAGCAGACGACACGCAGATGAGATTCGTTTGCAGCAAAAGCGCCGTCGTTAAGCATACGCGTCCCCCCCCCCCCCCCCCCCCCCCCCTTTTCAGTTCTGCTTTTATTGTCCGCATTTATTTTTAGCCAGGGGTACATTACAAAAAGATTATGTTCATGTTAATAAACCACGGTGGTCGCGAGCAATCTTGATAAGGAGGAAGCGCCACCTATCAATACGAGAGTCAAACTCGCCCAGCAACTCGACTTGGTCGTCTGCGTTTCCACCCACCGTTGACCCTGGCAAGTTTCTTGACCCTATTTTTTACAGAAAGGGAGCTACGGTTTCTAATTTTAAAAGAAAAAACCGACCTGTGAAATGCATCCTTCACGAAAAGTTTAGGTTGCTAGGTTCAGGCGTCGATTTTACCGGGACACCTTATATACATTGGACATCCTGACGCCCATTTTTTCTCATATTTTTAACATATCAATATATCCCGCTTTTTTCCACGCACACAAAATGCAAATTATTAAAATTTTCGTTATTTTCAAAAGCGAAGACAATAACATGTCTGAAACTGGAGACTCATTTTCGTTCTTTTCATGTTCACAAAGCGTTCCGAGAAGATCAGTTACAACTTACAAAGGAGCTCGCAACCGTGATTGTTAAGGCTCGTTCACATAGTTGCGTCGACTGCGTTGCGCTGCGTTGCGACGTGCAGTACAGCGCCTCCCCATTGGCTCGTCGTATGATCGCCATAGCAACAGCTCAACGCATACAGCCTCTACGCAGTTAAACACAGACGGACGCAACTGTGTGAATAAGCCTTTACAATAACTTCACCTCTATTTGGTGACAAGATGTTTTGGTGACGCCACCTCGCGGGCGCCCGCCTGTGACGCAGCTGGTAGGATGCGAGCGCGCTATTCAAAGCACGGAGTGGCTATGTTACTTCGCATCTTTGCCGCTTAAAAACTGTTTATTTATTCAATAAACGTGTATAACGTTTTTGTGAGTGATTTTTTCAACGAAGAAAAGCGCCTCGAAGTTGATTTTTGTATAAGGAAGACTTTAAAATGTTCAAAAGCAAGCCCGGAGCTTCACATTACAGCTTGCGCGGCGTGACGCAGGGGTCAGGGCTATTCACAGCCTAATTCTTGTTTTTCCAAATCAATGGAGGCTGCTATAGAAAAAGGTTTTGCATTAGCAAGAGTAAAGGACGTGCTGTTTTTTTAGATGTGCACGCGCGCACAGTTTTGTTGCAAAGCGCCGCGCACCTATTTTAGCTACATTGGGCTTGCCGATACTGGCGCTTCTATCCAAGTGTGACTCGACAGTTGCTGCCGAGCAAATAGTCGTCAGCAACTGACGCATAGTTCCTCCCGAAACGAATACGTTTCAAAGAGGTTTGGCACATCGCGACTTCCGCTTGAAAGAGAAGCAGAATGTTTCAAGCATTCTTAAATTATCGGATTCGGCCCGACAAATTCAGGCGATAGGTTAATTTGTTTTAACGTAATTTTACTAAGGATGGTTTACAAATTTAAAATCGCTCTACTGAGAAGCGCAATACGTATTATGTGCATTTGAGCCCGCAAAAATTAGACATACAAAAGGTACTAATTTTTGGGATGCTGAAATGTCAACGACTTACTAGATTTAAGACTTCGATTGCGTGGGGGTCTCGCACGTTTCCCGTCAATTGGGTGAATAAGCAAGGGTTTAGTTGAAACGACTCAGGATGCCAGCGACCGCTTTTTCCGACCAGTTATTTTTAGAGAATGTTTGTTTCATGGTTTACAAAATTCAAAACGGAACCAACTCGGAACTGTAATAAGAAACCAGCACTCACAGAACAGATTGACACCGACAGGATTCACGAAGTCGCTTACACTGAAGTGTTTGCTACACACGCGAGGCTTTCTCGAATTTCGCTTTCCTATTCTGACTGATCTTCGACGTTTATTACTCAATTCTACTTCTTTTAATAAGACCCCCGTTCGACCTCCAGACGCCCTGTGTAGCCCTCACAACAACCGTCACTCTACCGTCCTCAGCCTTGAAAGAAACACAGCAACATCCAACAAACATCATGCTTCAAGGTTCCAGCTCAGACTAATCCACAGGCCGGTCACTCGTTCCCTAAAGAAACGCGCAAGAACGGAGATCGAAAAACCAGCGACCTTTTAAGCCGTTCCACAAAGACGAGCTACTATTTCTTCATGTCAACTAAGAAAAGATTACACAGCCCTACTGATAATCCTAGGTGGACTAATCACCCAAAATATCAAGTACCCCCCAAACCTTAAAAGACAAAACAGAAAATGCTAAAGAAGGAAAATGTTACACGAGCCACTAGCTCTAACCAAACTCTAATCACAAGAAGAAATAAAAAAATAGAAACACGAAAAAAAAAACACTTGAAGAAAACAAGAGTCAACGACAACGCTCGTGATCATTAAAACATGCAAAAAAATCTTAGTTCCCTCGTTAATGACTGTAAAGGGACTGCTAATGCAGTATGACGCAGTGTATTCTAATGGCTTATATTAAAATTCTCCTTGCAGCATCTGAATATTTGTTTGCTAATACTAACATCTGACTTGAAACGGCGGCAAGATGTTGAATGGCTCAAATATCTTGACAATTTAGGGGATTTGTAGCCACTGTCCCCTGCCCCCCCCCCTTTTTTTTTGTTTTTGTTTTAACCCCGATCGCTGATGCAACGTTGTTCCATACCAGTGCACGCTCAAGGGCATAAAGGTACACTCTTAAAAAAACGAAAAGTCACCTATAGTCCTTTATAAAGGGAGGAACGCTCTTGTAACCTATGTTCCTTTAGAAAGAGAGAAAATTTCGTCCTAAAAGCAGGGTAGCAAAGTTCCTCCGTCTCCTGTATCTCATTGTGGCGGCCTCGAATCGAGCAAATCGAGCTCCATAAGTCTTAACGAGGACGATCCGTCCATTGTACGAGGCGAGAGGAGCAGCAAAGCTCGTAACACGAGCTTTCCGCGAACTGTATTTATTCCCAAGCCAACTTCCCCCCGCAGGAAAAAGAAACTTGCGTTTCGAAAGCAATTACTCAGTCTTCTCGTCGTCAGCACTGCGATGTTAAACGGAGACAACCGATACCCAGTTGCTTCGCGCACTTTACGCCTCACCTTTGCTATTGCTCGAGCCACAATTCCTTCGTCAACCACACACCACGGAGTGCTAAACAATTCTCGAAATCAAAAGCCGCTCTCGAAAGAGCAAATTCGAAGCAGCTGTTGCACGGTAACCAGAAATTATCGCGAGGCGTGAAAGATTAAATCGCTTGCCACCAGATGGCAGGGTCAAGCAGAGTAATTGTAAGTATCTAGGCTAGATGGCGCTAGGTACTGCCCAATTCATGTTCTACAAAAACAATTTTTATTTGCTCACGCCACCATTGCGCTCCGGCACCCCTTCGGGAGCCTTTATTATACACACATGTTGATACATTACGCATACCACTAGCGTCAGCAGAATATGCACATTGAGCGCACACACATACACGGCACGTACATACAAGCATCAATACAACAGCACACTATACTATGCCTCATCCTACGATGGACTAAAGGCCAAAGCCACGGTCTGCCAGGTCCAATCACGTCCCACGCTAAACTATAAGATGCTCAGCATTGATTAGGGGTGGACGAATAATGCTCCGAATTCATATGTGCTGCATCATTTCTATAACTTCGACACTGCAAAGAGCCTGTACGTCGTGGCTTTTTTTTTGCAATGTAAAATTGTTGAGTCACTCTCTGCTATTCGATTCGAACCACTGTCCGCCCACCCACATCAGTGATCCGAGACGCAGCGATACGTGCATCGAAGCGAAATAGAACATAACTTCTAAGTGACTCGTGATTGGATCTGGCGGTCCGTAGCTTTTGCCTTTAGTCCATCGTAGGGTGAGACGAAGTATAACCCGATCACGACATCTGTGCTCTGCGTTTCCGCCTTTTATACTGGTCGTTTTAAATGTACGGATTTTCTCAGTGACCACCCAAGCAATAAAAAATATTCCCAGCACGTTGATTTTTTTTTTTTTTTTTTTTTTTTTAGTAATGTCACATTTCTGAGAGCATTTTGAACGGCTCAGGGGTCCGCGTTCCACCACTGCTGGCTTTGCGCCTGCTTCACGAGTGGTAACTTTGGCGCGTTCCCGAGTTTCCCACCAGCTTGAAGCCGTTCTAAAAAGAGTTGATTTAGTGGTTTTCGATGACGCTCTCTAAGTTTCTACTTAGAACCATATGTCTATTTTAATTAATTAAAAAGTTAATTAGTGAATTTTAATTAATTAGCCGACTTATCGCAAAGATTCGCCACGCAGATAATGTCCCCCTGGCCGTATAACTCACCTGAACAAACCGTATTACTGCATCTCTTATGGATTTTTTTAAACAAATCTGTTAATTAAAAAAACCTCTCTCTATATATATATATACGCGCGCGCGCGCGTGTGGGTGTGTGTGTGTGTGTGTGTGTGTGTGTGTGTGTGTGTACTAAAAAGGAGTTAGGTACTTTAAAACGTATTTATTAGACGACGTTCCGTCTGGAAACCGCTCTTCTTCAGGTCCTAATGAACTAAGGGGGAAAATGTATACAGATGCTTCCGAGAAATATATGGGTACGAAGGAGGTGCACAGACGCAGCAGTTGAAGGACGGAAAAAAAAAGTTTATTTGCTGATATGAGTGAGCAGGAAGAAAGTAAAGCACGAACTAGGTGAACGAGTAAAACACTGAAAGTATGTTTTAAACAAATGTTATATAAACAAATTTGAAATAAATGAAAAATAAAACGCACGTAATGAACTATATAAAAGAGTAAAACAAGTTTACACGCAAGAAGTCAGTGCAAAAGATTAGTGAAAAATGAAAAGGAGGCTTAGCGTGCAGGCGCGTGCCCGCTAAGCCCCCTTTTCATTTTTTGCGTTTGTTGGGGGCAGTAACAATATATATATATATAGAGAGAGACTGACAAAAATTTCTAAAATTAGTGTATTGGAGGTAAAATTATAATTTTCCCGGGACTCGTAGTGGCGGACGTCAGAAAATGCGCGATACGTAGTAATCAGTTCGCTACTTAACTGAAATGACTAATTAACTTTTTAATTAGTGAAAATAGACATATGGTTCCAATTAGAAACTTTCTGAGCGTCATCGAAATCCACTACATCAGTAATTTTCAGAACGACTTTGAGCGTGTGAGAAGCGTTAAATAGCGCGCTAAAGTTACCACTCGTGGAGCACGCACAAGGCTGGGGCTCTGATAACAGACGGAAAAATCGCGCGGGGGCCTTGTCACAACCGCTAGCCTTGTTCCTGCTTCACTTTTTATTTTTCCACTTACCTCGGTTGTCATGCATCGTTGGTTTGCAGGGGGGAGGGAGGGGGGGGGGGGGGTTCGCCCTCTTCCCGGGAGTTCCACAACTGAGCTCATTTAATACCGTCGACATGCAGAACCCATCACGTGCAGCGCGTTAAGGTTTGGACATAACCACCAAATTTAATCGAAGTTGTTGGTCATTGAAGGCACACACTCAATATAAAAATAAAAAAAAATACGCAACCCGATTTTTGTGGCTTCTAAGAAGCTACAAATAGGTTGATTGAAAAAAAAAAAGTAGCACAGAAAACCGGAAGCATTCTGTGCGTTCACTGCGTAATTCTCAACATGGCGTCGTTTCGCGTATTGTGGGACTCGCGGGGACGGCGATGGCAGCGGACGACGGGCGTGGAACCTCTGCTTCAGAACTGTCGTTGGCGGTACTGGCGAATTCTGTCTTCATTTGAAAGATAAATTTTGGACCGATCAAAAGAATTTGTATTCATCCCGTACGACACGCCCCACCACCAAGCCGATTTGTACGAAGACGTCGCCGAGCCGTCGCCCCCTTCTCGTGGCTGAAGACATCGCTCGCGCAAACGTCAAGCACGAAGTGCATACTTCGAGTTGAATATGCACGCGTACGATTTCTTTATTAGGTGCGAATGGGGCAAATGCGTGGTGCTGCCCGACCTCGAACCGGGAGTCTTTCGCTGGAGAAAAATCGGCAGCAAACTTTGCAACCTACAGTTGACCGGCTTGCTGCATTATTACTAACGAAATGGTTTCCCCAATATTTCAGTGGAAAGACGTCCGTTTTGGGCGCGGCGGAACCAGATTCGATCCTGCGTTCGCGTTCTTTTTTTTTTTTTTTTTTCAAATATTTTGCGATATTTCCTTTTTTTTTTTACAATTATAACTGAAAAAAAAAAAAAAAATGTGGACGAAAAGTCGCTGAACTAAATGGTATGGGATTTCCTTTTTGACACCTGCGAACTCGATGTAATCACTTTCCACAAAATACAAGGAGCATATAAATCGGGTAGCGTCCGCTTTCCGAGGTGCCTGTAAATGTTCTACACGAATTGCAGCCAGCCAATGGTCCCGATCCCGTGGATATTTCGGAAACGTGTGCAGACTCTGCCGCACAATGCCATTTTTTTCGGACGCAGGGCATGTGAGGCAGCTCTTCGCGCAACATCTTGGGGGTATTCTTTTCGGAGCCGATCACGGAAATTCACCACGGGCACTCACTACTCATCTCTAAGGGCCGGTTGCACCAACGCCGCTTACCTTAACCCAAAGCGGCACTTTCCTAAGCCGGCTTAGCGCCCTAAACCGAGCTTAGGTAAGCACGGGTTTAAATTCCGGTTGCACCAACGTCAAGCCGGCTTTACAGACGCGCCCCTAGCTAAACGCTGGATTTGCGTAGGGAATCTAGGGACAAACAGAGCAAACTAGGGAACGCTCAGAGCGACGAATACGATTGGCGGAGAGGAATCACGTGATGTAAAAAAAAAAAAAAAAAAAAATTGCCGTAGTAGTTGTCGTCGGCGTCTGCTTTTCGCTGTATTTCTTCGGTGAGTAACAAATTAAAGGTCTCCAAATTCAATAATTTTTTCGTTTAACTTTCAATAACAGAAGTCAAAGCTTCAAATAAACACGAATGCTCTTTACATCTGTGATTGTGTGTTTAATATCGGTTGATAACAGGATATTTTGACAGTGGTAGTAGTTTTCGTGCTCACATTTTGAGGCGAAGGAGCCATCGGGGGCCCCAAATCTCACCGAACGCGAGAAGGACACTCTACTCGCTACATCGCTGAAGACAAAACATCATGGATATAAGTAGGCAGGTAAGATGACTACTAAAACCAAGTCAAGCCTGAGACCGATGAAGTTCAAAACAGTGACGAACTCGCCACGGCAGCTGCGAAAATGCCCGGAAATCGTCGAATAGAAGTCGTCGAGAGGTCAGGTCACGAGACCTTGCATCGACGGTACTCGTTGCTATCAGCAAGGTGACAGAACTGCACTGTACCGTCGTTGAACATCCGCTGCAGCCTCAAACGGACTTCAGTTTCACACTGTCGAGTTCAGAAAAAAACAAAAAAACAAAAAAAAAACTTTCACTAGTACATCACATCGTACCGATAAGAACAGTCGTCTCTTCGCATCGCCTGCCCCAGCCTGCCCCGATACAGCAATGAACGAATCTAGCATAGTAGTCGTTACGATTTGTCGTCGCCACGAATGAAAGATATAAAGTAAAATATTCCTAAAAAATCGCGATCAACAAAAAAGTTACGGAGGACACAACAAGGCGCAACTTTCAACTGAATTTTATTGAAAACGTGTTCCGGTATATAGTCTCAACCATCGAAACAATGACAAAAAACGACAAAAGTAAAGGGAAAACACCATCACAGAGCACAACTCGGAAACAACCGTATCTCGTTCTCGGGAAACGAATGAAAGATAAAGCAAAGTATATAAAAAAAATGCGATCACCAAAAAAGTTACAGTTATGGAACGATACAGTTTTCTGAAACCAAGATTCAACTCGCGAGATAAGGAAAATTCACTGAAGATTGTCTCAAAACTCAGAAAACGAAAGAAATTGAATTTTCGCTGTTTTATTATTTAAAAGCGCCGCAATCTAATGCAAACGGCAGAGGTGTCGACAATCAGCTGATCGCCGAGATCATGTACTGCCACTATTCAACGCGCTGATCAGATTGAAGGATACGCGCTGCAAGAGTAGATAAACAAGGTGGTAAATAACAATACGTTACAGCTATGCGAAAATTAGTAAGTACAGAGCGCGACACTGTTAGCGCGAACAAGCGACCGCCGGTTTTTCGAGTGTTTCTCTTTGAAACCAAAGGATGTCATCCAAGTTATTATTGGTATGGAAAGAGCTCATTAACTTCTATAATGTAAGCGATAACATTTCGTGCTCCCTAACACTATTTAGGAATAAAATGCGAAAATGCGCCGACGTCGTGTTCGCGCTAACAGTGTCGCGATGTGTACATACGAATAAGCTCGTTGACAGAAGAACCAACTGGAATACAGACGTGAGCCCCACAGCTCCGTACGTATCTCGGTTAGGGCTAACACGCCCTGAAAGTGGAGAGCCAACTTGAAAACAGGGGTCGATCAACATTTCACGCGACAATATTTTGCATCCTTGTCACAATCGAAAGTCATTTTGTCGAAACTTTCACGCTGATGTAGCCTAAAACACTTTGCACAACCAATTTCGTCCACCGCGTCGACCGTGACATACCAGCCGCCATGTTTTTAATCCAGGATTAAGAAACAACCAAAAGCAAAGCGCCCAATGTTGAGCGCTCAAGTTAAGCGTAGTTTAGTGCTAGGTTTAGCGATAAGCGAGTTTGGTGCAACCGAACGAAACCGAAACTAAGCTTAAGTTACCGGCTAAGCTCCGCTTTGCGCTAAGCGACGTTGGTGCAACCGGCCCTAACTCTTGAATGTACAAAGCAACTCATCTTGAATTGCAGAACAGTAAATCGCACAGCAAACGGTTCCCCGCCACACATGTCGTCTGCTGCGCGCAGAAGTAAAAAAAATAAATAAAATAAAAAAAAAAAGTAAAAACGGGGGGAAAAAAATTTACGGTCGGGTGCAGCCACGTGACTTCCGCCATTCACTCTCTCCTCTCCACTTCTCCGACCTCCGTGCGGGGGTTTCGGTTTCGGTTTCGAGCAGTTACGTTTTTTTTTTTTTTTTTGCTTTATTAAAAACATACGTGACTCCGTTGAAAATATTAATTGGGTAGTATTCCGACACCATAATAAATCGCCTGGCAAAAAAAAAAAATTCTTTTTTTTCGGAGGGTGTCAGTGTTCTTTTTAGAGAACGGATAGCATTTGTGCCTGAATCTTTCAAAACCAAAGTTTGTTCTGGAATGGGAATTTGCGCAGGGGTGTCAATGACACGATGGATATTCTGATTGATTTCTTTCTAATTTTGCAATATCTATAATAATTTTAACGTTTTCTTTTACCAGTCATTTATAAGTTGCAATCATTCTATTTGAATACACTTCGGATACATTCAGTAAATTTATGTTTTATAAAAAGGGGATGAACGTTTGCAATTATCCCAAGAGCTTTTTTTTTTTTTTTTTGCAATAGCCGCAAATTGATTCGATTGCTTTTTGTAGTCTTTTTCCATACTAGATGGCAGTAACAGAGGGTCGAATAGAAAAGTTAATTCTAAACTATTTTTTTTTAAATTTTACTGGAAGTAGATGCCTGTACTTATTCATTATGTCCAGTACTCTGCAGAGTTTCTGATGAACATAGTTTACATAAACATTCCAAGACATCAATTCAGAAAACACTAAACCTAGAGTCTTAATATCCTGAACACACTTTATTGTGCTGGACCCCCAAACTAAATCTGAAGCAAAACTAACTCGAGACCCAGGACACTGGAATAGAACTGTCTGCTTCTGCCGTGTTAAGAACCACCGAGTTAATAGCTGTCCAGATTTTTAATTTAATAAAAAAAAATTGTTTTAATAACAAGCAAGTCCACCCTGGAATCAGTAAAACATATGTTAGCGCCATCAACATACATAATAATTTCGGTCAAGGGTTCAATGTTCCAAATATCACTAACGTATATAAGGAACAACAAACGTCCCAGAGTACCCCCTTGTTCAACACCTAAAGAAATGTGCAGCGTAGAGGATATGTAGTGACTGATTTGAACATACTGGGACTGGTGTTGTAGATAGGAGGTGATAAGTGATAACGGCGATACCTCGAATACCACAACAGTATAATTTATTTAGAAGAATTTGGTGATTTATTCGATCGAATGTTTTGCTAAAATCTATAAACATTCCCAACGTTAAAAGCTTTTCTCAAAATGTCATCTTATTATTTTCTTCTGTACCAATAAAGCCGTTTCTGAAGATCTTTATGCCACCTCAATCGAAATTGAAGTTAAGAGCTTTTTTTTTTTTTTTTTGCAATAGCCGCAAATTGATTCGATTGCTTTTTGTAGTCTTTTTCCATACTAGATGGCAGTAACAGAGGGTCGAATAGAAAAGTTAATTCTAAACTATTTTTTTTTAAATTTTACTGGAAGTAGATGCCTGTACTTATTCATTATGTCCAGTACTCTGCAGAGTTTCTGATGAACATAGTTTACATAAACATTCCAAGACATCAATTCAGAAAACACTAAACCTAGAGTCTTAATATCCTGAACACACTTTATTGTGCTGGACCCCCAAACTAAATCTGAAGCAAAACTAACTCGAGACCCAGGACACTGGAATAGAACTGTCTGCTTCTGCCGTGTTAAGAACCACCGAGTTAATAGCTGTCCAGATTTTTAATTTAATAAAAAAAAATTGTTTTAATAACAAGCAAGTCCACCCTGGAATCAGTAAAACATATGTTAGCGCCATCAACATACATAATAATTTCGGTCAAGGGTTCAATGTTCCAAATATCACTAACGTATATAAGGAACAACAAACGTCCCAGAGTACCCCCTTGTTCAACACCTAAAGAAATGTGCAGCGTAGAGGATATGTAGTGACTGATTTGAACATACTGGGACTGGTGTTGTAGATAGGAGGTGATAAGTGATAACGGCGATACCTCGAATACCACAACAGTATAATTTATTTAGAAGAATTTGGTGATTTATTCGATCGAATGTTTTGCTAAAATCTATAAACATTCCCAACGTTAAAAGCTTTTCTCAAAATGTCATCTTATTATTTTCTTCTGTACCAATAAAGCCGTTTCTGAAGATCTTTATGCCACCTCAATCGAAATTGAAGTTAGGTTTACAAAGAATATTAAAAAAAAAAAAAAGTTACAAGCCGAAAATACAATATATTTTCTTTGGGCTTAGAAAACACGATAAGAATAAAAGTGGGCGGTAATTGCTTTTATTGTTTCTATCACCGCCTTTAAATACAAAAGAGACTTCGGCGAGTTGCATTCTTTGGATGAGTACACCGGGGACGACAACATTATGCTGTACACTGATGCGTTACGCAAAGCACTAAAAGATCAGTTACAAATATTATTGGTCCCATTAAGAGATCCTCGCAGCAATGACTGCGACTATTCGTCCTCCCCTTCCCTGTGTTTCTTAGCACATCCTACCTTTACACTTGCTAATGGTGTCACTCTACTTTATAAATGACCGATGGACCAGATCGAACTGTCACGGCCTTCAAACCTTAAAAAGCTAACTGAAAAAAAAAAAAAAATCATCGTGATATTATCCACCTGCATTAACCCGCAAGCAAAAAAGCGCCGAAAAAATATACAGGGACACAGACGAAGGGAAACAGGACAGGGCGCCTTGTCCTGTTTCCCTTCGTCTGTGTCCCTGTATATTTTTTCGGCGCTTTTTTGCTTGCAATGAACCAACTGGCCCAAATCTCCACTTTACTGCATTAACCCGATCGATATGTTGTTTGTTTTTCTTGTCAAGATAGTGACTTATTTATGTAGATTTTGAGGTTCCTGCCTTTTTTATGTGTTGGTCCTCGTGGGACTTTCGATCGGGAAGGGGTGAACTGGCTGAGAATTCGCCTGAGTTGGGGCCCTGATTCGATCGGGTGTTTCTGTGTACATTTCAAGGCTGAAAACTGCTGAATGTTGTGTTTTGGAGATTTAGAGTGGTTGCTTTTGTGACGCATAACAGTGGGAGCCTAAAAATTGCCTAAAATTATAAAAAAAAAAAAAAAAAAAAAAGAACGCGGAAGCGGGCAATGAACGACGCACTCGAGTTTGAGACTAGTGTGTGTGTGCGTGTGTACTACTTATTTTGTTTCCCTCAGTCTCGTGTTTTCACAAATTTAAAAGTGTCTCACTGTTTGCGTCTTTATTCATGTATGTGAAGCATTCGTTTTTCCTTCAGAATTCCAATTATTAGAAACAGGCGTCCCCCAGACAAGTATAATTAGGTCATTGGCTGTTTATCGGCATTGTAAAAATTACCTTAACAAAACCTTTGAAATTGATGCTGATGACGCTACGCAACTTTTATCTGCTAAAAATCTCACCTTACTTGCAGAAACAGCAAATAAAATATTATAATGTTTGTAAAACAATTATAAACTAATACTTGCAGACCAAAAGCAGTTCATTTTAAAGCACAAAATAAATAATTTTGATACAAACTTTGAACTTGGCCCCCCTTGCATTGAAGTCGTTTCAAATATAGCCAACATTTAGGTTTAATCAAAAAAAAAAAAAGTGTCTTGCGATTTTCAAACACAAACTGTCATAAGCAAAAGTTTAAGTGTTGGAACTGTCAGTAACTTTCGTTTTTAGAAATCTGTTTACAATTCTTCATGCCAAATTCATTATTCGATGAGGTCGCTGCAACTAACTTAACTAAGTGATTAGTTAAAAAATGGCGGTCCACGTTATTAGCAATATAGTAGAGTTAACATATACGCAACATATAGTTATAAAATTAAACGTTCTATCAGTCACCAACTACACACTACGACCTACTTTTGCCATATGTAATAAGTATTAAACAATATGTGCTTCTAATTATTAACGTATCTCAATCGACGAAGAAATAGCCCGAACTAGATTCATCTTCAGTAAAGCTACCAATTGCTGAAGTACAATCTTCCTTTTTCAAGAAATTATGCTAATCAAGAATAATATTATCACTGGATTTTTAAATCCTCAATCAGCTAAAACTTTCGTTCCATCGATAATCTTTTAATATTATTATTAATATTTCTTATAAATCCTGATCAGCCTATTTGACTAAGCCACCCAATTTTACCTGTCTTTTTCTTTCAATTTTGCCCTATTTTTTATTGTTTGTTAGCCGTCTGCAATAAGCTCGGTGTCTGAATCTCGCCGAGTCGACATATGTCGGTTCTTTGTTGATGCCCTGGAACGCCTGCGTTAAAGAATGCACGGTCGCAAGTAAACTGAATTGAAATTAATGTAATTGTACAACCTAGGAGATAGTGCGCGATACTGCGCGAACACGACATCGACGCTATTTCGCGTCTCACACAGACAGGGCAACGACGAGCATCACATTTTACCACCCAGGTTAATTGCCCTGAATGATAATTTTCCTTCCCTCTAGAACTTTTCAACACATGTTTGATAGTCTAAAAACAAACAAAACAACCGGTGCACGCGTAATTCACCCAAGCAGTGTGAAGTTTCGGCCGCCACTCTTGCATTGTATTGTTCTGACATCGCTGTAACGTTTAGTACACGTTATGAACCTCCCCCGATTGAGCGATTTTTTATTTACCCATTTTCTTTTTTGGTCTCACCACAGGTAAAAATCTGGTTTCAAAACCGACGCTACAAGTGCAAGCGCCAGAAGCAGGACAAATCCTTGGAAATGGTGGCCGCTAACGCGCGACGAGTGGCCGTGCCCGTCCTCGTTCGCGACGGCAAACCCGCCGTGCCTTTCAGCGCATCCTCGTACGCCATTCACCCGTATCCCGTGTTCCCAAACGCTCTTGCCCCGCCGCACGGACAGACCCCGGACGCGTGTTCCGGCACGCTGGTCCCCAAGGTATACTCGCCCATGGCGGCGCCGAAACCGCACACCGTCAAGTCCTGGTGAGGTGAGGTCGCGCCCTGGCGTCTCCACCGCAACACGCCGAGACTTACATCCGTTGCGTGCAGCCAAGATCGCCGGTCTCATTTTCGGCTGGAGACGTTCTCGCTGTCCGTGTTCGTTACTTTTCCTTTCCACTGCAACAGTGTTGCCGTGGGAAACTGTGTGCCATTGCATTGCCTTTGATACGTCCGTCCAACCGTGCAGCTACACAGCGGTGCTTCGAGACGCCGGACTCTCATTTTGTATACGAGCAGAACAAACCGACGATCCCTGGCAGTTATATTCTACGGCTCTTCAGGAACGGGTTGACATGCGCGTGTGCCAAATAGCCTTTTATCGCGTGCCCTGTGAGACCGTATGTTGAATAAAATTTGTTCTTGGTAACGATGGCCACCTCAGTTGATGGTATCGACGCGAATCAAAGTTCTAAGCGTCGCAAGTGATAGTGATAACGTCTCATCAACGATAGGGGAAGGTCGTCCCGTAAACAAGAAGAAAAAATCGTTCAGCCTTTCTAGTCTCGTGAAGAAGGAAGACCAGCGGAGCATACACTGTGTGCTTCTTCTTCGTCGTCGTCTGTTTTTCACGCTGTGTCCTACGATGAATTCCCACCAACGCGCCCAACTATCCATTCTTCTATTATAGCTGGAAAGGTTGCCGCCATCTACGAGCGACGGCGGAAACCATACTGGTTGTGTGCTTGCCACCGTCGCTTATAGATGGCGTTAGCTCTCCAGGTAGGTTTGTGTCAACATACCGGACACGATCCTGGGGAACCTAGCCCTTAACAGCTCCTCATCCACAGTGCCCCCCGTGCCGGCAAGGTAAGAAAATGTTTTTACCTGCCAGACGCGGGGTTCCGGAGAGCCAAGATCGGGGAAGCATCGGAGAAGTCGCCGACACACGTCCTATCTCTATCGCGGTCACCGCACGAGTCCCTTCCCGAAAGCGGGAAGACAAGAGGTGAAACCTCCTCGCCTGTCAACAGTGATCCGCATCCGAGTGGGGGAACGGAAAGAGATCCTCCCGAGAGAGAATGAGGGGAGGGCCCTCCGACACAGGGGACCCTCCGCTTGACGAATAGGTCGGAGCTTACGGCGGAGGAGGCCGAGCATTCCGACCCGCGGCCGTTACCGCAGCTTTCGGGGAAGGGGAACCACAGGAATTCCCGCAAAGCGGACAGGTGTCCCCCTGACTCTTGGGTTCACCGGGCTGTTGTGACATTCGACAACACAGCAGACGTGATTGTAAGGCAGTTTCGATGGAGGTTCGAAGGCAGCGAACCACAGAAACAATGATCCCAGCACCGCTTGGCCGGATCCCTACCGCGCCAATGGTTCCAGAAGTCGCCGTAGCGCGGCGCCAGCCGTCTCACGAAACCTTAGTGCTGGAGGCTCATTGTCGTATATTTGCACCCCTATATGTCCATCCTAAAAGAACGACATGGAGCGAGGAGAACATGACCCGGTAAGTAGGTTTGGAACAGGACAGGGACATGAAGAACCGTAAGCCAAAGACCTCTTACGAAAGACAGCCATCTGTTGGCTGCTGTGGAATACCCGTACAATGGCGGACTAAATCCGTAACGTCACGGCACACTTTTATGCGTTTGGTTGTATTAAAAGACAAAAACACACCCATAGGAAAAAGGGTGATGAGCGCAGACTTTGCACTCTCGACGCGTGTTCGATCGGTTTGTCGGCTCCTGTTGACCGGGCTCCGACGTTCTCTCTCTTATGGAATGACTTGCACCTTCTACGCTGTGAGTTGTCCCGCCATTGTGCAATGGTTCCGACCTCATAATAATCGGCACGTGAGTTTCGGAAGGGGTCTATGGCACGAAATCGTTGGGAATCAGACATGCGACAGAAGGAGCACAATAGTCTTGCTTTGAGGTTACATTACATACTACTATTGATTGAAATGTGGGAAAGGTTGGCTTATTTTCTGATAATTAAGTATGCTCACATTTAATAATCATTCTGCTTTAAAAAACAAAGTATTGAGAAGTCGCAAGGTGCTTCTAGACCTGTTAAGTATTCTGCTCAAGATTTCGCGGTTATGTAACAATTTTAGACCCAACTGAAGATATAAACGACATCACCGACGAAAGTACACTACATTGTGCGGGGCGTGATCTAATTGTGTCGTTGATGTCAAACTTAATTTTAGTAGATTGATTGGAGTAACATTATTATTATTGCTCAACTTGCTTCGAACAATTGGTGTTCTGTCAAGAGCCTGTTTTGCCGTGTATCTTCGTGCTTGGGCAACCGGTGGCCCAATCTTCGATCCCTTTTCGGTTTCTCTTTTTGTTCCTCGACGCGATTGCTCTACTCCTTCCACGTGGCTCTCCTTTGATACGCGTGTTTATCGTCGTCTAGACTTCTTCGTGTTTACTCGCTTTTGAGGTCGTTGGCTATATGTTTTTATTTGTTTTTCATTTGGACACAGGGAGAACTGTAGGAAGCATTCATCTAATAAGAAGATCAAGAACTGAGGTCACCCCCCTCCCCTGCGTTTTAATCTCCTCGTTAGTATTTGCTCACACGCGAGCAAACAGTAAGGTGTGTTCACGTCAACAAAGATTCGTCTATCGCGCTCTCGGATAATGACGTGGCAGCCTGATCGAGCTTGTTTTCAACTACCGCGAAGATGCCATCACTGTTTATTTCGGTCTGTGAGTGCCAACCTGCGGACATATTGTTGCCGCCGGTGCGCAGAGTTTGTGTCCCGGTTCTAATAAGTTTCTAGCAAACAAGTGCACTTACGTAACCCTAGAGACTTGTTTTAACGAGGGCCCGTGCAATGGCAGGGACGGCAATCTAACCAGCTCATGGCTGTTTCAATGACGACCCAACGAGCCATCTCATCTGCTCCTAGAAATTACTTAAGTAGGGGATGCCTAAGACTTTGCCGGAAACTCTGGCGCTCGGCACATCCTGCTCCGCGAGCGGCGGAAATTGCGAGAGCTCTAAGTTAGGACTATTAGCTCTGAGCCTCCACAGAAAGTTTGTGCGATGCAGATTGCGCGGCTCGTGGAAAAGGCTAACGCGAGCCTTGTTTTTGCGCAGTCACCAAACAAGGCGATCCAACAGCCCCCGGCGTCTTTGTTTATGTATTTTGTGCGCTCCTTTGTACATTTACGGCGCACGTTGCTTCGAACGTTGTTGTGTTCGCCATAGGGTTGGCTGAATGAGCTTTACAGTTCCAGTTTTCTATTGTTGGCCGTTCGAGAACATTGCGAGGGACAAGGCTCACGAAGTAGGTGCAGCATCATCTTTGACACCCTTCCTTAGATTCGCGGCCTTAGACCACTTGAATTCTCAAAATAAGCATGACATGCAATCCTGGCAAAGACACGCGAGCAAGCTGATTTGGTTCTATTTCTGGTACATCAAACATATACTGCGACTAAAGCATCTTTTTGATAGTCTTGGTTTAAAGACTACCAAACGCACGCACGCACGCACGTACGCACATACATACCTACATACATACATACATACATACATACATGCATGCATACATGTATGCATACATATGTACATTCATACACTCATACATTCATATATTCTTACATTCATACATACATACATAGTGGCCGAAAACAGGTTGTGCTGTGCCATGTGCCCGCTCACGCACAACGCTCGGGTTTGGACAGGGGCAGATTTAAGGGAAGGGGAAAGGAACTGTTTTCCCTAAGCCCCCCGAGAACAACTTTTTTTATGTGAAAAACGACATACACTTACTTTTTTTTTATGGAACTGTTAAGTAAAATGGAAAATATTAGACCAACAAAAGGAGAACAGAGTAACGCTTCCTTTGTGACGTCAGATGACTCTACAGATGTCTCCCCCCCCCCCCCCCCCCAATCCCCTCCCCAAGCCTGCCTCTCCCATAAATCAGCCCCTAAGCACAGAAGTCACAAGAGAAAAACAAAAATTTCGAAAGGACCTTTTTCGGCCAGTTGAGTGATTTGCCGCTACGTGCCGTTCGTTTCGCGGGAGTGCCGAATAGTGCAGTTGAATAGAAGAAACAAATGTGCTCTTAGTTACTCGTAATGTTTCGATAATTAAAACCTACGCTTGTTTATCGCATGCGCACGGGTATTGTCTGAAGGTGCGAAACGCCCTACATAGCCTTCGCTTCTCTCATAGAGAAGAATGGGCCCCGAGAGAGTTCATTCATCTTAGGGAGGTTCTCTATGCATGCTGAACGTAACGTCATGACATCATCGCATCGTGCTGATGGCAATTCCCGCTTGTTCTTGCCGAGAGAAGCACATTGAGCAGTGCGACATTCATTGATAAACGCTCAGCAGCAAGAACACCACAGTGGCAGCTGATGTGATGTCAGTGCAAGCCATGTATACTTCATCTCATGTGTTGTGTACAGTGCTGGCAGCGGTAGAGGCGCAGGAGCTTAGTTCCACAAAATAACTAAAAATGATATTAAAGTTTGGAAGTACACAAGCCGAACCAACAAATTGTATCTGGCACGCCTCAAGGAAGGACTGAGGAAGCATTTTGATCGAGCATCAGGCGTGCAGCCGAAATTTCAGTTACACGACCTTCCACCACTAGCCACTGTTTCTAATATGAACAGTTAACCTATGTCTAACGATACACAAACCTTGTGGCTAAGCCACATAATAGTAATACTTTTCAAAATTACGATACGTGTGACGGAAGCGTTTCTTCGTAATCAAGTGGGCGCACCTTCTGCCCAACGGATCCACAAAAAAGAATAAGAAAATATTTATTCTTTCCTCGACTTATGTCACAAGTCAAATGACCTCTGCTTGACCACCTCCATTTTTTTTAAAGTTTATTTTTCTCATCGTTTTTATTAAATCAGTTTCGCCATTGATAACTGCAAAGTGAAGCCACTTACAATAGAGTATGAACTGTTTAGCTCTCTCCTCCTTATTCGTACACGCTCCACACACTATTTATATAATAATATTTAGCTCGGTACATCTTAGTTCTTGACACACTTGTCCTGGCCTCAAACTACACTCGGTTGCCTCTAGAAATGTATAAATTTTCGCTACCAATATTTTCCCTCAATTATCTCTGTCTCCAAGGCAGAACTAGTCTGCATACTCGCATTTAATTTTTTTTTCTCGCTCCTGTAACTTTCTTGGACGTACTTCGTCGGTTTTCTGCAGGGAAGATAACTCTAAGCGCTCCCTTCTCCTAAGCTGCGAGGGGAGCCAAGTTGGGGCAAGGTAAAAACTGGAGAGGATATAGGAAGGGAGGAGGCGGGCAAAAGTGGAAAGCGGGAAGTGTACGTCGGCCTTTAACTGGTATTTCCTGATCTGAGTCTCCACTATCACCCTAAAATCTCGATCTGAGTGTTCTAGTTCGCCTCCTCCACCTTACGTCAACACTCCTCATGCAGGAATAGCTCAAGGCTGATCGTGCCCATCGCCCCTCATCGTTTCGTTCAATCTATTATCTTCAAAAGCTATTACTACATAGCTTCCCTGCCTTCGAATAAGGACCACGCCGTATCACCTTGTAACCTCTTGATTCGGCGTTTCATCGCACGTTCCCAGAGCTAGTCTTCCCACCCCGCGTTGCTTTACTTCGAACTTAGCTTAGATATCGTCCTGTCCTCATTTCGTTTTGTTTTCCGTTTATTATTGGATATTTTATGATCGCAATGGATGAGTAAGTAGCGCGCTGCGCGAATTCGGCTCTTTTGAGAGCGGCTTTTGTTATCAGATATAGTTCACTGCTCCTCCGTGATAGCGACGTGAAACGTATGAAAATTAAAAATGCCTCGTCCTTTTTTTCTTTTTTTTTTTTGTTGATTTCCGTTTATCTTTCGTTTCATAGACAGAACTTCATTTACAAAAGTCAAACTTGGCACCAGAACTGCCTTCCAAATCTCCCCCACCAGTATTATATTTGCACAATATGCTCTATTTTCCATTACAGTTGCATTTCTGTTACCCTAACCGATTATATATCTCGTGAGGTGTGTGGATGGCAGTTTATTTTCATTTTTATGTAAAAATACTGCACCCTTTGTACCCTCCTGAATCCATACGGATGGATCAATGGATGTATACGGCTAAGCATTTAGCATTGGGCGTCGTTTTTGTCACCTAGCCAGTGTTTTTGATCAAATATCCATGCTATGGCTAAAACTTTTCCTATAACAATTTTTTTTTCTTTTTTAGAGCAGCCGGAGCGCGTGAGGGAAACGCCTCTTCGCAACCGATTGAGCGCACGCCCAGCCCCAGGGATCGTCAAAAAACGCGCCTTTCTTCCTGAGGTTCACTTCTGCTTGGTTATCTCCACCCTCCCCGAATTTGTTTTTACCTGGCCGTTTTTAAAGCCCGGCGCTTTTACCGAATCCATTTTGCATTCGGCAACTCCAGGGTACCTTACTCTGCAGTATCAAGCGCTCAGCGGCCTCATACCGTGGCATTGCCGTCCTGGCTTCGAACGACAAAGAGCCCCCCCCCCCCCCCCCCCTTTCCGGAATCCAGGTAGGTCCCCTCCGGTGCCTACAGCCGCCTGATAGTGAACAGCGCGGCGGAAAGAGGGCGCTGCACGGCGCCACCGGTTCCGCAGCTTTCATTTGGTGTGCCTAGATTTTAGAGTGTTTTCAACCGCTGGATCAGGGTCACGTGGTTTATGGACCGCGTTTGCAATATGCACGAGCTGCGAGGACGCGATGAGAGCGCTGACCGTCCGCTCGCCTCTCCGTCCGCTTTCTTTCTCGCCACACGACGACGCTACGCACGCGCACTTGCGATCGGTGCGCAACAGGAGGCGTTCGCCATTAAATTGCAAACGCTCTCCGTGGTTTGTGTTCATCCGTCTCTTAAATCTAGGTTATCTGAGTTCCCAGCTGGTCGCCTTCCGCTGAGCGCGGAGGCTCCACGTGCCTGTCCACCTCCCTCCGTCCTTTCCGTCGATGCCTCCTCCTCCTCGGCTAAAAACGGTTTTAGATTTTCTTTTCGGTTGAGTCGCGTCTCACTGCCCTTCCCCACCCGACGACGCCACGGCATCGCGGCGCTGGCTCTCGGCGCACGTCAGCGAGGAGCCCACGCTTGCGTGCCCCATCTCAGGAGCACGCGCGTGGCACGTGCGCCTGCTCCTGAGCAGGCTGTCGAACTGGAACTGAACCGTTATTTTTCGCCGAATCGGAATTGAACCGCCGAATTTTAACTGAACCGTAACTGAATCGGAAAAAAAATATAACGGCAACCGATTCAAAACTGTTCACGGTAATTTTCTTGCTTTTCAATTAGTATCACAAAATGAATAGTATTTGGGAATAAATAATTCGCAGCTGTATTTTTTTTTTTGTATTGATGAAATCGCCACATATAGAATTGCAATGTATGAGAAATTGTGGGTTTTCGTGGCGCTTTTATATTGACATTATGATTAATCGTGTGTCACGTGGTCACGTGAGGTCATGGTGGCAAAATGCTGTCAAGTAATGTCACGTCTCGTGACCCCGTGACGTCACGTGATTCGCTGCATCAAGTCGATTTAAATTAAGAAGATCACTAGATGTATTAACGTTATTCACACCGTGACGTAACATGACATCACGACTTCGCACCGAGAGTCACGTGGCACCGTGACGTAGGCGATTTTCATGACCCCGAGTCGAGTGCTGAGGTTCGTGACAATTCAGCATCGCCAAACATTCGGGTCGCAGTTCGTGTTCAATTAAAGATAACAATAGCCCAACTCGAACAATGTCTGAAGCTCAGCTTATGCTCTATGCTTTGCCAACCCCAGCGCATGACTATGATGGTCACTGACGGCATATAATTAGCGCCAGATCACGTGGACGCTTGTTCTAATTGCGAGATGGGTAAGCTGTTGCTTTTCTTTATTCTTTCTGCGTCTGCCATTGCGCGGAGGGGAAATCTAATGGATGTGTTTGCAAGTTATCAACGTCAGGGATTATTTCTTAGTGGTATTTACTGAAAGCACGAAAAATGTCGCATGAAAGATTTTACGTGTGTACATATTGAGGCACCTGAGGCACCCAAACATGTTTCCGTTGTTGCTGAACTGCCTCAGAATGTTGACCCCGAGTATAGAAACATTGAAAGGACTAAAGGAGCCTTTTAAATCCGACGTTACATGGAACTACAAGTGTGTACTGAAGGAATAACTGAAAAGAAGGATCCTAACGGCCTCAGAGGAACAGCCGAACGTTGGCAGTCGTCTAAGTCTTACAGGAGTGTCGTTCTCAAGTTCTTCTCGAAGTTTCGGCCACCTCTGTATTTTTTTTAAACTTCACAGTTGGGTACAAATTAAAAGCAATGGACGATTACTGTTAACAAGTGACACAAATATAATTGTCGAATTAACACCCCCAAACGGAAAAGTCAGTCCCTCAGGAATAAAGAGTGTGAGAGGAACAAAAACAATTAAAAGCAATAAGAGAGGGGGGGGGGGGGGGGGGGGGTCGGTTTTAAAAAGAACATACTATGTTATAAAGGTTCTTCCCCGATTCTTCGGCTCAGACCAGAAAGAGTAGCCCCGAAAACTACCTTGTCCGCGAAAACATATTTGCCATAAGTCGCGTTTTCGTAGTGCCAGACGCTCGCGCCGTTCCTCACGCGGATGCACAAAGAATAATTTGTGCCTCTCGAATACTTGGCTTACACTGAGCGCAAACCTTCAGCAGCGTGCAATTTGCTCCACCGGATTTCATTTTCTCAGCAAGAACCATTTGCAATGACAACCAGCGTGTAGTAAGATGACGTCACGAGCAGACAGTCCAGTTTTCTGGTGAAATGCGATGTTCGCACCACTAACAAAAGTAAATGTCCAAATTGGAAAGTTATGCACTATTTGTAACAGTCTCACGATGATTCGACGGCAGCCTAACGTAATGTTAGAACGTATGGTTGATCACGGCCGGACTGGAAGCGCGCGCTCTCTTTCTCTTCTTACGGCCTTTGCAATTGGGACAATCGCCACCTCCCGCCGCAATTCGCGGGGGGCGCTGTCTCCTCACCCCTGGGCTACCCTTTGCCGTTTGCACAGAGCGCGTCTGACAGTGTATCTCAGCGCTGTCGCAACTTGCAGCCGACATTTTTATAGCCTTTGACACCTGATCCTTACGTTTAGACCCTCAGCCACTATCTAATGCGCTTCTGATGAGCCCAAAACGGTGAGTATTTGACGCACATCTCCGAGAGATTCGGGAGTAAAAGGTAGTAACTAGAGACAGCGAATGGAATTGCAAAAGAAGTATACTCGTCTTTGGCTCCAGGACTTCCGTTGCAACTCAAGAAATGGAGGAGACGGACCCCTTCTACGTGGAGGAACTTTAGATGATAAATAATTCGTACACTCTCGTGAAATGTAAGCAGGCCCAATCTATCTATTGTCGTGGTCTGCGTCATCATTTCATAGGCCGCACATGAAGTCGGTCAGATGCTCTAGATGAGGGTGTAGTAGTCTGTACCATTTTCGCACAGTGCATATTGCAGCCTAAAGTGCTTCCTCGAGGGCTTGTGCACATATCCAGCTGATTTTTCGTTTGTGTCCGTGACCGTCTTTGCATGGTTAATCAGAAGCATTCTGTGAGGAACTTGTTGCCAAAACAATAACCTACGAAGCTCGAACACGAGCGCAAAGCAGCTCGAAGGGACTCTCCGAGTGGGGTTGAGGTGGGGTGAGGTGGTTGCGCCCCTGGCGGCAAGCAAGTGAACTACATACGGAGAAAAAATGCCTTTGACTCCCGGGCGATTGCAAAGGCCGTAAGAAGAGAAAGAGAGCGCGCGCTTCCAGTCCGGCAGTGGAATGATAAAGCACAGAGTTGTGAGGGGGCGGGTGGGGGGGGGGGGGGGTTTGGGGGGGAAGGGGGGGGAGGAGGGGCAAAATAAGCGCACGTAAATCCGAATATAACAGTATAGTCGCCCGAGGCAGTATTTCGCGAAGTATCGAACTCACGAAAGTTGATGTTGAAATGTGATTTATATTATATATTTAAGAATCTTCGTCTGGTCCTTCGGGCTATTTATGTATAACTGGGAATAATATTGCATCCATCTCCCTGCATTTCTTTTCGCAGGAAGGGATTATTTAGAAAAATACCATTTATTAACTCTTTCTTTCTGCGCATTTATTGTATTTGCCTTCCTATCTTTCACGTGAGCACAAAGTCCTTTCAGCCATACCATGCAACCCGGTAATTCACACTGCCAAACAACACTCACACACAAAAAAAAAAAAAGTTTTTACAGGTTTAGTTGCTAGCGTATTTTCGAGTATCGTCCTCCAGTGTCGTTCTCAAGCGGTTGTGTAAACTTCATGAAGTCAAATTTATTGATGAAAATAAAAAAAATATATCTATATCTAATTACTGACTGAAGATCTGACAACTAAATAAACGGCCGATCACATTAAAGATATACATAATAAGTAAATGTACCCTCAAATTATCTTGAAGATGCTCTGCAAATCTTTTCCGGCGTTTTTATTCTAGGTAGGAATGTTATACGTGATTTGGGAAAGACTTAAACATTTTTTTTTTTAATTTTGAAGCTAATTTAAATAACTATGTGTTCCTGGCATATATATAACTTCCCAAACATATGGAAGTCCGCTATTACCTCTTTTGTATGCCTGTGTGTGTGTGTTGGGGGGGGGGGGGGGGGGGGGGGGGGGGGGGGGGGGGGGGGGGAGTGGATCGGTAGCCGAGTGGACTAGCGCCCTCCAGCTCGGAGCATTTGCAGCAAAAGCTCGCGCTGCAGAACCAATGGATCGTGGACTCAATCCCCACCCCTGTCCGTTAAAATCTGGATGAGCATCGTACGGGCGTGCGGTCGTGTATCACTACTTGCGTGGTGCACGTTCAATACCCCAGGTTAGCGGCCGTACTCAGAGTTGTACGTACTTCAACTACTCTACTCAAGTTATTGTAGTTTAACTACTTTTCTGAGTAGTTTAGTAACTTTCAATTACATTTTTATTTCGGTAATTAGTAGTTTCATTTAATTACTTTTAAGAGTAACTTCTACTCAAATTACAGATTACTTTCGAATTTTAGTGGATGGTTTGCTCATCGACAAACACACCTGCACAAAAAGAGATAAGATATTGGAAGATCAGCTGATATTTGCAGAGGAGGGGGAAATCATGCTAAAATGTATGTTTGGGCTAGTTGGTTAAGGAGCACCTTGATCTAAAACAGTGCCACAAGACAAGGACAAAGCATGTTTCGTAAGCAAGGGAAAGGGGGGGGGGGGGGGGGGGGGTAATGGTTGGGATGGTCCGAAACCCCCTACAATTTTCATGAGCTCCCCACTGCAATAACCCTGCTACGAGGCGGGGGGAGCTGACATGTCGCGAGTGAGGTCGAGTAACTGCGGGATAAGTACCAAAGACTGGCGTTTCACTTTGTCCCGAAGCTCAAGGAGACTTGACGCATTTGAAGAAAGGGCATTTTCCCGCTTTTCCCCAACGTAGATACTCTTGTCCACTACAGGAGGTGTACACACTGCATCCTCACTCAAAGGAGGCAACAAAATGCAGCACCCGCTCTGAAGCTCATCTGGTGCTCCCGTAGTTTGTGCTGTATTTGAAGAATCGCGTGCTAAAGGGCAACGAAAAGCTGACCTCTTTTCGTTGCCTTTCCTCCCAGACAGAACATTTGCAGGTGTTCCAAGGTTCGAAGATTGTTCGAAAAACCGTTTCCGCAACGTGGTTAAATAAAAAATAACAATAAACAAGCAGTGTTGGGTCGTACTTTAAGTACAAGGTACTTAGAGTACTACTGTTTAGAAAACTTGAAGTATCTGTACATTTTGTGAGCATGTACTTGTAGTTTAATAAAGTATTATTTTTTTTTTGTACTTCCCGAAGAAAGTACAACTCACGACTTCAAACTACATTCCCCAACTTGGAAAACAAAAAATGGCGTATCGACATGTGAAAACGCGCTATCGTCTTCCGGGACGTCATCTGGTTATTTATCTGAGTAAAGTAATGGCGGCTGTAAGACCGATGCAAATAAGTGAATTATAAGTCAACTGTCTTAAATAGTACGTCAGCGAGAGTAGAACTATTACTCTGTGGCGATTAGACTTTATTCATTATTTGCCGCCATTTCCAAAAAAAAAAAAATTGATGCACCTCCGATTACCTTTGACTCGAGCAAGGCATACCAGTTAAAAAAGACTGCACAGTGGACGAAGGGGCGTTATAAAAGATTGTATTAAAAAGTACTTGCACTTTACTTTGAAAATACACTGTATTTATAGTACTTCACTTCAAGTACAATACGCACAGTGTACTTGAGATTACGCACTTGAAGTACATAACCTCTAATTTATTTTGTACTTTACTTCAAGTACTTTAGATGTACTTTACGCAACACTGTAAACAAGCAAACACTGTCTGCAAAATCAAGCTCAGGCAGGGCTGAACCTCAAAGTAGAAATGATGCACCCGCAGTCTTTCATTGACCCCAAAAAAAGTACAAATATAATTAGACACGCAGAAGCAGAACCAGCTATTAAAGCATTTCTTTGAAAACACCAGCCGCTTTATATTTGGCTAGAAAAGGTTTGCTAACGGATCGAAGCCTACGTAGTTCTTTGTTACCATAAAAATACAAAAGCAACTTCAAAAGCAATTCGCTACTTTTTTTGCGGTAGTTAGTAATTTACTCAATTTCTTTACATTTGAGTAATTTCGAGTCCACTCAAATACTTTTGAGGCCAATAGTCTGTGACCTAACGTAATCACTTTTTTTTGAGTAACTTGTACATGTCTGGTTGTACTGCTGGGACATGAGACGCCCATAGGGGATGGCTAACTTCCGGCTGTATAAGCATACACACAACAGAATTTTACTTTCATGTAGTGAACAAAACTTTTATGTGTCTGTGGGCTGAACAAAAACAAAGGACACAGGGGCATGTGGCGGAACTTCTCCTTACACAACTGTAGCCTTCGCCATTGAAATGCGCTCGAGGAGCAAGAGAGGGAGGAGGAAAAAGAGAGGAAAGTAAAGAAGAGAGGGCGCGCCACGGTAGAAGGTGGACGGAAAGGGAGAGGGCTTGCGGGGGTACTTATGTATCCACCACGCCTGCCCCTAGAGGCGCAAGTAGTAGGATGAATGGAATGAACGCAGAGGATGGACGGATAGATGGATACGGCTGGCCCCTTTAAATCGGGCGTTGTCTTGCGCCACATAGCCAGTGTTCTGCGGCGAACGGTAGGTCCCAGTGGTGTGCGCCCGTACGCTTCTCTTTCTCACTTTGTTTTTCTTAGATCCCTTTTTATATTTTATTTTCATGCATGAAGACACGGAAGCACGTTTATTGACGTGATTTTTCTTCATATTTTATTTTTTCGTGGACATGGTAACATAGAAATGATTGCACTAAATTATGTACATACCACACGGCACAGCAAATGATCACAAACATAAAAATTATTACACTGATTTATTATGTAGCATGAAATTATTTATACACCACGCGAGACAGCAGGACAGATAAGAAAACTAGCTCCGTAATCCGAATAAATCTAGACCCTCGCAAATAAATCTTTAAGTAACATGATGGCGGGTTTATTAGGCGGAGCATTCGTTCGTAAATATTAAAACATTCGACCTAATTAAAAGTGTTCCGCCTCGTAAAGTTTTGTAAAGCAATTTTTTTTTATTTAAGAGCGGTTTGGTTTCCTGCATACATGGTGCTAACGTATATATTTAATGGAAGGAAGTCAAAAGGCCCATCACGCCACGCATGTCCGATTTCAAATCAAACCACCCATGATCACGTCCTAAGAAATGTCAACAAGCAAGCTAAACTCAAACCTTGAAAAATGCGTCCGCCGAAAAACGAGGAGAACAGAGAATAGATGGCGCTCCTTTGTTCGCTCGTGGTCTTTCGGCAAATTGGCGCACGATGCCCGCTTTTGTATCTTAAATTAATAATAATGACATATACCAAGAGCTTACGTTCACCAGACTTGGCAGTAACGAACTAACGAACTTCCGAACCGAAAACATACCTGTGATCCGCTGGGAACAGTAGACGAGAGACATCGGGCGTCTTAGTCCAATTACCGCACCATTTAGCAGAGGAGTATCGCTCAGGCATTTTCTCACTTGATCTGTGACCACCTGAGTTAAAAACGATGAAGAGGAGAAGCGCCACTGCTCCACCGCGACTGACTCCCTTCACGCGGACCAAAACCATACGCACCGACACGCCACAACCCCGGCGCATCCGAAACCGATGATACAACGACCGTTGCTCCGGTAATGCATTACCCTCGCTTCACAGTACGAAAAGAAGAAAGCGACAAAAGTCACGTTTTGCGGCGGCCACTTTGTAGGCTTACTTATATATGCACGACAGTGCTGGCCTCTACGGCATTTCTTGCCGGGAGCTGCGTTGGCCCGACGGAACTATGACGATTAAGCACGCAAGCCGTGAGAAAGTGATCAATTAAGTAGCCTGCGACGTCGAGTAGAGCATGAAATACTACTTTGCTTTATTTAACAAAAAATCTTAAAGTGTCAAGGGTGTTTCCTTATTTGCAAATTTGAACTGCAGCGAGCACTTTGTCAAGGTCCAAACCTCAACAGCAAGGCTATACCAGTTTATCCCGTATAAAAAAATGTTCACTTAGGTAAGCGCAATCCTACGCCAGATTCGCCGGAAGAACAACCCTCGTCTGACGCCAGGGGGTCTCGTGTTAGTGATGACATTTGGGCAGTGTTGGAACTAACGCGTTACAAAAAAACGACGTTACTGGTAACGCGTTAGTTTTTTTAGTAACGTACGAACGTACCCGTTAGAATCCCAAATGAGTAACGAGCAAACTAATGTCGTTACTATTTTACGGTATATGCTATCAAATTACGTTACCCGTTACTTTCGATTAAAAATGACCGCATGATAGTTTGACAGCAAAATAATTTTTATTCTGCGCACTACAAAAAGTGGCAAAGATACCGATTTCAAGCTCCCTCGGAAGACACTTTCAACGTTCCCACGACCGGGCGAAAACGATGCGAGATTATCGCTTTGCGGAATCCCTAAGCGTCCTTGGTGCAGTCTTTGTATCGAAACTGCTAAGACCATCGTCGTCGCCGTGCCCTGAAGGACCAGCCGTCTCGCTGGAAAGAGACATCCGCTCAGAAGGCAACAGTCTGCCACCGCTAGAAGGATTCTGCCTAATCGTTTCTAGCTACTCCAGCTGGTCAAATCCTTCTCTTCAAAATAAATGAATTCTCGTTCTGTCAACAACGGAAAGGATAAACTCTAATTTTGAAGCGTTGACGTTCCCACGCTTTGAACCACAACAAGTGGTAAGGTTATCGCCGGACTGAAAAGCGTCCGTCAGTCCCTGCTGCTGTGGTACAAAGGTGCGGTCTCTCGCTGGATAACGACTCCCGTTCAGAATGTCGCTTCCCACTAAATCCTCTGGGCATCCTCTCACCCATAGCGCCTCAAAAATTAGACAAAAGACTGCGTAACCACCACGGACGGCACCTTCTTTGTAGCGCAGTAGCACCCAACTCCCTGGCATTCGAAGACCGAATTATCTATTGCTTGACGCTTCGCCCGCGGTATCCTTCTCGCAGTTCCTGGTTGTGTGTGAAGGCTACTGTACCATTCTTCTCGAGATACAGATTCGTAGCAGTAATAGTGATGGCTTTAGTCTGCTTTACCCCTACGTCGCCGCTGCCGGTGTGAAAAAAAAAGAAAAAAAAGAAAGGTCTTTAGACGTGAAAGAAAAACTTGGGGTAAAGGGCTCATAAACGCTTGCCACCTTTTCTAATCATATATACACGTAAAGATTCTACGAGTATGCACGTGATTAGTATGGCCGGCTCTATACTTCGTTTATAATCACCAATAATTTCTTTGGTTATAATTATTGTTTATAATAAGCGATCGGTCTCCTCTTTTGGTTGCTTGTGTTGCCTGAACCGGACTGTGACTAAAGCCGGTGTGGCTATGAGGTGTGTTGTTCGTGAGCAGTCCGTGTACTGTACAGTTGCCTCTGTCATGCAACGTCTGCCTGTAACCAACAAGGCCGTTTTGGAACGCTTTTTATAAATGCCCCTTTTCTGCCATCTCGCGCTCACTTTTCGTGCAAGATGGCAACGGCCAACGAAACTCCGTTATTATGGCCCGGGCTAAGTGCTATGTTTACACTAAGGGAAACGAAGTCAGACAATTTGCTGTTGAAATGTCTGCTCTGTATACCAAAACTCAAGCTGCTGAGCGCATCCAGGACGTCGAGCTCTAATTTGAAAAAGCACATTAAGGTGAATTATTCTTTAATGTCACTTTTTCCCCGTTAAAATGTCGGCGTTAAGCTTTCTTACCCAAAAGAACGCACCTTTGTTTCGAGATCGTTTTGTTTATCGCAGTTTTTCAGCTACATCTCACAATGCTAATTAATGTGCTCTAGCAAAAAGTCTTTGAAAACGGCTGAGTTCACTTTTATATTTCAGAAGGAGGGTCAATCAATCATGGCAGCTACATATAAACACGCCTACTTGATATTTAAGTTTGCGATTTATTTAGAGAGTTTGTTTTTCTATACTAATTCGCGATGCAGTGTATTTAGTTACTATTTCGTTGTTGCACACCACTGATAACCAGAAATTAACAGCGGTGCTTCGCATCAGTCCTAATTGTTTTTCCTTTCCGCCAGTCCCTCCATTCGCCGAAGCTGTCAGAGTTCGCGGTCCTTTCAAAGAAACGAAAGACCGAAACTCAAACCCACTTTCCCGACACGCCCTTGCTGAAGCAGAGGAAGATCGACCGTATGCATCAAGGTAGTTTCTCAAGAAGTGTTAGAAAATCTTGTGGCGACGTTTGTGGTTGAGACTTACAGTCATACACTAGCAGTGAAACACAAAGTAACGACAAACTAACGTAAAAGTAACGCTCGCTCCAATCAAGCTCGCTGCGACTTTCTGTTTCTAAATCTCGCTGGAATTTGAGCACCGAAAGAGTTCGGAAGATTGACATCTCATCCCTTGTGACGCCACCGTCACGAGAGTCCAATCAGCACGCTCTGCGATCTACGGCCCCAACTTTGTGTTTGACGAGTTTAGCAACTCACAGGAGTGGGGATTGCTCCCTGCGTTCTACAGCGTCAGCTTTCGCTTCACGTGCTCCATGCTGCTGTGCGCTATACTTTGTGTCAGCTTAAGTCCAGATGCAGCCGGTGCTACAAGCGCGATCATGTGGCTCGGAACAGTGCTTGCACTGCACGAGCGCGCGTGCTTGGCAGTGACATTGGAAGTCCGGAGCTCGCGCTTGTAGCATCGGCTTCGTCTGGAGTTAAGCTGAAACGAAGTAAAACTCGCCCACCGATCCCCTTCCTGACATCAGCAGAAAGCTGAAATTTTGCTTTTTTTTTTAAAAAATTCGTACATATTCGATATTATATCTGCAATATAAAGTCCGTTACATACATTTGAAAGTACTTATGTTTCAAAAATCTAGAAAATTGGATTTTTTTCCTGTTTACTTAATTATTTATTAGTACAAAGGCAGAATGAAAGTAGTAGTTTATTATCAAATATAAATGTAATATATTGTCGCGAGTTTCAGTAGAATTTTGTTTGCTTATATTTTTTGTGTGGTTTTCAGACTCGCACCTGTGTTCGTTTCTCGTTCAATGACGTGAGGTGGAATTAGCCGAACTCGTTTTAAACTACTGATTTTTTTCGTGACCTCCACGATACTAGTTACGTACGTTTGGGGATTCGGTGACCTCTCTTGTGAATTAGCGTTTCACTCAGGGTCACCAGAGCTCTTTCGCGGACTTGGGGTTTTCCGGATTGTTCCCGTAGACGTATTGATATGTCGACACTTACGGAAGTCCACCAATTATGCAGTTTGGGGGTGTATATGGACACCTCCGTTCCCCCCAAAAGTCGCCCATAATGTGAGTTGTCCCCTAATAACGAGACAAAAATGCCTGTATTTTCCCAGTTTATCTCCGAAAATAATGTCCGTATCGCGGGGTATCTATGTTGACGGGGTCCATATTAACGAGACATGACTGTATTGTAAACCTGGTCGATTCCGAAGGTTCACGTCGATGTTCGGGTAACTATCCCGTTGTTTTTTGTTGTTTTATTTTATTTTATTTTTTTTTGTTTTTTTCCTTGGAGGAGGAAGGTGACTTTTTCGGTATGTCTCGTATGGTCATCAGCCTTGCCTGCCTGCAAGGCAGGCAAGGCTGATGACCATACGAGACGTACCGAAAGGACTGCCTTGCAGGCAGGCCCCAGTCTCGTTTTTTTTTTTTACTAAAATGTACAAAAGCGCTGGTTTTGGTGGGATAGTTGCAATGTGAGTGGCCCGCTCGTCTGCCCACTGCCCCCGTCGTGAGTTTTTTAATCTTCGTTTCTTTGGGGGGCAGACACCCGTTGTTGTCTTTTCGGTGTTTCGCCCTCGGTGACGTGCTTTTGCCTTTGGGTGAGCTTTGCCTGCGGGCGTGTGTTTGCCTTTGGGCGTGTTTCGAGCGTGCTTTGCCTGCGGGTGTGTGTTTGCCTTCGGGCGTGCTGCGTGCTGTGGCCTTCAGCCGTGCTTTTGCCTGCGGGTGGTGTGTCGTTTCCGTTTCGGGAGTGCGGTGTTGCTTCGGCCCGCCGAGCAACGAGACGACGACGATTGTCCGGACCCGTCACGTCATAACCTAGCATCAGAGTGTCTGCGAACCTTGGGTCCAGCAGTCGAGACTTTCCTTTTTCTGAACTTTTTTTTTATTTGCGCTGGTGAACCCTGCTTCCCGGCTGCATTTGAGCAGCGAGCTGCGTGTTGTGTCGCTGTTTTAATTTTTGAGTGCTTGCTTCTTTTTTTTTTTTTTTTTTGCTTTTTGTGGCCGCGGTGCTCAAAGTTTCGTTGAGCCTGATTTCGAGCTAAAACGCGTGTACGCGTTTCCTTTGTTGAGTTTGTGTCGCCGTGCGCGGCTGGTTATCGTCCTAGTCAATTTGTGTTTTCTTTTTTGCGTTTACCTCTGCGTGTCATCTTCTTCGGCCGACTTCACACTGGGCGTGGACCTATCGCTTGTCACCAGTTCGAATCTAGCATTTCTTTTTTTTTTTTTTAAGCGATTTTTTTTTTCAAACGTAGTTGGCATTTTATTCTGATCAATTCCCCCCCCCCCCCCCCCCCCCCCTTTGTGACATATATAGTATTTTGTTTACATGACCGCAACTAAAGCTTGAATTTTGTCAAATGTGGGTGTTGCGAGTAAAATAACGTTTACTCCACACTACGCACAATTTCACTTATTCTTAAGCTCACCTGTTAAGTAAAATATTAATGTTAGGCAATGCACTAAACCTCGCCACAATGTTCGCCAGGATAGCACCTACGCAAGGACGCAATCAAAACGATCAAATGACAAGATTAAAGCTTTACTGTGGTCATCCAAATAAAACACTATAATTATCGTTTCTATTTTTGATCAACCACAATCGTACCTTTCTACTAATAAAACACGAATAAATAAAAGATGCTCCTTAAAAAAAAAAAAAAATATCGGCCCCAAATTGTTTGGTTTTTTTTTAACATTTAATTTAAATGCATGTGACGTATTTTATTTTCGACATATCATATTGAATTTGAATTCACTAAGAATAACTACGTTTGAGCTTTCTGTGGATGTAGAGGCAATTAAAATATGTTAGGTAGGCCACACTTAAAAACTTGCCAGACTGTGCAAAACATCATCAAAGGCACAGAGTGTTTTCTGCCCGGGTATCGCATATTTGACCACTCGCTGTTTTGTTACTTCTCAAAGTACTTCACTAGGACTCCTTTGTGAAACTCACAAAGTAGATTTATTACGCTCGCTAGATTGGAAAGAAATTAATATTTAAAGAAATTAAAACACCTCCCTTTCATGATTTTGCCAACATTTGGCAAGTGTGACTTAAGATATTTTAACCACCTTGACATCACCGAAAAGATCGAATTTTACCACTTTTTTTTATTAAATTAAATATGATAAGTCTAAAATAAAAAATGCTACACACTTTTGAATATACAAATATTAAAAACAAAAATTGTAAATGATGTCATGAATTTCTAAAAAAATTATCTGTTTCAATTCTTTTATTAGTACCAAGGTGTGATTGCGGTTGATTAGATAATATAAACGTATAAACAAAGAATATAGTATTTTGTTTGTATGACCAACATTAAAGCTTGAATCTTGTTAGTTTTTCGTTGTGACTGCGTCCTCGCATAGGTACTTTTCTGGCCAGCATTGTGGCGTGGATATAATGAATTGTCGTTTAATATTATTACTTTACTTAACACCTCTGCGTAAAAAGTAGTTAATTTGTGCGTAATGTAGAGTAAAAAGTATTTCACTCCGGAACAAAGCTTTCCGTTTTATCGGCCATCTGACAATATTCAAGCTTTAATTGCAGTCATATAAACAAAATACTATATATTATATTTACATTTTCTAATAAACCGCTATAATACCTCGCTACTAATAAAACTAGATGAAATAAAAAAAATGAGGTTTTTGAGAAAGTTGTTTTCGAATTTGCCAGATTTCTAAACAATTCGTCCATTCAAATGTGTATGGAACAACATTTTATTACGTACATTTAATAAATTTGAGTTCTCTTTTGATGTCAAGGTCATTAAGATATATTAGATAGGACACGCGTAAAAACTTGCCAACCTTTGCCAAACATGACCAAATGGCACAGTTCGAGGTTGTTTTTTTTATTATTATTATTCAAAAAACATATATTTTTTTATTCCTTAAGCCTAATGTATGCATGTTTACTCTGTGACAAAATTGATCGATTGATTAATTGATTGATTGACGAATGCGAAAAATATTCCACTCATTTTAAGAAAAATAAAATTTTAAAATACACGTTAAAAATGCGGCCTTCAGACGTCCCCGCGCGCACTAGTCTCCTCCTCTTCCTCAGTTTCTCGGCACATAAAACATTCAAAGTGCAAACTTACAAAAAAAAAGAAGAAAAAAAGTCAACTCGAGTCTTTTTTTTTTTTCGGTTCCTAATATTTTAAAGAAATGATTATTTCTAAAGGCAAAGGTTCGTCCACTTTGTAAGCGGTACAGTGTTGGATCTTGTGTGACCATCTTTGGCGCCGAACGCAGGTGGGCAGCCCTGTTTTAAGTGGAGGTCAAGTGAGCTTGAACCGAAGCACCGCTTGGAAAAGCTGCACTGAGAGTCCTCCAGTCGAGAATTCTGAACGGATAATTTATCGGGCGAACCTGAGTTTTTACGAGACGGCCGACTTCCATCAATCGAGCAAGCGGGGCTTCGTTCCTTCCGACGTGATGAAGACCTCCCGGCAAGTTCGAGGACCGCTCTATTTCGCTCTCGCCCCGTTCAGAATGTCCGCTGTGGAAGATGGCGCCCTAAAAGGGCAGTGTCGAAAGGCACCAAACGTTAGCTTCTCCGAGAAAAATAGAGGAGCGTTCTTTTTTCTGAAGAATAATAGATTTAAGAAAAAAAAAAAAAAAGTCAAACTCTTCGCGCAAGGTTCCGGTGCATCGAAGTTTCTCTAACCGGTTCTAAATTGTGTTTTGCTGTATTAAGGGTGTACGCTCCAAATATAGACCAGAAACAGTCATCCATTACAAAGTTAGACGTGCACTTTCAAGTTTTCAATTATTTTATATATTCCGCCGGCGCAACACGGTAAAGAAGAAATGGAAAAGGGGGAGGACGGCCAACGCCCGAAACCCCGTAGGCGAAATTTCCACGGCCTTCAAGGATGGTCAAAAGGTCAGTGTGCGGACACTGAAAGAAAACATTGTCCCTTTTCCAGAATAAAGCCTGGTTCAGACAGTTGCGTTTGACTGCGTTTGACTGCGTTGCGGCAGCGAGAAACCAGGACATCCCTGCTGCTTATGTCGCGTGCCATGATGATTCCTTGAATTGGAGTCCACGCTTCATACGAAGCACAGATGTGCCGGTGACTCGCTTTCGGTTCTCGACGCAACGTAGTCAAACGCACTCAAACGCAAGTGTCTGAACCGGCCTTAATAGCGGCGAAGGCAGTGGTAACTGCAGATCGAAGACAAAGTTAACGAAAAGTGCATAGCAAACTGCTGTTGCACGTGTAACGTTCCGTTAGCTCGCTACTTCCGTGATGCCGCCTTGCTTAACGCGTTGTTAACACTTGGTAACAGTTCCTGGAATAAAAATACGAATAAAAATCACGGTAAAGAAAAAAGAAAAACAGTTTATACAGGAACTCTACCAGTGATATACTCGCAAAGCCCGCTGCCGGCCGACGCAGCAACCGCGCGTTGCTATGTGTGACGACGCAGCGTCCTCTTCGAGGAGCAGCCAATCCGGCGTGAGCGGCGGCGTCATGCCGCGTATCGCCCACCGTTTACAAATACGCGTCCCGTTTGAAAACTGAGCGCTTCCACGCCTGTATTTTTTTTCACTCATGGATTTTTTGTGTCACGCTCTTTTGTTACGGGAATGTGTTATAGGAACCTCCCCTAAAGGAATTTGCGTTACAGGACGCTGCTAGGAGGCAGCTTTATAACACATTCTGCGTTAAAAAATGATGCCGAAATCGCCGCTTTCGCTACGCAGACTCTAGACGAAATGCGTTAGCATTTAGCACAGGGGTTCCGACTCAGCCAAAGATGACAATTGCAACCTCGCAACGGTCCGCATACTGTTGTCTTCGGAGAGTCAGTCTATTCTCCAGGGCGTCGACGCTTTCGGATGCAGCCACCCCAGCTTCCATCGGTCGCCTCCTGGGTCCGCATACTGTTGTCTTCGAGGAGTGTCCGTCAACAGCGGTGACTCATTGGAAGCGTGCGTCAAGACTCTTTCCCTCTTCTGAAGAGGGTAGGTGAACGGAACGATCGAATGAACGAAGCGAAAGAGCACGGCCGGGAACGGCGCCATCGCCTCACGAAACCAGTCCAGCACAGTCCAGTCGAAACCACGACCGTCCAAACCAAAGATGGCTGTGTGCGCCGGGGCACATAATGCTCACGCATTTAAAACAGTCGGATACATTCTGCAGGATTGCGTATTTTTTTAACTCCTCACCAACTGCTCACCAACTGCGTCACCGGCTTAGTGATCGGGGAACGAAAAAGAAATTTCGGCTATGGCGCGGATACCATCCACCACCTGAAGTCCTGAACATGTTTTAGCGAAAAGACTATAGGTTAACTTTGCGCTCTGCAATTAACCTTGCAGCATTCGCGAGGGTAGCCAGCCCTGTGTGAAGTGTCAACGAACAGAACAGTGAATATCACATGGAAAAACCCAGAGACGCTCAGAGGACACTAAAAAAGACGTGAGACACAACACCGATTGAAATTATAAGACGATGTTGTGTTTGACCTTTTTTGTGTGTGTGTGTGTGTCCCCTCGTCTCCGGTGTTTTTCGATATGATCGCTTACCAGCTCGCCTGCGCAATCACTCTTACGCCACATTCACACTGGTGACTCAACCGCATCCGCATAGCGGTTGTGAACGCGGTTGCGTAAAGATGCAATACAAATGTACGCGCAGATGATGGTGAAAACGAGCGGATCCGCTTGGCGGTTGCGATTCGAACATCAGTGTGAATGCAGCCTTATAGGGGATGTTCACTGGACGCCATATTGGAGCACGATGTTTAGAACGCGTGCTCAGAACGAGCTTGCATTAATAGGCTGCTAAGACCGGCAATCTTGATGGTGCGGAATGGACGCTGCAGAAGAACTGTAGACGCACGCCGTCAGAACGCGCTAAGCAGTCGCGTGCACAGCTATGGCCGCCAGTGAATACTACCATAGCCTCCTCTATTGGCGGTGTGCGCGATCGAAAGCGTCGCTGTGGTCGGCCTTTCACGATTGGCCGAACGCTGACTACGACGTCAGCAAAGGATTTCTTATCGACGGAAATAAGAGGAATGTAAGAACTTGAATTTTGACGGTGTTGGCAGTGTTGTTTTGAGAGCGCAATGGTTTCAAGCTTCCACCATGCTAATTACAAACACCATCGAACTTGTTATTCGCAATGTAATGACGTGACGAGAGGGAACCATAGGAGGGCGCCACGAAAACATCTCGCCGCTAATACTGACAAACCCTGGCTTTAGTCGCCACGACACGCGGCCGCCGAAAGTGACAAGGTTGAGCGGCAGACAAGTGGCATGTAACTGGCGCCCCGCTGCGGCGAGACGCCGAAACACACTTGTCCCGAGCGATGGAATGTTCGCTCGTGCTTCTCGCGTTCCTCGGGCTACCGCTTTTTTTCTCGTCGGGTTTAAAAAACATGTTTCGGGTCCTCGAAGCTGTGAAATCGGTGCGGTGACTACAGGCTCCCTTGAAATGCTCTGTGCTACCAGATCCTCCAGCTCCAAATCTGCGACCGGGCACTCTATCGCTTGGTCATCGAACTGCCAGGCTTTGTGAGTATAGAGCAGGCTATGATACTACCTATTACAGTGAATATTTAAAGGGGTCATGAAACGATATCGGGTTGGAATGTTCATGACTTTGCAAAGGCGTACTGGTCTTAGTCTGGCCCAAGGATACTTGCCCGGACCGCCACTGATTCGGAAGCTTCTTGGTCGCGGTGAAATTGCGAGAATAAAAGGGGACTATTTCTTTCAGTCCCGCCTTTGCAAAGCTTGATGACGTAATTGTGGAATCGAAACCAACCGCCTAACGACAGTCGAGTGCGGCTCATGGATGGGACACGAGAACTGCGTGTGCACTAGAGTTCGGCTTGTACAAACTATGCTTCAGCGGACACTCATGTAGTGGCTCGGGTCCAACCGGTGAGAATAGCCGAACTCTAAAGGCCGGTTCAGACACTTGCATTTGAGTGCGTTTGAGGGCGTTGCGTCGAGAACCGAAAGCGAGTCACTGGCACATCTGTGGTTCGTATGAAGCGTGGAATCCAATTCAAGGAATCATCTTGGCACGCAATACAAGCAGCAGGGATGTCCTGGTTTCTCGCTGCCGCAAGGCAGTAAAATGCAGTCAAACACAATTGTCTGAACCAGGCTTAACCATGCCTGAAGCTCAGGACGAGTTTTCTACTTTGCCGGCCCCAGCGTGTGTCTATGATTAACATTTGCGGAATAGGAACGGTACCAGGCCACGTTGCCGCTTGTTCTGGCTCCGAGTTGAGGGTATGAACGATGCCCATATTTGTAGAATTTTTTTTTGGCGACTACCATTGCCTAGAAAGAAATACTGAAGCAAGTGCATTTCGTTAGTAACGTTAAAGAGTGATTCTAATTAGTATTTAGCGAAAGTAGAAAAATTGTTTCATAGCCCCTTTAATACAAAGACTTGTCCGTCGTATCGCATTCTCGTTTACAAAACGTATAATCCCATCTCTGGAAGGCAGAATTCAAGAATCACTCTGCTGCTTAAAAAGTAAAAAAGTCTGATCTCGAAATAACAATAAAAAATTGACATTATTGTTCTTATATATATATATATATATATATATATATATATATATATATATATATATATTTTTTTTTTTTTTTTTTATGAGAGAGTTTTTGAAAAGATACAACGATCTGACCAGCCAGTTTCGTTACCGGGATGCACCGAGGGACCTTTCAATTTCTCTACACCTGAATTTGCGTTCTCCCGCGCGTATGATAGATAACCAAGGTCGCCGAGCGCAGGAGGGCTACCTTCCGCGCTACTCTCTTGTTTGTTTGGTTTATTTGTCTAGCGGCGGCCAACTCTAAAAGGAATATCGAACCGCCGCAGTATATAGCTGGATTGTCTTTTTTTTTTTTTTTCCAAACACCTTCCCTCTCTTTCTCCGCAGGTAGCTTTTTTTTTTTCTTCTGCCGGCCAGTCTGCCTTGAAATTAAACCCGTTTTGCCCGACCCCTGGACTCTCTTCTCACCGTGACCTGCAGCCTTCTCGGCCAGACACAACAGTGCGACTACTGCACTGAGGGTCACGGCACGGGACGACACGAACTGTCTCGCGCACTGCCGCCTGCCTCCCGTGAACTAAAGTTATGGCGGTATCACGCATCCGTGGAACGCAGAGTGAGGTCGGTCTATTGTTTGACAGCAAGTTTTTCAACTCCTCCCGGATCATGTCGCGGATCATCCCTCGGATACCCGCGAGGCCGGAACCGACGTTGAGGCTGGAAAGCGCAGGAACAGCGAAGTTCGGCAGTCGCTGGTAGTGGACGGCACGGGCTTGGAGACCCTTGTTCGTTGCCTCCTTTACGAAACCATCGACGGTGGTAGGCGGGTTTCGTACAAGACCACCAACAATCGTTTCTTTGTCGTCACGCTTAAGGATCTTCAGTTTCGTTTCTTCCGCAGCCTGGGGATCCGCACGGTTGGATAACCGAAGAACGTCCTCGACAAAGCTCACCATGCATTCGTTTGGTCCTTGAGCTCTCCAGTGTAGTAGCTGTTCGGCGCGTTCCCGTCGTTGCTGGTTGCGAAGCTTCGACGGAGCTCTGCCTTGAGGAGCTCCCACTTGGTAAGCGACGCTTCATGATTTTCAAACCAGCGTCTCGCGGTTCCCTTGAGAGAAAAATAGACATTCTGCAGACGCTGTTCGGGAGTCCTTCGGTTGCGCAGTGCCAGCCGTTCGTATTGCTGCAGCCAGTCTTCAACGTCTTCGTAGATCTGTGCCTGGAAAGTCGTCGGAGTTTGAGGGACGAAGGGCAGGTAAACGACGGGGGTGGAAGCGGCGGGAGTCTGCGACGATTGGCTGCTCGTCGTCGGTTTTGTCGAGTGATGGGGTTTCGTCGACTGGTGGGTCTTCTCCGGCACTAGACCAAATTCCGGGGATAAACCTTAAACATGGCGGCTTCCTCTGGTTTCGGTCGTTTCCACGGACGGTCTTTTTGAGCCGGGGACTGGGCTTGCGCTGCGAGGCCTCCGAGGGGTACGCTTCATGGCTACGTTACCCGCACCTCCTCCAGAAATGTCACGAATGACAGACAATGAGGCAGGAGAAAACAGAATGAGCTAAAAAATTAATGGGGGCGAACTCGTGCCGAAAAAGAAGACAGGTCGAGAAAGCACCAGTGAGCATCGACGGCGGCAGCAGCAAGCGACGGAGCGTCAGCGTAACAGCTGCCTTTCGAGAGAGAGAATCAGTAAATGAATCGGCGATACGAGGCTCGGCTTTTTAACTCCTATGCTCCTTATCTGGAATATTCGACCTATACTTCGTTTCAGCTTAGGTCCCTTGCGCGGCCGATGTTATGAGTCGAAGGGCCAATCAAACAGCGAAAGAGGCACAACGTCATGGCGTGCTCTCTGTCGATAGGAATTGCCGGTATCCGCCGTGTCTCTGTGCGTGCTCCTCCGTCGGATAGCCCTATCACGAGCAGAAAGCACGCCTTGCGCTTTCTGCGCTGTTTGATTGACCCTTCCCCTCATAACATCGTCCGCGCTCGAACTTAGGGTGGAACGGAGTATAGAACGTCCGGGAAAGAGCTTCCATTCGCGCCTTCGTTATGACCAACAGAAATACGTGACGCAAAGAAGCAACTTCACTGGAGCATCACGTGACACCCCGGTTGATGCGTTGCAAATGACAACTCCCCTTTGGATCCCCAGGTTGCCCACAACATGGAGATGGCGTATATATATATAGCTTTTCCACAAGGCTGCCGCCATCTTGAATATCGTCACTTCTAATATGGGCGAAAATATTGTTTTTGCCGTAGCCATGCCAATATAATACATTTAGGATATGAGAGGAACCGTCACTTATTCTAGTTTTGCCTCCCCTTTTTTTTTTAATACCTGTAGGATGAAATGTTTCGGCGCCCATACCGAATATGCCTTATATGGGGGATCGGTGGCCCAGTGGGCTATAGCGCACACCAGCACCCAAGCACGGAGAACATGGAGCAAAAGCTCGCGCTACAGGACCGAGGGATCCTGACCTTAATCCCCCCCCCCCCCCCCCCTGCCCGTTTCGATATGGATGAGCATCGCACCGGCGTGCGGTCGTGTATCATCTACTGCTTCATAGGCGTTAAAACCCCCAGGCTAGCAAATACACCGCACCGGCTAAATTGTTCATCTCCAGCTGAGACCCCAGACGCCCATTGAGGCTGACTAACTTCATACAACCTTATTATTATATGACATATCTCTGATCTGCTATGATCGACTGTCGTCCCAGCATACCACGTGTCCTTGTTTCACTTTTTTTAAATTTTGGGTACAGAGAGAGGTTTATGTTTTAAATTTCGCGAATGAAATTCGCTTCACGTTTCAGAGCTTTCTAGGTCGAGTCTGATTTTGACGTCTGTTTAACAGTGTCATTTTATTCTTAAAAAAATGTTCTATGCAGAAAGTGCGGTGCCACTTTGGATTGAGGTTGCGAGGAATCAGACGTTCATGTCCGCACCGTGCAAATTAGAAAACCTGGTACTCAACGTCTTGCCTCCAAACCGGAGTACGGAAACGTACTACGTTTCAATGCTTAGATAATGCGATTCGAGGAACACCAAAAAATAAAGAAATGGGACACAATACGTAGAATGCGATAGAATGTTATGCAACAAACAACGCGCGAAAAAGAAAAAAGAAAAACGAGAGTCGCTCGAGTTTCAACTGAAAGGAACGCGCGCAAAGTCAGCGCGAGCGCATAAGCGAAAACGTTGGCAGCGTTCCGAGGGGAACGGTCTCGAAAAAGCGAATGCGGCCACGGAGTCACACACCCACCGAAGGCTGCACCTCTGTGAAGAGTCGCCATTTGAAAACAGGCGACAGCATCATTCATTTGAATTTCAAAGTTAAGGAAATCAGTGACGCGACTTTTTTTTTTCCACCACGTCAATTTACATTGTCACAATGAGCTGCGCGAACGCCAACCTTACTCTCTCTCTCTTTCTTTTTTTTGTCTTTCTATCGCCCTTTGCATTACTCGTGTTGCTGTAGCGTTTTTCTCCTAAACTCAACTTCACTCCCGTTTCTCGCAAACAATGGACGCAATTATACACTGTCGGTTGAGTCAAAGAAAAAAGAAATAAATAAACGTGGAAGTCAATAGAAGCACACAAAAATACTGTACAACATGCCGCTCACAAATTGCCTTCTAAACAATTACTTTCACTAACTATTTAATTTCATCCTATTTAATGCTCCTAGAGACTTGTGCAAAAAATATCAATTCATTCAAACTGGGTGTATCAAAGAGACCAAGCAATTTTTTTTTAATGTTACAAAATACACAAACACATTAGGAACTAAACAATTTGAACACAATTCTAACTTGTTTCCCCCAACAACCGACCATAGCCAGCGCCACAGGCAGCCAGCTCCAATCAATTGCCAGTCAAAAACCACGTTGCATATCGCTTTGAGGTGCGGGTCAATATGTCCTCCTATGTGCGGACACTGAGGGCAAGCCGGAGCAATAGGATATCTAACTGGTTCATGATTAGACCTGGAGACCCGTTCTGACTACAGTCGATCGTAGGATGACCCGAAGAGGAAAATCATCGTGATATTGGTTTGCACTTTCGTCTCTATGAATTTTAAATTTTGTCTACTACCTTCGCTTTTGGGTGTTGCGGTTCTATGAATGCTATATTGTGCGTTTTCACATTGTTTGTCTGATTTCGTCTCTATGAATTCTACATTTTGCCTTTTACTTTCGCTTTTGATTTTAGGTTTCTATGGATTCTAGAATGTGCCTTGTAGCATTCCTTCATGTTTTAAGTCTCTATACAAACGTTTAACTGTGTTATAGGCACAATTAAACGTATGTAGAGACTTAAAACATAAAGGAATGCTACAAGTTTTTCTTTCATTGAGCACAATAATAATTTGCAATGTATTGAATTGAATTGTCAGCGTTTTATTTTCCCCGTAGAACAAATTTAGGAGTATGGTTGTACAAAATGTATTTATGGTCTTTTGTTTAAAGTGACCTTCATCGTTTTTGGGTTGACTGTTTCATGCCAAATGTTTTTTGTTTTTTTTTGATTCGCTGGTCTTAAATAAAACTTAATGTTATATGAGTATGCTGTGGTAACCTTCTGTCATATAAAAGTGCACAATAAATGTATGGTAAGTCTGTTTGTTGTATTTCACTTGTGTCCTCCCTTACAAGCACGAAAGTGCTTCGTGAGACTGCACTGTATGATTTGGGGAAATTTACGGAAAGATCCATCGATGGATTCTTAGGGAATCAATTAGCATGACTCTTGAGAAACGCCACACACGTCCCCCTTTGGGAAACGCTAACACTGACCCTTTCATTTTTCTGTTTTGACTTTTATCTTTCCGCCTTCTCTTTTGCATTCTCTATATTTGGCTACCCCCTTCTTAGCCTCGGTAGGGGGTCAGTGTTAGCGTTTCCCAAAAGGGGATGTGTGCGGCGTTTCCCAAGGGTCATGCCAACGCATTCCCTAAGGATCTACCTATGGATCTTCCCGTATTTCTTTTTTCGCCCTCTTTTTTGTACTCTGCCTGTCAGAGTATCCCGACGCCCTTGGATACGGTCATCCATATCACTCGTGGAAAGAACCGCACCCGTACCACTCGTGGAAGGAAGAGCATTCATACCGCTCGAAGAGGGAACTGCGTCTATCCTTTAACTACACACATACAAATCACAGCCTACGCACCGCTACAACGGAAACCCAGAGCGAAGATCATCTGCTGACGGCAGAGCGGCAACTGAGCACGCCCGCATCCCACCGCAACGCGGCGCGTACTTCTCTGTGGCTCCGCGCCAGCTGTGCGCGTGACTTTGACGAAAACCTAAGGGCTCCTCTTGACGAAAACTCGGCGGTGTCTGTCAGTTTGTCAGCGCCGGGGAGAGAGGGAGAGGTTAACGTGTGGTGACGTCGGCGCTTCGGACCAATGGGAGCGTCGCACAAGTCACTCTCTCCCCCCCCCCCCCTTCTCCTTCTCTCCGCGGCGCTGACAAACGAGACACCGCCGGATTATTGTCTGAACGAGCGTTCTAATACTAACACATTAATAAAAAATCCTGCAATAAACGTAGTATTATTTATTATTTATTACCGAGAAACTGAGGGAGAGGACGAGACGAGAGTGCGCAGTGGCGTCAGCACGCCCAGCTCTGGCAGGAATGATTAGTGGGTAGACCTAAAGCTAGCTGCCTTTAAGTGTGCACCCGTCAGACGCATTCGAACCTGGAACGCCGGCGTCCGACGTTTGGATCTCGCATTCAAACGCATTCGACGAGTGCAGTGGAGACAAAGGCAGCCAGCTTTCGGTCTACCCCCTAATCCTGCCACTCAGAGCTCGGCGTTTTAAGGTCCCTGTGCGCTCTTGTCTTTTTCTTTTTTTTATCAATAGTACTACTTTTTATTGGAGGATTTTTGTAGGGTGGGACAAAACACAGATGCATAACCATAGTGCAGAAAAAAAAACAGTTATACAGAGGGTAAAAATATATGAAACAAACGGAGTGGATGACACATGGTATTTTTACATCATGAGCGCTTCGACATCATTCATGAACTGTGTTAGCGAGCTAGCGCGGACAACGTGTCCGGGCAAACAATTCCATTCCTGGACTTTCTCGGCGCATAATATTAGGAGACCCTTTGCTCTTTCCACATTAGCACAGCAAACGCTGGAGTCCGCTCTCCTCTTTTCCAGCATTCGCTTTCCTAATCTGGATAAAGGGAAAGACTGTCTCTTGCTGTTCTTGAGCTGCAACAGACTACAGCAGTCCGAACCAGACGCCAAAGTTTCGGTACTAACCGACATCTCATTCAAAAGTGATAAGTGATTGTTTGAATTTTTCACTGGAAAAATGAAGGCCATGGACCTGGATGGCGCCAGTTACCAAAAACGGGGCCCCAGTTTTTTTATTGAAATTATCCGAAAATTCCTTATAGCTTTTGAATAAGATAACGTTTCGTTTTGAAACTTTGGCATGTGGTTCGAACCGCTAGTGCTACATTTGTGTGGAGAATAGACATTCGGCGATGCGTAGTTTTTTTTTTTTTTTTTTCGATATAAAAAGGCGCTGTAATTATTTTTTGGGGGAGAGGTTGTAGAAGTTTTACGGCCAAATTGGTTTGCATCCATTTGCCCCCCCCCCCCCCCCTCTTTTTTTTTTTTAATAGTGGCCCTTCGCTTTCTTTTGAACGTTTGCAGTTTTCAGTCCTCTGGTCCATATCTCATTTGGGCAGTAGCGGCCACAGCGTACGCATCAGGACGCTAATCTACGTGCTATAGGCCTTACAGACGCAGACCAGCAGATGACAATAGATGACGACAGATTGATCTGCTAGACTGTCTGACGTTCTTCACCGACCCATCGCACTACGCAATCGTTCATTGTGGTGCCCCCTGGCATTCCGGACGGGATATAAGACGACTGCGCGCAGCGGATCGCGGCACTTGGGCAGTAGCTGTCGCAGCATTCGGATCATCAATACGCTAATCTAAGCTAATCAACCAACCAATCCTTACAGGTTGGTTGGTTGACTTTCATAAAATTTCCTTTCTTTAGTTCCCGCTGCTGCTGCCGCTCCTGCCATCGTGTTGATTTTAAAATGAATGCAGGCGAGTGTTTGAATGGCTAACGGAGATGATGCAATTTGCTTGGCATGTAAAGAAAAGCTAGAGGAAGATGTGTCGAATATAACATGTACCGAATGTAAATTTTCGTGTCACTTAGGAAAATTCCCGGGAGTGACGAAGGCAACAAACGAGAAGTTGCGCAAGAACTGGCGAGGTTTCACTTGTGTAAAAGCAAAACATCAGAGTGGTTCCTCGAATGAACGAATTCCAGGCATCGACTTTGCGAGCATACACACGGGCATAAACGCAAAACTGAGTACTCTCCTGGACCTCAAAAACACTGTTAATAAGATTGAGCAGTCGATCCAGATGAAGTCTGACAATTATGATGAGGTACCCAAAAAGACTAAAGAAAACACAAGACAAATCACGGAGCTGAAAAAAAAAAAAAGAGTCGAAAGTACCGGGGAGCTGAAAATGAAGTCAAAATGCTCAGACAAGAAGTGAATGACCTAGAATGGCAAAACCGAAAACTAAGTTTAGAAATTCATGGTATACACCAACTCATGTTTACAAACAAACCGGAGCGCCCCTAGCGGACGCCACCGGCGCCGCGCATGTACGATGAAGTGTGGGCAAGAAGCTCGCCGTCGCCCATAAACAAATCTTTGAAATGCGACGTTGTCGGCGTCGGTGTGAGTCCCCCTGCCCTTTTTCGCGTTCGAACTGTTGATTCTACGTCTTCCTAGCAATGTCTGACTACTTCAGCGGCCTCAGCGAAATCACCTAGCTCGTTACACCACAAAGCTTCGCGGAAATAATGTGACATGCGACGATTCATTCCGCGTGGACGCCGCAGAATGGACGCTAAAGCCCGATTCGAGCTCTTTTTTGTTCCTTTCGTAAACAAACGTTAAAAAAAAAGGGTTCTGAATGATTAATATGTAGTATGAACGTTACAGTGTGATGCCCGCGGTCGATGGAAGGCTAGACCGCTACTAGCGGTTCCTTGAACTAGTCATTATACACGAGTTGTTTTCGCGTCCCATATTTCATTGTAATTGCAACGTTTCCGCTGACAGCGTACGTAATTCAACTGATGCGTGTATTACACAGGTTACAACTATACGCTTTCATAATTGTACAAAGGAATGCGAGGGGTTCATAAAGTGTGTACTTTAGTTGAAGGCGTTTGCACGCATTCATCCTACTTTGCAAGCGGCGCCTCAATTGTGAGCTCATGTGCTTCTGGAGACAGTAAAGAGCAAAAGTGCCCGAAATTTTACATTCAGTTTCCGTCGTTCGTCAGAGCTTCTTTCGTTGCCCGAGTTGCGTCAAAGTGTGAAGTGAAACGTGTAAACGTAAGCATGATGCATCCTGTACAGCTGGCTAGACAGGTAACGATTCGCTTGCACTGAGTAATTTGTTCTGTAATCAGCAAAATGCTTCGTTTGTTTTGTGTTTTTTTTTTGTCACGTCTGTAATAAAAGCTGCTGTTCTGAATGAAATCTAAGGATACTTAATAAAACTTGACGTCGTTAATCGCTGATAATTAACGACGTATTTCACATCGCGGCAGTGAAGATTCCCGCGAGCGTATCGCCCCCCCCCCCCCTTCCCCCCCATCCTAAACGTATCGCATGAAACAATGTTAGTAAGTTGCTCCAGCGACATTTTAGCGGGACTCGCTATTAAGTTTTTGTTGTAATAACCAAGAACGACATGGATCGGGCGCTTGATTGAGCCTCGTCTAAAAACGAATCTAGCAAAAACGTAAAATTTAAAGTTTTTTTTTTCTATTTTTTTTCGGAAGTCTGGGTCAGCGATAAGGGTGAACGACCTCCCAGTCCCACTCACTCGCCAGGCCGAGCCACGCACTTTGGAATTATAAATGGGCAAGTTCGCTAATGGCGCGGTGTCATGGATCCCGCCCCGATAGATTGCTCCGCGAGCGTGCTCATGATGAAATTTCCGCGGTTGCTCCGATCGACACCGTTTAACCGGAAACGAGGCTAGCGCGAAGCATGTCGCGCGATCGTCTTTCTCGAGGCCGCATAAAATCGTTGGGCGAGTAGCCACACAGCCGCCACCACCTTGCCTCGGAAAGGGCATCGAGGGGACACGGTATCACGGCGGAGTGGAAATGATGCCCCACTGCATCCTTCTCCGGGACTTTTTTTTTTTTTTTTTTTTACTCGTTTTCTGCTTATTTGTTTTTACCGCCGCTTACTCACCGGGCCGCAAAGCGCACCGGTGGGAAAGAGACTGCGCACGAATGACGTCAGGGTGACGTCATGGTCGCCCCTCTCCCGAACGTCCTCCTCCTTCCTCCGCCTTTCTTCTCTCCGCTCGCTCGCTTTTTTTTTTTTTTTGTTTCCTCTCCCGCGGCGGTTCTTGGGGTGAACAAACGTTAAGTAGGCCACCAACCAGCAATGCTTCACGCGTGCCCTTCCCCATGAGAGAGAGAGAGAGAAAAAAAAACATTAATAAAACAAGAGAGACAGAGTGCGTCAAGAAGAATAGGGAAGGAATTTGGGGGAGAGGTTGGCTATAATTAGTTGTGCCCTACCCAACAAACTCGATGAGCTAAAGAGAGAAAAGAAAGAGATGGGAGAAATAAACTACACAACCGGCAGTCACTGAAAAGTAGACCCGAAGCTGGTGGGGAAGTTTAAATGCGATGTTGATACAGCACTTCTCATTCCGAAGGAAATTAGGAGACCGATATTGGAGAGGGTGTCTGTTCAATGAGGAGCGGTTGTTTGTCTCTTGCAATAAAAAAAAGTAAACAGTTCTTTTTCTACTTTTTTTTTCTTCGACCCCTAGTTGTATTTACAAGCAAAAAGTTCGAGACGAATTGAGCGCTCGGTGAAGCTCTCCGTGTCAACAGCACTCAGGCGATGATTGCATTCGCAGTGTGTGCGCTTTGCTCACAACTTGATGGGCTTCTCGTCACTCGACCATGGTTCCAAGTCCACGAAGTGCATAACGACCCAACCGAAGGACGCTTGACCTTTCTAATTTTCGAATTACTTTTGTAGAAGTGCTCCATGCAGTGACATTCTCACAAAAAAGTGTTTGAGCGTCCAGATATTTACTCCACCCAGCCCCAACCTTAAAGAAGCAAACGAAAGACGGGTTCGGGGAGGGGTGTCATCAGGAGCGAGATTTAGATTAGCTCCAGCCTTCTTCGGTATACGTGCTTCATCGTGTAGATTTCCTGCGATTAAGCGCCGCCCCTGTAAAGGGTGCACCGCCGTCTTCGTAGAGTGTATGAGGGAAAACTCTCTCTCTGTGTTAGGGGAGAAACCAGCTTAGGGAAAGTCCAATCGGTTCGATTAGATATTTTCTGCAAATGTGCGCATGCGTTGTTTAATAAACGCAAATTTGATTGTTCTCGTTTGTTAATTTCGCTAAAATTTAAATGAAAATATAATAAATTAGCTTACCTTACGAGTTACGTAAACAAAAATATAATGAAGCGATGGAGTTTAAAGGCGCGACAACCCGCTTTCACAATGCCGACTTTATATAAATAGAACGCCTAGTTTGTTTTCTTTGATTTTTTTAATACGTTTCGCTTAGCATTTTTTGGCGGGGAAATTAAACCTGCAGTAACGTACGTTCACGACACTGTTAATGCAAGCACGACATCGTTTTTTTTTTTTTTTTTTTGCATTTTGTTTCTACCTGGTATTGGAAAGCTAAAATTATACCGCTTACCTTGATGCATGTATGACCACTTTCAGCATACTATGAATTTAGATGGCAAGATTTAATTTTAAAAATCGGCGATCGCTTATTCTTGCTAAATGTATCACGCTCTGTACACTGTATTCCTACGTTACTGTTAGGATTAATTAGAAATTATTTTTTAAATAAAAAATCAACACACAAGAAGGTAGAAGAGATACACAAAACTAATCGGGGAAAGTTTTATTGAATATGAATTTACTCTTTTTTTTTTGTAAAAACAGAAACTATAATATAGGAAGCTAAAACACTAAGCAGATAACTTTGTCACGGGTTAAACGAAAAGACTTGGTCGAAAAGGAGAAATGAACAAAAGAGGGAATATATGACGCTTTTCATCCCTTTGGATTTCACCCCCTCCGACGAATAACTCTTGATCCCGCGAACAATGCGCATCACAAAATTAAACTAAAAAATAAAATAAAGAAAATAAAAGTTGCACTTCGGCAGACTCACGTTCCGTCGTCGTCAGAATTTTCCGTTGTCTTTTCTGTGCAGATGCGAAACGAGCCCGAAAAAAAAAATAATCACGCTGCGCACAATTTTTGGAGTTATTCAGTTTATCTGTCCTGCACTCTCTTTCTGCTTTAAATTGAAGGAAAAAAATAAAAAGGGTAAAAAAGTGACAATCTTTTGCTCGACAAAAGCGACGTGAGTGTTACATTTTACGCATGTCAGGGCACAAAGAACTAGCTGCGCCAAGGTTAGAACCAGTGTCCAGCCGAAGTAGGAACTTCTCGAGATACGGATTGAGAGAAGAGGTGTGTGTGTGTGTGTGTGGGGGGGGGGGGGGGGGAGAGGGGGCAGCAGCGCGCTGGGCTTCGTTACTTTTCCCCGAGAAGGAACTCGTCGGGCATGGTAAAAGGCCGCACGTGGGCCTAACAATGAATCGGAGGGGGGAGGGAGGCGAGATGAGCCGGATACCAGACGAAGATTCTGCGCCATGAGTTCGCGAAAGAGCTGTGACAATGAACGCCTGTCGAGGGGCTTTTCGAAGAGCTGGCGACGGAAATGGCATCGAATCAAAAAGAAGGTTGTTTCTTTTTATTATATTTGCTGCCAAGCGTTTCTGCCATCTGCAACAACTAAGGACGGTCGACAAAACATTCCCACGATTGATTGTCGGAATAAGATGAATAGTTGGGCAAGTCGCTACATATGTACGAAACTCGAAGCGCCGAAAAGGACGGACACAGGAAGGTTGTGTTTTCATTGCTTGTGTCCTTCGCTAAAAGTTCGCATGTTTCTTTTCACAAAAATGTGCTTTATGTCTGGCACCTAACCATTTCCGGTTAGGTGCCAGCAACGGAAGTGGACAGGCCGACTGCCAGATAAACGCCGACACAGCGCTTCTCTTCTCGCTGACTGGACACCGGTGCCAGCCGAACCTCTTCCTCGAATGTAACTCCCAGTGGGGGTAAAACATCACGTGTTCAAAGATACAGCGGCACCCTGCTCCGTAAAATGAGTGCGCTCCGGGCTTCCCCAGAGAAAGAGCGCAAAAAAGAGCGGTAGAAAAGCAGGGAAAGAAAAAAAAGGAGACTATTTTGCCGCAACGGGTTGTGGTAGCTTTCGGTATTTGGTTTCCTTTTGCCACGAGCTGGTGTCAGGGCTCTGCTCGGGGATGCTGCGTTCCGATTGTTCTGTTTTTTGCACGCTCAGTCATTTTATTAGTATTAACCTTTTATTCGAACTAAACACGTACTCCAAAAGAGTGCGGACACGCCAAAGCCAAAGATAGGCTTTTGTGGCGTCGCCAGGCAGCAGCGGAAATGCTCACAAAGACGTTAACTAGACGCAGAAGACAGAGCGACACAGATTAGAGATATTCGAGAGCAAGAATGGTAGCTCGTAATTGGCTTCGCGAGCTTAAATCAAACGTATCATCAAGCAGCTGATTAAAAATGGTGGGGAACGTAATAAAGTCTCGACGATTTATCGTAATGCGTGCGAACTCTTGGCACAACATAACGTAAAATGTGCCTCAAAGGAATTTTTTTTCTTACCGTTTTGATTTTATAGTCGACCTGCCAGAAATGCTCTAGTAAAACAATTATCTCGAATAATGCCGCGCGCGCAGCTGGCCAAGTAAGCAGCGCGCGCGTGGCCTAACGGTTATCACGCTTGCCTTCCACGCAGAAGGCCACGGTTCAGATCCTGGCCGCGGCTATACATTTTTGTTGACACTGCAATGTGATGTTCTGGTGAATTCGAGAACCCTCTTGCTGATTCCAGGTTAGAATGTCCTACGCGCCGAACCTTCTACGCCGAATGATCTAGAAACCCACGTGGGTACATAAGGGATTCCGCCAGGCGAGCGGAGTCAGTTTCGCCTCAGCGTTCGACTGTGCTCCTACGCCGACTCCGACGCCCGCGACGCTCTGTTATTATCTTTGTACCCTTTTATTTTTGGCACAAGTTCGTCACATTAAACGTTTATTTCTTCCTGTTTATTTCCTGTTTTTTTTTGGTCACTACCCGTGACATTTTGGTGGAGGTGCGGGGTACCGCATGCCCGTGCAGCGTTCCCCTCCCAGGGCCCGCAGTGCAAGCCCGATTCCAAGCCCTGTGAGAAGACCATTCAACGCGGAACCTGAAACTCGGACCAGACGCCGAACCCAAGGACTACACCCCGAATATGGACTTCTGCCACCCAGGACCAGGCAGCCAACGAGGCCGACGATGGACGACCAGCAATCGCAGTCCCCGACCGCCGCCGCCGTCATCTACTTGCCTGTTGCCCAGCGAACCCCGACGACCTTCCATGGCGAGACCCACGAAGACGTAGAGGACTGGCTTCTGCACTACGAACGTGTAGCACGCCATAATGGATGAACCACTGAGCAGCGCCTCCAAAACCTCTACTTCTCCTTGGAGGGTACCGCGAGGCAGTGGTTCGAGAACCACGAGGCGTAGCTTACGTCGTGGGACACCTGTATCGTTGGCCTGAAGGAGACATTCACGAACCAGACACAACGACAGCGAGCGGAAGACCTCCTTCAAGTACGAACTCAAGGGCCCAACGAAACGGTCACCAGCTTCGTTGAAGACGTCCTCCGCCTGAGCAGCCGTGCCGACCCTCAGTCCAGCGAGGAAAAGAAGCTGCGTATCCTGATGCGCGGCGTGAAGGACGACATTTTCGGTGGGCTCGTACGCAACCCACCGACGACGATTCAAGGATTTGTAACCGAGGCGACGAACATTGAGCGTGCACTGCAAGCCCGAGCCAGCCACTACCAGAGGCTACCCGGCGTCAGCGCGGTTCCGCCGTCCGCTTGCGACCTTGGCTCCAGCATCCCAAGCATTCGCGAGATCATACGGGACGTCGTCCGGGAGGAAATTAAGAAGCTCCTGCCTGCTACCCACCAGCCGGCTTCGGTGTCAATAGCCGAAGTTGTCCGCGACGAGGTTCAGCGGGCAATTCAACTGGAGGCTCCTGCCAACGTAGCTGCACCCGAGGAGCCCACCGGGACCTACGCCGCAGTGGCCCGACGGCCACCACCTCCTCCTCGCGCCTATGTCGCGGCGCCCCGACGCCAGTCTCCTGCGCCGCAGCACGACCGAAGCCGCGACGACCAGCCCCAGTACGCCAGTCAGGAGCCCCATGCACCCCGGAAGACCGATCTGTGGCGAACGGCCGACCGACGCCCGCTCTGCAACCACTGCGGGGAAGCCGACCATGTGTACCGCCGATGCCCATACCGACGACTCGGGCTGCGCGGGTTCCACCCAAACGACCCGCGTCCCCGGTATGGTGAACGCCCTCGGGAGATCGACGAGTACCTGCGACGACCCCAGTCCCCCGAGCCTGCGTCCCGCCGAGAGTTCAGGTCGCCATCGCCGCGACGTCCAGCTTCGCCGATGCACCGACCCCGATGTGAAAGCCTGTCACCCCTCGCTCCTCGCCGGCGAAACTAGGCGCGGCAACCCCTGGAGGTGGAGTTGCCGAAGACAACTTACGTAAAGAGCCTCCAACAACGACGGAGCGCTCCCACTCTCCCGACGCCGCGCATCACAACGACGCTCCTGCATCGGTGTCCAACAACCTGAACGTTGTGATCGACGGCCTCGACGCATCGGCACTCTTGGACACCGGAGCAGACTACTCAGTCTTGAGTGGGAGGCTTTCTCGCAGCCTTCGAAAAGTCATGACGCGGTGGGATGGACCACAAATAAGAACCGCCGAAGACACCTCATTACACCAGTCGGGAGATGTACTGCTCGCGTCGAGATTCATGGTGAGACGTGCCCTGTCAAGTTCGTCGTTCTTCAAGACTGTTCGAGGGACGTAATCCTCGGAATGGACTTTCTCTGCGAGTATTGCGGCGTCATCGACCTCGGGGCAAACCAGTTAACGCTGCGAAAGCCTGTTCTGCCGCCGGTGGAGGCCAACACTACGTCATCCGCGATCCGAGTTATAGCCGACCATGTGAATCTGCCGCCGCGGTCGAGTGTTTTCGTCACCGTCATAACCGACGCAGCCATGCACGGTGAAGCTCTTCTGGAAGGCAGCGTCCAATTGCTCCTTGAAAAAGGAATTGGCGTCGCACGAGGCGTAACGGATCTTCAAGAAGGACGAACAACTGTTCTCGTGACAAACTTTCGAGAGGAACCGCAGCACCTAACGAAGGGTACCACCATGGGCTACGTCGAGGAGCTTCAGGCGCCAGCCGTGGTCACCGCAGTCTCCGAGGAAACCTCGTCGCCACAGCAGAAGAGCACGACGCCGCCGCTGCTCGACATCGACCCCGAGCTCCCAGCTTCGAAGCACCGGCAACTGGTTGATCTCCTCGCCGAATACAGGGACTGTTTTGCCACGACATCGAAAGTTCGCCAAACACCAATGGCGAAACATCGCATTATTACCAACGACGACGCACTCCCTGTCCACCAGTCGCCGTATCGAGTCTCCTTAAAGGAAAGGAAAGTGATTCAAAATCAAGTTCAGGAGATGCTCGACGACGACATCATTCAACCCTCAAGAAGTCCATGGGCGTCCCCAGTCGTGCTTGTAAAGAAGAAGGACGGAACCCTGCGATTCTGCGTGGACTATCGTCGACTGAACGCTGTGGCGAAGAAGGACGTCTATCCGTTCCCCCGCATCGACGATACGTTGGACCGACTGCGCCATTCCCGATATTTTTCGTCGATGGACCTGAAGAGTGGTTACTGGCAGATTGAAGTTGACGAACGTGACCGGGAGAAAACTGCCTTCGTCACTCCCGACGGACTGTACGAATTCAAAGTGATGCCGTTCGGACTTTGTACAGCACCAGCCACCTTCCAGCGCGTCATGGACACCGTGCTGGCAGGTCTGAAATGGCAGAGCTGCCTCGTCTACCTGGACGATGTCGTGGTATTCTCACGAGATTTCGATGAACACCTCAGACGACTTCGAGCCGTGCTTCAAGCCATCAAGACCGCCGGCCTGTCACTCAAGCCAAAAAAGTGTCGGTTCGCCTATGGGGAACTAAAGTTCCTCGGCCACGTCGTGAGCAACAAAGGTGTTCTACCTGACCCCGACAAGACCCGCGCCGTAGCTGCATTTGCGTCGCCGTCCGACGAGAAGGCAGTGAGAAGATTTCTCGAACTCTGTGCCTACTACAGGCGCTTTGTTCGAGACTTCGTCAAACTATCCGCACCGCTGACACACCTCACGAAGGACGCCGTAAAGTTCGAGTGGACAGAAGAGCACACGAGGTCATTCGACGAGCTCAAACGAAGACTCCAGACGCCCCCGATTCTTGGCCACTTCGACCAGTTTGCTGAAACCGAGATACACACCGACGCCAGTAACACCGGCCTGGGTGCGGTACTAGTCCAAATACAGGACGGCGCAGAGCGAGTCATCGCATACGCAAGTCGGACGCTGTCTAACGCGGAGAGGAACTATTCAACTACTGAAAAGGAGTGCCTCGCTGTCGTCTGGGCAATAACAAAGTTTCGCCCATATTTTTATGGAAGTCCTTTTCGCGTGGTCACAGACCACCTCTCCCTTTGCTGGCTGGCGAATCTGAAGGACCCCTCCGGACGCCTCGCCCGGTGGAGCCTACGACTGCAGGAGTTCGACAAGACCGTGGTGTACAAGTCGGGCCAGAAGCACAATGACGCCGACTGCCTGTCGAGGGCCCCAGTCGAGGCCGGTCCTTCCTGCACCAGTGAAGACGACGGTGAGGGTTTCCTCGGCGCTCTGGATGTCAGCGACATAGCAGCACTCCAGCGAGACGACCCTGAGCTACGAGCACTCATTGAGCACCTAGAGGGACAAGAAAGCGCCTTTCCCCGCGGTTTTGTACGAACACTGCCAACCTTCTCCATCCGACAAGGTGTGCTCTACAAGGAGAACTTCAGCGACAACAGCACGGCGTGGCTGTTGGTGGTCCCTTCCAGTCTTCAAGAAGAAATTTTTCAAGCCTGCCACGATGACCCGACGGCGGGACACCTTGGTTACAGCAGGACTCTTGCCAGGATACGCGAAAAGTACTACTGGCCCAAGCTTGCGAAGGCAGTGCACCACTACACCCGATCTTGCCACGAGTGTCAACGACGGAAGAAGCCACCGACAAGACCGGCAGGACTTCTTCTGCCTATTGCGCCGCCATCTGCCTCATTCCAGCAAATCGGTTTGGATTTACTCGGACCTTTCCCACCGTCGACGCAAGGAAACCGATGGATCATCGTCGCAACCGATTATCTCACGCGGCACGCCGAGACAAAAGCCCTTCCATCAGAAACGGCTGTTGAGGTCGCGAAGTTTTTCATCGAGTCCATCGCCCTCCGGCACGGCGCTCCTGAAGTCCTGATCTCAGACCGTGGATCATCATTCACGGCCCAGCTGACGCAAGAAGTCCTTCGTCTCAGCCACACCAGCCATCGCCGCCCCACGGCGTACCACCCGCAGACCAACGGGCTAACGGAGAGATTCAACAAGACCATCGCCGACATGATCTCCATGTACGTCAACGTGGAGCACAAGACATGGGACGAGGTGCTGCCGTACGTCATATTTGCCTACAGCACGGCCGTACAAGAGACCACCGGAGTGACACCCTTTCAACTGGTGCATGGGCGCAAGGTAACGACAATGCTGGACGCTATGTTACCCCACGAACCGACTGTCGACGCAAGCGACAACGCCCAGGTAGTTGCCCAAAGGGCAGAAGAAGTCCGTCAGCTCGACAGACTCTGGATTAAGGCTCAACAACGTGTCGACACTGGCCGCTACAACCTTCGTCGTCGGGACGTCCACTTCCAGCCCGGAGACAGGGTGTGGGTGTGGACACCGACTCGCCGCCGCGGTCTCAGCGAGAAACTCCTGAAACGTTACTTTGGACCTTACAAAGTGCTTCGTCGACTCGGGGATCTGAACTACGAAGTGATGCCCGACGAAACACGGACTTCGTCACGCCGCCCTCCACGACCGGAAGTCGTACACGTCGTGCGATTGAAGCCGTACTACGCTCGATAGGACTGTGGAACTTATGTGTTCCAAATGACTCTTTAGTTTACCGTTCTGTTTTATTTGCTTCGTTTTGTTTTTGGGTTACATCGGGACGATGCACTTTTTAAAGGGAGAAGTAATGCCGCGCGCGCAGCTGGCCAAGTAAGAAGCGTGCGCGTGGCCTAGCGGTTATCGCGCTTGCCTTCCACGCAGAAGGCCAGGGTTCGAATCCTGGCCTTCTGCGTGGAAGGCAAGCGCGATAACCGCTAGGCCACGCGCACGCTTCTTACTTGGCCCTGGCCGCGGCTATACATTTTTGTTGACACCGTAATGTGATGTTCTGGTGAATTCGAGAACCCTCTTGCTGATTCTAGGTTAGCATGTCCTACGCGCCGAACCTTCTACGCCGAACGATCTAGAAACCCACGAAGGTACATAAGGGATTCCGCCAGGCGAGCGGAGTCAGTTTCGCCTCAGCGTTCGAGTGTGCTGCTACGCAGACTCCGACGCCCGCGACGCTCTGTTATTATCTTTGTACCCTTTATTCTTGGCACAAGTTCGCCACATTCAACGTTTATTTCTTCCTGTTTATTTCCTGTTTTTTTTTGGTCACTACCCGTGACAATAATACATCAAACGAAGGCAAACCGGCAGATCTTAATGAACTACTTGACTCTCCCAAACACAATCCTTAAGCCGGGTGTCACGCTGCTTACACACCATACAAAAGACAGTCTGCCTACAGATTTGAAAGCGAGTCACCGTGAGATCCGTGCTTCGAATGTCGCATAGCACTGGGTTCAAGGCGAGCACTTTGCACGCGGCCTTCTAATCACTGATATTCCAGTGGCTCGTAATGGCAGAGACTGTCTTCTTGTATGATGTATGGGCGGTGTGACCCCAGCTTTAAAGAACACTTCGACGTACGTTTTTAAGAATACGTACGGGTTTTCCAAATAGAAGAACAGTTCATGAAAAAACACATTCCATATCTCAGAACACTGTAGCCCATTACATGAACAAGAACCTTTCTAACAAAAGGAAAGGTAAAACAGTTTTGGAATTGTACAAAAGAGATGAAAAACTTTAACGGTTTTTTTACAAATTTGTGCAAATTCTATGATAAATTGCGACCAGAGTGTCATGTGTTTTTTTGTTTTTTTTTTCGAAAAAGTAAACTACGCATATTCGAACGCTCAAAGGTAGTACTAGAGATCCGAACCCGATGCCGAATTTTGAGCACTAACCGTTATCTTATTCAAGTTATAAGTGACGTTCTAAACATTTAAATGGAAAAATGGCGGCATGGAGCTCTACGGGGTAAGAAACCAAAAAGGGGCAAAAATTAGCCCCATTTTTTTATTTAAATTTTCAGAAAATCACATAAATTTCGAATAAGGTATCGGTTCGTGCTAAAACTTAGGCATCTGTTTCAGACTTCTAAAACGAGACTTCCCGCTTCGCTACCGATGAAGTTTCTTAAAAATACACCCCAATTCGTCCTCCTTTGTCGTTTTTACGCATTAAAAATATCCTGTAAAGCAAGGAAAGTGGAAATACCCTGTGGAATAATGACTAACATTAACTTCTGTAAATGAAAAGAAAAGCGCCAACAGTAATAAAGAGAGTGTTGGCGATTACTTCGAACTGGTCCCGGTATTTTCTAAGACCACGAATATTAATGTGGGCAATGGTAACTTTGCCTCCAGGTATAGAAAAAAACATTTTAATACAGGTATCAAAGTTTGAAAAAATAAAAGAACGACAATCTTGGCACAATATCTTAAGTCATGTTATTGAAATCGGAAGCACACGAGATTCAGAGGGCCTCAGCGCACTGCGCCTTTCTGACAAAATCCTGCCGCTCCTGAGCCATACAAATTTGAAGATTTTTTTCCCCCTCGAGATTTGATCTTTCAGAACAGCTTGCTGTTAGGTCTAGTGAGATTTTAATTGAAGTACAACGCAGCAGATCCGCTAGAATTGCCTGCCCATTAACCACAGCCATTTATCCCGCACGGCCGGCGATGATAATCTGACAAAAACAGTAGGTGTTTTCTCATGCCTCGGTGGTAAGTGGTGAATGGCAGCTATATTATTATTTGTGCGGCCACAAGTTCCTAGTTTTTTTTTTTCTTCACATCAGCAATGACTGCTTACATGTCTTCGTTTGGTGCAACAGGCAGTTCGTTGATTTCAAAGTTTGGTATATGCAATTTTACTGTTCAGCGTCATTCATTTCTGAATGCAAGCGGCTAATCACTGTTGCCTGTTGAGATAATGTTTGCTCATGAGATGTGAGCTTTTTTCAAGTACCTTAGTTTCCTAGGAGTTTACTTCCCAAAAAACCATAAGCTTGCTGTATTGGCATTGAGATGAATTGCACCGATGCCAGTAGTTCCGTTGTCGTGGCTTGAAGGTTCTGAATGCTCAGTACAGGTTTGCGAGGCAGGACCGAAATGTTATGGATGTTAGACTTAACATCTAGGACTAGTGTCAGATTTTTTTAAAGCAAGTTAATCTCTGAGAGAGATCTGGGGATTCACCTTGCGTCAGAAATTAGGACCAAGGGCCTCCGCGACACGTGCTCAAGCGCCACTTCTCTTGCTTCGATGCCTCCCTTGTAGTGAACGTAGTTTCAGCAGTGCAGGAGCCTTGCTCACAAAAGTGATAACATACATTGCATTAATAGCAGGAAACTCACTTGCCATCGTGTGGTGGGAAGTATCCACAAAAACAACATTTGTCAGGCATAACACGACGTGGAAGATTCAAGCAGCAGGTAAAACAGTCAAAAGCTACAGTCAGCGGCAGAAGAAAATGATGAATAGGACGGGAGTGCAAGATCGGTTACATTGCTCTCACCTGCCAACATGATGAGCAACAGTCAGCACTGGACGGAATACTGCCGCCGACTGCAGGTCCGTAAGGGGGGAGAGGGGGGATTGTGAAGTGGGGAGGGCAGGGTTAGCTTTGCCGAAAGGGCAAGCGTTGTTCCGCCTTGGGCGTAGGGAGGGGTAAGGGATGGGGTTTAGGTGAGGAGAGAGGGACAAAAGAAACCGGTAGCTTTCATGTCGCAATCAGCATCATGGCTTGTCCGGACTGAACTGATGGGACTTAGCGAAAGAACAGGGGGAGACGTCATAGGTGCTTGGCGAGGCCGGTCTCTCACAGGAAACGTAGTAGGAGGGTCTGTACGATCCGTCTTCTATGTCTGGGACCTTCAGGGTAAACCACGTCCGGTGCTGCTGTCTGTTTGATATTTTGTGAGGATAGGGCGGAAAGAAACTTTATCCGAGTTCCAGTTGTGTAGGGGGCATCCCCAGATACATGCACCTCGTCCTATGGTGACCGCACACCACTATCAGAGAGGAGTGTCTCTATGCCCAAACCGGCGGAGGAGCCTCTTTGTATACTCACTTCCTGTCCTCAGCCGGAAAAGCAGCGTCGCGTCGGGCCTTTTTAACCCTTGAATAAGGCAAGGCGGCCGCTTTGAGCCGCCCCAATGGGAGAGGTCAGAGCAGAAGGCCCGAACGGCTTGCTGGCAGCGCCTTGGATCAAAAGGCGCCCTGAGCGTAGCAGTGAGGTCGTGTGCACGTAAGGCTATGAGGTCCACGATCTCTTTACCTCGAAGGCCCACATGAGAGGAGACCCAATGAAGAGAGGTTGAGTGTCCAAGTTCTTCGAGCTGGACGGCTGCCCGTCTCATCTTGTCGACTGTGGGGCATGGGCCTGGCTTGAATATAAGCTGAATGCTTCCGAGGGAGTCTGTGATGACAATGATTGATTGAGGAGGTAAGGACTTCGTCGCAGCCAGGGCTTCCGTGATCGCCAGAAGCTTGGTGGCCGTGACCGACACCATATCGGTAGTGCGGGCACTCCAGTCCTTTTGCAAGGCCGGGATGTGAAAAGCTGCTGTGCTGCTTTGCCGAACCCTGTTCACCGATCCGTCCGTGTATAAGTGAAGATTCCGAGTGAACCTTGCGGCGAGTTGTTTTTCAGCAACTGCCTTGAGAATAGGAAAAGGCGTGTTGGCGTTCTTGCGAACGCCGGGTAGGGATTCTACTAGATGCAGGCCTGCCTCCCAGGGGGATGTCGTGCCGTGCGGGTGGGATCACTGAGGAAGTTCCCATACAAGTTCAAGAAGGGTCTAGGCACCGCGGCTGAGCTTAGACTGAGTGCGTGGCTTTAGCCTCTTGATCAGGGTCTGGTCCGAGTGGGTCTCGCCTGGGTGGATGATCTGCAGCGAAAGTCGTTTGGAGGCTTGAAGGTACAAAGGAAGCGACCGGGCCTCCTCGTATACTCTCTCATTTCTTGCGCTTCTGGGACCGCCTAGCGAGGTTCGCAGGCCTGCACATTGCAGTCGTTCAAGTTTCTCGTCCCGGCTGGGAAGAAGGTCCATGTAAGGCAAGCTGTACAAAAATCGCCTCACCACCAATGAAGAGTGAAGGGTTAGCATGAATCGGGGAAAGTTTCCCGAATTCTGCCCTCGAACCTGTGGCACGGCGATCCGGGAAGAGATGGTGGATACCGTCTAGGCCTTTACCTGGTGATGCCACATGCAGCGATTCTCGAGTGTAATGCCAAAAAGCGTTGTGTTTATACAAGGCGTGGGGGCTGGGAACTTAATTTCCTGAAATTGGCGACTCATTCCCGGGAGACGTATGGACGTAAATTCAAAGATTTTGGCCCTTAAGAAATGTCAGGATCTTGTTTATGTCAGATTGCATTATGACCCTTAAAGTCAGATGCAGGAAGCCAGTGACCCAAATGCATAAGTCATCCGCGTCATGGATATTCCGATCGGGATTCTTGAGTTGGGTAGAGCGCCAGGGATACCTGCGATGGCGATGTTAAAAAGTAGAGGTGACAGGACGCTGACCTGTGGTAGACCGCGATGCACAGGTCTAGACTGGCTGAGTGTGCTGCTCAGTTTGACTTTGATCGAACGGTTCGAAAAGGAACCCTCAAGGGAGCCCTGAACTCTTACCGCGACACCCCATAAGGTTAGTTGGGTCAAAACTGATGCCGGTGTAGGTACGCGCTACGTGACTCTTTAATACTCTATCTACAATATTTTACAATATTTACATTAGATGTGCGGAATCCATGAACGGTAGCTGCGATCACAGAGAGCTTATTATGTCACGCCGGTCCTTCCGTCTCTCGAGCTCGTTCTGGTCCCGCGGCACGCGCTTGTCCTTCTTGTCTTCTATGCGCACCGTGCAAATGGAGCTCCCCCCCTAGAAGAGAAGCGTAGTCCGGACGAGCTTCGAGATGGTGTGCGGGTTGGGCAGCGGGAGGGTTTGGAAATCGGACGGTTTTTGGTCTGGTCGTTGACGTGATGACTGGTTGTGCTGCGCATCGTTTATCGGCCGCGCTTGTATCGAGATAGGCGGGTTTGAGACGAGCCACTGAGACATTTTCTTCTCTATTGTTAATTTGCAGCGTAAAGTACTTAGGATGTCGTCGGAGTACCTTGAAGGGGCCGTCATAAGGTGGTTGTAGCGGTTTTCACACCGCGTCATGTCGTACGAGGACGTGCGAACAGGTATAGAGGTCTGGGCTTATAAACACTTTAGCGGTGGCTTGCTTGCGGTCTACCGAAGGTCTGAGTTGTTGCATTGTTGTGAAGGCGAGATGCGTAATCCATAATGTCCGGTATTTCGAGCTGTTCGGAAAGGTGAATTAACTCGCCTGGCAGTCGAAGAGGCATGCCGTATACCAGTTCAGCAGCGCTACATCCGATATCGGCTTTGAAAGCGGCTCTAATGCCCAGTAGGACAAGAGGCAAAATTTCAGTCCATCCTGAAGCCGACCCACTAGCCTTTAGAGATGCTTTGAGCTGGCGATGAAATCTCTCGACTAATCCGTTGGATGTAGGATGATAGGCAGTGGTACTGATGTGAGTGACTCCCAGAAGCTGAGACAACTTTCTGAAGAGAACTGACTGAAATTGGTCGTCCTCGATCTGTCGTCACCGTTGCTGGTACCCCAAACTGGCTGATCCACATGTGTACAAATGCATGCGAGACTGTTTCTGCAGAAATGTTTTCGATTGGTATGGCCTCTGGCCATCGAGTAAAACGATCTATGCAGGTTAAAAGGTGCCGCTGACCGTGGCATAGCGGTAGGGGACCCACTATGTCCAAATGAACTTTCTCGAAACGGGCGGCAGGTGGATTGAAAGTTCCTAATGGTGTCACGGTATGGCGTTGTATCTGACTTTTTGGCAAGAAAGACATTCTTTAGCCCATTTGCGCACGTCGGTGTTGATGCCCGGCCAGATAAACCTTGAAGTGAGGAGTTTCTGCTTAGCGCGTATTGATCGCAGCTACCGTTCATGGATTCCGCACATCTAATGTAAATATTGTAAAATATTGTTGATAGAGTACTAAAGAGTCAAGTAGCGCGTACCTACACCGGTATTACATTGTCGAAGTCGGCCTGAATGTCAAAGAACGCTGCCACGGTAGACTTCCGGTTAGCTGCAGCGTGCTGCATCGCACTGACGATGTTCAGGATGCTGTCTTGAGCGGAAACACGGAACCTGAACCCTGTTATGGTTAACGGGAGGGGGCAGTGTTCTTCCACACAGATCAAGCGGGCGTGTACCAGCCGCTCGAAGAGCTTGGCAACACATGAAAGGAGTAAAACCGGCCGGTCTTGAGTACGGGGGACACCCATGCCCGCCGATAAACCGCTGAAACATCATATGAGGCCCAGATGTCATCGAACCACGCTTGAATTTCCTGGTAGCGTGAGCCAGGCAGATTCTGCAGCATTTGAGATGTGACGCCGTCTTGTCCCGGTGCCCCTCGTAGCTTGCATGCTCTCAGAGTAAATCTGAGTTCAGATTCCGTGAAAGTGGGCATCCATGAAGAATGGCGTCTTATCCACACGGCAGCCCGGGTTTGGATGGGAAACGGCGGCAGCATATAGAGTGGCAAAGTCTTCAGCCAGGGCCATTAATAACTTTCCCGTGCTGAGGGCCAACGAAGCGAGTGATAGACTGAACTTCCTTTTCCCAGGCAAACTGTCCATAAGTCTCCAGACACGGCGGGCTGGTCTGGTTGGATCCATCAAAAAGCATATCGTATTCCACTACCGCTTGCCGAATGTTTTGGCGTAGCATCGGAGGGCAGCGTCAATCCTGTGGAAGAGGGTTTCGAGGGCCACGCCACCATTACGTCGCAGGAGCCACTGGACCCGCCGTCTTTCTGCACAAAGTTTTAGGAGGGTCAGGTTGGGGGCAGAAAAGGGTGCAGAAAAGGATGTAGGCACGGTTTTTTTTATGGTGGCTTCCTTCGCAGCGTTGCGGATGGCCTCCAGGAGGGGTGTTGTAGAACGCACAATGCTGTCCCGGAACGGGTTCAAGGAAATAACTGAAACCTCGTTGACCCCAGGACGTTGAAGGCCCATTGTGTCGGCTGCAACCTGCCATTACAGTGTGATCTCCGGTGAGTGAGCTGTAACGCCAATGGCACTGAAGGTACTGGGGGGGCCGGAATAAAGTCGGAGAACCGTCGTTGGCCACAACAAGGTTGTGTTCCGCAAAAAGATCTGCCTGACTCCTGTCCCTTGCGTCCTCTCTGGTGTCTCCCTATAGATCATAATGACCGTTCCAGCCTTCACAGATCAAGAGCGGATCGGGAAGCCTGGTGCAGAGGAAATCCACTAAACCGGCGACCTCCGCGGCGCCTCCTCCTGGGCAGACATAAAGTGAGATAACAGTGAGGCGCCGCCCTTTGATCTCAGCACGCACTGCAACCAGGTCCAGGTTATCTGTGCATATGCCGACGACATCCACGGTGTGGTGGGGAATAGCTTTCTTGGTATATTGGTAAATGGGGCAGTGCTGCCGTTCGGAAAGCTTGGCATGGAAGGATTTTTATAAGCGAAGTAACCAGAAATGCTGCTATTTCCTGGGAGACCAACCTCAGACAGAGCAAGGATAAGAATCTTAAATTGTTGTAAATAGATGGACAACTCTGTCCAGTCAGCAATCCGGCATAGTTCGACTGTAGAACCACATAGGTCTGTCGACGCCCTCTAGGAGGGGACCGACGCACCGAGAGAGGCATCAGCGGGGCTAAGGATACCTCTGCAGACGAAATTCGGACCAGCGCCCTTCGATGCCCTCGAGCGCTAGGACGGCTTCGACGAACTTTCGGAACGAGGACGCTGGCAGGATGTGCATTAGGTCGTGCAAAGCGGCGAAGATCATGGTTGCAATGAACTTGAAAGGGTGCGACGAGAGAGTGACGAGAGGGCGACGAGAGGGGGGCTTCCATGCGGCCTGCGGATGGTGGTACAGCTACGCATCGAATGACGCGGCCATTCGATGACTTCGAGATTTTGACAGTTGCTGCCCAAGTCAGCATGAATCGGGTGGAGCTTTCCCAGTTGGTGTCGGAGGTTGTGTGGCTGGTACCGGGAGCAGAGTCGGTTCCTTGGCAGGTAGAGGGAGGCACAACGGGCGCTTGAGTGTCGGTCGGGGAAGGACGCGTGTCTGAGGGTACACTCTTGTTTGAGGAAGTGCTACCGTGCGCATTGCGTGACTTGCTGTCTGGCTTGGCAGACGAGGACTGGCGAAGTGCTTCGCGAACATTCTGGAAAGTCTTATCTGGGACAAAGAAAAAAGAAGTTGAGTGTATATCTTTTGGCGGCTGCCAAGTAACTGATCCTAAAGAGATTGCGGTAGTGTTTAATCGTACTTTCAGTCTGTTTTTAGTGTTCAAAGGCCAAGGGCAGACAATGAAGCAAGTGAGTCACGCTCGATGATGTGGGAGCTCTGTTTGAGTCAGGAGGGTATCTTTAACCTTTTGCTTAATCTGGATATTAAGAAAGCAAGTAGACCAGATAACATACCGTCGGCATTTCTTAGGCGTTACGCCGAGTGGATGTTCCGTTACTTGTACAGTATTTTTGACCTGTCATTGCGAAAAAGGACCCTTCCATCTGACTGGCGTGGTGCACGCGTTGTGCCGGTATTGAAAAGTGGGGATGCACAAAGTGTGTGTAATTACAGGCCAATATCGCTTACTTCCGTTAGCTGTACAATGCTCGAGCATATTATTAGCAACCATATTACGGACTATTTGGAAACCAATAATTTGCTCACTAGTGCACAGCATGGCTTTCGGCATGGGCTGTCGACGGTCACCCAACTGGTTACAGTATTTCACGACTTCGCGCTAGCAATTAATAAAAGAAAGCAGCTTGGCGCCATTTTTTTAGATTTCGCAAAGGCGTTTGATAAAGTACCGCATAACAAACTCTTACAAAAACTCTACGCAATAGGAATGAGAAGCAGCCTAGTAGAATTCATTCATTCATATCTTACAAATCGGTCCCAATTTGTAGAAATTAACCACCACTCTTCAGGTCCCTTGCCGGTCACATCGGGCGTCCCGCAAAGGTCAGTTCTCCGGACCCATTTCATTTCTTATTTATATAAATGACATTGTTGAACCTGCGGGTGAAGGGGTTAATATACGGCTTTTTGCTGATGATTCTGTGGTCTATAAAGAAATAGAAACCAGTGAAGATCAAATTAAACTGAACGGAACTCTTCAAAACATATTCCAGTGGTGCGAGGAGTGGCAGATGGCATTAAATTTGAATAAATGTACAGTGCTCCGAGTAACAAACAAAAAGACAGTAAAAACATTTCCTTACTCAATTGGCAGTGTTAGGCTTGGGGAATCAACGCAAGTAAAATACCTTGGTGTGACAATTACTAAAAACTTGAGTTGGGACGCTCACATTTCCAATGTGTGCTCCACTGCACTCAAGACTCTGTAGTCTCTAAGAAGGAAGCTACCGTTAGCCCCGCCCTCTATTAAACTTAGCGCTTATAGAACATTAGTAAGGCCACATTTAGAGTACGCGTGAGTGCTTTGGGACCCATACACACAAAGGAACACCGAAGAACTAGAAAAAATACAAAAACTAGCAGCAAAATTTGTTTGCAATAAATTCCGGCGATTAGACAGTCCATCACAAATGTGAGACACACCTCAATCAGATTATCTTCATTTACGTCGAAAACACTTGAGACTCAAGTTGTTATCTTTATTTTACCATGGACACCTGAAGGTTGACGTTTCCCCCTACCTAACACCTGTTTTACGTCGTGACACGCGATTCAATCACGGTAGATTACTGGAACCATATCGCAGCAACAATAACACCCTTTCAAAAACTCATTTTTTTCCAAAAACAATAACTGATTGGAATGAAGTCCATAAAGAGATCGTCGACAGCTCATCGCCGGATGACTTTCTTGAACATCTACGAGCTCTACAAGCCTGACAGTTTGATTTGATTTTTTTTTTTTTGCTATTTTTTTGGTGTCGAGTGTTGTTTCATTGTATTAAAGTTTTATCTTTTTCATTATGTTCTGAACTATGTATTACACGTCCACCCCTGCCGGGGCCCTAGCGGGGCCTGCAGTATTGTTAAATAAATACATAAATAAATAAAAAAAGTCGCGTGGTTTTCTGAGCGGTAACGCGAGATGCCGATTTCTCGACGTCGGGTTGGGCAGGACGGTGACAAGGCCTCATTGCCGTGACGGCAGTTGGTACACTTTGGCTCGGAGGATATTCCACATGCCATCATGTGAGACGCCGTGTCGTGCGCATACCTGGGGACGATTGCAGTCGGCGGTTATATGTCCGTAACGGTGGCACTGGCGACACCGCAGGGATTTCACCTTGAAAGGAAAGACCAGGGTTCACACTAGTCCGAAGAGGAGGTAGTCAGGTCACGTCTTTCCGAAGAAGACAATCTTCACAAGATTTGACTTTTTCCCAAGTCGCCGCACGTCCCAGATTTTGATTGAAGTTCGTATCTGGTTCCGGATGTCAGCGTCAGAAAGCTCGATTCCCACATCTCTGGTCAACCCAGTTCAGGAGTTCGGGGGTCTGGGAAAAAAAGCTCGGACAGGAGTGGTGCAGAGTGCCTTGAGGGTCAGGAGAAGTCCTTTGAACCTGGGTGTCCGTGCTGCCACCGCAAATAAGGTCTTTACCGTGTCGACTCGGACTTCTTTGGCGGTTCCATGCGCAGCACATTCGATGTACTTCGTCAGCTTGGATGGGCTAAGTGACGCAACCGAGTCGGAGCGTGTGGGCGCGAACAAGACGGTGAATCCCTCTTCTAGGTGCCTGTGGCTTGTAGTCCCGGACGTACCTGAGCAATCGTTTTTACGTCGTCACTTCGTGCCTCGCGATTCTCTCTAGTCTTGGGACATATCAAAGTCGTCCATATCAGAAATGCCATCTTTGTAGGTAGAGTCGTCCTCGAAAGATCCGCTACCTCATGGGCTTGTCGGGGAAAGGGGAGGGTCCCCGACGTCGCGCGCTGCGACTCTGGATGGTTGGTGGGTTTGTCGACTTGGGACGAAAATTGCCCGGCAGACATCCCGTTTTCTACAAGGGGACTGTGAATGGCTCTGCACGAGCGTCCAGCGGCGCTTGCGTGCGGTTGACCGGGTACGGTTGGCCGTCGCCCAGGAGGCCCCAGATAAAAGGCTGAATATTGATAAACATTTACACTTGTAGTAGTGAAGCATTTGGCGCTAGGCGTAACAGCAGGCGCAACCCAACGTGCTTCCACGGCCATGCGGTCGAAAAAAACTAATCGATTCTCCGCACCAACGACAAGCTTTGAGTGACTGATGAAACACTCCTGCAGGTCCGCGTTTACTTCGAACCACACAGGGCCGCTTTGCGTTATCCAGTCTCCACATGTGTACACAGTTTCTCTAGACCAATACATCACAGTCTGTGTTACCACTGCCTTTGCCACGTTAGTACGGCAAAAGGACGACTTTTTTTACTTTTTCCCTAACAAATAACGACCTGCCTGTACGCCGTTGGCTACTCCGTACTCCAAAACCCTTAATAATATAAACTCGTCCAACCTGCTTCTTAGTGTTATGATGGGAAAAATATGTATATGAAAAGACTGACAGGTCGCTCTAGGAAGTTTGTCTTTAGCCATTTACAAATACACTGCTGAATAAAAACTGCCTGCAGTGAACTCTCCATCTTTCCAATAAACTTTTTTTTTCTTTTATCGAAAATTTTCGAACACATTAGACGCACAGTCAAGGCAGCACCGGGACTTAAATGCAACCTAATTCACGAAAGTGGCTAAAATGTTGCTTGTTAGAAAACTATCACTCAATGCGTGCAACAATTCAGAAACAATAAACGGCTAAAAACAAAAACAAAAAAACGTCCCCTGTTTTTTTTTTTTTTTTATATAATAAATTTGTAAACTTGCTTCGATCGATGTTAAATCTTGGATGCAAGTTTCATGTTAGACTATCCCCTCATCTCCTCACCCCCCACAAATAAATAAGACGGGGTTGTTACCGCGGCTAAGCTTAAAAAATAATCAAAACAACCGAGAACTAAACAACAAGACGCACGGTTGCAGGTTTCCAAGCCTCAATGCCTATCGGGTCTAGGAACACCTGTGTGTATCCATCGATCAGATCCCCGACGCCCAAGCTGCCAGACCGAAGCCTACGTGCCTCTTTGCTCGCCCCCCCCCCCCCCCCCCCCCCCCCCTTCCATGTTCCTACCTTCTTCCCCCCTGCTCACGTGCCGCAGGAGATATAACACGTATCCGGGACGACGTCGACCCCGGGGAAGCGCTGGGAACGGCTTGTTAGGGAACCCCCAAAAGAAAAAAAGAACGCTTCTTGCAACGAACACGGTGTGTTGTATGTTAGCTTGCAGAATAACCGATGGTTGGGCCTGCGGTTGTGTATCATTACTGCGTGATGCACTTTAGAGACCACAAGCCAGCAGTCGTACTGCACTGACGAAATTTCTCATCTTCAACGTGAACCCGTGTCCAGCCTCACACTGCCTAAACACTCACGTCTAATTTGCTTTTTTTTTTTCTCTCTCTCTTTTCTTTTTTTAACAAAATAAGGTGTGTTATTTGTAACACAAATGCACGTTCTTTCAGTATTGAAACAAAATCAGAATTATCACTCCTGTGAAGATTTTGAGATATTTTATTTCAGATAGACGATAGGTCAAAAAGATCATGTAAAATATGTTTTAAAAAGTCTGAAGTGAGCTTACCTCTGGCGGCGCAAATAAAATACAATCGCCTGTTGTTGTGGTTTTCTTTACTCGAATGTCTTGTACTTTCTTTGACACCCCCAATAACTACGAGTAGGAACACCGGCCAAAGTAACGTATCAACGCAGTCACGACTAGCGGCACTTTGGGCGTAGACCACGATCGCAAGAAAAAATCAACACGTGCTCACTGTCCAAAGGTATCTTTAGTGCATTTCTTTAGAGCCTGTGGTGCTTGGTACGTACATTGCATTGACCGTGCCGCAAAGCCAGATTGTCTACAGTCGTGGACAATGTAAGGCGGAACGACCAAGCGACGACCGAAATGTGCCGGTGGCACTGCTTCGGCGCGAGAAGTGTACTTACTATCAACGAGAGATGGAGTGTCCATGAAAGTGCGGTGGCCACTGCATCTGACTCAAGGGGTGTCCAAACAGCATACTCCAGAACGCGCAAAGCAACGCTTCTGGCTCCCACAGGAAGCTTTTCATGGCATATCACAAGAAGTGAACAGTGCACGCGCATAGATTTTATCGGCGCCAAGGAAACTCACCATTGAAACCTAGATCGCTGGCGTCCACCGAGACCGAGCTAAATACGATAACAGCGCCACCCTTTAGCGACGAGTGGAAACATGAAAATTGCTTTATATGGATACTACTAGAGTCACTGAATGTTCCCAGAGTGTCGGCACCTCCAGGCTCGAGGTGCCAAGATGGCGGCTCAATCTTTTTACTTTACTGTGGTCACCATGAGCATTTAGAAAGCATATTTTTGCGTAAAAACAAACGGAAAAAAAGCTCTTTTTGTAGGGAATTTTATTGGAGATTAGTACAAAATGACAGCAGAGTGATGCTTGCATAAACGTTTAGTTTACAAGGTTTTGCGGCACAATTAATATATATATATATTTTACAGTTATGTTTCACTGGTGGCCTCAGTAGCGCGTCCCGACCTGGGTGCCTCTTAACTTCGATAATCAATTGCGGCGCGTCCGTTTGGGAGACCGGGGTTGGCAGCTGCGTCTCCGGTCCGTTCCGCGGGTCTGGTGTTCCCTGGTGTGTCGCCCGTCTCTCCAGCGTTGTGAGAGACACATCGTCATGGCTACTGCGTCAGCGCCGCATTGCCCCCCACCGAAGGCTCGCGCCTTTGGCGTTGTCGTGCCTTTGCGCATTTCGCCGGGCGATCTCGTCCATGCAGTCGCCGACGTTGTCAGACTTCCTGAGTTCTATTCAGCGCAGCCCCTTGGTGCGCAAAGTTTTGAGATCGTCATCAACAGCCATTCCGCCGCCACCAAGCTCAATGAAGCCGGCGTCGTCACCGTCGCTTCTGCCAAAGTCCCCATCGTTCCAGCCGGACCGCAGGTGACGAACGTCACTTGCAAGTTCCTGCCCACCTATGTCCGCAATGACCTCCTGGTCCAAGTCCTGTCCGCTCACGGGAAGGTCCTGGAAATCACGCATGCAACGTACCATAGCACACATTATGTATAATTTTAATGCAATTAAATGCAAAGGGGCAAGCGAGCTGGACAATAATGATGAAAATAATCCCTGGAGAAGGGGAACAAGAGGGACAAGGGACAAACATAAATCTCCAAACACAGCTAGGTAACTGGTGAGCGACCGAAAAAATCCGCCTGGTCCGGGTATAGAGAGGTCCCGGGTTCGATACCCGGACCAGGCGGATTTTTTCGGTCGCTCACCAGTTACCTAGCTGTGTTTGGAGATTTATGTTTGTCCCTTGTCCCTCTTGTTCCCCTTCTCCAGGGATTATTTTCATCGTGTATAATTTGTTACCCAAGCATACATGTTACTCCCGCTACACGGGGATCATCGCATTCTATATAATAAAAATAAACATCGCTACTTTATTTTTCGGCAGCGTTTGTAAACAACCCTTAGAAAGTTCCCACTGGGTGGTGAAGAACCATTCGTACCTTCTCGTCGCTACAGTTTGTTGCAACCTAAGGTATGCAGAAGAGGCACACTGAAAGGTGCCATGAGGAGGTTTCTGAGATTGCCTCACTCTACGGGCTCTAAGCATCCTAGAAATCTATAAATTATGACGATTCGCGGCCGATTTTCCTATTAAAAAAAACATTAAAAAAAAACACACTGAGGTCATTTCAGGCGACATGTGACCATTGAAAATGCAACAATTCTTTGAGATTGCAAACGCTGTTATTACAAAATGTGTGTGCTTTTGTGTACGGTTAAAGCAAAAAAGAGTAGTTAAAATTATTTCTTGCGGAGAGGCAAGATAATACTGCAATAATCGTCTCAAAAACAGCGCACTATTTTTTTTTTTTTTTCGCGGGTGTGATGTGGGTTTGGCTGTCAGCTCTTGAGCGCGCACTCGCCGGGTTGCTTCGTAATCCGGGCTGAATGGGCAACGAACCACGCAAATTTGAGATATCACACCGCGGTTCCAGCGGTCGCAGGCGCGAGGACCCTCCGCTTGCTATTTGCTGACAGTGGTCCTGGTTTCGAAACATGCTCCTCCCATCGCAACAAAATGACCTCGGTGTGTTTCGATATTTGATTTATTTTTTTAATGGGAAAATCGGCCGCGTATGGTCAATTTATAGATTTCTAGGATGTTTAGAGCAAGCAGAGTGAGTTATCATTATATTTAGGCAATCTCAGAAACCTCCTCAGGACACCTTGAAGGGAGAAGCAGAACTATAGCCCTATATCGTGACGTTTTGCATTGCCTAATATCACAAATGAGACTACGTTTTTTTTTTTTTTAGTTTAAATATAAGTTTAGGCATCGTCATTCGCTGAGCTGCCTCCCTAAGTTGAGGTGACAGTCTCTCCGAGTGTTGTGCGGGAAAGTAGACGCACGGGCTTTTTTTTAGAGTGCATGCAGGTACGGCGCGCTGTTGTCAGGCGAGATCATGCTTAGTCAGATGGCACTCCACTGCAATCTTGTCCGCGCAGTAGCGTCACAAGGGGCGTGCAGGGGAGGGGGGGGGGGGGGGGGTAGGTGGGCAAGGAGCCTGGGGGGTGGGGTGTGTAGCCGCGGGCCACCACCCCGGGTGCCGCTTACTCTAGTGACGCCACCGTGTCCGCGTGCTATCTCTTGATAGTTATTATCGCGTCGCAGCCCTACAGCAGGTGTCTTCCATTTCACTCGTCGCTTGGTCGTTTCAGCCTACATTGACCACGTGTGTAAAAAGCGAAACACATTTAACATGTAAAAAGAAAAAAAATATATATATTTACATTTTAGAGGTGGCCGTGTGGTTTATTGAGCATATCCAAGACTCCCATTTAGGGGGTAAACTTTTGTGCTCGTCAATACCCCCCCGAAGCCAAATTCAAAAAAGCATCAATGTTGTGTTTCCGCCAACAATGTCGCGCAGTTTACTCTTGTGCGTATTGCTGATTTAGGTGGTTCTGGGTCTCTACACGATGCGCTGCTCAGTTACGAGGAGAACAATGTTGGATATACTTTACATATGGTATCAAGACACATACACGCTTCCTTCTAGAGAATATACTTCAAATCTAGCCACATCTTGTATTTCATTTATTTGTTTCGCGGGTTCACCATGGCTTCACCGCGTAGGGGGCAGGGATAGAGGCGAGGTGCCCGACAGTCTCTGCGCTCTAAAGTACTATGGCGGATATCCGACACTGGGAAAATGAATCAAAACGGTATTGAGAAACGTTTCGTTGAGTTTCATTGGTCTCGGTTATCAGTTATGAACATATACCAGCTTGCCTGTATGATCAGTTTAGCTTCAGCATCTTACAGGACGCAGGAAACACGAAAAAGGGGTGAGGCACGAGAACGCGGCTCTGTAAAACCGCGTTCAATTAGATGTTTTTCTTGTTGCTCTTTTATCATCAAAGTGATATCAGTAGTATTTATAGATTCAAACTTCGAGCGGAGTGTTCTTTGGGAGGAGTGAATGCTAGCATCTGAGACAAAAGCTTAGACAACTTTCTACCGAAGGGGCGATAATATTCCCTGGAGAAGGGGAACAACCCTACTGGAAAAACCAGTACAACTTTTCGCTATCTGGGTTATGGATTTGGAAATCAAACTGAATTCTGTTTGGATTTTAGGTTGTCGGAAATTATTCCTTTGTTCACAATCTGGATTTTCCAGAAAGAATTTCAGTTAGATTTCCAGTTCCATAATCCATATTGTGAAACGTTATACTGCTTTTTTTTCCGGTAGGGAAGGGGAAGAAAGGACAAACACTAATCTCCAAACACAACTAGGTGACTGGTAGGCGAGCGAAAAAGTTCACCTGGTCCTGGTATCGAACCAGGAACCTCTCCCTTTCCAGTGGGGCGCTCTACCAACTGAGATAACCAGGGGTTACACGACTGTGGAACAAACGGGTTTTATCAGCTGTCACCAGCCTAGCACCAGTAAGGGTGAACGGCCTTCATTTTAAGGTTATGATGATAAAGCAATAAATGCAAAGGTGCAAGCGAGCTGGACAATAATTCTTGTTCAGCTCGCTTGCTCCTTTGCATTAATGGAATAATAGACAGACGTATCCTTTAACATTTACCACTCGCGTTGCTTGACCCCATTTGTCCCAGGGTGTCAAATAAAGAGTGCATATACATATTTTTTTAATAATATTTATTGACATACTTCACTGCCACATGTCTCACTTGAGGGAAATCCAACAAAACTCAAATTAAACATCCATCGTATCCTTATTAATGGTGCGTCTGAAAAAAGGCTGGCGTCTCGGGCCAGCGTGTGTCCCACATTTTAACGACACAGGAACAACAGATATGAGAGTAGACCTTGACACACCAAGGCGTGTACGAAAGAAACAAACACGTACGTCTGATTAAGCCCGGTTTGCGCGACAGCAACACAGTGCACGGAAGAAAACACAGACATAATACACTGTGCATGTATGTGGACTTTGTTCTCTTAAACCAAAGCAAGTTAACGACATCAATCGGAAGACATCTCGAGATATGAGAATGAAAATAAAATGACTAGCTTAATTTAGATTACACTAACAAGCTTCACTTCGCCTCTGTTACAATTCTGCTAGCGTAGAGATAGGCAAACAATTACTGTTTTGAAGCGAAAAAAAAAAACAGTGGTTAAAAATAAAACTAAAAAGGTTCGGTACTTAACTACCCAACTGCTTCGAAATCTCTCGACTCTTATTTTGATGCGAAGACATTCCACCTGTCTTCTCTTTCGATGGTCTTACAAAAGACGAGGTCAACTCACCTCGTATACGTTTTTTGTCTAATAAAATAAGGTGAGAAAAACAAAACAAAGACTACCGACTTCAGGAGACCTCGGGTCAAGCCACTGGTGAATTGTCGGGCAGTTCGTCTTACCACGAAGAAAACAAAACGGGTCTAGCAAACGCTCACGTGGCTGATAAGACGGGTACCAATGGCTCGAATAAAGAGGCAGCTTGGTACGGGGACGACACAGGACACCATCAAGGAACGGTTTAGGTGTGATATGACGGGGAGATTCTTGAAAGCGATTATGAGTGATATGTCTACCTCGTGCTGTACAAGCGCCGCGGTCTCGGGGCCTGCCAAAGCTGCAGCAAGGCCCAAGTTGCACGAAAGTGGTGACACATCAAGAGACGTGGATGTACAAAACGTACTTACGGTATGGTTCTACGCCACGCGAGTTTCTCTCTATATCCCTTTCTCTTGAAAATGTTTTATCGAAGGTGTGTATGTTCACCACGGCGCTACTTCCGTAACTTGTTACAAAACTGGAGTATGTGGAGTACAAGCGACGGATTATGTTGTTCCGTTCGATATACGATGACTTGAATGAGTAATCTGCAACGACTGTCGGCTTTAGATCGCCTCTTCCTGTAAGGTGTGCTGAACATCGATTACACGCTCACATCAAATGCATGCACATGCGGACGACGCTAACTCCTGCTCACGACACTCTGGTTACTTGACCTCGATTCTACTCGCTTTGCGCCTCGTACAAGGCAAAGGGGGGGCGCAGATTAAAGTACTCCGGAACTCAGTCTGACAAGCTGGCAGAATGGCTGGAAAATGCAACCGATGGCAGGAAAGAAAGCATTTTGACAATTAGTCTCGTGCTTTTTTTATTTTATTTTGGCACATGAGCGATGAAACTGAAACACCAAAGCGGTGTCGCCGCTGGTTTTTTCCTTTTTCTTCACGCTTTACCGTCTTTTAGCAAAGGAACCAATTTTGACTCCGTTCCAAATTGGGGATATCAAAAATAAAGTGGGCTGATATATTCAATATTATGTCTGACAGAATGTGAATGATCCCCTTGGCAGGTAGAAAAAAAAGAAAAGGAACAGTTAGGGAAGCATGCGAGCAACAGGCAAGAAAGGGCGACTCCTCCATAAAAATAAGGAAAACTTAGCGAAAGCAGAGGGACTACGACAACGAACACCTCACAATCTACAGCGCTGATAGGGGAAAGTCGTTGGCTCGTTCATCCGACTCGTCAGCGGGTTTCCGTTCGATGACGAAAGATATAACATATACGGCAGTATGTTTAGAATATTCCTTATTATAAGGCATTATTGCCTCTAAGCGCGCGTGTATGTGTTTATCTGTGTGTGTCTGTGTGTCTTTGTCTCCACAGAATTTATAAGGAGGCATCGCGCTACCATCCTAAATGTCTCTGACCTGGAAACGTTGTCGTCACGCCAGAGAGGGATCAAGGGCATCGGGCAAGGGCCTACTAGAAAGCTAGTAGTCCATACTGGCCTCAAATTCTCGCCAAACATTAAAAAAAACTTCGCAGTTTATTGTTATTATTATTATTTTGCGTTTACGTGTCAAAAGCTGTCACCAACTTAGCTTCAGTGTCATGGAAACGGATACTAAACAGTGGATGTGTACGAGACGGCGCTACCGTGCGCTGGCGCATAGCGAAAGCGGGGCCTACTAATCCATGGAAGCAAAAGCCAAAAACAAGGATCATAAAAAAAAAAAAAAAGATGGATGAACGGCGATGTCAGCCATCGCAGTAACTCACAACAATACATAGTACCGAGATTCAATTTGTCCGAATGAGCGAGTATCGCGCGTTTCTAATCTTATAAATAAATATAAAAAAATACTTCTTTTAAATAATATTTTCTTTACCTTACTGTCACAAAAAAAGGAGAGGAGGAAGACGAGAGGTTAGTAGATGTGGAAATTGACGGTTTCCAGACAAGAGACATCTTAGAACCGTGACGTTAACAAATACGTTTTTATGCTTTTTTTTTCACCTAACCTGACCATCCAGAAATTAACATTTCTTTATGGCGTATCTGCATACCATATTGTGTGATAGTTTAATAAAATTTCGATGAAAATATTTAATCGAATATCGAAAAAAAAACACTGTATTTGTGTATTGCCGTGCGGAAATATTGCTGCAGGTCCCTTCACACATTGCGCTTGCCTTGCTGGCTTACGAAGGCCATGGCATTACGGCAGTGTGATGTCACGCACGGAAAGCATTCTTTGAATGCTAAGGGAGAACTGGGTAAAGTACGTAGCGAAGCCACTGTAATGCTTCATCTTTTCTAATAAGAAAAAGTAATAATAAATCCTGAACTGAAAATAATAAGCGCCTTCCTTTCTTTTGGCGGCAACACTATACTTCGTCTCACCCTACGATGGACTAAAGGCAGAAGCTACGGACCTCCAGATCCAATCACTAGCCACTTGGAAATTGCGTGCATTGCGCTCTGATGCACGTATCAGTGCCGGCGTCTCAGATCACTCATGGGGATGGGCGGACAGTGGTTAGAATTGAATAGCAGTGAATGACTCAACAATGTTACATCGCTAAAAAAAAAAGCCACGACGTACAGGCTGTTTGCAGTAGTTTGCAGTGTCAAAGCTGTAGAAATGACGCAGTGTTTTTGGATCCGAAGCATTATTCGTCCACCCCTTATCAATGTTAAGCGTGTCATAGTTTAGCGTGGAACGTGATTGGACCTGGCGGCCCATGGCTTTGGCCTTTAGTCCATCGTAGGGTGAGACGAAGTATAGGACAAGCGGCACCATTAATCTCGCAGAGGTGGAGATGGATCGACCTCGATGTCGGCAGATGCCCGGAAATTAAATGATTTCTTCTAATTCGTAAAGTAATCACTCTACTACTGAACTGTATATACCACCTGCAGGGCAATGCCGCCGGGGAGATCTTTCTCGCGAAAGCCTGAAACGTAGTAGTTGCACTAATTAACGTAAATCACGAAATTAGTACTTCCCGCAGCAGATTGCCTTCCAAATCCTCAGGACTCAATGAGTCCCGAAGATTAAGGGGGGATAGGGGAGGGGCAAGGGGGGGGGGGGGGGGTGGGGGGGGGGGGGGGGGGACTGGAAAAGCTAGAATTGCAGGTAATCCAACCGCTGGCCCAATGTCCAGAAGAAATATGTGGACCGAACAAGTTTCGGCCTCATCTAGCGACTAAGCATCTCTCGGCGGAGAGTTGTCCTGCGAGGGGTAATTACTCTCTTTCCGCGCTCTCTCTCTCTCTCTGGCGTCCTTTCTGCGTGCGCCAACAACCCGACCTCGTTAGTTGGGCAGGACGACCGGGCCACACAACATCGCGTCTACTCCTGCTGTTTGCGTCGCGGTTCTCCCGGCCAAACTCGTCGCTCTTGGCTTTTCTTCTACGTTCAAGAAAGGCAGCTCGGCTGTGCCGATGTCGGCAGCACAAAACATGCGGGGCAAAGATTTCCCCGGGGGATCATGCGCCCCCCCCCCCCCCCCCCCCCCCCCCCCCCCCCCCCCAAACCGAAGGCAGACAGAAAGAAATGCAGGCTCGCTCGTTCCACCACTCAGTCTATCGAAGATGTCGCCAGCTATATATATATAGAGAGAGAGAGATATATAAACGTAAGAAATTCCCCACCCCTTGTCCAGCAATCACTAATTGAGTCGTGTCACTACGAGCCGAAGAGACATTTCTCTAAAGTTCCTTCCGTCTCACAAAACATTTCCTTCGTTCTTCACATGCGTATACTGACACTCGGTTGCAGTCACGGCATGCGCATGGCACTTGAGCGACATGTGGAAACGACATACTTCTGCTTTTATAGATGATTTTCTTCGATGACCCTTAAGAAAACCTCACTATATGTTGTTGTTGTTTTTTTTTTACGTGAAAACGACGCTCAACGTGTTAGCATTTTGCTGACAGTTACCTACTATGAATCGACATTATCGTAAAGAGATAACACGACACAACTCGCGCGAAGGTGAACGGTCAACACGTGGGTTACTTTAGGAGGTGGCACACGGTTACGAGGCAGCTCTTTCTTGTTTCCCCCAGCAAAGGTGTAGATTAGACGCTGTAAACGCCTATGGATGGACGACGCAGCTATGAGCGTTGTGAGCTAAAGCTGTGCCTATGCATCACCTTTAGGGTGTTACTTTTTTTTGTTCGTGTTTTTAACGGCGTCCACAAGCTTAAATCGGCGTACATGGTACTTTGAAAAACCAATCTGTAGGAAACTCTCGATATAGATGTCTTAGAAAGAAAAAAAAACGCGGTGAGCCAAGGGCACAAAAAAAAAAAAAAAAGGAATGATATATATGAACTATTTTTTTTTTCCAAGTGGGACTGCTCAACTAAGACTGTTTAGATCAGACTACGCAATGCAGACTAGATATATATTTCGGGCGCGGTAAATCCACTTTTAATTGAAAAAATATGTACTTCGTGTTCACTTACTTTCACAACTTAGAATTAATTGATCTACAAATCCTACCAATTCATCCAAGAGAAGTTGAACGTTTGTTCGAAGGGACCTAGCTTGAAATCGTTCTGTAATTCTGGATATTGTAACTGTAATCTAAAATTGTATTCGGAATACTGAACACCCATTCGCAGTCATGTAGCTATTTGGTGTTGCCAGCATGCTTCAAAATGTTCTAATTTTACTTCGAGTTTTAAAAAAGCGCAGCGTTAAAAGCAAATACGGACAGAAATAACGCACTACAGCGTTCGTACTTTGCGCTGTAACGACTTTAATTACAAGTAACCACATTGCCTGTGCCTGTGGCCGTAAAAATAGGTGCGTTATCAAAAAAAGAAAGGACACTTCTGACTTATTCTTTACTCTCCGGCTTTCTCTTCTGTTAGTGTTTTTATTTATAGGGTGCTTGGCTCATTGCTTGAAAGTCAGGATTAATAAAGGCCCGCGCATATTTTGTTGCAGCCCCCCTCCCCCCCTTTCCCGTCAGTGTCTCTTGCCACCTGTCAATCGACGCCGACAATGCGTTGCAGAACATCCAGTAATGGTAAACCGAACGGCTAATTAACGTAATGTATAGTTTCTTTTTAGAACAAGTGACACCGTACAATATTGGGCACCGCGTAAACGTCACAAGAAGGATCGGTGTCAAAATTCGCCCTATCATTTATTACATGTGTGTCGAGCTCGCGTTACGTTTTGGTTTGATCCCTTCGTTTTTGGTCCTTTCACGCTTGAGGAGACAGAGTAAGAGTGAGTACGAAAAAAAAATGAAGAATCGTCTCGTGTAACAGCGCTTTGTGCCAAATATCTCCACCCCGCAGTACGCATGTGTAAAAGTTTGGGAACGTTTGTGGACCCGGCAAGGACTTAACGTACCGTCATTTAGGAAAATCTGAACTGCCACTGCAAGGTATGTAACATGGCGCGTCGGCCACAGACCACAGAAAGCAAATTCGATGACGCAGTTCCGTTCACCATGAAAAAAAAAAAAAAAAACCGAGAATGCTTGAAAACATCACAGGACGCACAGACACTTACAATGTCATTCAATACCAGAGGGTATGTCTCTCCCAGGCACTTGACATTGCTTCCGTGTACGACATGAACACATCACGTTGGTCAACACTGCTACACTTGCCACGAAACATGACAGATCCAGATGGTGCTCCGATATAAATGCTGTATGGTGCCTGTAGCTGCTCATGCTTAAACAAAATGAGCAGGAACAAAACACAAAAGGCCATCACGGTCAGAGCAACAAACGCCACAAACCCCATTATTATGGAGTTTTAGCAGTTCGTCTTTTGTTTTGTTTCGGTTTGTTTCGCAGAACAATGTCGGTATCAGGAGCAGGCGCTGCCACTTGCCTCCCCGGTGCCTCAGCGTGCTCTGAAGCAAGCGCCCGCCAAGATATGGGGCCCCTGAAAACGAACTGCTAAACCTCTCTAACGAAACACGACAATAGCTTCCACTAATTCGCGCCCGCGTGCGGAAGTTGTTTACCTTCCTTCACTCGATAACTGAGGCGTAGACAATTTAGCGCTTTCTGTCGTTTGCGGATGTCCGAAAAGCCCTGTTCCATTCCCCCGAAACCTCGCCACCTCGCGTTTAGAAGACGGACTCCTTAGTGCTGAAGCAAGCATTGGCAAACTGCGATGCGCGAGCTTCGTCGAGTTTAGTCATTTTAGAGTAAAAGAAAAAAAACGAGAATGCGACATTTACCTGTCGGCAAGCAAGGGGAAAACACGAGCGTATTTACAGCCACATAGACCACACAGCGCCTAACTGAGCTTGATCTGATGCCAGCGGGCAGCCGAGCATCGGGGCAGTCATTAACCTCCAGCTCCTTTTGATTAACTACATTTTGGCACAGGTCTTTTTCCTCACCAAGATGCCGCTGAAGGCCCATCCGCGAGAGGAGAGACAAATTGTATCGTCAGGCTTGGACGCCATGACGCGTTCTCGGGGAACAGTGATAGCGTCCTTATTTGCAGTACCATACAAACAGTTTATTTTTTTTTTCATTAATGCTAGAGGACTTGGTGTCCGATGAAAATTCGTGAGAGGCAGCAAGGCACATGCGATCCTTGCGCGCACCCCAGCGCGCTAGGCCAATCAGGGTGGCGTGAAATATGGCAATTTTTTTTTTTTCAAGATCGGAATAACAAGTTTTTACGGCCTCAGTGACAAAAACAAGTTAGCACTATCGTCAACTTAAAAAACAAAAACAAATAAAAACAACAGCGAAACCCGTTAATCGAAGCGGTAAGCTGTGACGTGAGAAGAACAAAAGAGCACCCCTTGGCAATTTCGCGCACACCCAACCGTCCAGGCGAAAACCACACGCCTTACTTTCCAGTCACGCGTGTTAGACGGGAACTGCACAGCTCAACGCACCAATCCATGCTGAGTGGACGCCAGGTCAAGTTAGCCATCGGCGAACCATCGCTTCGACATGTCAGTAACGACGACACGGAATCGCTCGGAACGCCGAAGCTTCCGCGAGCCATGGGAACGCGCCAAACATTCAGATGACGGACCCTGTCGCTGCGTCTGCTCTGCCCACTTTCTTCTGAGACACTCGAGGGGAAACCCCGTCGGGTTTCCCCTCGCCACTGGCACCAGCGTTAGACGATTGCCGCCATTAACATTCGGAAGTTCTCGTCTTTGACGTTATGATGTCCACTCCGTGTGCCTTCACAACAGCTTACTCTCGTTTCGTCAGCCATGTTTTTTGTTTCTTTTTCCTTTTATTTTTAATAGCAAGAGTTTGAAAACTTTTTTTTTATTACTGAGGAGCGTTGCAATGTCTCTCTCTCTCTTTCTCAGTTTAGCCATTAAAAACTAGAAAATGACGAATCTAATGCATGAGCTTAACACAGCTTGGAGGTTTATGTGTGAACGCAACATTTAGAACGATGTTGTTTCGGTTGCAGCGTTCTAAAATAAATACATACACTGTTCTACGCCTTACACATCCCGGCTGTTGGCAGCCGCGACTGCAACATGCGTTTAGCCGCAGTTTCTGATCTTGGTGTTTTATGCTTCTAGAAACTTCAAGTCGACCCTGACCGCTTTCAAGTTTAGTCACTTATCAGCTCAAGTTGGGTCGATTCTCTGCTTAGAGCACTGTACCACTAACACTGGAACGGCAGGACACACTTCAAGGGAGCACATTTCACTGAGCAAAGTAGAAACTCTGGTAAGTGCAAGACTCGTCAACCCGCGATTAAAAAAATCGACACCTGTAGAACACTTGTCCTAGTTCTCTTATTATGTTTAAAAATTCAACAATTGCGCCAATAACAAGCATTCAACAAGGCTTATAATGTTGCGTCTCGGTGCTAGCCTATTCGTGGTAGCTCGACCACTAACAAAAATATTGTCTGAAAAAACTCAAATATGGTGACCATAAACCGCGTCTATATGGGGAAGGAAAAAACTTTTTAAGGCCCCTTTGAAGCAAGATTTTTAGCATTGTACTTGTTTAACTGTTACAAACAGAAAATAACGGCACACTACAAGCGCGCTGTGCAAAAAGTAAAAAAAAAGCGGCAAACTGACGGGTTGCTAAGCTCAACTCGTATTCGGCTTTATCATTCCCTCGCATGGCGCGACACAAACACATCATGATATATCAACAGGATTGTTCAACGGTAAGTAATTCAACACGCTTTCGTACCCAACAAAACGCTGACCAGCAGTCGCTTTGTCGTCTTTAAGACATGGCGTGAAGGTGATCACCACATTCCAAGACACAGGACGACATTATCCAGTATGAGCCTTTGATTTGCCGAATTCTTATGCGCTAGTCGATGTCTTCTAGCGAGTGAACATTCGTAACCGCAAGGTAAGGCATAATCCCCCTCCCTAGACCCGATAAAAGAGAAAAAAACGAATACACCACATCGTCGATACAGATCAATCCTGGTGTGTTCGGAAGCAATGGCATCTTGCCGTCCGATTTTGGCTCAGGCACACATACCCATGAAACGTGGAAAAAAGATGACCCACAGTATATAGAAACAATCGCGAGACATTTCCCTGAAGTCTTTTCACCGAACACGAAGGAGGAAGCGCAATGGTGCTGTTCTCCGGCGAGACGCGTGTACGTGGAACCCAACAGCACGCCACTTGTCTCCCATCGAGAGAAAAAGAAAAAGAGTGGAAACACGAGAAAGAGTAGCGCTTTGCTCTCGCGACGTTCTCCGTTGTTCCCTTTCGCGCAACAGCCCCTCGGGGCGCTGGGCGCGTGGGCGTCTCTGGCGAGACAGGGGTTTGGCCACAGCGTCTCTCACGCGCCGAAACGCCAGCACACTCGACCTCCGAGACCGTCGCCGCGACTCCGCTGGCACCAGCGGGGCAGCGGCAAGACGTCCCAACGCTCAGAGGACGTGTAGGTCGTCGCAGGAGCGCGAGCGGGAGCAGGCCTTGCGGAGAAACCTCTTGAGAAAGACCTTGGCCTTGCAGCCGGAGAAAGATGAGCTTGAGTTGCGCCCCCGGATCCGAACGGAGTCCCGCTTGCGGCCCTCTTTCTCGCTGTTGTGGCTTTTGAGCCGGATCTGGTGCAACAGTCCCGCCAGAAGCTCGTCCACGTGATGGTTAATGCCCGCCGATGTCTCGATGAACTTGACCGCCTCGCTGGTCGCCAGGTAGCGCCCATCTGGGAAAAGAAAACATGGGGGCTTGTTGAAGCTGCACTGCGGCTCTCACAACGTTAATTCAAAAACTGAAATCTAAAAGTCACTCTCGCGTCTCTTGTACCCTCTGATGTCGCAGAAAGCTCTGAGGAAAGAGTCTATAGCGAACGACGACTCCAGTCGGAAACTCAGAATGACTAGCGACAGTGTAACACGAGGTTTCACATATGTGTATCACATAATCAGCTTCCCACTCGGGAATCTTAACAGTGTAATATGCGGAGCAAGCTCCGCGAATTTCGAAGCCCATGCAGCATATCGATCTAGAAATGTGACCCTTTTTATGGTGCTTTATGGTTTACCTGATAGATTTCTTGGTTCGAATCAGCGTTCTGAGCCTCGCCACTCGCTGGGCATCGTTCGTAAACTGCACTGTTAGAATGTCCACGTGCTTCAAGTTGTTTTGAAAAGTACAATGAAATGTTGGCATCTTACGTACCACACCGGCATCAGGCTTCCTTCATTGCGCTTCTCCTCGGCAAAAGTCTCACTCGGAGCTAATTTTCTATACCGAAGTGGGGCATGCTTGCCAACAAGTCGCGAATTTTTAGAATGTTTTTAGTGTGGAGATGAAGCTAACGTCATAAATGTACCAAGTCGGAATCCCCCGCGCAGCATATTTAAGGGACCATGAAGCGATATCTAAATACAGTTAAAAGGACTGCAATACGCGGCTATAGCCGCGTACTGCAGTCCCTTAACTTTATTTCTTGTCCTTGAAGTTTCAACGGATACACTACCTTCCTCGCCTACGGAAAACGAGTCTGCTCTACCCGAGAACAGCAACCAACTGTGCCAACACGACAATCCATTTCGAATCAAAAACTCCCCTTTCCTTGTTTGCTCTTTATAAATTATTTCGTAGTTCGAGTGGCTAGCGCTTGAATCAATAGACCACTTGGCAATGTAGGGTGTATTAGCAACACGCGTTATAGCAGCGGGACGTTTTATTTCTTTCGCGTTTGAGTGTGGCACCCGTAACTCTGGGTATGACAACGTTGCCGGTCCACCATTCCGCACGCCCGATCATTTTCCGCTTCCTTTTTTTTCAAAGGGATCGCTATTCTGGAGATACATAGGAGAGCGGCTTGAAGGGAAGAAAGCGCACGGTTTATAATTTAAACTTCCGAATTGCAATATACATATATATATATATTGTTAAAATACGTTGATATCAACGAACCCGAGAGATAAGCTTTGGAGTTATAGTTGGCTTTCTAAAGACGCTGCCGCTGCGTACTTCCCGTTTTAATGAACCTGTCTCAAAGCCCAAGCTTAGTTTACTGATTTCACGGGAAAATGACTGAAAAATGTTATGTTGAATTGTGTTTTAATGTACTTGAAGCAAGAATCGAAGGTCGCCGCGAGGTAGGAAGAAAGTACTTTGTAACAAAAGCAATTCTTCAATCCAAATGAGTAGGCGGCACCACAAGAACATCAGCTTTTTTTTTTTTTTGTTTCTGTTCCTTTTTTTTTTCTTAAATATTTTTTTCACGGTGAATAAAGGGAGGAACGACTTTGTATGTGCACAAAGATAACAATGCAAGAAGAATTACCAATTAAAGCGTATTTTTATGAGACGTTTGGCGCTTTTTACTGCACTCAAAGTAAATTATCAAACGCATTAATTAAAGCTACTTTTCTTTCATTTCTAAGGCATCTAAAATTTCACCCGCGGAAGTTTACATCTCTAATTAGGACAAGAACGCATGAAACTGTTTACGTGGTTTAAAATATTAAAAAATAAAAAAAGGTAGTAAAATCGGCGCCTACGGTTTTCTTTGTAACGTGACAATCTTTTTTTTTTTTAATTAAATGACAATGACGCAAAGCATAGAAGGATTAGATACGGAACAATTCTTAGCGCCGTTTCTTTATAGCGCCACTTTGTGTGGGCGCCTCCTTAAAATTTTCGCAATCGCCCTGGAAAGTTGCAACAATGAAAATACATTTCAAAACCACAAGTGCTGCGCTAAAAGAGTTCAACAGAGCTTAATCATTTTCGATGCCGTCAATATATTTCTGAAAAGAAAGGGCAACGAAGGGAATTAAGTTGTTTACGGTACAGTAAGATGCTGACAGATGCCACTGGCTTTTATTTAAAAAAAAATAATATAATCTAAGCTTCGTTAAAACTATCGATGCAAAAAAAAAAAATTAAGAGGCCCACGCCTTCTAAAAGAAAAAAGAAAGCTTGGAAATAAGTTAGCGAAGAAAACTTTTCTTGTTCCTGTTTGGGTGCTAATGGTGTGCACTCAATTTCGACTAGTAGATTTTGCCTTTTTTAATATAAATCTGATTAAAGGACACTCTAAAAAAATCAATATCTCTAGGCCTGTTCCTCCCGAGCACCCATGGTTATATCGAAATATAAAGCAGACGCGTTTAATGATCACGGCTTACGTCTCTAGAATCCAATAACCGGTATGTTGGTCGGTCACGCGACCGCCTAATGGCCGCCTTCCTTTCAGCACTATAAGCAAACTTTTAAAGCATTACTGACGTCACCAAAATTTAAAAGAAAAAATTGTTGTTTATAAATATCTTGATTCCGTTATCGCGTCGTCGGAATTTGTTGCTGCAACGTTAGCCGCAACCCATGACGTCACGCCTTGTAGGGCTATTTCCTTTTTTCCGCCGCAGCAGAAAGGAGCGAACGATAGCGAAAGGTCACTTTTATACACCCGTGACAAACGCGACACACCCTTATTGTCACATCCTCAAACAAAGAGTACAGCCGTCAGTCCCATCGACGTTGAAAAGTGTTCCAGGTGTTTCAGCGAAGGCTTTCAAATATTCCTAAAAATAGGATAGCTGAGGTAAAAAAAAAAAAAATAACTATTTTGGGTAACAAGCTGCCGACCACGGCGGACGTCAAGGATTGCAAATAACATAGTACTATAATCTATAACTAAACTTTACTAATTAACGTTTTAATTAGTAAAAAGAAGCCTAGGGTTTTAATTAAAAACTTGCCAGCATCATCGAAAACCACTAAATTTCACGGCGTACCAAAAAAAAAAAGTTTTAAATTTGGACGCGTCTCTAGGCTTCGGTATCTTATCGGAGCGTATCGGAGCGGCCAGCGATCCTGCTTTCCGGAGGCCGAGACGCGCAACGCACGCGCGCCATTCCATCGTACACGAGGGAGGCGAGGCGGTCGCTTCGCGCCTCGGCCACCGGGGAGTAGGACCCCTGGCGCAAACGATGCGCTCCGATAAGAAAGCGAAACCTAAAAACGCGTCCAAATTAAGCGTTTTTTTTTTTTTTTTTGGGGGGGGGGGGGGGGGGGGGGACGCCGTAAAAAGCTTTCCTTATTTTAGCTTTTAAAATGAGTTCATTTAGTGGTTTTCTTTTGATGCTTAGCAAGTTTTTTTTCTTTTTTTTTTTACTGAAACCCTATGTTTATTTCAACTACTTAATTAGTAAATTTCAGTAAATTATTTTTAATTAGTAGGTTTTTTTTTTAATCCTTGAAGTTCGCCGTGGCTATTAGGTTATTCCCGGAAAGGATATCTTTTTTTTTTTCTCAACCACTTTATTTTTATGGATGTTTGAAAGCCGCTCAAACACTCGGCATGTAGGTGTGTACACCGAGCGCATCGCAGCTTCCAGATAAAGTCGCATGTCTCCTCGCCTTGGTTGCAAGCAGCGCCGCCAGATGCGCTAACGGCCACATGTCCCGCAGCTAACGGCAGCTAACGGCCACATGTCCCGATGCAGCTAACGGCCACATGTCCCGATCCCAGTTTTCCACGCTGTTCTACGGGAGACATGCTTGCTTTTAAAGTCATTTTCTGGGTGCACCACTTGATGCAGGACTTGGCACCAGCGCTACACGTGTTGCCTAAACACTACTTCGTCATTGACCTTACTTTCGTGCCTCAATAGCGGCAATAAAAGTTTTATGAATGCGTTGAAGCGGAAAGATCTCTGGCGCGGTGTTCAAGCCAGCATTCGTGCAGGTCGGAAGAGATGCTCGGGAAGCAGAAAAAGCGCGGGACCGGACGCCATGGGAACGATACGCTTTTTTGGCTTAACTAATTCCTATTTCTTTTTTTTTTTTTTTTTTTCAGTTGCGCTGTTTTGACGGCGGAGGCGCTGTCGGCTGAGGCTACTTAGAGTAACTGTATAGGCTCTGCTTGCAGAGCCAGAGTATCGCGTTCCTTTTCCTTTCGCCGCCATCTTCGTATTGGCGGAGGAGTGGTCACGTCGGCAGAACTGGATCCGACCTTCGTGCGGGAAAGCGGCCTTCCAGAGCGCCGAGTTTCGGGGGAACATATTTTCCGCGTTGAGTTCGCAAAATATAGATCCTAGACTAAAATGCCAACGAACCGAAAGCTTCCCAAGTCATTGAAGATTATGTGCGCCAACTGGGTACAATACAATCCTGTTTTTTTTATAACGCGAGCGATGTTTTAGGACATCCGTTTCCAAGGTATGGGAAGTAGACGACATGGACGACGATCGCGTTCCTCGCGTCTCCGGCTCTCGCGGAGTGATACGCGATACGCGACCGGCACATCCGGCCATCTTGGCGAGTCGGCGAGCTCTCGTCCGAAAGCGAGGGGACGGTGTTTTCGTCAGCCGCTGCGTCGTTTACCGCAATGAATTGACGACTTCACTTCACACGCGACCCGCAGGATCCGCGGGTCCCATTTTTGCAATCGAGAGGAAAACAGGAAACGACAGGCGAACGATGACGGCGCATGCGCGGCTCGTCGCCTCACGCAGCACTATTTTCCTTACGCAGCGCGCCGCAGCACGCGTACGCTACAGCACGCCGCCTCGAGTCTGCGCCTTCGCGTCCCCTGCAAAAACCGACCGTGGCTTCCCGCAGTGCTTGGCTCCAGAATGGCACCATTGCGGTACTCTGCTCCGCAAGCGGAGCATGTATAGTTACTCTAAGGCTACTCGGGCGCGCGCCAGCAGGACTTTATCTGGTCGATCGCGTGGCTGCGTTCACCGTGCTGCGTGTCCTCACGACGTTCAGAAACTCGCTCAATTTGAACGCGTTTCTAGGTTTCCCTTTCTTATCGGAGCGCATCTCTGCGCCAGCGGTATCGAGCGCCATCAAAAGGCGCGTTCTAAACAGCTTGTCAACTGATTTTGATCTCGTTGGCTCAGACAGTAACTGCAGACTGTGTTTTGTATGATGCATTAGCAGCGTGACCATGGCTTGAGGCTGGTTCCGACATTCGCATCTGAGTGGGACCGACTTCGTTACGATTCCCAGCGTTCCACTTGGACGCGTTGCACGGACCTCAGTTGCCGTATAGCTGCCTTCTCGTCCTAAGCAGTCGCGAGCGATCATAACGCAGACTGTGCCGCAGCTCTCTTTTTACGTCCGCGCCTGAGCGTTTTTTTAATGCGAGGTGCCCATAGCCGATCGCCTCACCGTCGGTGGCCACAGTGCGCAGGCGGACCAGGTCTGTCTTGTTGCCCACCAGGATGACGGCCTTGTGGTCCACGTTGTCCCACCGACGGATCAGAGACAGGTACTCCTTGGCTGTCTTCAGGCTGCCGCGATTGCACACGTTGTACACCACCAGGTACGCGTCTGGATTGTACGCCGCTACCGGGTTGAAGACCGGAGGAGGGCTCTTGAGGCCGGGCAGCGGAGTCCTAGTCTGCAGCTGCACGTGGAGGAAAGAGCGGGACAGGGAGCGTTTGTGGGGCGTTTGGCTATGCGCCTAGAAACTGGGAGAGAGCGAGGAGAAGAAGAGAGAGCGCGTTGTCGTCAGAACGCCTAGTTCTGATTGGAATGACTTTGGGGTAGACCTAAAGGACTTTTTTCTCCACTGCACTCGTCAAACGCGTTAGCACACGCTACGCCGGCGTCAGGCGTTTGGCTCTCGCATTCGAACGCGTTCGACGAGTGCAGTGGAGACAAAGGCGATTCCCACACTGGCGTCGAGTCCGACCGAGGGCGACTGCAACGGGTTGTGACGTACGGCTATGGCAACAGCTGCGTCGGCTCCAACAAAATTCGGTTTATACCCCGTTTTGTTGGAGCCGACGCAGTTTTTGCCATAGCAACCCGTACGTCGACAGCCGTACAGTCGCACTCGCTCGGACTCGGACTTAGTGTGTGAACCAGCCTAAAGGCAGCTATACTCCGTTTCACTTTAAAGGCCGGTTCTCACATGCAGCGAAGCGCCGATGTAGCGCTGCTCACGTGTTTTCAGCTACTTATCGTCTGCCTTTAACAACAGTTTTGACGGTGCGATACAACGCTGGAGAACGCTCCCATCAGCACGCGCTTAGCGCGAGATCAGCGCTATGCTTGTAACGCTCCGCTGTATGTGTGAACAGGCCTTAAGTGTGAGCCTGGCAGACTCCCTTTCACTTCAACTGTGAGCCTGGCAGAAACTATACTCCGTTCGTTCTTAAGCTGAGACTGCAGCCAACACTACGAGTGCGAGCTATAGACCGCGTTCCAGGCTATGAGACACGCATTTATGCCGCGAGTGCTCGTTCTGCGGAAGAACGCTTCAAAGCAGCGACCTCGAGGTCTCGCGCTCGTGGCATTGGCTGCAGTCTCAGCTTAAAGGGGAAACGGAGCATACAAGAGCGAGCTCCGGGCTTTCAGCATTCCTGCCAGGCACGCGCGCTCGTACAGCGAAAGCACTGTTCAGGGCCACATGCTCGAGCTTGTAGCTTCGGCGTCGCTCGCGCTTAAAGTGAAACGGAGCATATAGGTTTATGTCTAACCACTACCTAATCGTTGGAACCAGAGCTCGTCGTTTCGGACCTCCCCTCTCTTCTCTCGGCGCATGCTCCGTTTCACCCTAAGACCAACTGCAGCCGACGACCCGATGGACCCAATCAAGCAACGCCAAAACTGCAACATCACGGCGCTGCATTGGACTTTGCTATCACCGACCATTTCCAAAAGTCGCATTCAGCGCGCTGGCATCTTTGTTTTCTGTGGGATGCCTTCTGAGCATGTGCTCTGCATTAGACGCTGCGTCCACCAGCTCAGTGACTCAGTATCTTTCGCTCGGTTGCGCCGAAAAGGTCTATTATAGATCGCACTTTCGTCACGGCCGCCACGTTGAATCGTTTTGTTTTATTGTTTTGCTTTATTGATAAAAATGTTTTATTGAAATGCTAGACAGACGTTTTATAATAAACGGTTTAAAGTAGTCCCAGATACTCTCCAACAACGGGACATTCCCAATAACAGTAACTCAAAAACGCCTTCCGGTTCTTCTGCTTGGTCAAAAGTTGCACACGTTTCTAGCTCCAGCACTTGTTCACTACATTTTTTTTTTTTGCATTATATAGTTTGATACCCAAGCATACACGTTACGCCCTCTACTCAGGGATCATCGCATTCTATATAATAAAAAAAACACCGCTACTTTGTTGCTCGGCAGCGTTTGTAAACAACCCTCAGGAAGTTCCCAATGGGTGCTGGACGCACCATTCGCACCTTCTCGTCGCCATAGTTTGTTGCAACCTATAGGATATGCAGAAGAGGCTTCCCCCACACTAAAGGAAGGAGCAGAGCTATAGCCCTCCCATAGTACAATGCTGCTACGTGGAGTAAATCAACAAAACAGAGCTGGGCTTCCTTATAAGCTCGACCACTGAATCCAACTAAGTATTCTTAATCGTAAGTTTAGATTTAACTGAAATGAATTACCAGATGTACTCGCTGACGTTAACTCCGTCAAATGGCAACGACATTTCAAGATCCCCCCTCGAAGTCTTTCTTCAGAAAAACTAATATTTTTATTTTTGGTTAATATCGGTTGCCCGTAAATAACTTACGGTTACGGTTACAGTTTTCATAAATTTCAAATAGCAGTTTCGTTCCGGTTGCAGTCACTAAACAAATTTCGTTCCTAAGCGGTTTTTGGTTTCGGTTACGGTTACGGTTTGAGTCCCTGCCCGAAAATATTCTGGATAAAAAGGGGAAGATCATTATCATTGTATTATTCATAGGTCCTGGAGAAACACGTCATACCTGCGCACTCTAGCGGCGTTCGCAACATGGTAAGATGCGCCCTACAGAGAGATTGGTAACCACCACGATTTATCGATTTTTTCGTTATCATTACTACTGCCCATCTCTGCCTAGACATCATTTTTTTAAAGTGACGATTAATTTTTTTGTTTTCATTTTTTTTCTACTTGATGTGACTTCTCTGCGCTGTGCACTACCTCCCCTGTTTGTATATATTTCTCTCTGTCACGCGTTTTAGATCTCTGAAAGGTTTGTACAGACTTGCCTTGAGTGTGCCTTAAGTAATTTGTAGGGAACTAGTCCTACAAGCCTTTAGGGCTTTGACGGTTCCGATATGTGTATATAGTTGTCTTTGAAGCACCTGCATTAAATATTATTATTATTATTATTATTGTTGTCTTTTGCCTGACCCATAACTGGCAGGTAAGGCCGGGTCTATATGTATCTTACACTTATATGGAAAAAAAAAAAAGATATTCAACATAGGCAGGTCTTAAACACGGCATGTTTTAGTTTACGAAGCCGCTAGAAAGAATTGATGAAGGAGACTCTTGTGCAGATAAATTGTTGTTAAAGAATCTCAGTCCTTTGTAAACTAATTAAAAATTTAGTTTCTCGGAACCTCGGCCTTAGAAAAAGATTAAACAAATCAAATCTCAAAACAACGCGCGAAAAAAAAAAAAAGAAAAAAAAAAGCTTTACAGATGGGCTGCTTTGCTTCTACTTTGAAGTTCAAGATCTGGAGCGGCCGGCGTGTCTAAAATCCGCTTAGGTCGTCGTTATTTTTAATGCTTAATGCGACCGCCACGTGTTTCGGAAAAAGAAAAAAAGTAAAAACAGAGAACAGCGCTCATATGCTTTGGCAGGAGAAGCAAAAAACTGGCGTGATTCTTACCGCCAGTTTATAATTTGATTTCGATACTTTGCGGGTGACTGTTTAGTTGTTACCAGTGGGTTAGTGGTTACCGCTGACTATTTATTTGTATCGTTTCACCAAGAAAGGCTTATTACTGCTCTCTGTTTGGAAACACGACTTTGAAAATCTCGTTTGAGGTTTTTCACCCATTTCGGGAAGAAAGTCCAACGAGATTTGTAAAAACACGTCTAACACTCTAAAAAAAAAAATGCAATGAGTTTTCTTTCCCGCCGAGCACTTGGAGAGCCGTTCGCTGGAATCCACGGAGGATGTTCGACGAATGGCAAGACCGAAGAAGACACCGAAAAGGACGCCATTCGTCGAGCCCACTCCTGATGTTTATTGCCCCGGATGTCATGGTAGCCATGAACTTTTATATCACTGAGAACTAAGTTAAGTATTTTATTACTTACGAATCGTCGCACTAAAAAAAAAATAATAAGAACGGCAAACAACATTAGATCACATCAAGAACTAAGGGTAGTTCTTCCTGTTGCTTTACTTTTTCTTTTTAACTCACACTGGAACAATACTGGGAAAAGCATATTGCTGCCAATTGAAAACCATGTCTTCAACAGCACACCTAAGCAAAAATATTCCGAGGTTATCGAAAAAAATTTTACGGCTCCATATTCTACCTCCACTTCTTTTAAGTGGAAACAAAAAAGTTCTACGTCGAAAATATTATATTTGAACAGACTGAACCGAAAAAGCAACACCCGAGGCGTTCTAAAAAGGAGACTTAAAAGCTGAACTAGCCCTGAATAATATTTCGAGGCAGAGAATTCTCGACGCAATTCTGGCGCCTTTATGCTTCGGTGCCCGGCTCCCAAGCACCAATGCTAAAGTGCACTCAAAAGTGTCAATATTCAAAGTAGAGTACCGACGGTTTAAAAGCCGAACCGGCTGCCTTCTATGGAAAGGTATAACCCCCCCCCCCCCCCCAACCCTTACCCGCTGTCTGTGTACACACGCACATTTTTGGGAAACTGACTCTTGGCCGACAATAAGAGTCCGATTGTTTCTACACGCTACCTTTTTTGCAATTTTATACCGCCCCTTACGCATCACACTGGTACGCATTTCTGTCAGTCGCGTCTCTGGTGTTGAATTTCGCAATTCGTATGTGATACTTTCATAACAAACAAGAAAGTAAAGGAAAAATAAAAGCTTCTCGGTAATATAAACACGAGCGTTTATTTTTATTTCAAATGCAAAAGCGGAAAGCTTATCTGACGCGAGCTCACGAAAGAGCGCGAAACAACAAACACAAAAAGTCGAAACTTTTTTTTTTTTCTTTTTGAACGGCGATTTGACGCAATTCTTTGTGGTTTATCTTTTTCATCCTCTTACCGAAAGATTGCTTTCGAAAGGATACGTTTAGGATGAATGATCGAGGTAAAAATAGAAAAAACAAATGCTCTGATTGCTTTATACATTGGATTTTTTTTTTTTTACCACAAAGTTGTGACGCAACGAAAATGAAAAATGTTTTAAGCTTTCTTTTTTTTTTTATCCGCACAAATAGATTTCTGCGTTGCAAAGAAATCGGCGAAAGCCATTTTTCGAGGTGTAAGATCACAAAAAAAAAAAAAAAACTCTTTCTGACATACGCACCAGTGGTCTTTCCAAATGTTTCACCCCTTCAGAATATTGAAATCAGCTGTGACACCGAGTTTGAACGAGAGTAATCATGGAAAGGCAAGAGTGCCAGAACAGTCCTCGGTGGAAGCAAGCAGGTGTTGATACGCGTATGGCATCTTTCGCACTCGGAACTAAAGAAAAGATGTCAACAAACAAGATCTTGTTTCTCAACACTGCCAATTTTTTGGTTGTTTCTTTACCCTTTTTTTTGTGTTAGTTTTAGAATTAACTGTTACGCTCCTAGAACAACCACCATCGTAACAATCAATCTATGGCAGTGCACACTAAACCTTATTTGTTCACCATATAAAGAGAGCGCACCTAGCACCAGACGCAAACAACTTTTTGGGAGGACATGGGATCGAATAATAAATTTTCGAACAAATCTCACGACAGATAACACCCTCTGGATTGTGCCGTCAACTGAGGGGTTGCCGTCAACAAAGGAGACGTGCTCTCGGCGCCGAGTGCCGCGGGGTTTTTCGCCGGCACACGGGAATCTCGATTTGGAAGACGCACCCACCTGTTCCTCTTGGTGCGCGTGTTCGATAAAGACCAGTTCGGACTCTTCCCCGTTGAGGACGACCATCACCGCCTTCTCGTTGTCCTCGTCTGGAAGGAAACAAGCAGACAAAATGATCGGAAATCAGTAACCACCCGACCGAGTGAACGATCGAAGATCAATACTGGGCGAGCCGCTCTCATGGCGCATTCATGAGCGGAAATGGGGGCGGCATTAATAATCTCGCCATAGTGGCAGCAGGCAAGCGCTGGCGTGGTGGGCAGCTTATCGAGAAGCAAAAGGACGAAATGTACGACCCGTAAACTGGTAATATAAAAGTAACGCGCTGTATTACTCGTCCAACTCGGAGTAGCGACCGCTGTCTTTACTAACCGAGAAAGTGGCCCACGTTACAGTCCGTTAGAAGTAAAACATTTTTTTAACGTTTGATCATACGAAAGCAGCTGATCGATGATCCGAATGTTGCAGTTTTACGTTATTTTGCGAGCGTCGCACGTGAAATCTCGAGTTGACGCACAGCGTACACTATATCAGGCAGGCGCTGGTTGGCCCCCTATTTCTCGTTTTCAAGCACGGCGAGATCGAGGGCTCACCACGGGCACGTTCAATGTCGGCAGCCGTAGGCCCGCCGACCGAGAGGCTATTTGCAGCCTCCAAGCTGCGCATCGATGAGTTCTCGCTATACAGCCCTTTGTGCAGCGCAAGCCCGCCAGCGTAGGTTCGTGAGCGGCCAAAAATAAGGGCCGATGCGTTTTCCCGCGAAAATAAGCGATCCTGGCCGCTCCAACTTGTGCAAGGCCGTAAATTTTTATAAGTCGGCGTACGGAGCCAGTGGCTTCTCTCCGTGTTCGTCTGTTTGTGCGCCGACCCTTTGTAAACATACGCGCTTACCGGCAGACGAACTCAAGACGGCCGCGGATACATGCGCCGTATTAAATATAGTACCGCACCCGACTTTACGCCAGCACGGCTCTAATTTTGGACTTTCAGGGGTGACCGGTTCGTCCGAAATAGAAGAACCGCTGCACGTGCATCCTGCGATCTCTTCGAGCTCCACGTGTATTTATAGCTGCGTATTGACCGAGAATCGGCGATGGTTCCGACCACGTATAGAGTTCGAAAAGGTCGCGGAACACGCGTTTGGCGGTTCCCTCGCAGGATTCGACGCAGGAAACGAAACGCTCATCGTCGATCACAGCAGCACCACCGAGTAGCGTTCCGTGCAACCCGTGGCACGAACACGCTTAAGCGTGTAGTCAAGAGCGGAGGGCGTCTCGGACGCTCATTCTCAAAAATGCCCGTGTGTCTGATTTCCCGCAGCCCCCATTGCGATCATACCGCGGGAAAATAGACACGCGGGAATATTTTTTTATAAAGTGCGTAGACAGCAAAACTAAAAAAGAAAATTAAAACACGATAGAATCACAATGAAAAACTGATATGAAGCTTCGGGCACCTCATTCACATAAACCAACGCAAAAAAAAAAAAAAAGAATCCGGAAATGACGACACATCCTCACCCTAAATTAAATCTTTCCGCTTCGTGCAAGGAGTTTAGGAAGTGACCAGGGCTAATTCCTTCAACCGGAAGATGCGATGATTCGCTGGGACACTAATTAGGTTGGGCTTTGTGCTCAGTGTTCCGGCGGAAAAGGTATTCCCTGGCCGAAACACTCAATGGGCCTAATTGTATACCAGACCTGGTCCGTGAATCGCAGTGGTCATCGTTCCACGTTCTCCTCGAGGCTTAGTCCCATCGAACGAACATTCGACAAGCTCTGTTGTACAAGAACACGTCATGTCGGTACACAAGACACGCTTCAGTGGTGCCTGTTCTTGTCAACGAGGTATTAGGAAAGCTACCACGGTTGTATTCTTAAATGTTACTCGACTCCAACTCCAACTCCACTCAGTGGAGTGGAGGAAAAATGTACACCTCGACTCAAGAGGCATTTGTTTTCACAGGAGCTTCAAGACGATTTCTCCACGGAGAAATTCGTCGAGATTTCGCACTGCACTGTTCCCGGGGTCGTTTGGAAAGAAAATTATGCCAACATGTTTCGTCCGAAGAATAATTTTGACGCAAAATATGAATACATGTGTTCGCGATCTTTAAAAGAATATGCCTAACACGCACTGAATTGGTGGATTTCAAGATTTTCTGTAGCCAGCGTGAAAGTTTTAGTTATTTTTCCGTTAATACAAGCACGACCGCTTTTCATTCTGTCAACAATGGGCAAAAGAGTTGTTTTAACTGCGTACCTTACAAACTAGCCCAGTTCTCACCTCTGGCATCCTCCGAAATGCAACCGTAACATAAAAGATAGCAGGCACTGGTGCCCCCTTGACGAAGGCTCACGTTTTTATGTGCTTGTGTTGGCGTGAAACCAGGGACTCAAACCGCAAAACATAACGTTTCGGTTACGTTTACGGTTACTGTTACTGTTTCCTGTTGATATCGGTTACACACACACACACACACACACACACACACACACACACACACACACACACACACACACACATATATACATATATATATATATATAAGGTAAGTAATTTACGGTCACGGTTTTCATAAATTTCAAATACCGGTTTCGATCCGGTAACGCTAACTAAATAAATTTCGGTCCTAAACGGTTTTCAGCTTCGGTGACGATTACGGTTTGAATTCCCGCGTGAAACCAGTCATCTGGCACTAAGAGCACAATTAATGTGTCAGTGCCTATGGATCCTGCAAATTCAACATGCTCATTTAAGCGCGAGCTTGAAATTTAATTTTGGTACTTCGTACGTGTGGCTGGAAAGCCTATGCATATCCGTAGTATTGCTGCTGGTGATGAACCTATAAAAGTTCCCTAGCTTGTTCGCATTGCTTTATGAAGAAAGACAGCCAGACAAAAAAGAAGCCTGCACAGAGTAGCTTTCGACTACTTAATATTACGTGTTTAAATGACCGCGGGTTACCAGGACATCCTTGCTTCGTAGGTCGCCTGCAGAACCACTCCTTCAATTGGTTGCCATGCCCGAAGCACCGATGTTCCGGTGTCTCGCGATCGTAACTCGACAAAAGCCCTCATAACCTTGATCAAAAATGCGTTTATTGACGCATGGCTGTCACTTTCGCCCGAGGTAGTCAGGAGGTCAAATGCTACAGCGTGGATGGGCCTTTAGTAATGGCGAATTCACCTCTTTGACACGTTTCGCTCATACAGTGTCAAACGAGAACTTTTACTGTATAATTGGAGTTAATGAAAGTCTCCCATCCCAAGATCCAAGTCCGCCGCGCTCCCCAGAAATTTGACAAGACGGTGGCACGACGTGCTGACCAGTGCTAGCGATGAGCCGCCACACTTGCCCGACGACCCGGCATAATGTGGTTTGCGACACATTTACCAGGTCGCCGGTTACCGTGCGCCTGAATTTCCCAGTGCCGTAGAACTGCAGCTCAATCAACAGCTGAAGCATTGGACGGACCCGCAGACCACGACAGCCGGTCCTCGCACTCCTCCAGCGAGAGGGACATCAGGACGCTGGCCACCGGCGCTTTCGTAAAGCAGTAGCGCGCGAGAAATTCGCAGCCGTTGAACACCTCCACCGATAGTTTCAGCCGGTTCCCGAAAAGACGCCGTGACACTGGAAGACTCTCGTCTTCGCTGTGGTGTTGGAGTTTGTCGGTTCTGAGTACAAAATCCACTAACTTCCTCAACGATGTGTCGGCCGCCATGACACCCAGAAACCACCTCAAGCCTCGAGGAAAATCTCGAGGTAGTTCGGAAGCTACATTGAGATTTTGTAGAAACGGGTTTAAGTATTTCCTCAGACTAGTTGAGTTTCGAGTCGAGTTCGAACTATTAAGCGCAGAACCGTCCTCAAGTAGAGTTTGAGTGGAGTATCGAGTCAACTACCGTTTATGAATTCGGCGGTAAAGAGTGACAGCAGACGTTTCACCATGACACTCGCTTCTGATTCAGCTGCGAAGAAACTAAGCCTCTTAGCGAAACGTCGGCTGTCACTTACCTGGAGGATCCTGATCAAGGTTTTCTTACCAGCTTTGACAACTTCCGTATTTTTTATGCGGACGTTCGTGTGTTGGCGGTCGGCGTCGCGTCACAAAGTTTTTCACCCGGCTCACTATGGCAGTAGAGTTCGCTAAACATGCCCCCGGAAACATTACATACACGAACGTGTTCAGTTTCGCATTCGCCGATTCTTTGCTCGAGTTTGCCGAGTTGGAATAAACGACCTTCTGCCGTCGAGAAAGCTCGGGTGCTCTTGCCGGTGCGGGCTCCCCTCTCCGAATAACCGCCCGACCGGCGATACCCGAGAGCGCGGCGAGCCTTGTTGCTTGCGCCCGACAATGAGTCCCGCTATCACGGTTCCCAAGACGCGAATCTCGGTCAAGGCACTCGAAGCGGAGCGGCTCCGCTTGGAGCGTACTTCGGGCAACTCGAAGAAATCCCCGGGATCTCCCCTCCAATTGAAAGTACCCGAAGCGGGAGAAGGGAGCACGCGCGAGTGGACAAAAAACAAAACAAACAAAAAACACGTGACTTTTCTTTGTGTCGCAGGCCTCCCTCGGGACAATAGTTCACGGTAAGCATGTAGGTCAGGTCTCATTTTGAGGCCGCTATTACTCCTGCCTCAGCCCTTGTTCTGTTTGAGGGTTGCCCAGTCTTCCCCCGCCCACCAATTGAGTGGAGAAAACGATCTCTTTCTCGTTGAAACGTGGAACCTGCAGGCACGCACCTGTCTTGCGTCTAATCAAGCGCGGAGAATTCCCAACGAGCGCTTTACAGCCGCACGCCCCGAGTGTCATCCCGTGCGCGGCTGCCAGGCGTCTCTAAATCCCTTCAACAGCGACCTGAGATGCCGCGGCCTTCATCAATCTCTGAGTTCGACGAAGAGAATCGTTGCAAGCTTGAGGCGCGCGCCTCCTCCCGACGACATGCCCTTGGTGCCGCTCTCGGCGCCGTTTCTCGGCTTCGTTTGTCCGGAACCTGATTTCATTCTGATTTACGTTGTTCCGCTTTACTTGCTCAGAATACACAATAATGTCTGTGCACCCACCATACACTAATTGGCGACTTTGATTCAAAATACAGTTACGCGCGGCTCGGGGGGTCCAGTAACGTAAAACCCCGGGGAAATCTGACACAAACATGCCTAACGCACTTTCCGCTTCGTTATCTTCGTTTATAGTATCCCTTTAAAACGCCTATTGAGTCTGAAATGAACAGCAGTGTCCGTGCAGCTTCATGAGCCATTAAAGTACACTGCCAATAAGTGCTTAAATTAAATTATTCGCATAAACATCAGCAAGCATTAATGACGTTTCGTGAGCTACATCTCATCTCGAAACTCCTATTAAATAAGATGACCCTCTTATTTCACCTGCTGCCGCTTTTCATTAAAAAAAAAAAGAAGAAAACAAAAGTCTGAAACCCTACATTAAGTAAACTACGATTTTTTTCCCTCCACATTAGGGGTATATCTTGAACATAATTTAACTCTTATGTGAAGCTATCATTGCATCACTCCGAGTTTATCTATCTAAGTACACTGTTTTCTTTTTTTTTTCTTTTTGCTGCAGGACTATTCGGCGAAATCCCTATACCCAGGAGACCAGTCTGGCCGCCCGGCGTAATACGTGCAGACGCATCAAAGTTTTAAGGTTCGATCATTCCATCACTGCTGGCAACGCAACGATGGAACCTCAGAACGGCTTCGAAGCAGCCCACTCGGTGGCATAATGAATTCCTGATCTCATTTGCTTACGCCCCTATCAAAGATAGCGTATACGACCGGCCAGGGCAATGAAGAAGGTATGGGAGGAGTGCGAGGGGACGGAGGTTGCCTTTGCGGGCGATACCGGCCAATGATGAGTTTCGGCTACGGTGACGAAATCGGTCCTTCGTTTTGGTCTTGCGGCTAGCGCGTCCCCATGACAACATCGACGGGTGTGCGCCGATAGAAGCCAGGTCCGCGGTAACTGGCGCCGACGGGTGCCCGGCTCGTTTCACCACCCTCGCACCCCTTGTGATGCCCGAGCTTGGCTATACTTGACAACGCGCTGCTCACGGTTGGATGGATGGATACTTGACACGCGCACACACGGCTGAAATATGTTAATAGCGCGTCGGTTTGCGACATTAGCCAGTGTTTTTTAACAGCGAGAATTAACCTCTACATAATGTGCGAAAACAGCGGACCACCCGAACGACCCCTGACAAATTGCCCGCAGATCCATCAGGGCACCGGTCAAATAGGTTTAAGGCATCGGCGGAGGAGGTGAAAGAGAAGTCGCTTTCGAGGCAGCTGGCGAATTCTCTCTCGCACCACTTTCCATGTGTCGCACGTGGAGCACTAAAAAAATAAAACCAAACGTGCCCGTAAAAAAAAAAATAAGAGGAAGAAGGAAAACGTGACACAGCCAAAAATAGGCGTTACCTTTGGAAAACTTGACGTGATTTCGGAAAATAGGCCTGTCGGAAAGAATTGTCGCCTTAGCGGACGGCCGACCAGTTCCATTAAACGAGGGCTGGAGTTGAGATTTCAGTTTTCCGACAGAGCAATCCGATCGAAAGCGACTGTAGGGTTTTCGAGTGACGCTTAGTGAACCGGAGGCAACGTGTTAGCCCCGCCAATATAGGATTTCTTCAGACTGAAAATTCGTGGGCCACGTTTCTGCAGTACTAGCTTACGGAGTTGTTTTTAAAAAAATACCATTATAGGTAGCCAGCGCAATAGCGTTCATTTCTGCGAAAAGGCATCGCCAGTCCTTGGGTCGATGTAATGACCTGGGTCACATGTAAACACGTAAAATTAAATAGTGCACTAATCACATTTTGGTGGGCGAGGAAGAGTTCAGTGACCATTTGGCAAAGTCTGTAAAATGACCTTGCAGGTTGGCCGATTTAAAGGCAATAATAGTCGAACTCCTAGTTTTCGGCAAAATACATTACGCAGAATAAAAAGAAACACAATATATAGTATATATCGTTTCGGGTTTGCAGAACTGCGCTATAACACTCTTTTCTTGCCAATTAAAGATCCTTTTTTTTTCATAAATTAATATTTTCCCATGTAAAAACGCCCAGTAAAAAACAAATTTCAGCCTATGTTTTCTTAAAAGGCAACAAAAAAAAACGTTCAGCCAAATATAACGTGGTAAATGCACGCACAATATTTCGATCTTAAAGCTAACGAGTTTTAATTGCACCCTCAGTTGACGTCTTAGCATATTTTTTTTTTGTCATATCAAATATGGCTTTACATTACTTGACTGACAACTTAGTCTCGGGAAAAAAGTATATTTGGACGAAAGCGCTTATTACCAGGTTTTTTTCACAATTAACTAGATAATTCGTTAAATATTTTTACATATGAGAAAAACAAATGCTTAGATAAGACATCAGCGTAGCCGCTTCCCTTCAACCGACAATATTGCTATTTCGAAAATTATAAGCTCATGTGCCTCGGCACAGGTTCCGATTTCCTAATTGACATAATAGAGAATCATCTGCAGCTTTAGCCAAGCCAACGGAACCAATCTCACGTGAAAGAGAACTCTGTCTAACAACCCCGTGCTCAATGTGAGCTGCTGGACTACCTCTTACAACGCCTGGCGGTAAAAGCGGGAAGCTCTTCAGTGAGCATCGGAAAACACGTGTTTTGTAGACGCGAACTACTCCACCCCTGTCAAACCGGATAAAAAAAAAAAAAAGAACTGCGCCCAATAAACAGTTGATTATATAGACCTTGGCTGCTTTCTCGCAATCGCGGTATGCTTCATATGGGTTCGCAGCCTGCAATAAACTCGTTCAATTTGGATCATATAAAAGCAAGAATTTCGTCGACCGGGCGCCGTCCTCCTGCTTCCTTTCTCGCGGCGGCCTTCAGCTATCAAAGTGCGTTGTTGACGCGACCGTTAACCGCCGGCCCAAAACTGCAGCCCCGAAGAGCAGCACCGATCGAGATTGCGCTGCCACCGCGGGAAAAGGCGAAGGCCATCGGCAGGACGCATACCTGGACCCGACGCCGGCAAACAGCCCATAAGCGCCGCCGCCCCTGGCGAATGCAATTTTGGCCGAAAAGGGGCTGCCCCGTCTTCTTCGCGCCTTCCTTGCTCATTCTCTGAGTGCGGGTGGTATCTGCTTCACTTGGCTTGTTTTAGCGTCGACGGTGCTGACGTCCATAAAGGAACGAGGGACGGGAAACTTGTCTAAATAGCCATACAAAAATAAAACGAGGTTTTGTTTTGGAGGTTGCATCGTAGGGTGGGTGGGAAGTGCAGTCGAAAGAACTTTCGCTCCGAAACTACGTTGGACATGTAAGCATTTTTTATGGAGCGTGATTATCTGCTAGATCAAAATTTTCGTGATACGATTCGAGGTGAAAAGCTTCAGATTTCGGGAACGAGTCAAAGCATAACGCCTAAAGATGAGAAATTTGCTGTTACTTTTTTTTTACTAATCTTAGTAAAAAAAATTTTATTACTAATCCGAGATTAGTAATAAAATTACTAATCTCGGATAATGCGCCAGTAAACAAAAACGCTAACTTTTGAACTGAACTATGACTTTAAATGTATAAAATATCGATTTATTTATAAAGAAAGAAGGATATACGAGAAAAGCTTGAAGGCCTGAACGGTCCTTTTCAACCCTTCCATCTCAGCAGCGGTTACCAGGGCGGGGACATTCACTTTACTTTGCCACGCTTTCTTGTCCCTGCGCGTTGTAATTAATCAGTGAGACGCAATTGCGTTATCACCACATTTTTTTTTCAGTGTTAGCTCGTACGACTCAATAGGCCAATAATTATATATATGAACACACACACACACACACACACACATGCTAATTTTCTGCGACTGAGTGCTCGGCTAAGCCTGTTTCTTTGCAAAACCTACACCTTAGCCTTGGATGTTTTACGCAAACCAGGTGGTTAGGATTGGAGTGCTTTGCATAAGACGAAAACATACAGCACACATTAGTGCATGTTCGAGGTTTCAGCATGCAACCCCCGATAGAATGGTAGGTTTTTGTCTAATACAATGAAAAATCAAACTAACTGGAAAACTTTTTTTTTATTATTCTGCGAGATTTACGTAAGTTATGTTGCGATTTAGGAAATCCCTCTCTCGTTTTTAGACATCACTCTTTTTCTCGATGAAGTCGCCATAATCGACCGTTTGTCATGCCGAGAACAATCTGTAAGTTTCTTCCTGCAGAATACCCAAAACAGCCAACCACGGCAAAAAAAAGGATCCCAACAAAATGCGTAGCTCATAATACTATTATGTATAAAATTAAAAAAAATGCATAAAATTATTTCCGATATGTCTGAAAAAAAGTTCGATGTGCGTAGGGACAATGAGCGAGGGAAACGTCATGCCAGCACACATCGATATTTTGTTTTTAATTGTGTTACGAGCCTCGTCATTAGCTGGGATCCTGTCATTGTACGCCGTGCTTCACTGCCTCGTGTTCTGCGGAAAAGTGAACTCTCGTACGTCTTTGTTAGAGCGTGCCCAGAAACGCGCTCGTCGACAACTGATCGTTGACAGTCGGCATTCCCCCGAACAGAACAACAACGTGTTTCGCTTTCTGCGTCCATGGTCTTTTCTTATTCGCGCATCTGGTGCGTTGGTTTACTCCCCAAACGCGTCACGTGCTTTTGTTTACCCCCTCGACCTCGACCAATCGCGTCGCGCGCTTGGCCGTCTGGTCATCGCGCGTTCCCTGCGCGCTATCTTTGGCGTGTTCCTCCTCACGTGCCTATGCGCCAAAGACGCATTTTGGAACACTTGCACGCCGTACAGCCCCTGACGTCACATGTTATTCTGCCGCTTTGCAATTGCGCGCCGAGGACATGCGCGATAATGCGAAGTATACAGCCGCAGAGGAAGAGGCGTACAATCGATATTGTAAATAGCCGGCGGAGCTTGATTCCCGCCTAAGCAAACCCGACGAACAAAGGAGCCTCAGGGAAGACCTGATGTTTGGCCCCTTGGGAGAAGGGCGCGCGAGCTGGAGCTGCGGAAAACAAACCAAAAATAAATAAGTAATAATAATAAACAATACGAAGCACCCAACTTCATCGCATTCGTCTCGAAGGCAACTCTTCGTTCAATGCATTCGCACGTATCGCGGCTTAGATCCTTCCAGGGACGATTATTTGAAATTATGCATGCTGCGAACAGGCAGCTCTGTTACTATTTTCTCATTGTTGTTGTTGTTGTAACGGATGGTACGCCCTACACATAAAGTAAGAAAAAATGTGAGGCTCGCACGCCTGGATGCAATACCTTGATATCGCAACTCGTCCAATCCTATATCTCGCCGGTAAACATTGCGATGACAAGCAATCGATTCTCGTTTCTTGCCTCGACAAATGAATGTCGTCAGAAATAAAGGGCGCGGCTGTGTATAGACGTTTACATCGCTTACCACCCATGGTGAAAAATGCTGAGTCACTGATCAGTAAACGCTTGCGCAGCGTCTGATATACCGCACAGCTAAAGTCCCCAGATAAGAGTTTCCTACAAGTAGCGATATTTTTTGAGGCGCCAACTGCTTGACGGTGCAGGTTTTAGGAAGCGAATGGCGGCCACAGGAGAGGTCTGAACTGAATGCCGGCATTTTGTTCCAACGGAATGAGCTTTGTCATTTGTATACTTGGTTGTTTGGTTGTGGTTACTTGTAAAAGAAGTATCAGTTATCAAGGGACTACGCACAGCAGAGCAACAGCGCTGGCTCAGAAGACGTTGCACAACCCAGCATACTAAGATAGGAGCGCGCGGAAGCGATTTTTGCAAAGGTCTTATAACTTTCTTCTGGGGAGGCGATTATTTCCCCGGCATCGAATCAGGCGATGTTGCAAAGCAGAGGGCTGCCCCGTATTTTGAGGATATCCGGGCCCACCACACCCTCTACTTCCCAGGCTTTTTGTGGACGTAGTTTGCAGTTCGACGCTTAGCTGTATGAGCTTCTTGGTTCAACATAGCGGGGTCTCGTCGTCCCCGACGTGAATTAATAGAGTCGGGATAATAACGCCAGCGAGATGAGCGCCGGAAAATCTTCGCTAAGAATAACGCACCACATCGCCACTCCCACCATGGACACTGTGAAAGTAGCCAGACCGAAATACTCCAGAGCATGACGTTTTAGCCTTTACTCAATCACGCCACATTTCCTTCTTATATCATTTCGTATTTCCGGAATTACAAGGTAATTTTCACGCATTCGCGCCAATTTCGGCAGTTCCTAAATTTACCGACGGCGGGAAGGTTTTTGTACAGCTCGCAAATGTGCATTCATACCATAAAAAAAAAAGGAAACAAACGTTCTCGGGGGCTCGCGGCCTTCGAACACAATGACCTGCGAGCAGGAGCCCTGTCGGATGCATTGACGTAGTTACACATCTCGGATGGGGCCATCAACGTGGGCTACTCGACTCAGCGAGCAAACAGCGAGTAAAGAGGTCAAAACAAATGTCCCCCTTCGCGAGCTTCCGAATCCCGCCACACGGGCCGGGGGATCCGGCGCCGAGTTCTGACGAAGCGGACAGAAAGCCGGAGCCTTTCCTCGGAGGAAAAAGGCCGTCTTCCTTTTGATTTTTAGTTTTGTTTCTTGCGTTCTCTCAACGCGTTGCGCTCAGGGGTCGTTCGGCGCAGACCACTCGGGAAAGCTTCCGAAGATGATGCGTAGCAGCGAGCGAGGGGAATCTAATTTTGGACGCATTTTCAGCGCGAGCGCATCCTTTGCAGGCACACAAATGGCTCTCCGTCCGCCCCCCTCCACCCTCCGCCACATCGTCGCACCCCGCATCCGATTGGTCGAGACCTCGCCGATGCCCGGTGGCACTTTTTCGAGGTTGCCCGTGCGACTGCCTGCCTACGAATACGCTCGAAGATGTGCGCGCGATATGCAAATAGGGCTCTGGCTTCGGCGACAAAGAGCAGCGCGACAAATGTCACCCGCGCGTGCCTTTAGCGTAATAAAAGTGTATTCCTTACAAACCAACGTGGTAAATGAGATTCCTTTGTATTACTAGTAACTAGGGTTATGCACGGATAAAAAAAAACGTTTTACCGATTAATCGGATCATTGGTACAATGCGGAGGCTGATAGAATTGTTACAATATTGCGAAACGTTAAACATAACATTGTACACTGGTGGAACATAACTGCTGATAACTGCTGGGACTCTCACAGCTGTAAATGTGTAAGATTAGTACACTAAAAAAAAATATTTTATTTGTTCGTTTGTTTGACACACATTTTTAAGTTCAGATGGCATGGGCTTGTGGCTGAAGTAGAAGAGAGTACAGAAATAAATATGTTCACATTTTACAGACGTCAGGTTACCATCTACTATGTACTATTGAAATAAATAAAAAGTGTGAGCGTTGTGTCAATTATTTAAAAAAAAATATTTTGACACAAATAGGTTACGGCAGACTATAAAAACAATATCGCTGTGATTTTATGATTTCACGTCAGGGGAATGACTCCCCTGACGTGAAAAATGAAGCACGACGCTTTGAGAAGAGGTATTCTTGAGCAGGAAGATCAGCAGCCAAGATAGCTTTTCGAGAAGTGTACTTATAATCTTTGAGTACAGGTTGTCAGTGAGGCACTGATGTTTCATTAACTAAATGCTTGATTGCGAATTTGACAGCAACGAGAGCGATGCCCGTAATATTTTGTAGAAAGGTCCACTTTTTGAACAATTATTCGGTTAAAAATTTGTCGACAAATAATCGATTAATCATTAGTCGGTTGGTTAATTTATTAGTTGCACAGCCCCGCTCATAAGACGACGTCAAGGAATCAGTAGTGAATAGCACGACACTGTTAACATAAACAACCGATCACCGGTTTTTGTTGTTATTCTTTTTTTCAGATAGAATTTAAAGGCTGCTATCAAAACTATTAGTGCGGCGGGGAATTGCACATATAGGGTGCTAACTTCAGCCGTAAAATGTGGTACCCGTCATTACCCTTTCGAAATTAAACGCTAAAAAGCGCCGATGACGTGTTCGCGCTAACAGTGTTGCGCAGTGAACATTCGTCGGCGCTTATTGCCGACGAGAATATCGAGCCATACGAACCTCTTTTCCAACAGTTACGCGTAGGCGTACGTAGGCACTATAAACATGTCGACACGTGCTTTCGTAACCATGAAAGGTGTTGCTTAATTCTCGGTTAGGCGGAACTTTCTATTCGTTGCGCGCACTTCAGACAACGCAATGCACGAGCGACTAATCCCTCCTGTGTAGAGAAATCCCGCCGGTAACACGACACTTTTGAACGCCACGGGCGGGAGAGCTCGGGGCCGGCTCCAGCATGCCGCTGACAAAACTAATTCCACCTGATCCTACCGATTTATACCTCCTTCATGCCTTGGAGCGGTGTAGCGGCCCTTGATTAGTATGCAAGCTCGGCATGGCGTAGCAAGTTCATGGGAAACGCTTACGTTAAGTATGCTCCGATAATCGCGAGCTGGATTAAGTTCTCGCGCGCTTCTAATACTGCCAGAAACACAGGAGCTGTTCAAAGCAGGTCTGTTGTTTTAACGTGGAAAGAAAGCTAGAGTCAAGGCTAGCAAGCGGGGTAGAGGGGGGGGGGGGGGGGGGGGGGGGCTTGTCACAGCGTATATACTTCTTTTACAACTGCACAGAGCCCCAGGAAGGACATGGTGATGCAGCCGTGAACTAGATTATCAAACTGCCACATTGTTTTTCCCCAACCCACGTTCGAGCATTCGCAAATCCATGGTTGGGATATATTCGTTTTGTATTGATATTTAGGCGGTCACAAAATTTTAAATGACCTTGCGGTTTGTTTGTTTGATTTTTTCAAGAAGATCTATAATCTATAAAAGTTTTTTTTTTTCCTCAAAGATTTAATTACGATAACAAACGAAGCTTGCGGTAAATTATCAGCTGAAAGTGTCACACTGATTCACTGATTAAAGCGGGCGGTAATTAAAGAATTAATTAGGGTTAGAAGAAAGATCAAGAACTGCATGGTTCCTGTCGTCAATAAACTAGACAATGCCGTGCACCTTGTCCCTGCTGTATTGTCGCAAGCCCCTTTTATTCCACTCGTCTATTACCTCATTTTATAAACATTGCTTAAGCTCACTCCATCGATTTTGTCATTGTTTCATCTAAGAAGGTACCTAAAACGCAGGCCAACACTGATTACCCTCCCCCCTTGTCCGGTCTGTCCGCAGCCAGCAGAGTTTTCGAGTCCTAGCGAGCTCGCACGCTGTGCTGACTCATTAGCGTCACGTCGACGAGTGCTAGCGGTCACGCCCCTCGTTCCCGTCCACGGCTACCCGGCCGCGATTTGGGAAGTCCACGTGGGCACCGAGGTTTGGCCCGACTTGGAGCGCTATAAAAAGCGGCGCCTTAATCCCAGGCAGGATTTTCGGCGTATAGCAGAGAACAGCGCTCGCAGGAAAACGGTGGCCACTTGGAAGGGCAGCGGGGTCCGCCCGCAAAGAAGAAAAAAAGGAAACAAACACGCGGACACGCGCCCGCAACGAACTCGGGGTTAATGCCATGTCTCTTCAGGCAAGTCAGACATAGCTACATTAGGTTCCTGCAACGTTTTAAGCATGCGGTCTCCATAGAGCGCCGCCACCCGAGTGGACGGGGCTAGAGCTCTGAACTGCTCGGCAAGTGCTTCCTTTCCTTTGACCAAATTCATCGCACGTTAACGGCGTGGTTGGCTAATTAAACTCCATCTCAGAAGTTCTGTACAGTGAAATAAAAGCTGCATAAAAGAAATTGTGTTGTGGGCGTGTTTATACAGCCAGAAGATATCTCACTTGTACACTTTTAGAAAAAGGTTGTAATATTTACTAACTTAAGTTTAGTAAGTATGTTATTAACTTCTTAATAACTGCAGTTTGTAATGGGCGTGTTCTGAACAGTTACTAACTAAGGAAGGTAGCAACGGGAACTGTGCACAAGACCAAGTAGAAACCACTACATTAATTTAGAAACGGATACTAACTGCCCTGAAAAATCTAGTTACCACTTAGCTCAAGAAGTTGCGTGGCGCTAGCTATTGCCCAATTCAAAGGCCACAAAAATAATTTCACTGCTCGCGCGCTTAGCATTGCATCTCCTACACTTTATATTACACGCACATTACATGCGTCACTAATCGGCTAAACGCATCGCATATAGGAATCACATCATAAAAACACGCTACACCAATCAGTGGCTCCGTCGATCGCTCTTCCAAATGAAGGTCTGCCTATTTAAAAGCACGCTTTTCCTCCGTGATCACCTCAGCGATAAACAAATTTACAAGAATGTGTTTCTTTTTTCACTAATGTCATTTTTCTAAATCGATTTTGAATGGTCCAGGGTATGAATATTTTTCCGAAAAGAAATCATTTACGCAGTAATTATTTGCGAAAGTCGATATAACTTCCTGCTCCTCTGCGCGTCATGGTGCATATTTTCGCTTCTCCGGATAGCTCCGCATTTTTGTGGCATTTCAGAAGAGTTCTTGCGCACAGCTTCAATCAGCGTTCAATGTACTCAAGCGCCCATGCGTCCATCAGCTGTGACTGCAATGGTCTACGAAATGACGTCGGTGAAAACATCCTAAAGTGTGAAGTCCTCATTTTTTTTAATTTTTTTAGCCCTATTTTATAAGACTTTGTATGACCGTCTACCCTTTCGCTTTGCAAAGGTGAACTAAGCTGATTTTGTTTATATGACGAAACCGAGACAAAGAAAGCACGAAACGCCTGAAGTGAGCACAAAATTGGAAAACGCGCTGAGTTTGAAGGTCGGCACTCGGAAGAGAGCGTCACGAGGCCCATTACTCGCGCTCGCAGCTGCGCGCGCAGTGAGATGTATTCACGCACACCGGAGGCCTAAGTTTAGAGCCCTGTGCGCGAACAGCTGCCACCCTTAGCCCCAGACGCTCAACGAGAAGGGTCCGTCGTCGTCCAGGAACTCGGGCCGAGGCTCCGGCACGCCACAAAAGCAAACTAAAAGAAAAAAAAAAAAAAAGGAATCGTTTCCCGCGTGGAAGCACCCGGCGGCAGCCGCTCTGTAATCATCGGTCTCCCCGCACTGGAGTCGTCGTCGGTCTCCGTCCCCCCGTGACGCATCGTTACGTCCAATGAAATGCAATCGGTCGAAACCAATCATTGCGAAACACAGTAAAACTACCGTCTTATTACTTGGTTCCTTGCAAACGTCGTCACGTAGGTAGAATGGCGGCGTGTGAGGCAAAGAGGAACCGCGAAACTCAAAAACGTCATGAGCCGTTTTGTTGTTGATTTTTTTTTTTTTTTTACATAAATGCATAATTTGCTTGTTTTTGTTTTGTTTTTCAGGTAGAGACTTTTTTTTTTTTTTCTTCGGCGCCGATTGGTGTGGTGGACAGCGCAGGTATAGAAAGCAAGATGGCTGCGTGTGTCAACAGAATGACGGGGAAAATGCCACGTTCGTTCTACAAGGTTTGCGTACACTCTAAAAAAAAGCCCGTGCGTCTACTTTCCCGCACAACACTGGAGAGCCCTTCATTGCAACTTAGGTAGGCAGCTCAGCGAATGACGACGCCGAGACATATGTTTCGACATATGTTTCGGCCACTGTGTAAGATAATACTCTTCAGGTGAGGACAGCGCGCTCCTCGCGCAGTGCACATAAAGTTCGCTTTTCACTCTCTCTATTTCACTCCCTCACTACGGTTTCAAGCGGCGCCGGCAGTGACTCGTCGACCTGTGGGCACGGCAAAGACGGCTCGTGCCGCCTCATGCTCCACACGCGCAGAGCTCCAGCGAGGTTGTCGCACGCGCAGAAAGACCACGGTGTACCGGGGTGTCATGGCAACGAGATAATTTTTTTCGCTCTCACACTGTTTCGCCGTTTGGCCGCCGGCGACACTGTCAGCCGCGGGCACGGTGGCCGCGGAATAATGCAGCTTTTCGGATGCCCGGCGAACGAACGCTATCTGAATCCTCGCGCCGCGCGTTCAGCCCCGCCGTGACCTCACCTAAAGAGTGTATCTTACACCGTGGTTTCGGCATATGTTTCAGCACTAAAAAATGCTATTGCATCTAAACCGTCCCATGAGAAGGTTATTGGAGCTTCCCATTTGACCTAGAACTGGCTGTAGCCCTACACATATGAAGCATACATGTTTCTTTTAACGCTCCTGCCAAGACGCCTTTTGAAATTGATGTGTGTGATGGTAAACAATGTGACTTAAAGGGGCACTGCAGTCAGTTTTGGAATAAAAACTGAATCTAGACACTCTAAGCATCCCAACAAACCACAAGCGTGCGTAGCTTATTTGCTCGTTAAAAGCGTGTTCAAAGATCGCGACACGACCTTTTTGGGAAGAATTTTCTCCCGAGTGAAGTGATCGATGAAGGGCGCTTGTCAGCGAGTTGCAAGCGATGGCTTCGCCCGCGGTGAAGAAGAGGAGTCTTATCCGAATGTGTACCTATCACACTCTCTTCGAAACGAGTTATAATAAAATAATTTGAAATAAACGCGTATTGTAGGGATTTGATTGGTCCACACAATGTAGTCCGCAATAAAAAGGGAGTCCACATGTTTTTCTCTTTCCCAGAGATAAATAGAATAACACCATTTAAACAATATAAGATCAAAAACGACCTTTTTCAAAAATGACTTCAGTGCCCCTTTAAGGGTAAGCCCTTCCCCAGGTGCTGCCCTCACCACTTTCACTTGCAATACTTCTTCATAGGGCAGATGAGCAGTTGCTGTGACCTGAGTTCACCGTCAGTTATCTCTCGGGGTACATTTTTGATGACTCGAAACAGCGGATTATCTACTCCATTGTTCACAGGATGGGACGGCTGATTCTGCGCATGTTTTCAAGGGGAAGGGGTACGTTGGTCGTCTGCTGATTAATTAAATAGTGATGATATTCAGCTGCACCTTCTATCGAATTAAACAACACAAAACAAAACAAAAAAGCAAGAAAAAAACGTGGAAGTGGGCAGTTAGCGTTACAGCTTTGGTTGAGACCTTTGTGTGCTTCGTCCTTCTTTATTCACCGATATCTTTCTTTCTAAATATTGAATCGACGTGGGTTCGGTAGAGGTAGAGAGGAAGAGAGAGTGAGGGGGAAAATGGGGCCATTCCCAAACAGCGTGAAAAAAATTCGCATAAACTTAGTTTCGTTTGTTTTTGTATCTGTTTGTTGCGGCCATTACCGCTATACTCTCGCGAAGCACACAACAAGGGTGAAACGAATCAACTGCTGAGACACCTGTCGCCCCCTAACGGCATTCGAAGTCGTCAAAGAGCGTAATCAAGACGGAGGCTCGCCGCGCTGCACCCAATTATTTCTCGAAGTCAATGAATCGCCCTCGCGAGACTCCTTTCAGAGATCCGAAAATAAATCTCGGGGGTGCTGTCTCCCCTACCATGACGCGGTGTACAGTCGAGTGAACGAATCACTGCCCCAAAACACCTTCTTCGGTTGCCAAGGGAACGGCGCACGGGACGGCGTTGATTGCTTTGGGAAGGAGCGGCAGAGAGAGCTCCGACTTTTTTTCCTTTGTTTCGCTTTTTGTTGGCAGCACCTGTCAATGTTAGCACTTCACCCTTGAAATCAGACGACTTTCCACGAAACCGCAGACGGTGGAGAGACAAAAAGCAGCGTGAAAGTCATTGGCGAGCCCCTCCACAACCCTCAACGCTGAAGGGAAAAATTGCCGACGGAAGTGACTTTCGCACTCCACGATTATTTTTTGTACTGAATTGAATAGATCAAGACGAAACATCTGGATGGTAGGAATTGTGTGAAACAGAGTTCATCGTGAAGAGAATATAGCAATATGTATGCAGTATATATATATATAGAGAGAGAAAAAACAAAAACGTAGCGCAGGATGACGAAAAGTATATACGGAAGAAAACGCTCTTGAGACGGTTGTTGGAGTTTTTAAAACATATTATTCGTAAAGTTGCTCAACGTTTCAGCCTGAGACAGACCTTCTGCCTCAGGCCGAAACGTCGACCAACTTTACGAATAACATGTTTTAAAAACTCCAACAACCGTCTCAAATGCGTTTTCTTCCCTATATATATATATATATATATATATATAACTGAGAAGAAAAAAACCCTTGGTGGAAACAGCAACAACTGACGATTTATTCTTCGACGTTTTGGCCGGAGTCCGGCCTTCGTCAGGAAGGCGTTTGTGCTTCCTGACGAAGGCCGGACTCCGGCCGAAATGCCAAAAAATAAATCGTCCGTTGTTGCTGTTCTCACCAATGTTTTTTTTTTTCTTCTCAGTTATATACCCACGCCTTCGGCCTCCCGCTACCATTCCCGTTATATATATATATATCAACAGGAAACAGTAACAGCAACTGTAACTATATATATATATATATATATATATATATATATATATATATATATATATATATATATATATATATATATATATATATATATATATATATCAACAGGAAACAATAACAGCAACCGTAACCGAAACATTCGAACCAGCTCTGCTGTACAAGAACACGTCATGTCGGTACACAAGATACGCTTTAGTGGTACCTGTTCTTGTCAACGACGTATTAGAAAAGCTGCCACGGCTGTATTCTTAATGCTACTCGACTCCAACTCCAACTCCACTCAGTGGAGTGGAGAAAAAAGGTACACCTCTACTCAAGAGGCATTTGTTTTCACAGGCGCTTCAAGACGATTCCTCCCCAGAGAAATTCCTCGAGATTTTGCACTCCACTGTTTTTCCGGGGACGTCTGGATATAAAATTATGCCAACATGTTTCGTTCGAAGCACAATTTTGGTGCAAGATATGAATACATAAGTTCGTTATCTTTAAAAGAATATGCCTAACACGCACTGAATTGGTGGATTTCAAGCTTTTCTGTAGCCAGCGTAAAAGCTTTAGTTCTTTTTTTCCTTAATGCAAGCACAAACGCCTTCCATTCTGTCAACAATGGGCAAAAGAGTTGTTTTAACTGTGTAGTTTGCAAACTAGCCCAGTTCTCATCTTTGGCATCCTCCAAAATGCAACCGTAACATAAAAGATATATATATATAAATATATATATATATATATATATATATATATATATATATATATATATATATATCGTGCACTTTTTTTATTGTTCTTTTTTTTGCGTGTGGAACCCAGAAGTTCGAGGCGGCGAACCAGCAGAATTCATATTTAGCATACAAATTTTAATAACCATTAAAATAAATACAAACCTATAGATATCATTGTAATTTGTCAGCTTATGACTTTGTTGCCGTTATTATAGTTTTTAGTGCTTCGCACATGTAGCCACGAGGAATTAATTGCAAGCTTTACGAAAAAACCAAAAATCGAAACTGGCTCACCAGGCTTTAAAAAAAGACGATTGCCAGAATATTCCTGATATAATCTATATGACGGCTCAGTTTCGTCAAATACGCTTCATGAACATGTTAACCATATATTGGCAGCTCCCGGCAATCGTAAATCAAGTCAGACCTCCGGTAAGTGAAAGCGCAAATCAATTCATTGTCTTTACTGAAAGGCCAATTCTTATATATCAGCATTTCTTCTTCCTACTGCGAGTACAAGAAACACAAAGTAGCTCCACGCAAGGTTTCAGGGATGACAAGTCGGCATTACCAATATATTTGATTGTCAGTTAAGTGGCACTCTCCAGAATCCAACCGATGTAAAGTATGCACGCCCCTATGCAGTGTACATCTGAGATGCTGAACCTTAGTCGCGCGGTCATTTCAATAACCCTCCCTTTCTTCTTTCCGAAATACCTTCTTTATACCTTCGACATATTGCCCTAAAGGTCTAGGGGTTAAGGCTACCCTTAATTGTCTGTTTGCGCCTGCCTCATCGGCGGCTGTGACAGATCATCGTTCGGTCTCCCCGGCCACTGGGTGGCGAAACGGCGCTATTTCTGCCATGATTTGCCGAGTTAGCGGAAAGCGCGTCGGATCGATTGTCGCGGCGGCCAAGCGACATGCGTGCTTTTTCATCAACGACTACCGCAGCGGCAACGCTATAGAGACTGGCGAAACGACGACATGCTTTCACTCAGCCCTATATAGGAGAGGCAGGAAGTTCCGCTTCGCACGCAACGGCGAAAGCCACTTAGGAGTATCGCGAGAAAAGAGAGGAAAACCAAAATAACCGGTACAATATGTGAGATTTGAAGGCAAGATAAGAGGATATACGAAAGGCATAGTGCCAATGTAATACCTGCAGATATGAGCGATCGATTAGAAATCAATGGAAGTTTTATAACACTAAACCCCCTACTTGAGACCAGGGCCGGACAGCGAAGGATAACGATACCTGCTATCAGTTGAGGTTTGGTGCCATGTCCTTCCCGAACCTTCGCCGATTGATTTCGCTACTTTCAGCGAAAACGACATCTGAATGAGTGCGGCCGAGTTCCATTTTTCGCGTAGATAACTGCAGCGTGTCCTCTTAAATAAATGTAGTGTGTTTGTTTTTTCACCACAAAATTAAAGTGCGCGTTGCCCAACGCTCAGTCTTCGCCTAAATGTATGCCATTAGCGGTCTGGACCGGATGCCAAAGTTTCATAACTAACCGTTATCTTATTCAAAACTTATAAGTGATTTTTGTTTTAAATGGAAAAATGTGGCTTGTTCTCGGTAGCTTGCGCCATTGAACCTTATGTATTTGTGGGCTTTGTCGGTCCATTTTATCATTAAAAAATTCCGCAAATCGCCTGTAACTCTTGAAAATACAGGAGGTCGCTTAAGCTTCACCTTTAAGAGCGGAAAGCGAGAGCTAAACATATAAACTCCCCCTCATTCCTAAGCCGTGCAAGCGTGTCTGCGTGGCAGGGGGGGGGGGGGGGGGCAGACGCCTTTCGAAACGATCGGAAAAAATATGAGTTTTCGCGGAGCGTCTTCAACGGCTTTCACCGGCCGTGGTTCGTCTGCTGAAATGTCCCAGGATACCTACCGTGTGGTTCGTCTGCTGAAATGTCCGAGGATACCTACCGTGTGGTTCTGCTATCTCTGCCTACAGGTATTTAAGTTTTGAACTCTGTCTTAGCTCATTGCGACATCACCGGACGCCCGTACAAGACTGGAGATTTTCGAGGAGAAATGGAAGGCCACAGCGTTCTAAACGACCTCATTGGAGCCGGCGCGTACCAGATGAAAATTGTCTGGTTCTTCACCTTCAACTCTCTGACAGCGAAGCGAAAACTTCTCGAAGCTAGGGAACTTGTGCTGAAAGGAAAAAAATTCATGCTCATCGATTCCGACGAGTGCGAGGAGCGAATATGGCTCCACTGGATACCAATTCACATCAGCGACGACGCAGTGCGGAGGGCCCTCGAGCCTTACGGAAAAATCAAAGAAGTAGCCAGAGGCGCAAGGAGAGCGGAAGGCTTTCAGAAAGTCCGGACGACGACAAGGCTGGTGAGAATGAACCTGAAGGAAGGCGTCACCAAGAATAACCTTCCGCACCAGCTGCGTTTGTTCACCAGCAACGTTCTCGTTCTCTCCCCAAAAAAGCCAGCACACGAAGGCAGTCGACGGAAACGGCCGTTCCTCAGACGATGCCACCGATGCTGATCTGAAAATTGACGACAGCTCCGATCCCACCAAGTGACTGCTAGATCACGTCGAGGAGGAAGACCCCAACCTCGAGGGGCCTGTATGAAACACGTCGCAGCAAAGAAAAAAAAAAACGCAAACCCCGAGCTCCACCAGATATCCGGCGAGTGCAGACCTACGCTCAAAGTGAGCGTAGGTGGTTACGCTCCCTTTGAAAAAAAATTTATACAATTGTTTCCTTAGATTCGAATATTTTCTCGTGCGTGTCGCCACAGCTGTGAATTGTGTAAGTTTGGTATGAGGTTGTTGTACATCGGTTTTCATTACACACCTCCTCCTCCACCCAAATAATGCTTGCACCCAAATTTGCATCACCTTCTACTATTGGCTTAACGCTGTGAACACTGAATATTAGAGGTTTAACTTCTACTCGTAAACAGTACCAGATATTATGTTTGCTTCAAGAATAGCAACTTGACTGTTTAGCCATACAAGAAACAAGAATGCCGGTGGAAGATCAAGTTACAAAGGTGCTACAACCCTTCCTAACCTCGTTCGAAGTATACGTAACACATGCAGTTGGCAAGGCAGGAGGTTGTTTTTTTTTAATTTTTTTTTTTAATATCTCTTCCTCTCTCTGATGTGAGTCTCACCACCTTTACTCATGGACGTTTCATAATGTGTAACTTTAATTTGTTTGACTCTCAGTAGCGAATTATTTGTGTCGATGCCCCTTTTAAAGCCAGAGAGCTAACATTCTTTTTCCACTGGAACGTCACTATACATCATATCGAATCGGGCCACTATATTTCTAGGTGACTATAAGTGCATATGCGATACCGGTGACAGATTTCCAGTCACGCGTGATAGCTATGTTAGTGCAAATTTATTGTGTGAAATAATTGCAGAAAACAATTGTGATGATGTTTTTTCACAATTTAAGCGGAATTAAAACAAAATTCAGTTTACGTACTTTCAAGAATCTTCGCACGCACACCTTGATCGTATTTATGTTTCTCCTGACATTAGCGAGTTTTAGTAGACCGTGTTTCCCGCTCCGCTCAGCCCCTCCGCTACCCGGAATTCTACAGCCAAGGCCATCGGCGCGCAGGCGCAGTGCCGGTTTCTTCGAAGCGGAGGGCTAGCGGAGCGGGAAACACGGTCTACTAAAACTCCCTATTGTACATGACATCAGTTCTTACTGCGTAAAACCAGTTTATCTTAGTGACCACTGCCTTGTAAAGGTCTCAATTGCAGAAAACCAAATACCGGAGGCAAAATTTAATTGGCGGCTGTGGAGGCTGAACACCAGTCTGCTTAAAGACGAAACATTTGTAGATGTATTAGATTACCTGTTGAGGAAAGCGGCAGAGCAGAATGAAACACGTTCAATAGAAAGATGGGAGCGGTTCAAGGAGGAAGTAAAAATGTCAGCAATCGAAAGATCGAACACGCTTAAATTTTACGCTTGGGCAGAGGAACGAAAACTACAGCAGGATTTAAGTACTCTGTGTGAGGTTGAATGGGAAAGCCCTGGTTGGGGAGCAAAATACATCGCAAATGTCAAATCACGCCCCGAAAAATTCCAGAAAGAGCGATATCAAGGCTCTGTGATACGTTAAGGGCGCAGCAGTTTCTCTGCGGTGATCAACCGACCAGCCAGGCCTTGATAGCGGAAAAAAAGTACGTTTTGTCCAAAGAAATCCTTGCAATTGGGAGGAATGGTATCATAACTACAGACGGCGCAAGCATTCAGGGTGCTTTTGTGGAACATTATTAACGGCTTTTTGAACTCACTCCAGAACCACAAGATGATGGAAATGATCGACCCTTGTTTATTATGCCGAGGCAAGATGACGAAACGAGAGAACGGCTCGCGGAACCCATTAGCGTAGAAGAAGTCGAAAGGGAAATAGACGACCTACCCGGAGGAAAAACGTCAGTCCCAGACCGGGCTAGGGTCATATTCTTATAAGGAATTAAAAAAGTACTCACTCCCATTCTGCTCGCTGTCATAAAGATATCATATAAAAGAAAATCTTTACCACCATCGTTTTCTAGAACCCATACTGTGTTAATTCCAAAATCAGAGGACGCCGCCAAGTTGTGACGTGTAGAGGGCTATCGACCAGTAAGTATATGTAATGTAGATTATAATTTATCAGATAGTAAGAAAAATCCTGAGTGGAAGGTTTCAGCACGTAATTGGCAATTTGGTGGGTGACCATCAAAGCTGTGGAATAAAGGCCAGGAGGATTCAAAGTAACGTTCACGTAGCCAGCGGCATTTTAGAATGTTGTACACAGGAATGAGACCAAATTGCCATGCTCCAGATTGATTTAGAAAAACCATTCGACAGCGTAAGTCATCAATGTCTTGGGCCATTTTGCGGCACGTCAACATTGGAGAATTTGTAAACAATGAAGAAGTTTGAAGGCGTACGAGTGGAATATGATGACCGTTCCACACAACTAATCGTTAATCGTAGCGTTCCTTGCAGCATCCCTGTACCCTCCTCTACAGGTCAGGGATTCCCGCTTTCACCTTTATTGCTCGCACTTATCTTGGGCCTTTTGGTTTGAGTGTCGTTAACAATGGAGACATTCACGGTTTTACGCTCAGCTGCATCGAAGTGAAGGTATTGGCGCATGCTGGTGATGTAGCAGTTTTTTTCCAAAAACAAAACAAAATGTGTAAGCAGCGTTAGTGATTTAGTTAAAAACGTTAGCGATAATATTAGCGCGGCTGTGAATTTAGAAAGCTCTTCTAGATTTCGGCACAATGCATGAGCCACAAAGCCGTCAGAGTTTGGAGGGATCAAGCGGGGCTCGACGTCTACGAGATATCTTGGCGTACCGCTCCAGCGCATGCGTAATCCAAGTGTTTACTGGTCCGAAGCCACAGCAGAATTGAAAAAGCGGTTTGAATTTGTGGCTCAAATATGTAGCACCTATGCACAACAGGATACTGTTCCTGAGTGATTCGATGAGTGTAAGAGACTCCTAAAAAAAACCCAACGTATTCTATGAGATGTGTTAAACAAAAGACTGGACGTTTAGCTTGAACTTGTTTCAGCTATGTATGCTGTAATTAAGAGAAAAAAGAAATAGTGTCTGCGTCGCCTATTCAGTAGTGTGTCTGGCTCACAACCGAAGGGTCGTGGGTTCAAATCCCGCCTAAATTTTTTTTTTTTTTAATTTTTATTTTCGTTAAAGCAAACGAATTACTTTTTAAACTGAAATCCTTTGACATGCGGCGACCTTTCATTCGCCTTACGTGTCATATGTTAATCACTTTCATTCCACGCGTGACGTCACGTTTCACGTGAGCGTTGTGGGTTGTTTGAAATTTCCCGCGCAAGGTCGTGTGGTTGTGACGTCATGACCCTAACGACCAATCAGAATTTTCCCGTCCTACCGACGCCGACGCCGACGCCGGCTTTTCTGCGACATATTAACGGTTCGTTTTAAAATTGTGATCGGTCGATAGGGTCATGACGTCACAGCCACTTGACCTCGCACGGGAATTTCAAACAACCCACAACGCTCACGTAAAAGGTGACGTCATGCTCGAATGACATGTAAAGCGAAGTAAAGGTCACGGCATGACTCAAATGATTTCACTTTATAAAGTAATATATTTGCTTTAAAAAAAATCGCAGAATTTTAGGCAGGATTTGAGCCCACGCCCCTTCGGTTGCGAACCAGACACGCTACTGACTAGGCCCCGCAAGCTTTTTTTTTTTTTTTTTTTTTTTCTGGACTAGGCCACGCAAGCCACGCTTTTCGTAAATATTTTGTCGTTAAACTAATTGGTGTAAAATGTAGAGCTCGCTAAATTCGTCTTCGGTGGTGTCAAGTGTAGAAACAGCTAAATTGGACTGCAAACGCTGACATCTCTCCCCTCGGCAGCTCGTCCGAGCGAACGACGAAGCTAAAGAGGAAATTGCGCCTGCTGTCGACGTCACGCACATCCTTGAGCGAATTTCTCTTTCGTATGAACACCGCCGCTTGAAAAGCTCTCTCCAGCAAAGAGTTGAGTGAAGAAAGGTGCGCCATCTAAATTCCGGATAGTCATGCCCGGGTGCCTTGGAAGAAATCGGCAGGAAACATTCTTCGCTGTCATATTCAACTACCGATTCCAATACAGTGGTTGACATTAACAACAGAAGCGCCTCGAAGTGGTTATATATGTATATAAAAAAAGTTAAATGCTAGGAGCTTTTACACACCTGTATGGTATGGGAAGTTGAAGGGACAGCAGGGAAGAACACGAGAATTGTTTAGCCAAGGTCGCATTGGCTCGTGCATCATACAAAAGACCGTGTTCGATGCAGACATGATGAGAGAAGGATCGACGGACATGCACCGAGAACGTTCCAAACATGTTTGCTTGGAAGATGTCTGCAGGCTGTTTCTGCATGACCAAGGTCATACTGTCTGTTTCATGATGAACGCGGCAACCGGATTTTCCTATTTTTAATGTTTATTTTCATTAAAATGTATTTCTGTCGGCAAACTCACTCGGTGAGGCTTGCGGTAAGGTCAGTACAGCACTCTTCCATCAAACCCGGCAAGGCTCGTTAGGTGTGAAAGGTACTTAGGTCGAAAGGCACCTCAAACTGACGCAGCATTTGGAGGCGAGTGCAGCGTCACTCCGTTGCAGGATACCTCGGACTAATGCCTTGTTTACCAACAAACGCCAGCTTGGTCTTGGCAGTCTCTCGCGACTCCCACTGTGCCAAGAAAGCTACCTCGAATGACTCACGGGGACCGCAGTGGCACTTGCCGCCTTTAATGCGAGCCGCACCCTCTCCGTGGAGACGAGGACGGCGGTGACGTCATCGGTCGTCTGGCTTCGTGGAAGGCGGACCGAGAGGCGGTCGGGAGAGACCACGCTTCGACCTCAGTGAGAAGCGCTTCGCAAGATTAGGTGCCGTGGATAAGGGCCGCCGAGTCACGCACCATCTCGAGGTCCGCACACAAATTCGGGAGTGCAAACACGCGCCAACGTTCGAGTCATTTCATGGCGGCTTTATTGTGACGTCGTATGCACTTGGCGGTGTCTATAAAAGTCACTGGGCCGATAGCCACTCATTAATGGTGACAATAGAAAACAAAATTTGGCGTCAACATGGCGCTGTATCTTTATGGAAAAGCCCGTACAGGGATGAGTGAAGTCAGGCACGTAGCCAGGATTTTGTTTCGGGGGGTCCCACCCATGACAAAATGCTGTATGAGGGGGAGGGGGGAGAGGAGGTCCCAGCAAAATGGAAGATTTCGGGGGGAAGGGGGGGGGGGGCCGGGCCCCATGGGCCCCCCCCCCCCCCTGGCTACGTGCCTGAGTGTAGTTTATCACCAAGGAAGTCGAGAATATGATTGTTTACACCGGCGTCGAAGCCTCAAAGTAATTCAAATAGGTCAGGGCGTGCAGTTGAAGCTTTGTTTGATTAGTTCTACTTTTTATATAGGCAGCTTTCTGAGGCATCGATGTAACTAGAGATTGCGTGTTCGTATTCTGTAGCGAACAAAGGTGATCCCCGGATGCACCGCTCTGGCCTTCATTCTGTAAAGCTGCATCACCAAAGCGTTCCCCTTCATTTACCTGCTCGCAACCTGATTGTGTTAGCATATTATGTGCACGCCTAAATCTTCAAACAGACCCCCGTTGGCAATGAAACCGGCTCTATACATATACATCAAGCGTTGTTCGTTTTCGGAGTTACTCGAATGTGTCGTGGCCTCAAGCTTGCGGCTTTTGTAACTGTGTAACTGTGTGTCATGGCGCGATAGACGTAACTTGCTGATTGAGACTACCGTAGGGTACTAACTCGACGCCATATTTGGAGGCGATGTTTAAAACGCATGTTGAGAACGAGCTCACAATAATATGCTGCTAAGACTTCCAGTCGTGATGGTGTGAAATACACGTTGCCAAAGAACTGCGGAAGCTCGCCGTCAGCACTCGTTCAGCAGTCGCGCACACGGTCAATACTCACTGTAATCACAAACAGCGAAGCTACGTCTATCGCGCCACACCACACAAATACGAAAGCCGCGAACTTTCGTATTCGGGAAACTCCGAAGGCGAGCATCACTTGAGGTATGGGTTAGAGAAACCATAGCGGCAGTCAAGCCGAAGCAAACCACAAAAATAATGAAAGATGTGACGCCTCGCTGACGGGCGGACGCTGTAGAGCCCAAGGCTCCGAGGGAATCGTTGGCTGTAATTTTGAGGTCTACTAGAAGTTCCTCTCTGAGAACACAAATGAATGAGACATGTCGTAGGATGGCCTCGGTGTTGTCTTTAAAAACTCAAAAATCGTGAGTTTAGGAAAAAGAACAGAATTCGAACGCGTCCGTCCACCGAGTCCGGGTTCGACTCCTCGGCTGCTTGTCGGCAGCACCAAAGGGTCGCCGGGCCTCGCGTTTCATTCGCTGGCACGGGTGATGAATGACGGCTTGTCGGCTGAACTCATGGCCGATCTGGAGCAACAGGAAGCCGGAGCTCGGCAGCCAAGTCCCGCGCGCCGCCTTCCCCGCGCTCGTGGCCGTCGCCAGTCAGCGCCTTTCGCCCGGAACCTCGAAATAGAAGCGGCCACAAGAGCGTCGGCCTAGGACGCTGAACGCGTCTTTCAGCGGACTCAACAGAGACCCGGGTTTTTTGGTCGCCGTTAGCGGGCACTGGGGCCCAAAGGACACTTCGAAAAAAGAAAGTCCTTCGAGGAGAGCCCCGCGCCAGTGAACTTGAGATTGATCTTTCCTTTCAGAGTTCGACGGACCAGTCAAACTGAGCCATTGGTTGCGTCAAGTCGAGGCAACGCTACGGCTGTCAGGGCGTTGTTTGGGCGTGGCATAAATATAGGATACGGCCGCAGGAAAGATAACCGCAGCGCTGCTCGCTCTATTGGGCCTCCCCAAATATGTTGCGTTTCATTGCATTGAGTCTACACTATATGTGTAGGCGTACCTGCGGTTCCATTGTGACCCCCCTCCCTCCTTTTTTTGTATTTACTTTCTCGACATATAACGTGCTGCGCATATTGTAGGAAATGTATTTGCCCTATTGTCCAGTGACAAGCTTATGCTATGGCACGTGCGGCCTTTCCTGAATCTCGTCATTTCGTTTCTTCAAACCATCGAACACTTCATACCCCCCCTCCCCCCCTCCCCCCTCCCCCCCCCCCCCCCCCAAAAAAAAAAAAGTGCTTCGCCACGCGCGTTTATTGCTGTTACCGATAAACGTTGGTGCAGAGGTCCAAGGGACTTTATAGTGGATCCCCCGAGTATCAATTCAAATCTCCGATGTATTGGCCGTCCCCCCCCCCCCAATCGTACACCGAAACTTTCTCCACAAAGGTCAGGCTGTGCAAAATATCAGCCGCATTAGTCACAAGCCTGCCCACGTTTTTAGCGGTTGACAGGAAAAATTAGAGTAATATTAAAGTACGAGCCCGACCCTGTCCTCTGATCGAGCCTGACAGAGGAAGCGCTCGACGCATCAAATATGGATGACAACCTCGACTCTCTACTGTGGCTTTTTCGGTACGGCACGCATAGGATAACAAATATGCCCCCGACGAACGCGCCCCCGAAGCTTGCCTTATGCCTTTGTCGGACAGGTTGTTCATTGCGTGCGCAGAAAAAAAGCGACGCGGCACTGGCGGTTCGTGTGATCGACGAGCTGTGACTCTCTATGCGGTTAGCTAATCACCTATAATTAGCACGCGAGCGAAATAATTCATGTAACCGCGTATAAAATAAGGCAGGAGTCTGGTGAGTGCTATTCGGATTGAGAGGACGTAATATTACATGAAGGAGTGGGCGAACATTTTTTTTTTTTTTTAATTTTTAATGCCTTAGCACTAGAACCCATATGACAAGGAAAAGCTGACAGCGCGCGTCTGTGGAAAAGAAGCAGTGGAAAGGGAAAAGCGCCGCGTAGAGAGGAGGAGTGTAGTGAAGGACAAAGGCGGAGAGGGAGGTGACGTCAGGGGGCGGAAGCCAATGAGGATGCTGGAGCGAGTCTGAACTTGCAGGTGTGCAGAGCGCGTATGCCTTCGTTTGTGCAACAAAACGGAATGTGAACCAACTACGAGCGCTGGTCTAAGGAGGTGGCAAAAATATTGAAGGAAGATCTATTGGGTTGATTATTAGGAAATGCGTTGGCATGACCCTTGGGAAACATAACACACGTCCCACTTTGGGAAACGCTTACACTTACCACGTAACAAAGCCAAAGATAGCCAATTGAGAAAGTCAAAAGAAAAAAAAAATGAAATGGTTAGCGTTAGCGTTAGCCAAAGGGGAAAGTGTGTGGCGTTTACCGAGGGTCATGCTAACGCATTCCCTAAGGATCCACCAATAAGTTTTTTTTTTTTTTTTTTTGCTCTTGGTTGAGGGTGTCAAAAAAGCTAGCCCTAAAGAGTCTAGTAATGGAAGCCGGTATTTTGGTGACAAACGTAGCTTCTTCAGGACCCTGTCCTTTGGAAGCCGGTGCCCACCATGAAAAATGGACCGCCATGGTCTCTGGGGTATAATACTTTTTTAGACATTTTCAGAAACATCTGCGTCCAAGTGCCACTTTAAAGGCGCCAGTTTCAATAATAGATCCGCCTCAATTTGAGCAACTAACGTCTTTTCAGTCTTCGAAACAACCAAGCAAAGTCTTCGAATCAACAAAAAGACGAATGTATAACGCTCCGTCTCAAGATATTAGATCATAAACTGATTGTTTTGTAGGTCTAAAATCGTGCCAAAAAGTGCACGTTTATTTTTTATTTATTTATTATTTTTTTTTTTTTTTGGGGGGGGGGGGGGCGGAGGAAGGATACGTTTTTGCTTTCGTGTTATTTTAGTTCCGGGCAAGCTCTTTCGAAATAGAATAAGCGAAACTTTTTTTCGGAAACTTCTCTTGGGCAGCAGTGAACCGGTCACGCGCTGGAACATGCTGTTCCGCTCATCCGCTGGCCTTGCCATTCCTTCCGACGACACCGCGTCAAAGTGAATGTGTAAGTCCTGGTCATTCACAGTGAGCCAGCCCACGTTTTTTTAGAGTTTGAGGGTAGCCATTTCCCTCATAAGCATGAAATCATGAGTTGTCCACCTGTTCGTTCTTCTCATATACGCCTTACTGTACACGCCGTATAAGAGAGACTACTGAACTCAAAGTAAGGGCGCAAACGAGCTGGGTGAATAAGCATGACCCCGAAACTGTGGCTAAAAACGACACATACGTTAAAAGGTCTTAATGAGAACTTTCCAGTGTATGTGTTGTCGTTTTCACCTGCAGTCCCGGGATTCCTGTCATGACTAAGAAAGGGTAAGGTTCAGAACAGGTGCGACGTCAAAGGTAATGCTAAGTACTTTTCGTGCACCATATGCAACAAAAATCTCTCGCTGTCACTTGGAGCATGAATGGAGCATGTGTTCGTAGAGTCCGCGATCCTCAGCGTACAATTTATTAAAAGTGTCTAATAAGCAAAACATGTCATTCATAAGAACGGGAGAAACCGCTCAGGAAACCTAGAAGTTGACCGGGAGGGCGCCTCAGGAGGGCGCCACACGAGAGCGCTGAACAACAACTGCAGTCACTAAGGTGCCTTTCCCCGTGGCCTACCGTTCAAGTGTTGAATCCCCTTCTAAACACCATTCCAAGACTCACAAGTCCTCAGCCCAGCGTGCGATCTCCTCAGCCCAACACGCGCATGTTCGTTGCTTCGGAAAGCGAGCAAATAACGCGCCATACCCACGAACACTAAAACTAGAACCGGCCAGGAGCCCGTTTTGGAAAGGTCTGTAGTAACTGGGTTGTTATACATTTAATTATCTGTTACGCAACAGCCCACTTTGCACAAAATGTGAGTGCAGCTTTAATTTCGTCATTAATCATAGGAACGAATGGATTAATTTCTAGCACGTTCCAAATTCGACGTTTTCCCGACGTTTGCCAGAATTAAACATGATAAGAATGGAACACCTGCACGCACGGTACGCTCCTGTAGCCTTACTTTCACTAAAGAACTAAAATGTTTAATCCCCCCCCCCCCTAAAAAAAAAAAAATGTTTACCCATATTGCTATGTGAAACTTTTTTTTTTTTTTTTTCTGTGGAAAAGAATGACGAGTAGAATTATCTCGAGAGCATATTGTAGAAGAAGCACTCTATAAGCGGCAGCGATGACAACTGCGCGGTAATGTATTGTGCTAAGATAGATAACCTGAACACAATAAATAATCTTAAATAGTGTGACTGCAAACCGCTCCGTTCAACGCGCTTGTGCCACTTGGCCCAAGTTAATTTGCGTGCTCAGTCAATGAAATGGCATCGAGCGTTCGAAATGCGACCCCATTTTATGTCCCAATTTCACCTTCATGAAAACATGAGTTTGAAGACCCCAATATCGATTATTCCCAAGGCAAGTACATACATGCGCTGTTGTGGCGCGGCCCTCTCCTGTCGTGCGCTCTGGTGTCGCGGTGCTCTGCTGCCGTGCGCTTTCCCGTCGGCGCTAGTGTCGTAATTCGAAAACTAATTTCACGTTAGGCCATGTTCTGAAGTTAACAGCTGTCGGTAAGACAATCTGGTGTTACGTAACTAAGCAACTTCGTTGATGTGGGATGATGTAGACGACCAAGCATTCATGAACGAACAATTGAAACTGAACTGTATGAAAGTATAGCATACACAAAAAGTCGCAGATATTTTGGCGTCCAAACGTGCGTTTGATGCACTAGTTCTTCTAGCGATAGAGCTCGCTTTGCCACTAGTCCACATCCAACGTGACCGTAGAAATATTTTGTAAAAATAAATAAATAAATAAATTGAGCAGTTTTGTACGTGGTCATCCCAGTACACTTGTAGCGCTAACTGCAAGAAGTCCCGGCTAACTCGCTGGGCATCGGCGTCGCGTTCACGTACCGCGGGTTGCGTGAACAAAATCGTTTGGGAACAAATTCAAAATATTTTTGTTCCAAACGCTTTTTTTCTGTTCCATTTTGTTCCGAAGCTCTTGGCATTGACAGTGCTACGACGGAATTTCATTATCGACCATTTCTTTCTTCTGAAAGCGCGTGCATTGGGCATTGGAGACGTTTGCAAAACATGAGTTCCCGACCTGTGCCCCATGTGTGGAAGCACGTGCAGCGTGTGCGAGAAGGCAGACTTGCACTTGCACGTGCTTGCTCACACGAGTAAGAACATGTCGGCGGCCAGATGTCTTGTTTGCCATCGCCTATTGGCGGCGAGATGTTTTGGTGGCGCCCTCCTTTTGTTTCCTCTCCTAACGTCATTACCTTGCAAACAAGTTGGATGGTGTTCGTAATTAGCATGGTTGGAGCTTGAAATCACTGCGCACTCAAAGCAACACTGCGAACACCGTCAAATCAAAGTTATTTCATTACTCTTATTTCCGTCGATAAAAAATCCTCTGCTAACGTCATAGTCACCATTCAGCCAATCGTGGCAGGCCGACCGCAGCGACGCTTTCGATTGCGCACGTCGCCAATAGAGCGTGTTAATAAAGCTCTGGCATAATTCAGCGGCAACGCCATCGCTTCACACTCAGCGGACCCGATCTTTTTCAAAGATTTTGCAACATCGATGACGGACGCCCAACATCGCCAACTGCAACATTAACAACAACTACGTTACCACAACATCAACAACGGAACGTCATTTCCAGTAGTCGGAACAGGCCATAACGGTTATCGCGCTGTAAAACGAGAACTCGGACACGTGCCGCGCCACGTGACGGAGACCAAGGAAGGGTTCGACGGGACTCTCGTCAGAGTCTCTCGCCGCGCGTGTAAGGGAACGAACGGGCAGGCCAGTGGCGTCTCGTGGACGCCGTGGAGTCTGCGGCAAAGCTTAATCCTGCAATCCCAACTATCGATTGCAGCCTCCCTAAATTTAGGCCGGCGTGCGTCACCTGCTGCACACGAGAGCCGGAATCAGCGCCCCGCGTGGCGTCGCTTGTTGGCCACCGTTACTGCCAGGTGCTGGCTGCAGGAGCCAGCTCGAAAGCAATCGATCTGACCGTAATCCTCCGTGTTCCGATGCCAGCCGAGCGGCATCGCTAATGACGGTTGTGAAGTCAGGAGCGACTTGGGCCCGCTCTGGTTTACCGCAGGGTCCCCGACGCGAGAGCTCGGGTTCCTAGTCGTTCTGGGAAGGTGCCAGGGCGGTCACTATTGAGACGGTTCGGGTGGCCCTCTTGATAAATATAGAGGACCGCGTTAATCACTCCATCCTCGCACACCGTCAAAAAAGAAAAAAAAAATTTAGAACTCATGATTTGCGCTTCTCCCGAGTCCCCAAGTAAATCCCGCTCCGCTGTGAACTCGTAACCCCAATAATTGATTTTCCTTTTACGAGCTTAGTGAGACCGGCGATTGCCGTCGTGATTTAATGCCGATTGTAATGCAGTTGAAAAAGCAAAAGGAAAAAACGCCTTTTTTTTATTTGTCGCTGAGACTGCATTATTATTGGCAGGTGATATTGCAGCATCGCACTGGCTGCGCATGGTTAAAGGTAGACCCGTTGCTCTTCTACAATGCATCGCGGAATTCCACGCAGAAGCTTCTGCGAGTGTGCTTATAGCGCGGACTATGTGATACCGCCGTCAAAATCGTCGTGGCATCCTTGACACTGCCCAAGTCCCAGTTGTTACAGTGTTTCCTTAAGTAAAATGTCTCTAGTTCTTGAAAAACGAGAGTTGTTTGGATAGTTGTAGAGTGCGACGGAAATACGGCGAATAGCTTTTTCGCGGTATTTACTGGTGTGTGTCAGTAAACAAGCTCGCTACCTCCCCCCTCCTCTCCCCCAATAGGCGGACACCTGTGTGCTTCCGCTTTCCCTCTGTTTTCATTTTTGTTTCCAGTCTTGTTTTTGTTTTTGTTTTTCTCCTGCGCCGAATGCACGCAGGTTCTTACCAACGTATTAAAATTTATAGCTCATAAAAAAAAAGCTTTTTTTCGGTCGCCGTGCGTTGCCGAAGAACAAATAAATTCATCACCGAAAGTCTACCGTGACATGTATAGTGTGGCGGCGCCCTTGAGCTCTCAGCTCCCACCGAATGCTGTGAATTAGAGCTAATGGAGTCCCAGTTTGGTCGGTGTGCAGCGATTGCTAACCGTCTTTCAAGTTGTGCAAGACGTTGCAGAACACACGGACTCAGGTTGGTTCATAGCTTTTGAAATTGACTTGGTCGTGCGACCGCGTGGAAAAGAAAAAGTTGCAGAGTTGCTCACACAGGGGGGGGGAGGGCATCGAAAAAGAGTTCAACGTACTTGAACTTTTTTAAAACTTGTTCGCAAAGGTTTCGCTTAATATTTCACTGGCTCTAATTATGTAAATTTTTGTCTCGGCATTATATGCCAACGCATGTGTGTAATTGTGTAAATTTGATTAGTTACACCAGCGCTGTCCTTATACTTTTTGCGGGTGTCTGGTAGTCTTACTAGCTTGTGTGACAGGTTTCATAACGCTAATTTCTAACATGAGCAAAATACGCTCTGCAAGAAGGAAGGCTACTTTGTCATATCGGGTTGGAGAAAAATATTTCGTTACGGTCAACGACCACCGGTTGTCGCGAAATACGAACTTACACTTGATGTTGTTGCGTTTCAAGACTCACAATTTTCCCTAAGGGACTGTGCTCTTGCAATGGCATGACAGGTGCCTCCGCGCCAGCTGACACGTTTGCGTAAGAAAAAAAAAGCAGAAAAAAAAAACACTTACGCCGTGCAGTCTCTCGACTTTGTTGTCCAAACCATACGGTCGCTCGCGTTTTATGAGCAATTGGTGATACACTAAAACTGTGAGGGGAAAAAACGTCAACTCGCAGACCCGCGGCAGCCGGCGGCTAACGCCGCCGGCTGTCGTAATCGCGCTTGGCGTACGCATTCATTGAAAGCGAGCAACCGTCCCGACAAGGTTGACCGCAACTTTCTTCTCTGTCAGCTCGTTGCAGTACTCTGTAGTAGGCATGGCGTTCACGCGGTCGTACTCCTGCGACGATCTACTCATCTCCCCGCCTTGCAGCCCGCGCGATTCTACGGCGTTACTAGGAATGCATACGACGATAAACTATTTTCTATGGCGGTCTGGCAGCCTCACTTTCGCGTGACCGTTTTTTTCTTTACTGCAGCCGTTTTGAATAATTTTGATTCTTGCTGGGTATATTCGCTCTGCAATTATTTCGGCTTCCGTTCTTCAATTTCCTTCACGTCTCATTAGTTTAGCTTAATGAACTAAGTCGGTATCACTGATTGCTTTCTAGTGAATATATATCTTATTGATCTTATGCGGAGGAAACAACCAAAATAATACGAGTCTTAATTTCTGTTGAGGAAACAAATTGGAGGTTTTATTGATTTTCTTTAATAAACCCAGTCAGTGAGACGGCTCTCGTGTTACAAATTGTACTTCAAGGATCGCAAAACCTTCTTACGCGTGACTCGAAACATCCCAATCATACTCGCTTATTGCCTATAAAAAATCTCGAAGGCAGAGTCCTCCCGGATTCCGAAACAATGGCTAGTACGTGGCGATGTTCAAATCACGGTGTTCAATTTGGTATTTTCATACCCCTAGTGTTTATCTCTTCTATGCCGCCACTTCCGGAGCTGAGCAGCGAGAAATAAACAAAATAATGAGACGGCACAGTCGAGACCTTATCTTTCGTGAGCTGTTCTTTAGTGTAATCGCGCAAATAAGAGATTCAGTTCAGTAGAGATTTTTTTTTAAAATATTCTAGCGATTGAACAAGATGCTTTTCTTAACACCAAGTTCCCAGAAAACAACGTCGAATGTTCGATAAATGTGGTCTGTGTAGCACCTGAAGCACGGGTAAGAAAAGGCGTTCCCCTCGCACAAGCGAAACTTGCCGTCGTTCCCATCAATTTCTCTTCCACTTCCACGTTCGGAAGTCTTCGCTGTGCAGAGAGTTAAGAACACTCCAGCTCAGCCTCGGGCCATCGAGACGAGGGCCCTTGCTTTGCGCGTAGGCGAGATTCCTGTCCGCTGCGTCGCTTCGAGAGTGGCGTCGAACAAGGGGCTCCGCTTACTGCGGTCCCCAATCCCGATGGCGCTCGTGTTCTGTTTTTGCACGTATGCTGGGCTTCCGTCTTCATCGCGCTTTCGGTGCGCATCGCTCGCGACGTCGCCAAGGTCTTCCTAAAAGGGCATCCGAGGCGGCAGCCGCCGCCGACCGGAAATAAGCGCTTTCCCCGCTAACACTTAGCTGTCACCGGACGTCTCGAAGGTGCGACAGGTGCGTCGGAGAGAATCGCGCCTCCGCGAGAAAAACGCAAGTGCAAAGCTCCAGCGGCGCCTCCCAGAGTAAAAAAGCATGCGCAAACAACAAGAAACACGTGCTAAGAGAGAAAAACAAAAGACAATGAAATTTAGGTAGAAGTTTTTCCCAACGCTGTTGTTGTTGTTGTTGTTGTTGCTCTCGTTGTTGGTGTTGTGGTTTTTTTTTTTTTTTTAATGCACGTAGCAAATCTATAATCGGGTTTAGTAGGAAGGTGAAATTTAGGGACGAAGAAAAAATCTGGAAGAATGAAGAAACGATAAGTATCAAACAGGCAACCCTCAAGAAAGCGTAGAAACTAGTTTACCGAGGGAGACGGGTTTAGTAGTATGGAACGCTATGGTCTTGTACTTTTCTTTCTTTTTGCAGCGTACTTTTTTTTTCTGTAAATTGCATTAAAAATAGAATAACTTCATGCCTATAAACACATTGTACCTCATCCACCATAATCATTTGACCTTCAACTTTCGGATTATCGTGTGTTTTGCCCAATAAAGAAGGGACTTGGTGGAAAAAAAGTTCCGTTCTGTAAGGTGGTTTAACTATCGGCACAAGACTATTACTCAAAAGATTAAAAAAACAAAATTTAAATCAAAAATTTATTTGATTTATACCACAATTTGTTTTTTCTCATGAAAATCAGATCATTTTATTTAAACCACTGCAGCTAGAAAACAGTAATTCTTTACCACAAGATGCATTTTTCAACAGAGCAGATTGATTGATCAATTACTGTAAATTACCGTGTAAAAATGAATTACTGTAAATGTGAAGCACAGTTTCTTTAACGACTTTTTGTTGCTGTGATTCCCACCATACTAAAGCAAAAACAGCTTGATTTTTTTTTTTAGTTAGATAAAAAAAAAAAAGCTTGGTTTGCTCTTTTTTTTTTTGCGTTTTGATTTAGCTCAAATAGGACGAACAATGCGGAAGGTAGAAACCAAGCTCAACGCTCCAAATTTCTCGAAAGAGCACTCCTTTTTGATCGTGTTCAGCCTTATATCGATATTTTTCGTTCGATGATTCTTTGATTTAAATACAAACCAAATGCACACAGAGAAAGCTTCAAGTGATAGACAAATGGCGAATAAAAAATATTTATTTTCAGGTTTGTTCATGCTGAAAAAAAAAAGTTAATTTGATTTAAATCATAATTGTATAACTGAGTGATTGAAACACAATTTAAATCACAATTTATATTATGATCTAAATCGCAATTTAAACCATATAAATTTTGATTCTCCGCCCTGGTAAAAATGCAAACAAAAAAAAAAGATTGAGCTTCTCTTTTTTACATTATTTTTCTTGAGGACGTTCAACGATATGTACTGAATGGAATGAAATGCGTTATAAGTAATGAGCGTATCGTCACTTTTAACGCCCTCCCTATTTGGTAATTATGTGAATCTGAGAAATGTCTTCTCGGACTCACATAATTAATAAACGACGTTTGATTGTACAGATGCCTTTAAGGACCTAAGCTCTATTGCGCGAAGTACTAGAATATGGTGTCAAGACAACCACCCAAAAAATTTACCATTACAAGGATCGCGCATTTGCTGAAAAAAAAACACACAAAAAAAACCAAAGTTACATCGTAGGAAACTCCGGGTGTCACTGGAGTTATCTGATTTTTTTTTTTTTTTTGTCATTCTTCGCTATTGCGCGTTCACGGTGTATTTAAATCTACATGCTTTCAGTGTTTCCGTGGTCACACAAAATATGTTTCGTGGATTTTACTACTACGTATTAATACTAATGGGGTTTTACCTCAGGCGACCTATTACTTCTGAAATATTCCGAGTTTCGTACCGCAAGTGTACTTGACTAAAAAAAAGAAGAAAAACTGGGGGAAGTTTTAGTCAACCAGTTTTAGGTTCACAGTCTTTGTGATGAAAACAAGGCAGAATTTTGAATTGTGGCTGTATTTTCTTTCTCGATTGTTGCGCATCAAAACGTCCATGTATCCTTTACGTTCTTATTCTGAAACGCCTGTGTCTGTACCATGCATAAAAACTAACTATAGCGCGTTCACATTAAATTACATCGCAACCAAAACATCGAACTCCCATCCCCAAAGACCAACTGGCATTCCATTCTTTGAGAAAAGCGATACGTGTTTAATTTGTACACATACATTCTGCATGATTCATCCATATGTTTTGTCTCTATCCGTCCTTCTCTCTTTTACACACACTAGCATCTCTCACACACAAATACCTTATAGACATACATAGGCAGCAACTGTTTATTATCTGGCTTGTCTCTTTCTTTTCTTGTCCTTGTCTCTCTTTCTTTTCCTTTTTTTTTTATAACTGTTAGAAGCTTATTTTATCGAAAGCTTTTTCTGCTTCAGATTTTACATTGGAATCCTATAATGTTTTTTTTTTCTTTGCCTTTCAGTTGGTTTTATATTTTTTTTTGTTTGTATCATGTGTACCACAATTGCTCGTTTGCTTTGTTCAAGTTTCTTCTTGTTCTTGTTTGCTAATTTTCGATCGCTAACTAACCCTTCAACAGTTATTTGGAAAACTTTAAGACCCCCACCTGAATGAAGATCTTAGAATGAACACCATGTTTGTAAATCAAAACACATTTTGACTTTCCATGTACGTCCTGTTTGCATAAGCATCTCGACACGCACGAAGGCCTGAGCCGAATTACTGTTTCTTCACTGCCTGAGCATCGTTGCGCATGCATACTTCCTCAAAGCGATTTATGCCATTTTGCAGGAGCTTAATGCGCAAACTATCCACGACGGGAGCCGGTGTTAAAGAGCGCGCGTACCGCGCTTAATCGACACGAGTAAGAAACATGTCGCGGGACAACGTTGTCCAGAGCGGGCTTTCGTCCTTCCTCCCGTCTCTGCGCAAAGCCTGCATAGCCTCGCCTCAGCCCACACCTGTTTCATCAAAGCTGCCCGCCCTAGAGTGCTTTCCGATACCAACACCCGGCACTGGGCTGGACACATAGAGAACGCAAATAATAGTAATCCTAATATTGATAGTAATCACAAAAAAAAATATCGAGATTATGTCGGTCTTCTTGGGGAAGAGCCAGAATTCCCGTTCCTGGAAAGCCGATTAATGCCTTTCTCGTTAAACCCTTCCGCTGGTCGCAGCAGCTGTCCAGTCACATTCTGATGCCGTCTTTCACGCGGCACTTTTCTTTTTAAGATCTCATGATCTTTTTTGTTGTTGTTGTTGTTGTTGTTTTCGCCTGCGGGGACAGTATTTTTTGTCGTTATTGCTGCTGATGTTTTCGACTCGTGCCCCTTTACGAAGCACATGCATGACGCGCGAGGTCCATTTGTGACCGTTGTCGCCTTCCTATTCGCTTCGTAAGGGGCCGTCGTTATAGAAAGCCAAAAGTACCAATTCTCACGGGAGAAAGAAAGATCCGTTAACCCCCTTTTTGCCAGGTGCCGTGAAAGGTGCGCGAAAAGCCACCGGCGAAAAGACGACGCACAAGAAGCCCGGCGGATGAGTGTCCCTCTCAGCGAGCAGATCCGCCTGGCGCTCAACTTCTCTGCGGTTGGCGATTTGCTGACATGGCCCCTTATTCCCACTGATCTCTGGTTGCGTCGATTGCTCTCCGGTTTATCCGCCGCCACAACGTTAACCGCAGCTCAAGAGAACTAGGCACGAGCTTTCCCTTCTCGAGACCACCTGTCATTGCTCTTCATAATTCATAATTGCTCTTCATAATAAGATGAAATAAAATAACGGACAACACAAAATCTCAAACGCAGCTAGGTTTATTCGTGAAGGAACAGCACTATACAGTCCCCTACACGGACAGGAAAGAGGAAAGACAAAATGCATGCTGCTGCAAGGATTTGACGGAACTAAGTTACACAGACTGACCTCCAAACTAGAAACCGGAGTCCGGACCAACAGCAGACACCCACTGCCAAGCGGCCCGACATGATAATCCCCGTCAAGGCTATGTGAACCGAACGGAAGACAGCAATCCCTATCCAGCCCACGCCAAACCCCTACCCCTCGACACAACCAACAACACAAAACAACACAAAAACTCACAACAAAAGAAACTTTTTCACGCGTTCGTTCAAAATTACAGACGGCTGGCTTACACAGTTTCCGTGGCCACTTATACTTAAGGTTTCTTTTATGATTCTTTTAAACGAATCACTTTTTTACGCAAGATTGAAGTTTCTTCCCGTAATGGCTAGCGCGCATTAAATTGAGCAATATTTTCGGCTAGTTCTGGTGATGGAGAGACATTTTTCACGCTTCTCTCGTGTTCTAAGAGGCGGTCATTTCCACACCGACCCGTATGGCCCACGTAGCAGAGCCCACAATTTTATTTCCTTCTTGTCTCAGGATTTAGATTAGGATGTTTCCTAACCAGCTCGACTGCACACTTTCGTTTCTTGCTTTTGTTTTCGTTTTTAGATGCTCGCGCTAAACATCTGCGGTGCTGGGAGGGGCAGCTAAAGCCCGGAGCTCGCCCTTGCAGCTTCTGCTATGCTCGCACTTGATGGGAAAAGGAATCTATAGACAATTGCAAGGATGGCGCCACAAGTGGTGCCCCATGCGTGCAAGCGCGTGCAACGCGCGGGTGAACGTAGCTTTGGCAAGCTCGTAATCGCACGGGCGTGCCTGCTCGAGCAGAGACATGGCGGCGGCCAGTCGCCCAGCTTGCAATCGTCTATACTCCGCTCACTTTTTAAGCTGAGACTGCAGACAATGCCGCAAGCACGAGAGCTTGATGTAGCTGCTTTGAAGAGTTTTTTTGCGGAACGAGTGCTCGTGCTCTAATGCACGTCACAAAGGCCAGGAGCAAGCGCTAGCTCGTGCTTGTAGTTTTCAGTGCAGTCTCAGAGTAGAAAGGTTGCCTCACACTGCAGGCTGGTTCACACAGGCCCGTGTTCTTATGTTACGTTACGAAAAGTCACCAGGAAATCTGTACTTCGTATTAAGCGTGGCTACCAATACAAGGAGATTGCCTGGCACGCGACATTCGAGACACGCATGTTTCGGTGACGACGAGCTAGGACGGTGAGTTACCGTGGCTACCAGGGACACAAGGCTCGTCGTAACGTAACGTAAGGAGTTGAGCTCGGTTCAACCTTTCACACAGCACTGTTTTCTTACATTACGTCTAAGTCACCGAAACATTCGTGTCTCGAATGTCGCGCGCCAGGCTATCTCCTTGAATTGGTAGCCACGCTTAATACGAAGCACAGATTTCCCGGTGACTTTTCGTAACGTAACGTAAGAAAAGAGGTCTGTGTCAACGAGCCTTGCCCCATTTTCTTACGTTAAGTTACGTTACGAAATATTACGTTGAAGTCACCGGGACCTCTGTGCCAGTTCTAGGAGAAAGCATGACACGCGACATTCGAGACACGAATGATTTGGGTGACTTATACGTAACGTAACTTAACGTAAGAAAATGGGGCAGTGTGAATGAGCCTTCATTATCTTGTTTCCCAACGAATGAGCCCCCGCCGTTCGGTGGAAGTATAGCCGCACGTGCGGAACCCTTCTCAGAAAAGGGCCCCACGTGCTTGCTCACACGAGCAAAGACTCGGTTGTGGTCAGAGACATATACCATTACTTCCCCTAGCGCCAACTGCAACATTGTACCATATTCTTCGTTTCACTGTCAATTTTGCCGTTCTCAAGACCCAGCAAGCTGCAACGCGGAGACGTCTGTAACGAAAGTTCAAATTGACGCTCCGCGTATGAAACAAAAAAGTTTGACCGAGCAAGCACTTTTTTATAGGAACGTTTCACTGCTCCGATACTTCCAACCCATAGCAAGTTACGCGTCGTACGTTACGTTAACAGCGGATGGTTAATTGGAAAACGGTCTTATACGACCGCTCGTATTTATAGGAAGCGCCGCGGAGGACGCCGTCACAAGCAGGAACGAGTCATTAGCGACGCCGTCGCGTGCGAAACATTCCTGAGGGCGCGAATTCTCGCCCTTGGGCACTGCAAGAAGGCGGTGCCACGGCGTCATTAGCGCTACCGATAATTGGACGCGTTGAACCTGTGGACGCGACCGCCGGCTGGGCTCAACTCGGGCTCATTCCTTTCGGAACGCGACTGGTTTGTTTAGAGCACAAAAGAGGCGCGGAGCAAGAACAGCAAACAAAAGAAAACGCTCAGGTTTGGAGACAACAGAGCGGCATCGCTTTGTTTGCTGCGTTACGTTCTGCGATCTTTCTTCGTTAGGCGCGCCCGCTGCTGTCAAAAAAAGGCAGAATGAAGAAAAGGCTCAAGATGGAAGAAAGAATGAACATGTAGGACGAGGACGACACAACCACATCTTTTTCTTGTGAATTATCGAAGATATGGTTGTGTCGTCTTCGTGCTACATGTTTATTCTTCAATCTTGACCCGCACCAACACACTCTTCGCCCATTAATAAGAAAAGGCTAATTAGTCCGGGGGCGGGGAAGGGGGGGGGGGGGGGCCTTCGATGACTCGTAACACCATTGGATATGAGTGTGTGCGTAGCGGCGCAAGCAAACCTGAATAGCTTTCGTAAATTTAAATTGGGCTGCATCATTCTCCTCTGTTTTCTTTTCTTCCACAGAATTTATCTTTATACAGAATAGTAATTATAACATTATCAGCATTCCCACGCTTTGAAAATGTCGTTATCGTGTCAGCCCCATGCGTTCTTGCTTATAAAGGTTCGTCAAACAGTGTCGCTATTGTTGCCCGCTACAAAAAAAAAAAAAAAAAAAGAAATGACCGCGTACCGCGAGCAAGTTTGCAACCGATTTGTTCCTAAACCACGCATCAGCAACGTTATTTTTATAAGCTGCGTCACTCTGCTACACTTTATCATCATCATAGATCTCGAGATAAAATGTATGGCTTATTTTTTCTTAGTGATTACCATACGCATCCACACACAAAACATATGTAGAATTTTCTTTAGGCGTCAACGGCCCAGGTGCTGCAGTATCCGACGAAACGTACCACTATATTCACGTTTACGTTAGTTCATGTCCTCGTATCACCCCAAAACGCCTCTTCAAAGATATATTGTTTCTCCTTTTTTTACTTTTTTTTTCTTTTCACAGCGGATGACACGGACGTTTGAGACAAGCATATTTTGAGGTTCTTAGATCTTTCCCTCCACCGTTTCCGTCCCTTCCCAGTTCTCCCCGCTCGTTTCTCGCCCCAGACGGTTTTCCACAGAACTCGTTCATTTTCGTCCACTCAGTCGCAGCATCTTCAACTTTCAAAAAACAGAAGAACACAGACGCGCCCGCGCTCGGAGGCAAATTAACAGAAACAAAAAGCAGCCCCGAGGTGCAAGATGGCGCGGCCTACCCTGGCTCTCAAACGTTTCGCGGTGACGACATCTCACTTTGGCACAGACAAGTAAGCACACATCAGTGAGTCAAAAAAAAAAAACGAGAAAGAAAAAATTCCTTTGAGGTTCAGCGTCCCCTTAGAAGTAAGTGCGCCCTTCCACAGCCGAGCCATTGCCCTTTTATATATTGTGTTTTTATTTTAAAGCAACAAGACCGGACTTGGGCGTATACATATTGTCCCACACCAAGGCCGATTCAGTGGATAACGGCCCCCAGTTCACAGCTTCCTTGTTTTATGGCGGTTGTATTCTTGTAAACCGATGAAGACGGCGCCGTCTGCCAAATGACTGCCAAGGGGATAGAACAAAGAAGAAGAAAAAAGACCGCCATTACCTTTCAATTTGTGTTTGTTTTTTTCTTTTTTTTAAAAGTTGAGTTGTTTCTTGTATTTTCTTGTTTTAGTGGTTGCCTTCGGCTTTGCTTTCTCAGCGTTTTGGCGATTCCTTTTTCCCCCAAGTGCGGCCTCGTCTTGTGAAAACGCGAAACTATAAACAACGACCATCTTAAAACTTGCTTCGAGGAAAAGGCAACAAGAGAGGAGGGCGCAGAAGTAAGACTCCCGCGAGGAACAACATGCCTTTCGCATTATCGAAATATAACTTTTTGCCTTTTTTAGGCCGTCGGCTGTCAGCGAGACGAAGCAGGTGGTGGGATGGATCATGGAATCTCTACAACGAGGCTGTATTCACCTTGCTTTCCAAAACAAAATGTTCAACCTTACCGAACGCAGTTCTGCGACAAAATTGTTTATGCGGTCTCAGGCGTTGAAAGTGGAAAGTGATCACACGGAAGAGTGATTCTGCCTCCGCAAGGAATAAAGCAAAACGAGAAATTACGTTTAACCACATCATATTACTTCATCAACTTGTGCCAACGTCGCCATTCACTTCACTAAAATAACGGTACCATAAAATTAGTTATATACACCTAGTGCGGCACAATCATAGTGGTAATCAAGGACCTTTAATGCCGTCGCGCAATCTAAAAATATAAGAACGATTTGCTTCCTCGGAATGCGCTGCGAAACTCAGGGACAATGGGTTATGTGGAAAACCTGCCCCTTTCTCTCCGAATGAGCATCGTACAGGAGAGAAGTCGTGTAATCACTACCGCGTGGTGCACGTAAAAGACCCCGTGCTAGCAGTATTATACCGCACTGTCTAACTTTCTCATCTACAGCTTAGATATCACAAGTCCCTTGAGGAGACTTGATTCCCGCTGTCTAATCACCCTATACCATATGTCTGACTTTTTTGCGTCTTCCTCTCCTTTGGAAAGCTTGCTGACTTGATTGCGACGCGTTCAAGCTGAATTAAAAGGAGCGAATATGCGGCAAACAACCGACCAACTTCACTATAGGAGCACGTTCGCTTTTCGTGCGGCGCAATTGTTCTGACGCCAACGCTCAAAGGAAGCGCCGCCGGGTGAAATTTTTCGTTCTTTCGCACACGAAGAAGGCATAACGGCCTTAGGTCAACTCCACCTAGGTGCGTGCGCTTCTTAACCGTGACGCCAAAACACTACTGTAAAATAAGGTTCACGGATATGCACTCACGCAGTGCGTCATCGTCTGGTTTGTGTTCGGGTGAAATTAATCCGTCGACTGATACTCAGTGGGTTTTTTTTTTTTTTTTGCTTTTTCCCGTGACTAGCGAGCGAAATGACGATGTGGAGCATCGAGCGGATCACAGCTTGGAGCATTGCAAACTGAGGAGCGTGGATATAAACAACATTGGTGGTATAAACGGACGATACACACCTTGACAATTTGATTTGGTAGTGAGTACAGGTGGTTAACGCTGCTGTTCGAGCCGCCAATCGCGAAGCGAGGAACCTAACGCACGTCACATATACTTGACAGTATGATTGTGAGGGATCACGCTTAGAAAACATTTAACTGAAGCATTCAACGCGAGTCAATCAAAACACAGTGCCGCTATGCGCTCAGATGCTCCCGATGGCTCTGATCTCTAAAAAGTGGTTTGTACTTGAAGGCGACGATGAGCGCACGAGCTCCGTCGCCGACTCCGCTGCGCCAAATGAAAACGATTCCCTCGAGCGCGAAATGAGGTTAATAAAAAAAAAAAAAAAGAGTTTCAGTATAGATCGTATGTTACGGAAAGCGGGCCCAGCGGGCCGCGTGCTCAATCCATGCTTCGAAGTGACGGCACGAGCTCCCGCTAGCAAAGCGGAGCTCTATACTCAGTTCACCTTTAAAGCTGAGACTATACAGAAGCTCCATCTTCAGCGCAAGCTTTCCGCCCTTGCTAACGGTGAACGCGCAGACACGCGCAACCAAAGTACTTTGGAAGCCAGCGAGCTCGCGCTGGAGGCAGACCTCCTATAGTATCAGCCTAAGGGTGAAGGGAGTATATCTTACGATCTTTTAAAAGTCCCTACTAAGTGGCGTCGCTCAGCGTCGTTCGGAGTCTGTTAATGTTCCGGAAAAGCTAACTCTACAGCCGAATGGCATCCGAGCCGAGACACGCTTCCATCTCTCAATTTAGAGCAACCACAAAACAAAATATGCTGCGGTGACGATAAAAACGAGCCGAGGGAACCGAACGGAGGCGACCAAAACCTAATGAATTCCGTCTAGAGCCGCGACGTCAGAGTCACGTCGTCGACGACGTCACACGGGGGACGCGGACCTTTGCTCGGGTTTAAGAGCCGAATCCCCGAAGACGATCGCCGACCACTCTTGTCAGAGAGTGAGTGAAAAACAAGAGGCTATCCGTTACCCGAGGTTCGACGGATATGTCAAAGCGGAAAAATGTGCAGGGCGCGTCGCACAGGAATACCTCGGAGGCACGACTTATACTCGAGAGGATATACGCCATTCAGCGACGTCCGCCTTTCGTCTAACAAGAAGTATGAGCTTCGGGAGAATTGTCAGGCACACTATGTTAAGTCTGGATAACCTACCCGAAAAGACACGTACCGTTTTGTTTTAGTTGGGAGTAATAAAAGCGCCGCTTCAAATGAACGGACGTGCAGGCACGCGAACGAATTCAGCGCATTCTGGCTTTCGCTTACTTTAAACATTGTCTCGATGCGCCTTATCTTAAACGTCTGCCGTTATATGATCTGCGAGTTTGTGACGTGAAGCGTATCCAAGCCTAAGTCCAATAGTTTTTTGAATTAATATTAATATTTATTTATTTATGCATCGTAACGGTAGATCGAGCGCTCGTCGAAGTTTTCAAACTTTGGTGACGGCGACACTTTCACCGTGGGATTGAAATAGAAAATAAACCATTTACTGCCTGAGAACTATCAACGTCGGGTCCCATTCCTAGCTTGGGAAATAGGGGTTAGTCAGAAATAAAGTTCTTTCGCAACCAAAAAGGCGCTCTCTTTAATTGCCGGAAAGATGAGACAACGAGGTTCCTGAGAAGATGGGCTCGTGTTGCGAGCACGTCAACGCGCCGTGACGCTTTCGTCACCCGAGGAACGATTAAATCTTGAGTCGCTGTCCCCCCGCATGTGCGCAGTCCACCCGGGCGTCGGTGCGTTCATGTGCAACTGTCGCACGATGCTATACTTATCCGGTGGACACTGAACACCGCGATCCGGTCTCGCCCGTCGCGTCCCTGACAAAGCACGGCTGGCGGCTCCGCAGATTGCGTGGCAGTTGCACTGGAGGCCGGTGGCATTGCCGGCGCAAAGAAATCGGCTGTCGACGAGGCGAAACGGACAGGCTTTCGTGCGCAAAGTTAAAGACAAAACGAGCCCACTTTCCTCCACCGCACCCGCGTTCGCGGAATACCCGACAACTTTCAAGGTGTCCTCGAGAAGTGAATAGAGTTTGGTGATGTCGGGCCGCGGTGAGTTACGAAAACGCTGCTAAACGGGAAGGGGGGGAGGGGGGAAGGCAATTGAAGCGTTCCGACAACTCATGGTGACGTCACATGAGGGCAGCGGAATGGGGTGGGTTTTGAACGGGATATGAAGGGAAAGAAGAGCCAGAGGATAGGAGGGGAATGACGCTTCAACCGAACGGCTATCTTCAGGTATACTATACTCCGCGACAACTTTTCTTGGCAATGCAGTGGAAGGTACAGGCCCGCGTCCCCTCTCCCATTTTGAGTCTGCGCGGGCTCTCCTCCTCTCCCCGGAAATGGGGGAGGAGGAGAGCCTGCGTACACTCAAAATGGGAGAGGGGACGCGGGCCTCTACCTTCCACTGCATTGCCAAGAAAAGTTGTCGCGGAGTATAATGACAGATTAAAACAGTTGTGACGGCATGGAGTCAGAGGGGGAGGAAGAGGTCTCAATGAGTGAAGGAATGCGGGCGAGGGGGACGCTTAGGGCACCCCACGTGACCATCCATATTATCGTCAACAAAAAAAAGGGGGAGGGGGAGGAGGTAGAAATAGAAAGAGGATCGGGCGAAGGGGGAATGTCTAATAGTCGAAAGAAAGTGTCTTGTTTAGACCGGAAGGTAATTCGCCTTTAGCTTAAACACTAATCTGTTTTCTCCTTTTTTCTGTGAGATCGCTGTGCGGAAGCCTGATTTGACGACGCATCCTCGCATGTTGAATTCGGAATGATTCCTGGAGAAGAAGTGTTTAGATATGTGTGTGGAGAGGTCGTGTTTAAATTGGCCCGCTCTTTCTAGTTTGACAAGTCTACGCTGTTCTCAGGAGCGTTCGTGGAGTCGGCGGTCAGTTTCGCCGAAATATAATAAGGTCGGGAAGAGCGTGCAGGAAATAGTGTATATCAGATAAGAAGATTCACGCGTGTGACTGTCAGGGATTTCCATTAGCAGGTTGGGAGAAGGGCCGGTATGTTTGCACGTAAGGCATTTCGGGGCGCCGCATGAGGTGGTACGCGGGGAGCAAAGTCGGAAGTTTTGTGGACCGGCTGCTGCGTATATAGAAGGCAGCGTAAGTTGGGCTGTCGACGGTAAGTTAGGGCGGGTGCTTTAGAAATAACTTCAGTGTTTGCGAGGTGGGAAGTGGAGTCCATGATTAGTTTGCCGAGCCTGGGTATGAAGGGATGGAACGTAAAGATGAGGGAGTTGCACGGCGGTTTAGATCTAGGTTGGGCAAATAGGGCGTCGTGCCGCGAAATGTTAGAGACGCGACTGCTCGCATTGCGCAGAAGGCCGAGTGGGTAACTGCATTCAACAAAGAAGGCGGTCATCGTCTTAAGCTAATGACGAAAATCGATGGCGTCGCTGCAAATCCTACGGAGGTGAAGGAATTGTAAGAAGGGTATAAAGTTGATTTTGGATCTAGGATGGTTTGAGTTGAGAAGGTCAGTGTATTTATAGTGCACCGAGGTGTGGGACTTGTAACCGTCACTAGTTATTTTAAAGTCTAGGAAGTTGACAGAAGATTCCGATATCAGTGAGGTGAACTTAAGGGAGGCGTGGGATTTACAAAATGCATTGGTGATGCGGTCAACTACGGAAGGGGTGCCGAAACCAAGGATGTCGTCAATAAAACTGTCATAGAACTGAAAGTGGGTGTGGGAAGCAATTAAGGAGGGAGTGCTCGACGTAGCCGACGAAAAGGTTGGCGAATGAGGGGTCCATCTTAGTGCCCATTGCTACACCACATTTTTGGAGATAAAAGGAGTTGCTGAATTGGAAGTCGTTTAGTGTTAGGACGAATTCGGCGAGGCAGATTGCGGTGTGAGACTGTTTTTTTTTTTTTAGAGGGATGCTAATCAAAAAAATGTGAGAGAGCTGTAGTCTTTCGGCGTGAGAAATTACCGTATAGAGAGAAGCGATGTCCATTGTTAGGGTGATAGTGTCGGGAGTCGGGGTCGGATTAGGCAGGCTTTGGGGGATGTCTGCTGTGTCTTCTGAGCAGGTTTTGTACAATGGGCTGAAAGACTGAATAGACAAAAGCGGAGATGAAGTAAGTGGGGCAGGATATGGCGGACACGGTAGTCGTAAATTATCGGAAGGAGGTAGAATGAGGTGGAGTGGGGATGACGAACGATTAGGAGATTTGCAGCGGAGAAAGGAAGTTGGTTTTGATTAGGAGCGTTACGGTGGTTGTAATTTTATCTTTGATAGGCCCTCGCCCGTATTCCTCCACTTATTGAGTTACCGACCTCTTGCACATTACCTGACAACTTTTCCTCCTCCCTGTCTGACTCCACGACGTCACATCTGTCAGGTGCTTCCTCCGTCTTTTGTATCTAGGTTGTATATATATTCTGATCTGTCATTTCCCTTCTTGTATACCTGGAGAAGACCGCTTGGTCGAAGCGTCGTTCCCCTCTTTTCCTCTAGTGGTTCTTGTCTTTCCCTTCATATCCCTACTACACTCGAAAAATAAAAAAAGCCCGTGCGTCTACTTTCCCGCACAACACTCGGAGAACTAATCACCCTAATTTACGGTAGCAGCTCAGCGAATGACGATGCCGAAACACATGTTGTGACATTTAGAAGCAATGTAAAACGTCGCACTTGCATTGCTTAATGTCACAATTAAGACTGCGTTTTTTTGTCTAAACATATGTTTCGGCATCGTCATTCGCTCAGCTGAGCCCTTAAGTTGCGGTGATTGGCTCTCCGAGTGTTGTGCGGGAAAGTAGATGCACTGGCTTATCTTAGGGTGTAAAAGAGAACGGTAAGCGCACCAGGTAAATATAACGATAAATAAACGGACACCTAAAAAAAAAAAAAAAACTATATTACAGATACAGCAACTTTGGGTCGGACCTCAACGTAGAGGAATGCCGCTTGTATTTAAAACCACCTTCTAATGTGTCCGCCGCCCTTACTACAATCAATGGAGGCCCGTGTTCAAGGCTTAAATTAATTAAACACGTTTTTTCCCAATACTAAAACATCGAAGACGTATCTGTGAACGCGACAGGACGTTAAGCCTGGTTCAGACATTTGCGTTTGACTGCGTTTGACTGCGTTGCGGCAGCGAGAAACCAGGACATCCGTGCTGCTTATATCGCGTGCCAAGATGATTCCTAGAATTGGATTCCACGCTTCATACGAAGTACAGATGTGCCGGTGACTAGCTTTCGGTTCTCGACGCAACGCAGTCAAACGCACTCAAACGCAAGTGTCTGAACCGGCCTTAAGTGTAAGGTAACACTTCCGCGTGTCTAGGTGCCCACGTGTGAGTCTAGGTTTGTTATGCCGCTACCACGTGTCGCGAGTGCACAAGTAATGGACATACATCGTAATACCTCCTCGCGTGTGCGCCCACACGCAGAGCTGAGGGAGCCCGACTCGCATCGTTGGAACCTAAACTCCAAAGCGTCCTTCGCTTGACAGATACGAATCCGCATAGCGTTGCAGCTTATCTGAGAGGTCACTAAAACTGGAAGAAAAAACGCGCTAAGCGCGAAGCCCAAATCCCTCCCGCTGTTTAAGCTAAGTCGGTCAACCGCGAGCAGGTACACTAATTGCGTCATTATGAAAATTAATAGTGGCGCCTCATTGTCGTCAAAGTGCTCCGAAACGGTGCTCTTCTCGTTTCTCTTCGGGAATGTTTCGAAATCCGTGGCGATGGCGAGGCAGTGGTGGCAGATACGCTTGGCCCGAATTTTAACACGTCATAATGAATTCATTTTGTATGTTCTCCTTCTTACGTTACGTATTTAGATCGCACAGAGGCAGCGCGGCGAAAGGTCGTATTGCAAGAATATCCGAAGACACCCGCAAATAGCGTGGCTGCGGTAATTAGAACCGGCCCTTCGCGAGCATATTTAAACGGAAATTAAAAAAATACGGTAACGTTAGGCGGCTTCGAGTTAAGCGTACTTTAAGCGCAAATATAATGATTACACCAGGGTGCGATGGAGGGCGAAGTCAGGCGATTTCAGGTAAATGCTCGCGGGCGTTGAATGCAGCGAGGGAATGGGACTTAATGGAAACTTAACTTCTTGGTGCAGGAATCAGAGACTGCGTCACAAAGAAGATTATTTTGGAATATACCGTCATTTAAAACAAAAATCGAGAACTGTTTTTTTTTTTTTTTTTTTTTGGCTTGCAGGAATTTGATTCGGGATTCGGGAATCAAAAATCAAAACGTCGTAAAATTGAAGTAACAAATCTATAAAAGTAGGGACTTTACGAGCGTGTTGATATACGTTTCAACTCGAAAGACGATAAAAGCGAAACAAGCTTGCTGCGCTACCGGCAGTTGGTTTTCTTCTAGCGTGGAATAGTAAACAAACCATTAGGCAAAGACAACCAGAGGCACCGCGAGCGAGTCCGGGTATTCAGTGAAAGAAGTAATCTCCAGGAAACCTTCTAAAAGGCAGCCGACATATCACTGGATTCCTCGGGCTTCTAAATGCCCTAAGAAGCTCTCGCCAAAACGTCGGCGTGTGCGAAGTGTCGGCGAAAGGGATTTAGTTGTCGAGAATTACTTTATAAGAATTATCTATTACACGTGCGTGCAACTCTGTGATGTCTTTTTTTAACCTTGAGGTTGCATCATTCAGAGGTGCATCCGTTCTTTGGGAAATACAAGGAGACACAACGATATTAGAGGAAATTGGGTTGCCACCGGTTTTGAATCCGAGCTTAGCACTGACTAATGCCCGCCGCAACTGAATAAAATCTAAAAGCGAAAAAATGTGTATACGGTATATTTCTTTTTCGGTTTTGATTTTTAGTTTCGTGTCATTATATCAGTATCGGAGAGACCTCGACGGAGCTTCTGAAGCTCGGCGTGAACGAGAGGCAGCAATCCAACTCCGATATCCGGGACACTGCACGTTCCTCTTGCAGCACATATGGTCGGAGTAGCGATTCGAACGACTCCGCGAGGGCGTCACTACGGAAAAAGCGTGTTGTTGTTGTTTGGAAACTGCTCGTCGAACCCCGCAGCCGAAAGGGAAAGGAATGGATAGGATTCAATAAGTAGCGTTATCCCATCGACAGGAAATAGTGAGAGGGAGAGAAAACAACGACACGCATTCCAAAACTCTCGGTCAAGACACGCCTACGATAAATAAGACTGACATATAAGCAACGAAGACCACCAAAGCAGCTAGAGACGAGACCGGGCGGTCGTTTAAAGCTTTCATAACTTTACGCGTAGGTACCTTTGAAGATAGTACCTTTCACGCGAAGGTATCTTTGGCAGGCTTAGACTCAACTCGTGCTGACTTCAAGGGCACTAAGATACTTTAAGCCTGCCAAAAGTACCATCGCGTGCATGCTGCACGTGTTTGAGGCTTGTCGGTGTCGGTTGTTTGCATTTGTCGCTCTTGTGAGACTCGGGCATAAGTATGCATAATGGAGTAACATAAAAATAAAAATTTACACGACCTTGCCTTATCAGCGCCGACGCCGAATACAGAACAAAAAATACATCTCGGAATAGCGGACTCGTTTGAGTTGGCAGTTCATGCCTCGTGTCAAGCGGTTGACTCACAGCAGAATACCCATGAAAGCTTCTGTTGATGAAATCGCTAGAAAACATGACAGAGTCTGGAATAGAGTCAGATGGGAATCGCGTTGTCATAGGGAGTAATCTATATGATCCAAACGCCGGTTGTGCGTCAGATCGTGCTGGGACGCAGGTGCTGCCCGCCTTACTTTTTTTTCTTTTTTTTTTTTTTTCAATGCGTGTGCGTCGATAGTGAAGAACTTATGACGCACAACCTGTGGACAGCCTACTGCTTTTATTCGTGGCCACGTCACTCACGCCTGTGAACCAACACCACCTAGAAGGTATGAGGTCATTGTTTCCAGCTCAAACGGCAAACACGATCAAGCTCGGCGAGAGTCGGCGCAAAGGAGCCGACGTCTTGGCGTCGCCGCCTGCTGGCGTCGCGCTTCTTGTCAGACGCTGCAAGACGCGCTGGCCGCGACGCAAGCCAGGTGGCGCTGCGTGGATTTGATGACGCAGCTTTTGTCTTCTAGGTGAAGCGAAAGCACTCTTGGAACGCTGCCATTTCAAATGTCTTCAACTACTAATCCCAACTATAAGATATGGCCATGCGTCCTCCAACTTGCACGCAGCAGCGCCTGGTTTGCCTGACTCGGCGTCACCGCGAGCGCGTCTCGCAGCCTCCAGCAGTGAGCGCGATGTTAAGGAGCAACGCATCTGCCGCTCTGCGGCTTACTCTCGTCCAGCTCCAGCGTCTCTTGGGGTCACTAACGACCACGTGATGCCTTGTCTTCTAGGTGGTGCTGCTTCAGCTCGACTGTGCGAGTGGAATGCGCATAGTGAGAATAGCAAGCTGACGGGCCGTTCTTCCCAACAGCACTGGGAAGAATGGTACTTCAAATGCCCGTATGGCGGAGCCACTTCGACTCGCAAAAGGACGCGCTCTCGGACACCGTGTGTCTATGCAATGCATGAACACTGCCCTCGTGTAGTCAATCGCGTTCTAAGCCGGACAGTGATAAGCTCAACTTTTCTTTCGCGACGCAAAAGAGTTATTTCCCGCGGGGCCTGGTTCTCAGAACAGTGATACTCACCAATTTATTACACGGACGCGAACAGTGGTAGAAAATGAGTCGAGTTTAAGGCTGTTTGGAAATTAGAAAAAAAGAAAAAACACTCAGCATTCATGAACGTAACAGATGTGTAAGGGTCATCGCAACATGTCAGCCGTTTAAAGATTTCCTTCCGACCCTCGTTTGTTGCTCTTCCATAAACACCGTATGTTCTCATTTTGTTCACTGTTACGCGTATCGATCTTTGAAGTGGAAGCCGTCGTTATCAAAGCTCTTGGAAGCCGTTTATTGAGGTCTCGCCGACGGCTGCTTTGTTATTAGCGTGTCTAAGTGGACACTACGCGAAAAAACAAAAACCAAGGGGAAAACAACCCAAGCCGGTACCCGCCTACACATGACATGCACACTAACATAAAGAAGTCGATTTCATCGCCCGTAGTATAACTTAAATATTTTACGAAAAACGTTGTGTTTTTCAACCGTAACAATCACAGCATGTAATGATGCAAGTAAAAGGATAAAATGGTATGCGTATAACTAGAAAATAAAAAGGTCCCAGATAAAATAAAAAGTGAAATTTAAAAAAAAAAATTGTACGGTATTTTTTTTTTTTTTTTTGTGAGGTAGGGAATAATTGAAGTTTGTAAAATTTTCAACATAGAGTCATAAAAATCAGCAGGCCTCATCTAGAGCCACTAAATAAGCTACGCTTCAGAGTAACGACACTTAACCTTTTTGGGGTTTAAAATCGTGGTTGCCAGTTATCTGAAGCTTTATCTGAAATCACAGGAAACGCTTTTCTGTCCTCCGCAAATGTATAAACTGTTCGCGAACGAGCAAAGCAATATTACATGGGCTTCCTACCACCGACTCTAATGCTGAGGAACTCGCACTTTTGAATCATGACGATCGGCAGTTCCGTCTGCTACGCACTAAGCACCAAGATGGCGGCGCTTATAACAAAACCGGGGAACAGAGTGTCGATACTCTAAGCGCAGCTCATTTATAGTGGTTCTAGCCTCATCTATTTGTGTCTCCCTTTTTTATCAATATATTTCGAACCTGTAATCGGGCGTCACAATAGAGGAGCTCAAGAGCACCCGACGAATACGACGGTTTGCAGCGCGGTTCGATAGGCAGCAAGCGAGAGTCTAAGCAAAACAAAATATGCTTATCGCGGAGGGAAAAGTTGCGAATCGGAACGAACACGTTTGAAGGCTAAGCTTTAAGGGGCCAATGAATTTTGGGCTGGGATAAATAATTTTAGATTGGAATCTTACTATTCGCATATAATTTAATGGGTAAAAAAAAAGGGGGGGGAGGGGAGTGTAGAAAGTCAAAAGCCTGGTTTTCGGTACGAAAATTTAAAAACATAGCGGACTATTTCGTACCTCCTTTCCTTCGAAATCTTTCCGACTTTTGACTGTGATGCATCCGCGGTGCCCGAGCACGTGAGCCGAACCCATATCACGCATGGGACACGAGCACTGCGTCACTCGAACGCATGCGCTCGTCAATCAATCCGTCCACGAATCTTTGGATTCGCGTTCCCGGCCCAATAAGTGCCCTGACGGCACTTATCACCGCTTCCGAATGACAAGTTCCGTGGTGTGCTTTAGCACGGCGGATGCTTGGAGTCATCGCCTCTGCCGCCCAAGCACGTCACGACCGTGTGATTTCTCGTTTCGCTTTTGAGCTAAGGGGGAAAGGTAAGGAGGAAGAAGTTGAAAAATCATTTCATAGTCCCTTTAATGAACTCTCGCGTAACGTAATCAGAGTTCCTTCTTGCGACCACGGTGTGTGACTAACGTTTAGACCTTTGAAACGCCGCTTGCCATTTATTGCGTAATATTTCTTTTACAAACATTGTGTGTCAAACAAGATTTCACTAAATATTTCTTCACAAACTTTGCTTGCCGGACATAGAGTATAGAATTCCGCTAAAATCGTGCAATATATTTCTGATGAAAAGCGAGGGTTTGGATGATGTACATAACATTTGAAAGGGTTAGAGCAGTTTCGTCAACCTACGAGCTAGCGAACGCGTTTTTGTCAATTGTGCTGACATTTTTTCTCTGCGTCTAAACGTGTATGAAAACAGCAACGCCAACAAAGACGGTATAGCAAGTTGTCCGGAGTCGCCGTCTTCAGAAAGACGCTCGTCGAATTTTTCCAGGCGTCTCTGTGAAAGTTTACAGGAACGGTCTCGGACACGTTGACAGTGACGGGCGCCTGCCAATTTCAAGATCGATTGACTTCAGTTCTCGTTGTTGGTGGTAATAATAACTCGTCATCGTCAACGGCATTTTCGTTTTAAGAGCAGAAGGTTCTATACGACAGGTTTCGCAATGAGTGGAATTTGCTCAGTTTTTAGCCAAAAATTATATTTTTTTTCTAAACTATTCTGTCCCATTTCTTATGTGTTTCTTCTGTAGTTGGTAAAAACAAAACACAAGATATTGATCGTAACTATAATTTATAGGCTTGAACACTTGCGACAACCATTGGGATAGTTTACACTGAACACAAACTGTTAGTAATTGGAGCTTCAGCAATGTAACCAACTAGCATTATTATAGATAAAGGTGTCTTTATTGAACGTGTCTCGGCACGACTCTCTCTGCTGAACCAAATAACAGACGATATAGTTTTCAAGAAAACGCTTTAAGATGTAACCCGAGTATTGAGAACCCTGAGACGGCCGGAGAATTCGTCGGAATCCTAACTTCACCTGCCATTTCAAATACTATGGTGTGCCGTGAATCAGAAACCGTGCCTTCAAGAAAATAGAGGAATTTTTTGCATAATTCTAGTAGCCCTTCTACAACCGTATAAAATATAATCTCGAATAAAAAATTTGGGTACAAAGAAAGCTTTGGTGCTCGAGCGAATGACTTCGAGCATCAAAGTTTGCTCAAACCCAGTCATTAACCGTGCTACAGGACCTTCGCGACGCGCAGAAAAAGATGGTGCCAGGTTTCAAATATAACCGTTCGAGGTTACCATGCAACGCTAAACACACGTAGCCGACGCTTCGGCGCGCTCGTCTTTTTCACGACGTGCTGCGAGATGACAAGCCTTTCGACCGATGTTCCAAGTCCGAGCTAAGCGAGCAGCTGATTTCGAAGCGCCAGGAAAGCCCTTTCCCGCCCTCCTTCCCCTCCCCTCACTGGCCGACCGCTCGCGCATTACCCTGGGCCCGTCTGCCGCGTAGTCGAAGCTAAGCGAGCTGCTTACCGACAGAACTGTCGTAGGAGCAGATGTATTCGGACGTCATGAACTGGCTGGTGAGCGACGTCTTGCCGACCTGGCTGGCTCCAAGCACGAGGACCCGGTGGCGCGCCAGTGGCGAATCTGCCGTCCTGGTGACCACGAGCTCGGGCGGCAGCGAGGCCAGGGCCGTCGGGTCGTGGGAGTCGACCCGGAGCGCCGCCCGGTCGGTCCGGGCCACGCCAGCGTCGGCGAGCCACGGTGGCGACTGGCAGAGCTGCTGCAGCGAGCTGACCACGCGGCCGTCGCCGTCGAGGGAAGCGCACATGTAGAACTTGTCCGAGACGACGTCGCTGGATGCGTCGCCCGTCTCTGACGGCGACGCCGACACGGACGAGCTGGGCACCGCAAGTTTGTGGCCGCTGCCCGTAGAAGACACGCTGTGCGTGCTCCGAGACTTGGAACGGAACGAGTCCCCCCGGTTCACGATGCCCTTGGAGGTGACTGCGAAGTTCCGGAGCCGGAGCACGTCGCCGGCCTCGTCGGTGGGCAGCGAGTTGTTGGACGAGCCGCGCGAGTCGTTAGAGCCTCCGTCGAGGGCGTCCCGGTGCACCGCGAGCATGTCGCCCGGGATGCTGGCGATCCTCTGGCGGAAGTGGTAGTGCAGCGACTGGGGCCGCCTGGACGTCCGCATGGACTGGGACCGGCTCACGCAGCTCGAGGTGTCCTTCTGGGGCGACGCGGTCGCCGAGGCACAGCCGTTGCTGTGGCTGCCATGGTATCGGTGGGGCGACGAGCGAGGCTTCCTGCGGACGCTGTGGTTGGGGCTCCGCTGCTGCTGGCGCGATGGGCTGCGGGCCCCAGCGGCGGCGACGCCTCCGGTCAGCAGCGTCTCCGTGGCCTCGCACACCGACGCCTGGCTCGAGCCGGCCGACGTCCGGCCGATGCCCGCACTGCGTGTCGGCGAGGGCCGACGTGGAGGGAAGTCCTTCTCCAGGGCCATGCTCCCGCCGGAGGCGCCCAGAAGCCGGGGCTCGGGACTCCGGCTTCGGCGAACCCCGTCGGCCGTCGGGTCGGCTCGGAGCGGCCGCACGGCGCTGCGCCTTGTGCAGGAGGAAGTACAGCCTGAGCTCTGCTGGCTTCCTGTCCGGGACAGCACGGCTCCGTTGCACGGGTACGTGGTGCGAGCCTTCACCCTCTCAGAGGGCCCCCGAACCTCGGCTCAGCCGCTCCACGTCTGTGGACACGTTGTCGCGCACGCCGTCACACCGGCGTGCCACCCGCCGCCGACAAGAGCTGCGCGACCAAAGTCTTCGCCACGAACAAGAGGATTCCGCCAGACGTCCAGCTCAGACGCTACAGTCTGTCGCAACGATTGCCGCGAGCCGCGAAACTTGGCGACAGCACACGCGCGCGGACGAGAAGCAACACGGGGCGCGAACCTCGCCGAGCGTCGGTTCTCTGGGAGCGCGCGTGGGCCCCACGGGGTGTCTTATAGCCCGAGCGTCGTCGTCACGTGGGCCCGTGACGCGGCGCGGGGCCCGCGCTCGCTTTCCCAGCTCGCGGTAAATCCGTCTTGGTTGGTTCCCAAAACGCGCGCGAGGAGGAGTTGTCGAGGGAAGGCCCGGGTCGCCGCGGAGAGGGTCGCAGAGAGGGGCAGGTGCGGAAGAGGACGCCACAGGAGCGCCGGACGCCGGCGCGCTTCCGGCCCGAGAGCACCGCGCCCGGAGGGCGGAAGCCGATCCTGCTCGATAGCCCAAACCCTTGGACGTCCTCGAACTCGACACCGCGGTGCCCGGGGCCCCGCAGGATTCGGAGGGACGAGACCTGCGCGTGCCCTTTGAGTGCATGCCGGTGCCAATTGCTCGAGAAAAAGCAGGACAAAAAAAAAAAAATGTGTGTGTGTTTGTATGTAAAAGGGGGGGGGGGGGGGGGGGGCTTCTGGTGGTTCGCGTTCCGATTGGCCCAAGCTAAATTTAAACGCAAGATCTTCAAGCTGGGCGTGATATGGGGTGGTTCTTCATTTTAAATATGCGAGCGGATATGGTGTCAAGAAGAAAGGTGTTGCACGAGGGACGAGGGCGGACCATCGATACTCTTCACACCTTTCAGTGTCATTGGAAATATTGAATGGGTGCAGACACACTCTGAACGCTACGGCAACTTTTTCCTAGGGAGACACGGGCGCGTCATTAAGAGGGCTTCCCTCTGACGACTTCAAGATGAATCAAAATATAAGGAAGTTATTATAGTTTTCTCGACTTACGTCATTAGGCAGAAAACCTCTGCTTGGCGATCTCCACCGTCGCAAAGTCTATTCTGCTTTCGCTGTCCCTAAACCGCAGTGCCTTTACTAAAAAAGCCTCACCTTCAGCAACTGCAGGGGGAGCCCTTTACAATAAGGTATAAAACGTTAAGCTGTCGTGTTCTCCTCTCTACACGTTCAACACATTGTATTTATATCTTGATATTTAGCTCTATACGTCTTAGCTCGCAACACTCCCGCCCTGGACTCTAACAACAATTATCTCCCTCTAAAAATAGTCGTGTACATTTTTTTTTTTTTTAAGAAATATTTATTTTGAACGATCTATACCACTCCAAGGCTGATTTTGTCCGCGTACCCGCATTCCATATATTCCTTTCTGCTGCCTTAACGGCCTTCTTAACTGGTATTTTCTTATCCGCGTTCTTACAACTGCAAATCAATAAAAAAAATCGGGCTAGTTATAAGAATATCACCAGTTGATAGAAGCGCCACAATGTTTGCGTGCAGCGCCGCGTATCCGGAAACATTGTTAAAAAAAAAAAAAAACAGGCGTAGCGTAAAAAAAAAACAAAGAAAAAAAAGACGCCATTTTAATTAGGCGGCGAGAAATTTCGATGCAGAAGGAAGGCGGATCAGCTCATTCATTCGAGCGTCGCCAGGAATTTAACGACTGGCAGTATCTACTAACGTGGCTTGGGCCGAAGACTTGTCCTTTATTCTTTACAAGTGTTTCGATTTTATCAAATGGCAATTTTGAAATTGTTTTATTACATTTTTCTTAAGCAATTATATGCATTACAATTGAAGAAGAAATAAAATGGCCTCGTGAAACCACGAATAATCCAGGTATCCAAGCTGTGGGTTACAGCTGCGACGATTATTAAAATGTGTATAATAAAACGACGCGCATTCACAAATTCCGAGTGATTACGCGTCGTACAAAAGCAATCGGAAACGAAGCTGCTGCTTTTAACGTTTTTGTTCGAGTCCTTTATATGTCAAGTCATCGAAGAATTTAATCACTTTTCTTTTATCGAGAGTCGATGCAATTGCGATGAATTTCCTTTATTTTTTCCGTAATTTCTACACAAGACGAGTTAGAATTCGTGCATTGGGCAGAGACGCAAGATGGCCCACGAAAAACTGAGCGACGTTCCACCGACCCTAATAATAGCAAGTTTTGGATAACGGCTCCGTGATACTCTCTAGCGGCTCTTCTGTCTTGTGGCTAGTTTTTCCTCCTCTGGGCGTTCTTTTCGCAAGTGGTCTGCACCACGAAACTTGGAAGTAAAGCAGCCAAACCACGCTTTACAGGAGGAAGCTGACACAGAAATCGAGAGGAGCACGCGACAAATTGTACGACAGTGTTCGTGGCTTCGCGATTGGTTCTAGAGTTTGCTTACCGGGCGGATAGCCCGACCTAATTGGCTGCCGCCCGATAGAGGCTTGATTGAGATTTACGACCTCCTGTTGTTCGGAATCCCACTCTAAAACAAACAAACAAAAAGAAAAACTCGTGCGCCTATTTTTACGCGCAGCACAATGCGACGGAGGCAGCCCTGAAGGTGGCGAGAACAGAAAAACCGTTTTGAGCGAAACATTATTTATGTGACGTGACACTGAGCTTGATGCCTCCTGTAGGTCATCGTGGTTGGCTTATCGAGTGCTCTCTGGGAAATCAAATGGCACGGGAGTGATTTTCGAGTGTTTTCGGTGAGTATTGGAGAAATGAACGACCGAAAGCGGTCGCTGCGGTCGGCCTTCCATAATTGGCTGACAACCTCACAGAAGAGCAATGTCAGCAGGGGCGGATCCACAACTCCGTTTTTTGTTTTGTTTTTTTTTTTTTTTTGGGGGGGGGGGGGGCGGAACATTTGTAAGGATACTATTCTCCCATTCCTTCTTGTGGACAGAGAGGGTCCACCCATGGCAAACTGCCCCCCAAGAAGGGGGAAGGGGGGAGGGGGGTTGACTTTGTTGGGGGGGGGGGGGGTGGCCGTTTCCGTCGCCCCCTCCCCCCTTGGATCCGCCCCTGAATGTCAAACTGCCATCTCTGACGGTGTTACGAACACCATGACTCCGAGCTTCCACCATGCTTTCTACGCAGATCATCGAAACCGTTCTTGGTATAGTTGATGGTCGAGGGAACCACCCAAATATCCCATCGCCAATAACTAAAAGTGGTGGGGACTACGCATGCTACCTGGTGATTGAAAAGTGATTGGAGTTCAACTCCTACTTTTCCCCCAAATTCGAGTTCAATAGAGCAAGCAGCCAGACTGTATGTCAGGCACTGAATATTTTTCTGTCCAGGCAAACATTCGAAAGCAATATATTTTTCAAACCGCTGAAAGGTGCCACGCGAAAGACGCCTTAAAAGAATAGAACTTCGTCCGTTTATATTTTGCTTGTTTCCTTTATTAGTACAGTAAAAACGCGCGATTGAACATGCACGCCGAGTATAATTTTTTTTTAAGTAGGCTAAAGGTGCTGTTTTGCACCACGAACTATAAAGAAAACATAAATTGATTGAAAAGTGGAATTCGCGGTCGTGAAGTACTTGGCGACTCATTTGTCGTGCGTGCGTGCGTGCGTGCGTGCGTGCGTGCGTGCGTGCGTGCGTGCGTGCGTGCCTGTTTTACTGGTAGATGTGTTGACTCCTTTTTTTTTTTTTAACGTCACAATGCATATTGTGTAGTGTGCTTTAGAAATATGTTTCTCTTGCTTTCGGCCCCGGCTTCTCTAGAAATGTCAAGACAGAAAAAATTATATGACCGAAAATTAGATAGGTAAAAAAACTTGTGAAGATGCGAAAAGACGTATGTGTGATTGTGCTACAGCGCCTGAACAAAGTTACAAGGTTCGAAAGACCGCAACTCTGACATTTATCGTCTGTCTTATTTCGAAACGGGAAAAAAGGAACGCAACGTCAGGTGCGTGGCAGATACGTAAGCCCTAGCAAAAAGCTATTAAACTTAAGTATACTCGTTTCATAAAAGTACACTTTAAGTAAATGTTGGAAAATGTTTGTATATCCGACGTTTACTTTTAATTCACTTTTAGTGTAGTACTTCATATTCCAGCAGTGCAATCCCCACATCGACCCAGTTCACAAACTAAGGGGTACATACTAAAAGTATAGGTTTAATACTACGCTATTGGTAAATTAAAAATACATCGTAAGGGTATTTTTCGACGTGCTTCATTAATGCACAAAATTAGTATCATTTTAGTGTTTTGCTTTTTGTCGAGAAAAACGAAATCAGTCTGGTTTGCTTAAAGCAACTATGAAAGGATTTCACAAATTTGACCTACATGGTTTCCATAATAAACACTGAATAATCATATAACCCAATACGAGAATTTGATTTTGTTTGATTGATAGCATTTACACAAATAAGCTAAAACACAAAATCGGCCTACCTCCTCAACTCACCAGCGAAACGAGCACTCAGGTGTGTCTCGACATATTGAACACCGGAAGCAGTTACGGTGTCCGTTTTTCTGGATCAAGACAAAACAGGCTGTCGTATACGTATACTAGCCTGCCCGGCTGAAAGCCGGTTTCCAGTTTCCTTCCCTCCATTTCCTCTCACACACTTCTCACTTTCTATCCCCAGTGGAGCGACTCTCTGAGCTACTCCCCGCAGAAAGCAGGGGGGTCTCGCTCTTTCTCAAATGGAAAGGAGAAATTAGGGAAAAGTTTCCTCCTTTCTGGCTGCTCGTCGGCCTTTAACATGAACTAGATAAAAGCGCAAGCGTAGAACTTTTACCGGTGCTTCCGCTGTGATGGCGTTCGCGCAGCTGAAGCGCGGTCAAACGCAAGCGGATCGCGCTCGTGGCCTTGTTTCCCGGTTAGCTCATGTTAAGGTGAAACGAGTTATACGATTATAATGCAATTAAATGCAAAGGGGCAAGCGAGCTGGACAAGAATGACGAAAATATTCCCTGGAGAAGGGGAACAAAAAGACAAAGGACAGACACAAATCTCCAAACACAGCTAGGTGACTCGTGAGGGAGTTCTTTTCCCCGCTCGTGCTGCTAATGTTCTTCACAGACGCGCCGATGAGTCGTCAGTGCCCGCTTAGAGAATGTGCTGCGCACCTGAGTTGGGCAATTTCTCTCACGGCACCAACTGGTCACGAATGCAAGCCCGAATATTCGCCGACAGAGCAGTCGTTCCCGAGTGCAAGCCGATTGCGCACTGACAGAATGGGAACGACGCATTTCTCGGAGTCCCCGGCACGCGCTCCTCGCGAGCCTGCAGCACACGAGGCGCCCGGTGTTATCGAGGACAGAAAGCTCGAGATGGTGGCGGGGCAATACAAGGATCTATATGCCGTTCTTATCTTGCGAGTGACTATAGTTACAGTGTAAAAAAAAATTGGGTTGTGTGTGTGTTTATACAGCCTAGAACTTGGTCTGCCTCACAGGGGCGACGAGTCTCCCAGCTGTAGATGAGAAATTTAGCCAGTGCGGTACAGCCGCTAGCCTGGGGTCTTTAACGTGCATCACGCAGTAGTGATACACGACCGCACGCCGGTACGATGCTCATCCAGATCGAAACGGGCAGGGGTGGGGCTCGAACCCAGGATCCCTGGGTTCTGCAGCGCGAGCTTTCGCTCCACGCTAGACCACTCGGCCACCGATCCCCCCCTAGTTACAGTGTACTAGAATACAGGGCAGTGTTTGAAACTCGACAATGGGAACTCGTGAGGCTGCGCGTGTAGACAACAATCCCGGCGCTGCAGTCGACAGAGCAGCAGAAAGTCGCTGAAGCATGCACGTGCCCAAACACCACCCTGCTGACCTTACTATACTCCGTTCACCCTTAAAGGGTCCCTAAAATTATATTTAAGCGTCTACCTTTTTTGCGGTTTCCACATCTCTTGGGGTTCGGGCAAGCCAGCGAGCACGAAGAGAGTAACTAAATATCAGTGCGTCATGTTTTAACCGGACGACGCGACCTACAACAAATAATGACCTTGATATTCAAGAGGGAGAAGAGCAGCTGCAGCGCTACTATTTTGTTTGGGAGCCTCTACAGGCGGGCTGTCCAGCGCTGTCCTTCGCTTCCAACCTCGGGCGTTCAGACGGAGGAGTTTCTATGCTTCAGAACAGTCGCTGCGCGCAACCAGCGTCGCAACGCAAGTGCTAACAACGCGTTCGGCGTCGGCGGCTTGGGGTAAACCACGACACTTTGCGGGCTGCCCTGAGTGCGCGAGATGCTTAGCGCCGCAGCTGGCGGTCATCGACTCGGAACCGACGCTCGAGCAATGGAGGCGGCTAGAGAGCTAGCACATTAAAAACAAACAACCCTGCTTATAATGCGATTAATGCAAATGTGCAAGCGAGCTGGACAAGAATGACGATAATGATCCCTGGAGAAGGGAACATGGGGGACAAAGGACAAAAACAAATCTCCAAACACAGCTAGGTGACTGGTGAGCGACCTAAAAAAATCCACCTGGTCCGGGTATCGAACCTGGGACCTCTCCATTACAGATGGACCGCTCTACCAACTAAGCTAACCAGGGGCTAGACGTCAGTGGAGCAAACGGGTTTTATCAGCCGCCACCAGTCTGACACCAACAAGGGTTAAGCTTGCCATTTAAGGTTGGAGCACCGCGTAAACTTTCGCGCGCAACCGAATTCCCAGTGAGACGATACCGAAGTGACCCTCCGACAAAATGCAGGCGGCCGAGATTCGGACCCGCCATCTGAGAACCCTGTATAGCTCGGAAAGTTTCCTCTAAATCATCGAGGCGGCAGAGCAACTTTTCATAGCTCCTACCGAACCTCTATTAATTTAGTGGGTGGAGTGCGACGGAAAAGGTTTATACGGGGGTTGATTACTTAATCATCCGAGACAATAAACTGATACACTAAGCTAATTTCGTCAACCCTCTCCTGGTGTAGTAGCCCAGGCAAAACTTGCAGGTAGATGAAACTTTGAGATAAACGCCGCAGACCAAACCGGGGCAGAAAGAGCTTTGTTTTGTTGTTTAGTTTTCAGCGTGGTATATAGTTTCCAGACCAGGTATTTGAAGGGTGACTGACGAGATTCTTTGTTCTGAGGATCTCGAAAAGTTTACAACTTGGCAATAAATTGCGATGTCTTTAAGACGTATCAATTAAATGCATTGACGCCAGGAGACAGTCCTAAAAGAAACTATAGGGAGTATTCACTGGACGCCATATTTGTGGGTGCTGTTCAGAGCGCATGCTCCGAACGAGATAACATCAATAGGCTGCTAAGACCGGCACTCTGGATGGTGCGGAATGCACGTTGCAAAAAAACTGTGGAAGCTCGCCATCAGCACGCGCTCAGCATTCGCGCACACAGCTATGGCCGCCAGTGAATACTTCATTATATCATTATATCATATTATATAAAGTGGACTTCGTTTTTCTTTTTTATATTTGGCATTATCGTATTTTAAAATAAAAAAGCGCGATTTTTTTTAACTTTATTTCCGAGTACGTTCGCTTCCTCGCTTTGGTCCGTCCCCTATTATTTACGGGATGAGACTGAGCTATAGACGCTTTGCAGCAGCTGTGCATGGACGCCGCCATAACTGACCTTCAGTTTTTGTTTCCTCTTATTTCGTTTATTTTACTTCATCATTACCATAGCAGGACAGGTTATTGCCACATTAGATTCAACTGTGTCTTTTTCTAAAGCATCGGCCTTTATAGAGGATCGTCAACTACCGTTTCAGTTGCTCGGCATCTCGGTAAGACAAGAGAAGGTCAGCAATGGCGGCTGTAATTTGGCGCGGGTGTAAAGCGTCTATAGTTTGTGGGCCGCGTATGCGTGCAAACTCGCTTGTTTGTTCTAACATTTAATCACATTTTTCAGAGAGGGTTGGACGATCGATGCCATGAAAGAGAGAACAAGGTCCTGATGCAAATCCCGTGGCCGCTTCCACCTTACTGTCTTAAAGTTAAACTCCCCTATAGATCCTTCCGTCTTCCGGTATCACGAGAGGAGACTTCTCTCTTTTTTAGAACCAGCGAAAACACGATTTTTCGAAGCGCCAACGACGAAAACGCGAAGCGCGGAAGCCCGCTGAAGCATGCGAATTAAAGCGTGAATTTGATCAAGGGGCTTAACTCGAAACACAGCAAAGTTAGATCCACCGACCCCGGGCCTCTATTTAGCAACTGCGAAAGGTTCAGGGCTCAAGCCTTTACACGCGTTTTTGGTAAAAAAGAAAATGTCTGTCTTTATTCTGCGTGACCCGTGCGTGGCGAGGCGTAGTGCGCAACTATACACGCGACATGTTATAGCAAGTTTACATGAACAAACCCTCCGAGGTACTTTTAATTGTTATTTCTTAAGATTTAACGAATGTCATGAACACTACAAGCGTGGTGTGAAGTGCTCGTTCAGAGAACCAACTTTAGCTTGAAAATAAGTTTTCCATATAATACACCGTTTCAGTATTTCTTTCATCCCGCCGCTTGCCCTCTCGCGGACGAACAAAGAACCCAGAGGGGCGGGGAGGGCGACGGAGACGGTGGCAGGGACTGTCTTCCCTCGTGCTGCTGTTACCGCATGGTTCATGTCGGCGTGTTCGTTCGGCGTTTGTTTGTTGTGGCGAAAGTTCGAACAAACGTTTGAACGTGACGAAGGAACCCAACGAACGTTCGTTCGGCGTGTTGGAAAGTCAAACTAATCCGGTTTGTTCAGGTGAGTTACACGACCAGTGGAACATAGTAGAGGGACCTAATCGCAGCAATCTGTCTGCTAATTAACTAAAATGTATTCATTACCGCTTTAATGATTGAAAATAAACGTATGGTTCTAATTAGAAACTTGTTGAGCGTCATCGAAAACCACGGCAGAGAGCTGTAGTTACCACACGCGCAACAGGAGCAAGGCTATCGGTGCTACAACGCGCCCGCCCGGTTTCTCCGTTTCTTATCTGCGTTATCTCTCCCCAGCCTTGTGCCTCATGCAGGAGTGATGACTTTAGCGCACTACTGCTCTTCCCACACGCTCAAAGTATTTCTAAAAAATATATACTGATTTCGTGGTTTTCGATGACCCTCAACAAGTTTGTAATTGGAACCGTATGTCTATTTTCCCTAACTAAAAAAGTCAATGAACAACTCTTAGTAAATTATTCACTAAAAAAGTCAATGAACAAATCTTAGTGAATTATTCGACTTATTCAGACGATCAGCCCCATACTATGTCACCCTGGCCGTATAACACACCTGCACAAACCGCGTTAATGTAGCTTTCATGGCATATTTCTTTTTTTTTTACAAATTTGCTAGGTTTAGAAGGAAACATCTTGTATATACGAAGAGCTGTGCCGCACTTCGTTTGCCCAATTATGAAACCCTTTTAGAGCGTGTCCAAGCGGAAGCCATTCAAGAAACGACGAGACTCATTAAGAGGAATCGAATCTGGAGAGCAGTCAAGCGTTCCCCTTTAGAAATTTCCCCGAAACCGAGCGATCGAGCACCTCTCAGGTTTCGCCATATACAGTGACATGGGGTCGGTTCCCCGCGGTTCCTCCAATTAGTTAAATCAACTCGTTACGCCCCGGCGACATTTTCGGCCAGGGGTCAGTAAGCTTTCGAATTGCAATGTCGGCGGGAGGGACTATAGGCACTTCCACGAAAGCCCAAGATATTCAATTCCTTGATTTGAATGTCTCTGACTAGGTCAAATAATTGTCTCGATTCCGGTAGAAGTGTCATGATTCTCGAAATCCAAACTGTTCACCTTTGTCGGCTTAACGTCTATAAAGCTGTGGTCCCAGTGCTTATATATTAGACAAAAGACAGTCTGCACTCACTGTCTGATGTCTTTCTTGTATGACGGTAACACTGGCCATAAAAAAGACTGTCTGCAGAGGTGTTGCATATATATAAAGCCTTCGACCTTTCATGAGCAGGGCCCGCAAATAATTCTGTCACCACGTCGCCAGCGAGCGACGTGCCTGTTGTATGATGTACCAGCAGGTCGAACACCATGTCGAACATCAGGTCGAACACCATGTCCTATAAGCTGAAGGTCGATGGAAGCCGTCTCCTTCCGGCAGTAACCTATCGCAGGTGATGATAGACACAAATTTATCCGATTTTCGTATCAAAGCTTAAGACACAAAGACGCCGAGCTATTTTACTTTATTTGAGATTGGGAGCGTAGAGGGGAACAATATGCAAGCTTGATCATGCTGACAAAGACTGGTAAGCACAGAATGTGTGATAGGCCTTACACTTATCTGCGTTCGTCTGCGGGGTCCCTGGTGACGGCTCTTTCTGCTGCTACTCCCATTTCTTATAGACCTTTTCTTTAACGGCGCCGCCATCTTGAGAATTGCGGCGCCGACGACGCCGTCTAGCGGCTTAGAAAAAGAAATACCGGCTAGTTCTGGCAGCACAGCTATCTGGGTAGACAACGGTGTGGGTATGGGGGGAACTTGGCTAGACTTGGCTATGGTGGGCTGCAATAACTTGGTTGGAGCTTGTCCGGTTGAATCCAGCTGGCTACACCCAGGCCATCACCTTGCCTCCTCGAGAGAACGAGGACGAAGACGGTGGGGTGTTTTGATTGAGTTTCCACAGCGAAGTATATATGAGCAGCTTAATGTAGTCTATGCAGGTAAGCTCTCGACATTTGATAGCTCCATCTTGAGTGGTGGCATGTAAACTCTTTCATACCTTTCACATACCATGGGGCTTGCAGTGATAACCTAATTGGACCACCTGCACCGGGAATTAAAATCGGTCCTCTTGTCGTAGACGAAGTGGTCGTGAGCTTAAACGTGACGTTGATTCTGATACGAATCTCTCGCGATTCAAGCTCGCAATAGACTGACTTCATAAATAAGGATTCTTGGGGAAAATGCGAAGCTCGATAACATTTCGGCCACACTCGCGCTGCAGCTTCTTGTGCTCATGGCACACTTGCTGATATTGTTCTTATGCTTTTTAACATTATTTATCCATCGACCACGCAGTGGTAGCCGGACAACCGTAGATTTTCGGAAATTGCAGCACGATAAAAAGGAGCACTCGGAACTAACTCATGCACGACGTCCGTTTTTAAGCCTTTTCGCCCATACCCTTGGCGGTTGCATACCCTGTGTCAGCGGGTAATCCAAAAATGCACCAGGTCGAGGGTACGTCAGTTACTGGCTGGTTTGAGGTTATGCGAAAAAGGTCTATACGTTTTCGATAAGCTCCCCTCTCTCATCTTCCGCCGTGGTCAGAGGAGAGAGGCGTCTGATCGGCACCGCCTCGTTACAGAGCAAGTGTGTTGAAGATTCGCTGCCATTTCTCACAAACGACCAGTGAGTTTACTCAGCAACACATGTCCACGCCCTTTCAAGGCTGTGAAGCGCACGTCCTTCGAACGCGCCGCAAAAGGGTCCCTCTTCGTGTCGAGAGCAAACGGCGTCCGATTGGCTCACAATCTCATGGCGGTAAGTTCCAATTCTGCGGGGGAACTGAAGTCTTTTTATATGGTTTTCTATAGGCGTAACGCTTTCGGTGTCGGTTTTTCGTTCGGAGCAAGCGTTACACCCTAAACGTTACAAATCTAAAAAAAAAAATATATCTAATAACATTCTGAGTCAAAAAAAAAACTGCACGAGGGATTTACAGGGTGGCTTCTGGTGCGCCCGCTTCCCTCTTCCATGACCTCACCCGTCGCCATTCTTCACGTCGGCCCTCCCGATTAGAAGCACGCGACACTGATTGGTGTGTAAAGGTTGGTTCAATCGCGGCTTGCGATGTTAATCCTTTTTCGGGCTGCTATGGCGACGGGATGTTAAGCCGCGTACAACCACCCTGTTGCCATAGCAACCCGTTAAAAGGTTAACGTCGCAAGCCGTTGCAGTCGCGCTCGGTCGTACTCACGCAAGTGTGTGAACCAGCCTTAAAGGGACACTGACAGGGTATTTATGCTCGCCAAGGTTTTTATTTGCACATGACATATGACAGCCCAACTACACAGAAGGGAATTTGCAGTTCGAAATTCGTTTTCTTTCCCGCCGAAAACCGCCGATCGAGAACTGGCCGGTTTGAGTCACGTTCACTCTCTTCTTCGTGGTCACATGCCATTTTCTATGGTTTAAACAAAACCACCAAAAATAATCAAAGTCGTGGGTCATCGAAGGCACACACTGAATGTTAAGAATAGAAAACAAAATATATAATACCTATTTTTTGTGTCTTCTAAAAAGTTGCAAATACGCTGATCGAAAAAAAAGGAAAAGCTGCACAGCCACGGGGCTTCGATCCGTCACTCTCTCCTCCTCTATATTTCTTCGTCCTCCCCAACCCAGTTTCGGTTTCCATTTCAAGCAATTGCGTTGTTCTTTTCTTTTTTTTACTTTGTTAAAAATATACGTGACGGTGTAGCAAAATATTGATTGGGTAGTCTCCGGACACCATAATAGATCGCCCGGCGAAAAACAAATGTTTTGGGGTGTTTCAGTGTCCCTTTGATAAGAGGTGCGATGTAGCAACTCCGCAGGCTTCCTGGTTCCTGGAAACCATATCTTGGTTGTAGCTACTTTGTCCCTACACAAATACCTTTCCGATTGGTCAGCTGACGGGCGAAATGTTTAGACCGGACAGCACGCGTTCGATAACCCTCTTCAATGTTAGTCCTATCTTTTCAGTCGTATTCCTGTTAGAATAATCATGAACCTAAAAAGGCGGAAGCCTGAACGTACGTGTTTTTCAGCCCATAATGCTCGCAATTCTTCTCTGTGGAATGAATGCGAATGTCTCTCCAGTGAAGGAGCAGCACACGGTTCAAGGGGCACACGAAAGAATTTCTGTCCAACAGCGATACCGTCCCGAACATCAAATACGATTCGCGCAAGAACGTATATAATAACTCGATTCCAACAGCTGCTAAACTCATCAAAGAATACGCCATTATATGCAATATTCACGCGGCAAACTTTTATTCCTGGCGGAATCTCCCGTATCAAAGTTTAAGGCAAATTTAAAACTGGGCACCCGGACGAAGTTAAGAAAAGCGCCATCGTATTTCCTCGGGACACGCAACTTTTTTTACGTCCTTTTGCTGCGCGCTCTTGTTACTGCGTCTAGGAATACAACAGCCCGCATGAAACATTTAAAGCGAGGACACCGGGGCCCCGCTGGGCACGGGGGACAGCGAGTCAGGAGGTGGGAAAAACAAGAACCCAACTGATCGGCTCCGGAGTCGTACACGCGGTCGTCCATTCTGATGAGCTTGCAGCTGGTCGCGGGCGTGACCCTTGAGGTCATTACACTCGAGGTCCCTTTGATCTCGAGTCGAGAGCGGCAGGCCGCCCGGCACAGCCCGCGGGGCTGCGGGAAGCGCGAGCGCCAATGCTAATGTCGCTGGCCCCGGCCGGAACTGCCGCGAGAACGCTTCAGCACGCGTCGCTGTCGGAAAGGAGGCGACCCTTCTGGCACTCGCGAGTTCGGACTCCCGTTTTTTGAAAACATGCTTTCGATCGGCTCCACTGGCCATCGAAATCTACCGCAGAAGCGATTGCACCTGCGCTTTGTGGTTTCCACGGCGCCTTGATGCCACATTATTACGACTACAATTGCATTAGGAACGACTACGATAGTGCGAGAAGTCCGAGTGACGGAGAAGGCTCTAAGTGGAAAACTCCAGGACTCAGAAACGCTGTACAGTCGAGTTGCAAATCCGATTGTTTGGGTATATCGGGAAACGTAGCGCGATGGAATAGCGCTGCTATGTTTCCCCGTGTTTCCCGCCGGGGGCCGTCAGTGCGTCCGCCACTTGGTATTCAGCCCGCTGTGTAGGTTCTTCCTCCCCTCTGCTTGTGCCTGTGTGTGTCAGCGTGATGATTGCTTTCAACGTGCCAAGTGCCGACGAATGTGGGCACGCATGCTGCATTGGAGAGTAGGCAACGCCGCGCTTCCCGATGATAGCTATAGGCAGCTGCCTACGGCGACAGCATTTTAGGAGAGCCGAAAGTTGGAAGGTTCGCTGATCACTGGCGACCTCGTAGCCTCGTGCGCCAGAAAGGTAGGAGCCTTAACTTTTCCGACACCGGCCACCATAAACGAGGGAGTAAACACACGAATCTTCCTACCTTCTTTTTTTAGCTTGGATTCTCGCTTTATAGGCTTTTCCTCGCTCTAGCAGAAATACATTTAGCAGGAGGCAATACGATGTAACAACAGGGAGTTTTTCTTCGTTTATTTGCTTGCTTGCTTGTTTCTTGTTTTTTTTTTGTTTTTCTTTTGTGTACTTTCTTGCTTGCTTAATTATTTGTTTGTTGGTCTGTTACCTTGTTTGTTTGCTTGCTTACTTTTTTGTGTTCTTTTTCTTGTTTACTTGTTTGATTGGATGTGTACTTTCTTGCTTGGTTAATTATTTGTTTGTTTTTTGGTCTGTTTTCTTGTTAATTTGCTTGCTAGCTTGTTCGTTTGTTTGTTTTATTTTACGTGTTTGTTTGTTTGTGTACATTCTTGCTTGCTTGCTTAACTGTTCGTTTACTCACTTGTTTCCTTGTTCGTTTTCTCGCTTGCTTGTATGTTTCCTTGCGTGCTTACTTGCTTTGTTTTTGTTTGTTTGTGTATTATTTTCTTTCTTATTTGCTTAATTGCTTGTTTACTTTCTTGCTTGCTTGATATTCGTGTTTATTTATTCATTTTTTTTATTGTTTGTTACTTTGATGGGAGTGGGATAGAGTGTCCTTGTTGGGACCAAACTCTGCACAAATCATTTAAGGCTAAATCATAGGAAGCTCTCTGCTCAAATTTATCTACTACTTCTATTTTCCCCATGATTTGTTTGTTTGTTTTTACTCGCGTGTTGTTTTCCCGCTCCCAATGTTCTACGAGAGAAAAGGGCTCGCAGAGTTCCATGGGAACAGTCGACTTTACTGATGAAGATGTCCACGCGCGTATTTCTCCTTTCAGCCCAAGCGTGATGCTCCCAAATTTCCCACGAAAACCCTCGGCGTGAAATAGAGCACGTGCGCCGAGTGATCTCGCGCAGTGGCTCGAGCCCGCCTGTACGTCTCTTCCGGTGAGCGCAGCATACAACGAAACCGTCGAACACAACGTCACCGTCAAGCAAGCCAACATCGCCACTCTCCCTCGAACGCCCGACCCTGGCTTCCCCGACTCGCTTCTGGAAACTATGGCACAGAGCAAACAGCGACAAAGACGAAGCCTCGAATCTCTCACGTTCCCTTAGTTTTGCTTTGTGTTGCTCGAAAACGAGCCGCACTTAGGGGTTCCCGGAACGAAATCAAAGCAGATCCCTGACAGGCTGCCAGCGAGCGCGTCACCGCTCGAAAGGGCGGCGGGATCAGAGAGACGGACGATTTCTTTGCCGTCGAGCCGAGGTGTCGGGTGCCCGCGTGCTGCCTTTGCTGCTTCGGGAAATACCGCGAAGTCGCCAGACTGACAAGGACGCGAGACGCGGAAGCGACTTCGTTTCGCCACTTTGCCGGACGCTGTGCGGTGTCCGTTCACCCCAGGAAACGTGCCCCGAGCCTGTGGCCGCCGCCGTTCAACGAACCATAGGTTACGTGGAACTCTGGGCCAGCGGAGAGCCTTCAGAGCCTCGATACGCTTAGCGAACGTCGGGGACAGCGATTCAACCAGTTCGCAGGCGCGCATAAGAAACAGACTGCGCGCACTACAGCCTACAGACTAAGCAATGTTACAACCTCAATGGTGTGAATTCGCTTGTCCTGTGGTTACCGTTCTAAGGGTGTCACAAAAGCACCTTAAAATTGAAAGGCAACATTTTAGAAATTTTTATTATTTTTTTATGAGCAACAAGTTTACAAGCAACACGCACCACGTACAGAATACAACAAATATGGAAGCACAACCCAGTTGACTGTTCCAGCACCTCAAACGGGGTGTTTGATTTAATTTTAAAAAAAACATCACGATAAGTCGAATAATTAAATGAAGGCTCTTAATTATCTTCTTTTTTTTTTAATTAGTACAAAATATCATATGGTTCCAATTAGAAACTTGCTGGGCATCATCAAAAAACATTAAAGTGTTAAATTTTGAAAGGCTTAAAGTGCGCTAAAAGCGCGAGTGTGCGCCAAACCTATCACTCGTGCAACTGACGCAAGGCTAGTGGTGCGAAAACGTGGCGGATAAGGTTATCATACGCGTTCACATACCGCCAGTTTTGCGCTCGTTCCACGAGTGGTAACTTTAAAGCACCCGTCCTTCGTCCGTCTTCGCGCCGTCTTTAGTTTCTCGCTTCACAACCAACTCGCCCAAAAATTTAACATTTTGACACAATCTGTCGTTAATACATCTAGATGTTTGACCCACATAACTAGCACCGCATTTTACAGAACTTTCATAAACAACACCGAGGAGCCGCAGACGGTTCTCCCTGCTTCTTGCAGCACTTGACTTTTCTGGGGCAAAAATGGCCAAAGGAAACTCCGGATTAAAACCTACAATTACATCAAACCTACCTGCGATCGCCTTTAGGTTATGGGAAACAGTATGAAAAAGGCAAGCAGACAACCTTGCTTTTATCTCTGGCCTTGGCGTGCTGACCCTACACTCTAAAAAAAAAAAAGGGTATCACCTTACACCTTTCGACAAACAGCGCACGATAGTCGAACAGACGGCCCCAATTTTTACGAGGGGCTTGGTAACCGGTGGGATATAACTTATTAAATTGCTAAAGTACGTATCAAAGACCACAGAAAGAAAACACTGAGGTTTTGCAGTAGGGCCAAGAAAACCCCGATTATTTTTCTTCTTCTTTTTCTTTTTTTTTTTTTTTTTTTTTTTGTAGTCAGTAACACGTGCATTCGTTAGTACGGTCAGATCGACGTCCGTGCGCTGTGCGTCAAACTAAAGTTTTGGGGTGTCTTATATGTGTCAAAGGGTGTCAAAATATACGCTTTTTTCTGAGAGTGTAGTACTGGTTAATGAATTAAAGACCGACGGAAGATACACACTCTCTACCATAATTCGCCAATGATAACCTTCTAAGGTGTTTTTTCAACGCCGGGCACTACCTAACAAACAAAGAAATATTTTAGAGCATTCGTTAAAGCCCGACCTACAAACTGTTTTTCTGCAAGGTAGAAGAAACGTCCTTGCCACCCCTCCCGTTTCCCCCTCTCCCACTGCTATCCTAACCAAAACGGACTTTTTTTTTTTTTTTTTTTTTTTTTGGGGGGGGGGGGGGGGGGGCTGGATGATTCAGGATAAGCTCCCGGCTTATCCGGCTCCAAGATGCAGAACAAAAGGAGTCCCCAACCGTCATGATAAGAGTGGGAGAGGGGGAAATAGAAGAGTGGCGAGAAGAATTTTCCAATCTTGCGGAAAATGATTTTGTAGGTCGGCTTTTAAGACAGATTTGGACACACCCTCTTTTAATTTTTGAATGACAAGCCCGACTTACAAAAAGGTTTTCCGCGGGTTTAGAAAATCCTTCTCGCCACCCTTCAAATTTCCCCCTCTCCCACTGCTCTTGACGGCGGGGGACCCTTTTTGTTGCTGCATATTGGGGTTGGATAAACCGGGACCTTATCCCGGATAAGTCAGGATAAGTTTCCGGCTCATCCAGGCCCAAGACGCAAGACCTGCTCGCCTGTACCCTCGCTTTAATTTCAGAAAATGAAAGGTGTTCCCTGCAACAACACGCTACTTCAGAATTATAAAGGGTATATTGATCTAAATGAGGGTGCTAAAGGGTGTAGTCCTTAGGGAAAATCTTAAGAACATCTTTTTCCCATCCTTAAGTTTGTAAATATTTTCACTGTGTAAGGGCGCTTACATAGTTAAGTACCCAGGCGTATTGCACGTCAACAACAGGTTTCTCACGGTTCATCGTGCTATGCAGAGACGGTTCCAACCTGCATCGGTCAAGATTGTTTCCGGCAATACGCCTCGCAAGTGGGCTCATTTTCGTCTTCTGCGGATGAGAAAGGAAGTAGCGGTAACATCAGAACGCCGAGCCCTGATTGGCTGATCGCGACCACCTATCTGAGCGTCGTCTGCTCCTTTGCAACGTCGTCTGCTCGCAACGTCGTCTGCGTCTGTCTTACCTTTCCCGCGACTTTCGGAAGTCGAGCGAGCTCGACTTCGCCTTTCAGAGAGGGCAGACAAAATAACTCGAGCGGTAAGTTGCTTTTGTCTAACAACTAGCAGACGCGCATCAAGGAGGGAAGTCAAACGACTCACTGGCGAGGTGTCCCGAGGCGCCGAGGTTTGTTTGCTAAGAACTAGGGATGCCGCGAACTTTTTTCGAATCGAAGTTTCGATGATCGAATCAAGCGGTTCGAAAGGTTCGAAAGATTTCAATTTTTCGAATTGTCTATATCGTAAAATTCGACGGAGGTCGAATTTTCGAACTTGTTAAGCTAAGAAGTTCGACGCTTTTCGAACCGTCGAACTTATTACGCTAAAAAATTCGATCTTTTTCGAACTTTCGAACTTATTGCGCTGCAAGGTTCGATGCTTGTCGAACTTTCGAACTTGACTGACCAAAAAATTCGATTAATTTCGAACTTTCGACCTTATTTATCAAGAAAATTCGAAAAGTTTCGAACTTTCGAATTCTGAAAAGTCAGAAGTTCGACGAACTTCGACCTTTTAGGGTAAAAGTTCGACGTTCGTCGAACTTCGAAAGACCGGCGGACGGTTTCATTTGATTTCAAGTAGTGGGGTACATTCGTAATTTTTTTTTCTCGAACTTTTACACGCGGTGCTGCGTTTCTTACGAAAGACAATGTCATTTATTTCAATGTTCTGGCATGCTTAGGTTTAAAGAAATAAATCCCCGAAGGGGCGAGGACGGACGACGGGTTTTTGACGATTATCGTTTGTGCCAGATTTGAAGCACGCTGCAGCCGGAGCTATTTGTGGCAGATATGTTATACTTTTTTAAGAATGATCTATGTATAGCCTAGGTAAGTGCCGTCTTAAGATGTGATTATTGTTATTCAACGTGAGTTTCGAAGAAATGTCCAAACATGTATCTGCATGCAATTGTGACCTAAACTTGATATTTATTTTCGTCTAAGTTGTTTGAGGTATCGCATTTAAATTAACACCACAGACAGTACATATCATTGCCATCTGCAGAATACAAAATAATATATTTATTGTTTTTTTCACGTTAAGGAATAAATTAATCATTGCAGAAGATTTCTAGTAGTGTTCAAGTTCAGCACGTCATTAAAAGAAAACGTTTTTTTTTTTTTTTTTTTCGCTTCACGTTCCTGGGACGTGTTTCTTTTAGCCTGTACACATTTTAATAAAAGAAACTTGTTTCGAAGTTCTGAACCTCTGAATATGCAAGAATAGAACACTTCCGACGAATTCTTGATAATTTTTTTTTCTCCTGCTTTTTATTCCTGCATTTATTCTTTTTTTTTTTTTTCTTTTGTTACTATCGGCACAGGTGTTTAGGTCGAAAAGACATAGCTTTGAACTTCCGAACCACTAAGCATGTGACGAGCAGTGCCTTCTGACAACGAGTTTCTAATAGTGACCATCTACGCAACCTTTTATGCAGTGAAGAGCGACAGTAGCTATACATATGCATAAATAATTTCAGATTAAAATAAGCTCGACCACGCCCTCTTTCCCCGTATTGTTTTCTTTAACAGTCCGAAATACCTGCAAGGGGGAAAAAGAAGCTGAAGCCCCCGCCCCCCCCCCCCCCCCGCTACCCTCTTTCCCCCCGTTTTTCCTCTTCCGACGCCACTTGTATGGTAGAACGCTCCTCGACCTCGAGTTGTGTCGGCTTTTGTGCTTTTTGCGAGGCGATTCCTCCGTCCCAGAAAATAAACCTCCAGGACAATTATAAACTTCACCGGATCGGATTACTACCAGCGTGCAAGGGGTGGCGAGGTAGTTTGCCAGGTCGCTTCAAGGTTTTTCTGAGCCTCAACATCCTGCTCGCCCCTGGCCGTTTCGAACTGGATGAGTCTCGTAAAACAGTGCGTTCGTGCAATCACTACTGCGTGATGCAGGTTAAAGACCTCCCCCCCCCCCCCCCCCCCCCCCCCCGCCCCCGGGGCAGGCGGTCACAATTCTGCACTGGCAAATATTCTAGCACGTCCGGGACACTCGTGTCTCATTTAATTGCCTGACCAACTTCGCAGAATCTAGATGTCACACCCTAACTTTTCTAAACTTGATTTTGTGAAAACCAGTGAGTCGTGAAAACGTTATTTGAAACTGCAACTGTAGAAAAACTTGAAAATCGGACTTCAAACTTTGAAAACTTGGATTAAAAAAAAAATTCAAAATCTTCGAAGTTTTTTTTTTTTTTTTTTTTAATTTAGCGTTAAAAGAGAATCGAAACTTTCGACCTTTTCGAACTTTATGCCAAAAGAAATTCGAAATCTTCGAATTGTTCGAACTTTATGTCTATAAAAATTCGAAGCGTTCGAAGTTTTCGAATTTTTTTTACAAAGAATTTCGAAATCTTCGAATTTATCGAACCTGAAGTAAAAAAATATTCGAAATATTCGAATTCGAAATTTTAGAAACCGTGAAAGCTTCGAAATTTTCGAATTCGAAACTCCGCTGTGGACAAAAGTTGCGAATTTTTCGAAATCGAACCTCGGTCGGTACGAAAATATCGAAATTTTTCAAAATCGAACCTCAGTTCGCTTCGCAAATATCGAAACCTTTCGAAATCGAACCTAGGGTGGTTCGCGACATCCCTACTAAGAACCGAGAGTGACGGTGGTTAGTGTCCGCAAGTTCCCTCCCAAATACTTTTTCCCTCCTTTCGTGTGCGGCGAGACTCTTCACTCTTTAACGGCGTCGGCGGGTTGGCGCAGTTAACGTCGTCTGCTTTACGTCTGCTAGTTAAAGCGATGGCTGCTTTACCTTTACTGCGTCTGTCTGAGATTCACCGTTTTTTTACCGGCGAGAGTCAGCGTTGCCTCGAAAAACAAGGAGATGACAAGAAGAAGAGATTGACGTCTTAAAGGGCAACTCCGCTCAATTCCGAAAAATTTAGGCTTCCATGTGATTGACATTCACAAAGTAATACTCAACAACTCTACGTCTTCGGATTCGCGAAATGTGGAATATTATTTGTGTAATCCTAATTTAAACATCAGCAGATACCGAAACCGAAACTTCGGTTGCGTCAGGCAACATTGGTCTCGGGTCGTCACAGTCATGGGCACCTCACGTCGAACCACGTGGTCTTGTGACGTTCGGGAGGGAGCGAAAAACAGGACACGCGACGCGGGCAGGTCCTTTTTTTTTTTTTCTTTTTTTTGTGGACGCGGGCAGGTCGCTTCGCATGGCGTGGACGGTGATGGCCCGGGGGAGAGGGGGAAGGGGAGAAGACGAAAGAGGAGAAGGGGAGCGGAGAAACAGACCGATAAGCGCGCAGGGCAGCGGTGATCACGTGAACGCCCGGTCAGCCAACACCGGGAGGAGAAACTCATGACGTCATCGTTAAATTTCGCTCTGAAAAGTAAAAACAAGCAAAACGTGAGAATGAAGTATGCCTGCCTCTGACGTAGTGGTTCAACGTTGGCCGCTCCAACTCCGTGGCATTGACTGCGCTGATGATTGCGCCTCGCGCCGCACGCTAGAGTTGGCTGATTTCGGCGACTTGGCTCGCTTGAAGGTTCGCTGGCCAGTTTATTAAATATATAGACGGAATTAGATCGTAATATTTGACATGGGGTCTTCCTATATGATACTGAAGAGGGCTACATAGTTTTCTAAATATCAAAAATCAAGCGGAGTTGCCCTTTAAGCCTGGTTCAGACAGTTGCGTTTGACTGCGTTGCGGCTACGAGAAACCAGGACATCCCTGCTGCTTATATCTCGTGCCAAGATGATTCCTTGAATTGAATTCCACGCTTCATACGAAGCACAGATGTTCCGATGACTCGCTTTCTGTTCTCGACGCAACGCAGTCAAACGCACTCAAACGCAAGTGTCTGAACCGGCCTTTAATCTAAAATTGAGGTCAGCGATCAAAATATAATACGGGAAGGGTTCACAAGGGTCGCGCGGGCATATTCCATTCAGCACGCCAGCCGGTCGTGGGCAGACGATCGCCGAGTCGCGGAGTGCCTGCTAGGCTTAACTGCCGTGCACTCTTGGTCGCGTTCGGTGGAATCGTGCCCGTTGGAGCTTTTCCCGGGTGTTTGTGAATCCAGCGTTCTTGTTCGTCGTGGTCTGATTCAAGTACTTTTTACTTTTTTCTTGCTGCTTCAAGTCGGGACGCGTGAGAAGCACACGTAGAAAAATAAACGTCCGTTGGTCGTCGCGACCGCGACGCTGTCGGCCATGCTGATCTGATCGTAAGAAGTGCGTAAGACAGCTTCGGAGCTGTCGTAGGATGTCGTCGTAACCTGCGCAAAACTTACTAAAATTTCGTTTCGTGAATACGAATTTGTTCTCAAGTTTTGTATTACGCTTATTTTTGGCGTAAGATCGTTTTGTGAACCTGGCTTCTGGCCTCTGCACTTCCGAAAGTCGCAGGAAAGGTAAGACAGACGCGGACGACGTTGCGAGCAGACGACGTTGCAAAGGAGCAGACGACGCTCAGATAGGGGGTCGCGATCAGCCAATCAGGGCTCGCCGTTCTGACGTCACCTCTACCCCCTGCGCAAGAAGCAGACAAATTTGCCGTCCCCATTCTCTCGTTCTGTTTACCTCTTGCTAAGATTCGTCTTCTCATTCGCGTCATGTGACGATCGTTGTACAGTACTGACTGCGTCGCAGTCTTTCGGTCAACAGCCTGTGTTACACGCACAAACAGCCCCGCCAATGGATGCGCGAACGTGTCGCAGTCGCACGCACGCACACACAGACAGATACTTGCACATACATACACAGAAACGCACCACACGCCCACACACAAACGTAAAAACAAAAAATAGCTCTCTGCATGTAATGCATTGCGTGAACAGGACATCCACGTTTTTCGCCTTTTACTTCAAAAGGGTTTCGAAGCGCATCAAATTGTACCACTTAGGTTAGTGCCCCAAATCCACACTTTATAGCACACTCTAGTCACTGCTGACAGAAACACAGGGCGTTGCGAGATCCGACCATCTTCTTATCTCCACCAATTAGAGTCCGGCATTAGTCGATAAGAGCGCCGAAGAACCAATCAGGAGGCAAAAGCGTGAACATATTAAGCTACACCCCGCGTTTTTCAAGTTGACAGTGACTCTGATAGTTTTTTTCTGACAGCCCTACTATTTCAAGAGACAGACAGAAAACAACGGCGACCGTTTGTTCGCGGCAACAGTGTCACTCTCGGTGCGTAAATCGACGTTCCGCATTGATCAAACTTACGCACACACAAAACACAAAACGCGATTGCAAGAAGAGCGCAGATACAACCCTTCAGAGTCGGCAGCCCAGCAAAAACAACTTTTTTTTTTTTTTTGCAACGAGGTTGGCGACAATAATTGTCGGGACGCCGTGACAACAGACAGCTCAGGAGCGTCACGTGAACGACCTTTGGCTTATCCCCGTAAGCTCGCTAGTCCGTAGCCGCGTTACAACTTCTTATTTTCGTCCCGGCAAGTCCCTCGCGAAGGCTTAGGCACTCCATTTATAGCCCATCGCCCAATGAGTGTTTCGCGATTGCGATTGTTCTGTGTGTGCACGAGTGCGTGATGCTCCGCCTTATTTTTGCGCGGTGCTCCCTGCATCTGGCGTCCAATCGCGGGGAACTCACTTGCACGGCAGTGGAGGGACAGCACTAACACCCGCGAGAAATATTGGCGGCCTGACCTGAATGAACTGTTCGCGGTCCAAGATGCCCTCGACGCTCGTATTCATAATGGTTCCACCTTGTCATTTCGTCTCTGTGCGTCCTTATGCGCTAAGCAACCGAGGGAAAAGAGGAGACGAGAGGAGGATGCAGGAATTAAATTCACTGGATCCTTAGAAAGTAGCGCCAAGGTCCCCGTAATATCACCTTTATATGGTCTATGGAATGAGCAGTTTCTCCTGAACCCCTTCGTTCATGGTGAGCCGATTTAAAATTCGCGGTGACGGGTTGATTTGTGACGTAATTTCTTGTACACCGGTATTTTGTTGTCCCGCACCGGCGAAACGAGCGCACATCTCCGCAACGCCGTCCCATACGGTGTCGGTGCTTGGTGCCATTGAAAACTACAGGGTGATCAAGGAGAGGCCAGGCTCTTTAAATCGACCGCAAAATTCGGTTTCTTAATCTATCGCGCTACTACTTTGTGCAGCGTTGCACACAGATGGTGCTTTTTTTATATAAAATTTGCAAAAAGAGAACTTACCTGAGGAAAAAGTAAAGAAAGAAAAAGGCTTAGCTCCTATGGAAACGCAGCGACGCCACCGGTCTGCAAACAACGCGGCGCCGTTTCGCACGGGAGACGAGAGTTGGCGCAAGCGGTCACGACGCCAACTGCCGCCGACGAACGAGCATACGACGCCGAGAGCCGGCGTCTTTAGCAGACAAAGAATTGCAGTTCCTTGTTGTTATCGCGCCTGTTTTTGTTTCTGCGACTGTCGCCGCCTGCGGAACGCGTGCCGCTTTTGAGTCGAAAAGATCGTCTGCTAAAGACCCCGGCTCTCGGCGTCGTATGCTTGTTCGTTGGTGGCGTTCGTCGCGCCATCTCTTGTCTCCCCTGCGAAACGGCGCCGTGTTGTTTGAAAGACCGGTGGCTTCGCTGCGTTTCCATATGAACTAAGACTTTTTCTTTCTTTACTTTTTCCTCAGGTAAGTTCGCTCTTTGCAAATTTTACAAACAAAAGCACCATCTGTGGGCAACGCTGCACAAAGTCGTGGCGCGATAGGTTAAGAAACCGAATTTTGCGGTCGATTTAAAAAGCCTGGCCTCTCCTTGAATCACCCTGTATTTTTTTCTCGTCTCGAAACACGCAAGAACAATGCCATTGTAAGAGAACTCGGGAGATGAGCACGAGTGATAAGGAGATTACATACCCAGTGCCAAAGACGCTTATATTGACGAAGGACGCTTTCAGTACGATGATGCTTCATGGAGATCTTGGCGCGGCTGGCTTCGAACGACCCTTTCCAAGATTCCTAAGGACCGATCATGGCGATTGGCAAGGCAACAAATGTCGATGAGCCAATCACCTGGCGAGGTTTTTGTTGTCTGTATGTTGGTATCCGTTTGTGTCCCACCGCAGTGTAGACTTTTTTTAAATAAAATAAATCATATTTTTATTTAAATCGAATTTATTTGATTTAAATCAAAATAAAATTCATTTAAATCAGCGTGACTAAAAAGTAGGGACTTTTTATGTGTACATTTATTTTTAAACATGGCAGATTGATTGATAAATATAAATGAATTAATATTTTTTGTTTAATTTTGTTTCGTCAATCCATATGCTCACCGCGATAACAGTGCAGAAGAAATTTAAAGTACAGTTTAATTAATTACTTTTTATTCGTGTAACCCCAGCTATACTCGAACAAAACCAGCTTCTTTTTTTTTATACCTCGATTCAGCTTAAAGGAGCGACATCGATTTTTGTACTTTGCGCAAATACCGCTTAGAACGGACCCCTGACGTTATTCACCTGTGAAACATCCGTTCGTTTTTCACCACACGCAATCGAAGTCGCAGAAAAAATTAAAGAAAAAATGAGCAGCGTTCACCTCCTCAACTCTCAGCAAGAGTTGAGGAGGTGAACGCCGCCAATGTTGATCATAACCACGCACTGGGGTTGACAAGGCACAGGACACGCGCTGGGATCCAGACATTGTTATGGTTCGGCTATTGTCGTCATTGCAGTGATTGGACACGGGCCACTGCCCGAACGCTTCTCGAGCTATCGATCATCACGAGCCCAAATCGAGTGCCCACGCCATGCTCGGGTCCAACCTATGAGCCGCATTCAAATATCGTCACTGGACGATACTGCTACCGCCCAGCTACGTCATCAGGTTTTGCGGAGGAGAAATTGACTGAAAACGCTCGCCTTCGCCCTTGAAACTACACCGCAACAAATGAGTTTCTCGGCCAGTGGCGTTGCGCGCCAGTATGCTTGAGTCCCACTAGTGCCGGTAAGCTCGAGTAAAGTGAAAAACATTCCATTTGAATATCGTTACACCGCCCCTTTAAAAGGATACTTCAACGAAATTTGAAATATATTCATCGTGTTCAAAACTAGGTTGAATATGATCCACAATATCCGTAAATGACAATCGCACGTTTGTATTTTGAGCTTGGTGTCTGTATTTATTGTTATAAACGGCCCACTCTAGCAAGCGCTCGAAGAAGGCCCAGCTTAGAGCACGTGACATCCGACGCAATTGTGACGTAGGTCGTCTCGGGACGAGCAAAGCTACGGCGAGTCTGACGTCGAGGGGATGGCCTAGTCGTTCCAGCCACCAAAGCGGCTGCTTTTGTACGAATTTTGAGTGACGGTTTAATCTTTTATAATCGGTGTAGGGGGACAATAGCTACTTCTGTAACACACAAGAGGGATTCTCGGGAAGACGAGAGTTCCTCCTTCCCCTCTTCTCTCGTCGTGACCGGAGGCGAGACACTCACCGTCACTAGCTGTCAAGCTTCCTAGACGGCCATTACAAACGAGGCGTTAGCGACATCCACCAGGTGCTCTTTGCTAATTGTTTAATTCGTTTTAAAATTCCTTTTCGTGACTTTTTTAACAAGATATTGGCGTGTTCGATGTAATACTGCTCCTTTGAACACATATAGACCATAAAATAAGCGCCGAAATTTCGTTGTAGTATCCCTTTAAGTCCAGACGCAGCCGGCTCTACGAGCTGGTAGGACCAATCAGACAGCGAGAAAAACGCATTGTCATGGTGTTGGTCATGTATATGTACGTGTCCTATATCATCGCTGAACCAATCAAAACCAGAAAATGCCAATGGACTTGCGCTTTGACGCTGCTTAATGAGTCCCATCAGCTCGTAGCGTCGGCTTCGTCTGGACTTAAGCTGAAACCAAGGGTAGTTGCTTTATTTTCGAGCTCTGATATGCTGGCAATAAGTCATTACATTTTTGTGTTTTTTATTTCTTTCGCTTTCAGATTTGCTCGAACGAAGCGTAAGGTAGAAAGAAAGCTCCATGATCTGATTTGCTCAGAAGACCAATGCTTTTTACTCGCGTTCAGACGAATATAAATCTTGCTTGATTTTTTTTTAGTACAAAACAAATGCACTAGAAAACGTCAAATGACAAACAAAACTGTAAACAATAACTTCCTTCAATTATTTCTGGGGAAAGGTTTGATTGAAGTCATCATAGTAAAACTTATCTGATTTAAATCATAAATTGAATCGTCATATTTTTTTTTTACTTTTGTATTTTGCGCTGGCAGGTAGGGAAGGCAATGACGCTACGATCTCAGGATCCAGTGGCTTTAAGCATAGCAAGACTATCACAATGTTTTATGGTATTGAGGTCCAGTTTTATAGACTTTTCTAAAGCGTGACTCGCGAGTACACTTGCACGTAACGCCATTCAGTCACAATCTTTTTCGCCGAGCAATTTCCGGAATACAGAAGCAGACTTTTTTTTATTTCGTCTCACTTTCGAGAACCCCGCTAACATTGTCGTGGGGTCATGAATCACGGCTGATATGGATCCGGTGGGGACCCGTTGATGTCATCCGAATGCGACTCATGGAATTGACACGAGAACTGCGGTAGCGCTCGGCTTGGGCTGGGGGCTAATGAATGGGTCGGTGGGTATTCGATTGACGCTTGTGTCCAGTAATTGCAGTGACGGAAATCTCCGAGACCCAAGAACAGTCGTGGCCCAGCACGTGCCCTTTGCATTGCAGCATGGCGATATGATAAACCTTGATGGCCTGTCATAAAAACCGGCATTCACTGACGTGATCCCTTGTTCTGACTGCGAGTTGAGGTTAAGAAGGCTGCTTGTTTTTCTCCGGTCTGTTCTGGGACTGCTAGTGTGCGAGAGAAAAGGAAAAAAAAAACTAATGTGCGTTTCGTTTATCATGAACATGAAAGATGCATTCTGAGCAATAGTTAGTGAAAGTAGGGGCTTTATGCACCGTCTATAACGTTATTTCTGAATTATTGGTATTCCGAGGAACATGTTGGAATGGTTGTTTCAGTGCTGCAGATATTAACCTCCATAGCGTTGAACGTTTCATGCTAAAAACTAATATAAATGGCACTTTTCACGTGCGTTCGTCGTTGCCTTAGTCGTTCACTTGGAATCTATCCTACACACAGGGTGATTGCGTGCAGCGTGTGTCGCTATACTTTCTGTAGCAATGCAGTCAAAAGAACGGGAGCGTGTGGTTCAGCGCCATAGCCACCACGGTGGCTCCGAGGCGAATGCGTCGGCCTACGGATCCCCCATGTGGCGGGTTCGAATCCCAACCGAGGTGCCCGCAATCTGACGGACGCTTATTGCGGAGAAGGCGCCGTGTAACCGAGCTTTCGGTTGCACATAAAAAAATCTCCAGGTGGTCGAAATTAATCCTCAGTCCTCCGCTGTACCGTGCCAGATGCCCGCCGTTGGTTTGGCACGTAAAACCCCCAAATTTGACTTGCTTGAGCGCCGATTCATCGTGTGCACACAGACTCCCCCTCTCCCCAGAAATGCCTTAGAGAGTTGTCCCCAAATACACCCCAAACATGCTCCAGGTTATTTTTTTTTTTTTTGTAGCACAAAGAACTTATTTAGGGGAGAGTTCTGCGCATGCGTGAGCTCTCCTTGCGTCTTTTTTTGGCAACCCAAATGTGTTTCGGAGGAAACGGGACAGGAAAAATAGCAAAACCTCTAGCAGGGCCTCGGCTATACCAAAGTCCTTCTATAGACCTATTGCTAAATTAGAATGCTGGGAATGTATGAGGCGCCGCACTTGCTGGCGTCCGCAGCATTAACTGTTTTAAACCAAGAGCCTAAAACATATGGCATCTTGCACTTGTGTTCGTCAGCGCCTTCTTTTGGTTATTTACTTCGAATCTTTTACACGGGGAGGAGGAGCGCGTGCCGCGCGTAGACCTGCATTCCCGGCATTCTCCCTGTTGTTTGTGCAACTTAGCAATAGGTGCATGCGCTACTGGTCACGAAACTTCTCCGTAACGCTATTGAAGAGCTTGTTACGCAACCACGCGTGGCGCTTGCGTCGACGAGGTGGCTAAGAGCCGCCAATCTAGCCAGCACTGCTAGGAGTCTGGCAACCAGAAAGTGGGATCGTAATTTCGAGCCCGCTCCGAAAGAGCTACCGATAGATGGCGGTGACGCGTCATCGCACAGGAAGCGTTTCTCGTTAACGTGAGCGTCTTCAGATATGTACTCTTACTCCAACTGTTCAAACTTCCTCTTCTGCAACAATCTCCAAAATAATATCACTCTCCATTCCTTCTCCTAGCCTCAAAATTACTTTTTCAATGCCCCCATCACCGTGAAGATTCAGCGTCGTAGTAGCGCCATCAAGTAGATGTTCTGCGAACCCGTACACTCATGCTGCCTGACTCTTTTTCGCTTGCAAAAATATCGTTTTGTTCAAAAATAAACGAAAAAAGCTCATTTATAAGTTATTTTATTAGAGATTAATAAAACATTATCGGTGCTTGCATACAGTGTAATTTATAGGCGCAGCAAGATGTCGGTGCACGAGAAGTTGTTTTTTACTAATCTACTTGTCACTGCGAATTTGGAGTGACACACCGAGATTGGGTTGACCAAACAAACATGCCCCTTCTGTAATAGTAGCACCCCTGGCGGCAGCTGTTCAGCCTGTACCAAACTGTGGCCGATGTTTCGTGACGAGTAGCGTATTACTGACCTTTACAAAAATCTGAAGTAAAAGTATTTTGAACTTCTGTTGAAACTTTTCTGGAATCGTATTGAAACTTTTTAAAGTTTTTTGAGGTTTCCCACAGTTTATTTTGACAACTCCTAGTCAAAATTGGCCACTTAAATGTTTTAGAGTTCCTTCTAACATAAATTTTGTTGAATTATTTTTGACAAAACCGCAGACTACCTTAAAAAAGAAAAAAAAAGACTCGATTTTTTAAAGATATATATTAGTGGTACGTACATTAGTGGTACGTACGTACTAAGTTAGTGGTACGTACATAAACGTCCCACAAATACACATTAGAAACGAACAAAAGCACAATTGCCATGAAGCACTCAACTATGTTGAGGCCTCAGGACTTTGTGTAGTCAATGTAAGGCTCCAGAGCCTTATATACCCTACACATTGAAGGAAATCATTTGGCCGGTGACCCCCTCAGCACTTATTAAGGTTCCAAGTGACCGATCTCCTTCTCGGGAATCTGTCAAGGGAAAACGGTGTTTCGAAATTCGTGGACTCTATCTTTTACTAAGGGCCGGTTGCACCAACGCCGCTTAGCGCAAAGCGGAGCTTAGCTGGGAACCTAAGCTAAGTTTCGGTTTCGTTCGGTTGCATCAAAATCGCTTATCGCTAAACCTAGCACTAAACTACGCTTATCGTAAGCGCTCAACATTGGGCGCTTTGCTTTTGGTTGTTTCCAACGTTACTAAAACACTCAGTTGGGAAGCTCGCCGTCGAAACCTTAGCCGCTGGCGTCCACCGAGACCGAGCTAAATACGACAACAGCGCCACTCTTTGTCACTTGTCTGTACTGTGGTCACCTCGAGCCTTTTCAAAGCCTGTTTTTGCGTAAAAACAAACGGAAAATACTCTTTTTGTATGAAATTTATTGGAGTTTAGTACCAAATAATGGGCGCGTGATGTTTTTATCATCTTTAGTTCGCAAGGTTTTGCGGAACAATTATTATTGTTTTTATAAAACCATTCCTCAGCGGGCCTTTCGGGTAGCGCGTCCAGACCTAGGTGCATTTTAACTTCGGTTGTTGAACGCGGCGCGTCCGCCGGGGTGACAGGGGTGGCACCCCTGTAACCTCTACCGCTGTATCTGTTCTTAAAGCCAAAATAGAAGTCACGTGCAGTTCCTCAAGTGGCCGTTGCGGGAAAAATGGTGGCGTTGTGTTCGTTATTAGCTCGGTGCTCGGAGACAGATTGGAGCCACTTTTTCAAAGCTGTCTGTATGGGAGTTTCCCAACTGAGTGTTTTAGTAACGTTGGTTGTTCCTTAATCCTGGATTTCAAACATGGTGGCTGGTTTGTGGCGGTCGACGCGGTGGACGAAATTGGTTGTACAAAGTGTTTTAGGCTACAGCAGCGTGAGAGTCAACAGAATGACCTTCGGTTGTGACAAGGATGCAAAATATTGTCGCGTCAAGTGTTTATCAACCCCTGTTTTCAAGTTGGCTCTCCACTTGCAGTGCGTGTTAGCCCTAACCGAGATACCTACGGAGCTGTGGGACTCACGTCTGTCTTCCCTTTGGTTATTCTGTCAACGAGCTTATTCGTATGTACTTACTGATTTTCGCATAACTGTAAGGCATTGTTATTTACCACCTTCTTTATTTCTACTTGCAACGGATATCCTTCAATCCGATCAGCGCGTTAAATAGTGGCAGTACATGATCTCGGCGATCAGCTGATTGTCGACACTTCTGCCGTTTGCATCAGATTGCGGCGCTTGTAAATTATAAAACAGCGAAAAGTCAGTTTTTTTTTCGTTTTCTGAGTTTCGAGACAATCTTCGGTGAATTTTTCTTGTCTCGCGAGTAGAATCTTGGCTTCAGAAAACTGTATCGTTCCATAACTGTAACTTTTCTGGTGATCGCGTTTTTTAGGAATATTTTGCTTTATGACTTTCATTCGTAGCGACGACAACTCGACGACTTCTATTCGACGATTTCCGGGCATTTTCGCAGCTGTCATGGCGAGTTCGTCACTGTTTCGAACTTCATCGGTCTCACGTATGACTTGATTTTAGTAGTCATCTTACCTGCCTACTTATTCTCGATGACGTTTTGTCTTCAGCGATGTAGTGAGTAGAGCGTCCTCCTCGCGTTCGGTGAGATCTGGGGCCCCCGATGGCTCCTTTACTTCAAAATGTGAGCACGAAAACTACTGCCGCTGTCAAAATATTCTGTTATTGACCGATATTAAACGCACAATCACAGATGTGAAGAGCATTCGTGTTTATTTAAAGCGTTGACTCCTGTTTTTGAAAGTTAAGCGAAAAAATGATTGAATTTGGAGACCTTTAATTCCTTGCTCACCGAAGAAATACAGCGAAAAGCAGACGGCGACTACAGCAGGTTTTTTGTTTACATATCTCGAGATTCCTTACCGCCAATCGTATTCGTCCCTCTGAGCGTTCCCTAGTTCACCCTGTGTGTCCCTAGATTCCTTAGGCAAATCCAGCGTTTAGCTAGGGGCGCGTCTGTAAAGCCGGGTTAACGTTGGTGCAACCGGAATTTAAACCCGTGCTTATCCGAGCTCGGTTTAGCACGCTAAGCCCACTTAGAAAACAGCCGCTTTGGGTTAAGGTAAGCGACGTTGGTGCAACCGGCCCTAAAAGGCATTGGTACAACTAATAATATTTCTGCGCAGTCGCTAAAACAACATCCACAAAAACAGTTCCTAGAAGAAATGTTATCACTTTTCAGACTTTACTGGCGAGAAAAAGAGGGGGAAGCGGGTTAAGTTAACGCGTTTCAGCGGTCCGTCCGGACGTAACGCTAGGCACAGCAAACTTTTATGTTACGTGGGACGTAACTTTAGTTTTATTTTTGTTACGTCGGACGTGTTATCAGAATGCTTTTTTATATAGAAGCAGCAAAGAGAATGAGAAATGTCACTTGCCTTTGTACTTTGATTTTAAAAAAGGAAGAGTCATACAATAAAAGGAAAAGAAGTGCAAAGCAAGTTACTATCATATTAGAACTCTTACAAATATGTCAACAGGGAAAAATCTGTAGAAAATGTCGTTTCCCTTTCAATATTTTCAAAAATTGTAAGCCGTTTTTCTTCAAAACTTTCTTCCAAATTAAAAAAATGTCCTCAATATTTTTCATAAAATAATAAAAAAATTAATAATTTTACTATTTTTATAAAACAATATAAAAGATAATGTAAATAAGTTTTTTTTTTTTTTTTTTTTAGAAAATAACCAACAAAAAAACTTCATTACAACTTCTTTGTAATTCTTTTTATAAATAAGTCTACAAAACAAAAACTCGTATTTTTCTCTTTTGAAAGTTTATTAACAATAATCAAAACAAAGTGCGTTCATAAGGGAATGCAGTAGGATCCCCAAAAATCAGTAAGAAGTAAAAAAAAAAAAACACGTCGAGACTTGTTTTTGAAAGGGGAGACCGATTTTCTCGGCAAGTACAAGTAGGAATGAATACCAGAACAATGGCAATGACGTACAAGTGCACGACATGTATACATGTTCGCAAGTTCTATAGTGATTTCAAGAACCTCATGAGTTAACCCAGGAGGATTCCGTCCTTACAGAAGAAACGTTTGTTTTTAGTGAAAGCGGTATAGATACTAGAAGTTTTACAAGTGACTGATATGTTCGACTGTAGCCCCTCAGCTGCGATGCGCAGCCCAAGACACACGTTTGCAAGAACGGCCCCAGGGCGCCGCCATCTTGGTCATTGGGGTGCGCTTGGGCGCGACCATAATCCGACTACGACGCCCTGCTAAGGCGTCGTAATTGGATTATGGCTGTGCCCAAGCGCACCCCAACGGAGCAAGATGGCGGCGCCCAGAGGCCGTGCTTGCAAACGTGTATAGCAGAAGCCACAAGGGCGTGATCAGGGCTTTCAGCGTCCGTGCTCAGCATGCTTTGCTCGTGTGGCGCATGCAAGAACAGGTCCGGCAGAGCCCTTCAATCCGCTACTGGTCACGAAACTTCGGTCAATGTTTGGTTGTGTACAAACATTTATTGACGCTGTACTAAAAGACAGAAAAAAACGGGTAACTGGGAAACGATCAAAAGCATGGGCACTACAAAGATGATGGGGCGGACGAAACAAACTTAACGCAGCAAACCAAACGGTGTCGCACCTTACATCGCATGTTACATCTCGTCACCAAACGAAAGAAGGGCTTTCTCCCCAAGTGGCGGAGCAAGGAACCCCACACTCGAAAGAGCAGGGGCCACATCGCACGGTTCCACCATTGCTGAGCAACTCCTGCGCAACGATTATGCCATACAGCCAGTTGACCTACCACCAAGAGAAGTAGGGTGAAGGCGCTCCAAGGATTACGACCGCTTGGCACCAAGTGTCGGACTCCCAGATCCCGGAAACCATGGTGTACCAAGCGCCAAAAGGATTTCGCTAAGAAAACGTGGGCACTCGTCTTCACCTGACCGCAGTTCGGGCATCGAGGGTCGGGAACCATGCCCCCGAGGTGGAAATTCTGTATGGATACCTCCCAGCTTCGACGCCACTCGAAATCTTCCACGGGTCTGGGAGGACGCCGAGAAACGAATGACGACGACGGAAAGGCATCCGCCCGGTTCCGCTCCTTCGAAGTGATTCGTTTCGCGCAGACCTCCTCGACAATGCGAGCCGGTCACGCACCTCCAGGATGGTTCGTCGTAATTCTTCATGGCAAGCCACCGCTGCTCGGTAAAAGTATACAAGTAACTGAATCGTGGGAAAGTAGCGCCAAGCTCCTCGTATGCTCGCCATTTTGGCCCTTGAGATGAAAAATTTATCCTCGACCTCACCATTCTTGGTGAGCCGATCTAAATCCGCTGGTGACGGGTAGCTTTATGGAGACGTTTCTTGTACACCGAGATTTCGCTATCCACACACCGGTGAAACAGGCGTACATCTCCACCACCACACGCGGTGTCCGTGCTTCGAAGCATTGAAAAAACATTTTTTTCTGTTTTGAAATACGCAAGAACCACAACAGCATAATTGTATACGAGTCCGTGGAAACGGGCATGATTGATAAGTTTACTGCATACACAGTGCCAAAGACGCTCATATTGGCGAGGAACGCCTTCAGTATGATGATGCTTCAGGTGATCTTGGTGCGACTGGTTGTGAACGACCCTCTCGAAGCGTCGAAGATTTGAATGAACCGAAATGGGCGCTTGTCATAGCAACGCAGACCGATTAGCCAATCGCCTTGCGAGGTTTTGGTTGTCTGATTTGTTAGCCGAATAAGCAATGCAAGCGTGACGTTTTGCATTGCTTAATGTCACAACTAAGACGGCGTTCTTTTGGTCTAAACGTAGGTTTCGGCGTCCTCATTCGCTGAGCTGCCTCCGTAAGCTGCGGTGATTGGCTCTCCCAGTGTTGTGCGGGAAGGTAGACGCACGGACGTTTTTTAGAGTGTAGGCCCGGGATGGGTAAATATCGTGATGCGATAACCAGCGAATCCGATAGTTTCGTCCGCGATTCGAAGGATGCCATTCACACTCACATTTGGGGTGCGGATGTCGAACGAATCGATGCTATTCACATTGGCGCTACCCCAAACTTTATGAACAAGCTTTAAAAGGCAATGCCTTGTGAGAGCTGACCTGAAAGAACACGGCACCGCGATACACTAAAATACCTATCATTGGGCCCCTTTCAATCATCTTAGCCAATGAGAAGGGTAGTGCAGTATCAGTGGCACCGGGGGTCCGCCTTTTATTCTGCAGAGGCCAGGCGACCGTTGGGGTGAGAAACCGCGGTCACCTATCTCTTGGGCTAAGCATGGTTTAAGAAAGCCTAGTGGTTGGTGTTTCGAGTGTATCGCGGAAAATTATGCACATGCTGGGAACTTCCGAAAGCCTAATTCTCATGGTGCGACTTCTTACGATTTCGCACTTGCGACGTTCAGCACCACCACCTTTCTTTTTATTTTGTTTTTATTTTTTTTGCAACACGAGCGAAGTTTTAAGTAAAATTGCGCTATAGAAATCAGGCATGAGCGTCTGGCTCTTTTAAAATAAAAAATTGAGTGCAAAAAAAAAAAAAAAAGTTACACGAAAGATATTGTAAAAGCTTGGTCTGCACTCTAAAAGCAAGAAACACGTCACAAAGTTTGTGCCTTGTGCTACTGAGGTGGTTTACAGGATTCCTTTAACGTGTGGTCGTGTTTCCATAGGGCAGACGGGACGTTGCTTAAATGATAGACTTCGAGAGCATGCGGCTTCTCTTGGCAACAATTACGGTTCCCACTTGCCGGGGCATTGTAAAACTTGTGGTTGTTCCCCCACGCTGGACGGTGCGCAGGTGGCGGGACGCAACAAAAAAAGGTTGGAAAGAGAGTTGCTGTAGGCGGCAAAAATACATGCTTGTGACAAAGACGTTTGCATAAGCGTCGCATCGGTGTATATGCAGTCGAAAGAGTACAGTTTCATTAACACTATCTAAATTGTTAATATTAACGCGGCGTTTTTTCTATTCCTTTCCTCGTTCGCATTGTGCGGCGGGGTGATGTGGCTGTTTTGCTTACTTTTTGCAAAAGGCGGTGGGCGGGCTGTATCTTCTGATTTGGCGGTACGCCGTGTTTTTGTTGAGACGATATTAAGCGCGTGCACGGCGATAGCAAAGCTGGAAGCGTTCAGTAAACTTTAGTTGCCAGTTAGCGCTTGTCCTGCGTGCTTCTTCGCCTTTTTGTCCCGTCTTTTTTGCGCTATTTTTAATATGAATTTACACGAAAGAACCTTGTTTCTCCAGTTTCTGAGGTTACATAAACATCTAGCATTTGATGCGAATGCGTATTCCCGTTATCTGACATTTGTCGGAATTTATAACCAAACTCCGAAAGACCTACGGGCCACGGCAAGTACAGCAGAATAAAAAGCATTTGGCCATGTGTGTTTTAGTTGGCGCGACAGCCCTCATTCGATTTACGTAAGTGAGGAAAAATCGGACGCAGTGTTTCCACGGCCTTTTCGCTATTTTTAGCCATCAGCACTCTCGCAATGGGCAATCGTGACCGGTTTGTTTGCGTCATCGTAGGCGTTCGAATTCACGTAGTGTCTTTCTCGTGTTCTATTCCCTGCGTCAGCTATTCGTTCGCTGTTTCTATTATCGTCGCGGTTAAATGTATTTCGTATGTTCGCCCACACGCGAAACGCGCAATCAAAGATATTGCGAGGACACTTGTTACCTGGCCTTAAAAAAAAGTACGTTAAGCCTCGTTTAGGACCGGAAAATAAAAATAGGTTGTTCTACTCCGTTCCACTTTACGTGCGAGAGTGGCAGAAACTCCAAGAGCGAGTTCTGAGCTTTCAGTTTCTCTGCCAACCACTCGCGCTTGTGCAGGGCAAGCATCACTAGCGCAACATGCTCATGCTTGCGGCTTCGGCATCGCGCGCACATAAAGTGAAACAAACTATAAATGGCTTGCACTGACGTCACATCAGCTGTGGTGGCATCGCCGCTGAGCGCGCACACTCTAAAAAAAAAAAAAAAGGTGCCGTTTTACACCTTTTTGTTCCATATAATACATCCCTGGGTAGCTAAACTCGTCGAGCAAAACACTCTTTGCTTTCTGACGTAGCGGGGGGAGTGACCAAAACAACGCCGCAAAGTTTCCTCCTCCCTGCGCGCGCTCAACTTCGCAACTTTTGACGAAAAATCCCCCGTGATCCCTAGGCGGTGCACGAGAGCACGAGACAGCGCGGGGAGGCGAGCGTTCACGCCGCTCGCTGTACGTTGTCTTTGAGCTCTCTAGCTCCGACAATCCCGTTATGCCTCGCCCAGGCGAGGAGCGAGAGCAGACGACGAGAGTTCGTCTGCTACGATGCGGCATTCGCACAGCGGAACTGAAAGAAAACGTTGGTTTTCTGCTCGAAATCGCGTCCCGCGGGCCACAAACTCAAACGCGAGCTTGAATTGTAAGCGTCTGATATTTCGCGAAGGGAGGAATCGACGACCCGTGTTTTATTTGCAAAATTTGAATCGCTTTGTTGCCGTACAGACGCTGAAACCTACCAGTGTGTAATGAAAGGCCCAGGACAAACACAGAGGCCGCGAGATCTCACATAATCTGTGTGCGGGTGAAAAGTGGAACATTTTTCGGCAAAGCTCCCACAGCAGAAACCTGTGACGCATTCACTCAGCGTCCGGGAAGGCTAAACATGGAGACGTTGCCCGAGGCTAAAGCAAAGTCATATTTGAACGGCAGCTAACTTGCCCGGTCGTATTTTGTTTTGAGAAAGCTCTCGTTCTCAGTGCCCTCACCAGGGAAACAAAAAGTTTTACGAAACGTATGGCTAGATGTTCCAAAGAACTAGATTTAAGCCGTATCCCTTCAGTGGTTCACTCATAATACTATGCTTAAAAAGAAGCAAGCTCTTGCGTGTACAGTGCCATCAAATTTTCTCAAGTGTATGCTGTTTGTAGTCAGCTGGTTTCGGAAACTTACGCCGTTTGTAGATATCTCTGACAGCCGAGTTCCTTAATTGGAAGTCATTGCAAATATAAGTTACACGTTGCAGCAACCAACGTCTATAGATAAACGATGGCAGCGACTGGCGCTCTCGCATTCCCACCCATCACGTCGAACAAAAAGGCGCTAGTTTTGGTTTGAGGTCAGCACTTGGCAACAGCATCAGTCTGCACTCGGTGCATTCGGCAAGTTCGTTCGGAGCCTGTTCTCTGTGCAGCACCCCGCGGGTGCAATGCATTAGAACTCTCACAGTGCAAGTCTGGATCGCGGATTGGGAGCCCGTCACTGACCTCACCGGCGGCCATTGCTTGACAACAGGCAATACGCCGCGTCCTGTCTAGTTCTCCCTTCGTTTTCGTCCTTGTTGTTTTGGCGTATTACACCATGAGGCAATACACGCAAGTCTAAGGGAGAAACACGCAAAAATAGGAAGCTTGTACACGGTGCTCGAGGGCGAGTATTGCATGACGTGCTGCGATGATTATATCGGGTGCTTGGAGATCAAATAGACATTCGTCAAACGTTGGAAAATTGATTTTAAAAAAAATGGGCCGGAGCACCACCAACTTTACTGAAGTTGCTTGTTTCGGTTGCTAAATAAGTGGCACGTTCAGCGACTGAACGGCACGCTTCGAGTTTCAGTGTGTCACGGAAGCCCTCACATCAGTTCAAAGAAAAAGCTTTCACCATGAAGTACTATGTACAAGCGGTTAAGACGATGCAAATGTCCCCAGTAAAGGCCTAACTTGTCGTTTGCTGAGCTTTGACGACTCCGAAATCACGGATGACTCCACAATAACTATCGTTAGCCCTTGTCTCATTAAACACATCGCAGTTAGCGCCCAACAAAGTCGCCCTCGACCATCAACCACACAACATTTATTTAAACAAGATTGGTATTCTAACGCGTTTAATATTCTTGCCTACAATAGTAACTGTTATTTGCGGAAACACGATGGAAGTTTCATGATCGAGAACAACCTACTAACGTAATAAAATTGAGTTTTCCCGTTTCTCCTATAGCATGCATTAGCTCACGTCAAGCGATGACTGCCGGTGGTGCCGCTCGACCCCAGCAGTACAGGCCTCTATCCGCGATCCAGCCTCCTAAGAGATCAATGGTGCCAGTGCTATTAGACATAAATCGTTTATTTGCATCGGTACACCCATACCTGCCGGATGTCGGGACGAGGCGCAAAACCGTACATCCGGCCAATATTGAAGCAGGTTTTCGGCCGAAATTGCCTCAACACTCGCCAAGAAGCAACGTGCTGTTTCGGTGACTCGTTTGTGTAATTTATTTGTTCAGTCATATTATTGGGTCCCGGGCCACTGTGTACACCCAAAAAAAAAGAAATGTAGTGTGGTAATTGCACCTTGACGAGAGCAGGCACGTAGCCAGGATTTTGTTTAAGGGGGGGGGGGGGGGGGGCGCACATGACAAAGTGCTTTATGAGGGGGAGGGGGAAGAGGAGGCCCCAGCAAAATGGAAGATTTCGGGGGGGGGGGGGGGGGGGCCGTATGACCCCCCCCCTGGCTACGTACCTGAGGAAAAGGGGTATTGTAATTTTACATCCTTATAAAAAGGTGTAGTGCATTATCACACGTTTTAAGAAACGTGTTAAAAAAAATCACACATTTTTAAAGGTGTGAGGTTTACATTTTTTTTTAAGGTCTATTGCTACACTTATTAGGGTATTAGTTATGGGACACCCCACTTACATGTATAAGGTGTGAAAATGTTTAATGTGTATATACCTCTAACGGAAGAAAATCTCTTTCATGTGATTACATCGCATGCCGATGAAACGATCTGTCGATGACACGTCGTTCGATGAACTGATTTGACCGCCAATGAGTGACGATTGCCAGTGGAATTTCGGGGAAATAATTCTGCCGGTTGCCGGGAGACTCGACCCTACCCAAGAATTACCCCGGTTCTTGTTTGTTTTCCTACATTCTTAATTGTATACCAGCTTATTAGTACCTCTTCGAATATTACAAAAAAAAAAAAAAACGATGGCAGCCGCAAAAACTCTGACAGCCCGGCTCACAGTCATGTGGGAGACTGACAGGTGCTCGTCAGTCGCCACCATGCTTTGAAAGCTACCGGTTCTGAAGAACCGGAGCGCGCAGAGAACTTGTGGTTCCACGGTCATGGTAGACGGGATTGTCCGCCGCCTCGAAGTCCGGGCGCCGAACGAAGCTCGTCGCAGAGTCAACGCACAACGGCTTTCGATAGCCAGTACTGTCGCCGAAAGTCGTCGTCGGGGAGTTAAAAGGCATCCCGGTGGTCTCGGTAGCGACGCCGACGGTGGCGGAAGATAAGCTCGGCCGCAGCGTACGGCACCGCCATGTTGACGAAGTTTAACTTCGCCTCGATCCGAAGCGAAGATCTCGAGCTCAAACCACGGCTCTCGCAAAGTTCGGAAACGTCATTTTGACGTTAGCGACAACTTCGACAAACGAGGTTTCTAATCACTTTTTTTTTTACACAAACTTTGGAGGGATTTGGAGCGTCAGCAGGTCGCCTAGGGACAATCTGCAAAGCATTAATTTTAGCTTGGCGTAGGGATGTAGGGACAAATGGGCGCTACGTCATCGGCGAAGCCGTTCAATCAGCGGGCTCCTCGCGCCCCTCACGCGTTGCACGCGCGCCTCGAGGAACTTTGCTAGATTCTGCCTCTCTCAAAGAAATGAGCGTTCGGATGATTGACACCTCGGTCGGCGCGACGTCAGCGTCGCGAGAGTCCAATTAGCGCGTTCCGCAAACTTCGGCCACAAAGTTGTGCTTGACCAGTTTAGCGACCCAAAACTTCAGTTCGACAAACAGCGCACGATAGTCGAACAGACGGCCCCAGCGTTTACGTGGGACTTCATAACGGTGCGATATAACTTATTAAACAGATAAAGTACGTATCAAAGACTACATAAATAAAACACTGTGGTTTCGCAGTAGGGTCAAGAAAACCCCGATTTTTTTTAAAATTCAGTAACGCGCACATTAGCTAATTTAATAGGTTCCACCAATCGGCTATCAAGCCCTTCGTGAGAGTTGGTACCGTCAATTCGACGTCAGCGCGCTGTACGTCGATCTGAAGTTTTGAGGTGTCTTATATAGACGCTTTGCAGCAGTTGTGCATGGGCGCCGCCATAACTGACCTTCAGTTTTTGTTTCTTCTTATTCCATTTTCTTCACTTCGTCATTACCATAGCAGTCTAGGTTTTTGCCATCTTAGATTCCATTGTGTCCTTCTTCCCAGCTATGGCCTTTCTGGAGGCTCGTCAACACCCGTTCCAGTGGCTCGGTATCTCCGTAAGACAAGAGAAGGTCAGCAATGGTGGCTCTAATTTGGCGCGTGTGTAAAGCCTCTATAAGACAAGGGGTGTAAGAATATACCCTTTTCTTCAGAGAGTGTACCTTTGGCAGCACACATTGCTGTTTCGGGCGACGGCTGGGAATGATACGCACAAACCAGTTCCGGGAATCACATCATGGTTTATTCGTATTTATTGAGTGTAAAGGCTGGTTCACACAGACCCGTTTTCTTACGTTACGTTACGAAAAGTCACCAGGAAATCTGTGCTTCGTATTAAGCGTGGCTACCAATTCAAGGAGGTAGCCTGGCACCCGACATTCGAGACACGAATGTTTCGGTGACTTGGACGTAACGTAAGAAACCGGTGCTGTATGAAAAGTTGAACCAAGCTCAACTCCTTACGTTACGTTACAACGAGCCTTGTGTCCCTGGTTGCCACGGTAACTACCCGTCCTAGCTCGTTGTCATCGAAACAGTCGTGTCTCGAATGTCGCTTGTCATGCTATCTTCTTGAATCGGCAGCCACGCTTAATACGAAGCACAGACTTCCCGGTGACTTTTCGAAACGTAACGTAAGAAAACGGGTCTGTCTGAACGAGCCTTTAAGGGAAAGAGAGAAAGCGTTGCTATAGAGCGTGCGCAACGATAAAGCCTGGTTCAGACAGTTGCGTTTGACTGCGTTTGACTGCGTTGCGGCAGCGAGAAATCAGGACATCCCTGCTGCATATATCGCGTGCCAAGATGATTTCTTGAATTGGATTCCACGCTTCATACGAAGCACAGATGTGCCGGTGACTCGCTTTCGGTACTCGACGCAACGCAGTCAAACGCACTCAAACGCAAGTGTCTGAACCGGCCTTTACACATTCTGCTATCATCCATGAAACTTTATCAAACCCGATAGAATTACCCACCAACGATTTTTTTTAAGAACCAAATTACCAGCATTGTGTGACGGCATCACGTGCAAGCCATATGTATAAGGACTATTCACTGGGCGCCATATTTGTGGTGCTGTTTAGAGCGCATGCTCAGAACGAGCCCACATTAATAGGCTGTTAAGACCGGCAATCTTGAGAGTGCGGAATGCACGTTACAAAAGAACTATGGAAGCTCGCCATCAGCACGCGCTCAGCAGTCGCGCACACAGCTATGGCCGCCAGTGAATACTCCCTATAGAAGAGCATTGAAATGATCTCGGCTGCAGAATATGCGAGCGTAGGGACACCGCGAACTATGTTGCTCCATGGAAAGCATATGTTCGCGTCATTGCCCCTTCATCTAAAAGTCCGTCAAGATTATACGCTATTGTTCGATGTTCACCGGACAGCTACTGTACGTAAGCGAGTCCGAGTTCTCAAGCTGCACTCCCCAGCAGACACTCTTCTTCCTATAATCCGAGTCCAACGCAAGGGGATAATAATAATAACAATAATAATAATGTTTTATTTTTCTTTAGTGCCCGCAAACAGCTGTAACACCTTTTGTGTGGTGCACTGTCAGTGCGTGTTCACAGCAACACTACCTAAAATACAAACATGCGCAAAATTACACGGTCATTTGTATGGACACAAATACGAGTTTGCAGAGCAAATATAACGCTACGCTAACTCTTGATCGGATAAAATACACTTTTGCAAGGCCGACATGAAACTAACAAAATCAACAAAATTATCTACGTCAAAATCGCATATATTATTAAAGGCAGACTGCATACGACATAATGTAGATGATTCACAAATTCGATAAAATGCTAAAAAAATGGCGACTAGCTCTGAAGGGCACATAAAAGTCTAAATTCATAAGTAAACTTTCACTTTTAACAGTACATTGCACTACCTTCTAAAGAAAATGATTGACTCTAACAGCCCTCCTCGTCGATAGCCTTTCAAGGCTAAATAAAGACAACAACAAATCGTAACTAAAAAACAGTTTCCGACCAATGTATCGGTCATCAATAATTCGCATAAATTTCTTCTGCACGCGCTCAATCATTCCATTGTGTTTTCGCGCTGCGGCTTCGGAGCACCTGGAGCGAAAGCTCGCGCTGCAGAACCCAGGGATTCTGGGCTCAATCCCCACCCCTGCCCGTTCCGATCTGGATGACCATAGTACCGACGTGCGGTCGTGTGTCACTACTGCGTGATGGACGTTAGAGACCCTGTAGGCTAACGTTTGTCCGGCACTGGCTAAATTTCTCCCCTACAGCTGAGACAACAGACGCCCAGTGGGGTTGACTAACTTGCGGCTGTATAAATATACACGCAACAAAATCATTTAATCCTACACCGAGTTGCATGAATTCAACGGCGAACTCTTCCAAAGCAGAAATCCATCTTAATTTTCTATTTTACAGTGTATGCATCGTGTTATGAGATAGTTTCATGTTTTTTTGTTTTTTTTTTCTGATATCTTGCTTTTCAGTAACCATCGACGCCAAAGCCCCACGTGACACCGATGAGCCTGTGAATGTAGCGAGCTCGGGCTGGAAGTTGGACAACAAAAAACTCCTGGGATTTGCGGAAGTTCTTATCTAGTTAATAACAAAAAGGTGAAGTAGTGAACTGGCGGTGAACACTACACTGTCAGCTTCTCGAGTTCATTGATTTATTATGCCCGCACTACCATACACTCTAAAAGATTTTTGCGCGTCTGTCTTCCCGCCGAGCACGCGTCGGACCAATTACTGCAATCTATGGAGCGCATCTAGAGAATGACGAGGCACAAAAGATAGTTTCATTCAAAAACACAATCTTCGCAGGAAGAATAAGTACGACATTGCACCTGCTCACTGCCAAGGCACAAATTGCGTTTTAGAGCCAAATCGTGTTTTGGCCGGGCAACTGCGGGCGAAAAACAAGTGACAACTTCCAATCTCACTCTACACAAAAAAAAAAAAAAAATCACACACAAGAAGACATATCTACGGGCAAAAAGCCTACTATATGAAAACTTTTTCGATCAATATTCCATCACTGTAAAAAGTGCCCGCGCTTCTACTTTTCCGAGCAGCACGCGACGGCCCAACTAGAGCCACTAAATAAGCTGCGCTTAGGGTATCGGCACTCCGTTCCCCGACATTGTTGTGGGCGCCGCCATTTTGGCTCGTATGCAGAACAGACGCAACGGCCAATCGTCATGATTCAAAAGTGCGACTTCCTCAGCATTAGATTCGGTGTTAGGAAGGTCATGTAATACTGCTTTGCTCTGTCGCGAACGGTTTAAACATTTGTGGAGGGCGGAAAAGCATTTCCTGTGATTTCAGATAAAGCTTCAGATAACTGACAACCATGATTTTAAGCCACAATATGGCCAAGTGTCGTTACTCTGAAGCGTAGCTTATTTAGTGGCACTAGGCCCAACTACTGCGATCTACGAAAGGCGTGCAACGAATGAGGCGCCGAAAACGGTTGCAATCGTCAACACGGACTGCACGAGGGCGAGTGAGGGAAACATCTTGCTCTCCGTGCACGGGTTGTGCTTTCGGGCCCAACCGTCGTTTGGTCCTCGTCATTCGCTGGATGCGCTACGTCGATCGCGGACTGGTTCGTCGAGCACTCGATTGAAAAGAAGACACGTAGGCGCATAATCTTTGCCGTATGGGCGAGAGGAGCCGTGACACGGGAGGCGACGCATGCGGTTGGCGTCCTCTTTCGCACTTGGCGAGAAAGTCGGTCAGGTTTCTGACCGCAGTGATTGGCCAGCGCCAAGGTCAAGCGCGGCGCTGGTCAATCGCGGCGGTCAATATTCTCGCCGACTTTCTCGCCGAGTGTCCAACTCGGAGCCTCAGGGGCTCTAACACAATGCTCTGGCCGGTACGCACTAGGTTAACACTGGCTGGTGCGTGGCCGTGTCGTTGGATTGAAAAGGTCCGAGAGCAGAGGGGAAGGTCATGATTTCGTTCCCATAAAACTCCGCCCCGTATTCGCCGCGCACTTGAGCAGGCTGTGGCGCAGCGTATGCTCAGCCATCCTTTATCGAACGAATTAAAATTGGCTACCACCTCGCGCCCTCCAGGCTGGAAAAAGAAAAGAGTTGCCTTCCATTTCAGGTGCAAGCCTATGAATTCTTACACAAATCTTCTCCCCCGAGGGGCTTCCACTAAAATGATTACGTAAAATCCTTTCTCCCCTGCCGAGAACGACAGCTTGTGGGAAATGTGCACTTAAAAGGCATTCTGGAAGCTCGCCTTCAGCAAACGCGCAGTGGCATGACAACTTTATCAAACCCGATAGAATTACCCACCAACGATTTTTTTAAGAACCAAATTACCAGCATTGTGCGACGGCGTCACGTGCAAGCCATATGTATAAGGAGTATTCACTGGGCGCCATATTTGTGGGTGCTGTTTAGAGCGCATGCTCAGAACGAGCCCACATTAATAGGCAGTTAAGACCGGCAATCTTGAGGGTGCGGAATGCACGTTACAAAAGAACTGTGGAAGCTGGCCGTCAGCAGGCGCTCAGCAGTCGCGCACACAGCTATGGCTGCCAGTGAACATGCCTGAAGAGCTTTGAAATGATCTCGGCTGCAGAATATGCGAGCGTAGGGACACCGCGAACTATGTTGCTCCATGGAAAGCATATGTTCGCGTCATTGCCCCTTCATCCAAAAGTCCGTCAAGATTATACGCAATTGTTCGATGTTCACAGGCACTGTACGTAAGCGAGTCCGAGTTCTCAAGCTGCGCTTCCCAGCAGAACACTCTTCCCCCTATAATCCGAGTCCAACGCAGAGGGATAATAATATAAAACCATAATAATAATGTTTTATTTTTATTTAGTGCCCACAAACAGCTGTAACACTTTGTAGCGACACTCAAAGCCAGCCTACGCCATGAACGAAGACGACGAGGTTCAGCTGCCTCTGCAGCGCGAGCAATTAAAGCAGTTCAAATCCAAACTCTGTCCGAGCTGGTTCGTTTCGTCCCAGCTCCCAACAGATTTGGTGACCCGGACGTGATAAGGGTGCGAGGGTGGCAAGCTGCCGACTCAGGGCCTCGATACGGTCCTCAAGGCGCGACAGTCTAGAGTCTTCTGATGTTGTTGCGGGCGTTCTATTGGCGACAGCGCTGATGCCAGGGGCCCGCGAGTAGTCGGCGACACGGTCGGCAAGCTCAGCGAGCTTGTCGAGCGACATGTCTTCCGCGGCCGCCAGAACCGGGACCATGGTCGATGGGAGCCGTTGTAAAAACAACTCACGCAGGAGGTGGTTGTTGGGGTCTTGGTTCTGGGTTCCCAGCAGCTGACGCATTCGGTGGAGAAGCTGGGACGGTCGTCTGTCACCGAGCTGCTGTGCTCCGACTCGGTCTTGCGGTCAAGAATGGCGGCCTTCCTAGGGTCTCTCTTGGGGACCATGTGCATTGGGGAGGCCCAGTTGCTCGATGATGGACGAGCAATGCCAAGTTCGAGCATATGCTCAAACTCACGACGAGCAATGGCCAGGCGTTCTCCAGACAGGCGTCCAGGACAAGCGAAAGCAGGGGGGCCAGAGGTGACAATGTGGTGAGTTATTGTATGCTTCACCGGCGACTCCCTGGTGTGTGGCCTCGTGATCTTCAGAAAATTCGCGAACATGTTCTCATAGGCCGGAGAGACGTGTCGTCTGATCGATGAGGCGTCGTGAATAGATGTCGACGGCCAGCTTGTAGAAACTGAGGAAGTCCGCTCCCAGGATGGCCTGCTTAATGTCGGCAACGATGAAGAGCCATTGGAATGTGCGGCGCAGTCCAAGGTTTATCGTGAGGGACCGCTGACCATAGGTTGCGATGGGCGAGTTGTTGATCGCCTGGAGCGGAGAGGTCTTTTTTTTGCGTTGTCGGTCTAGAAGAGAGGCCGGTAGAACGCTGACCTCGGCTCCTGTGTCGACAAGGAAGCGATGGCCAGCCATCTTGTCAACTACATAAAAGAGGCGGCTTTCCTGTTGACCGGTGTCACTTGCCGCCGTCAGTGCCCGGTCTCCATAGTCTCCTGCCGAAGAGCAGGGTGTCCCGTTTCGGCTGCCATGCTGTAGTCACCACCGACAGGGGGCGGCAATTTCAATCCTCCCTTTTTGCCGCCTTCGTCACCGTCCTGGGCGTCCGACACATTCACACCACCTCCTATCATCCCTCGGCCAACGGCATGGTGGAACGGCTGCACCGCCAGTTGAAGGCAGCTCTCGCCACCTACGAGCCGCGGGAACGTTGGGCCGACCACCTTCCCCTCGTTTTCCTGGGCCTTCGCTTAGCGCTCAAGGCAGATCTTGGCTGTTCTACAGCCGAGTTAGTCTACGGCACACCACTGCGCACTAGGTTAACACTGGCTGGTGCGTGGCCGTGTCGTTGGATTGAAAAGGTCCGAGACCAGAGGGGAAGGTCATGATTTCCTTCACATAAATATCCGCCCCGTATTCGCCGCGCACTTGAGCAGGCTGTGGCGCAACGTATGCTCAGCCATCCTTTATCGAAAGAATTAAAATTGGCTACCACCTCGCGCCCTCCAGGCTGGAAAAAGAGTTGCCTTCCATTTCAGGTGCAAGCCTACTTATTAATTCTTACACAAATCTTCTCCCCCGAGGGGCTTCCACTAAAATGATTACGTCAAATCCTCTCTCCCCTGCCGAGAACGACAGTTTGTGGGAAATGTGCACTTAAAAGGCATCGTGGATTCTCGCCTTCAGCAAACGCGCAGTGGCCGCGAAGTGGGCGCCATGGTGATCATTAAGCACCCCCCCCCCCCAAAAAAAAAAGTAAAAACAATATATATATATATATATATATATATATATATATATATATATATATATATATATATTCTCTTTTTCAAGTTGATGATGCGTTTTTGTTTTCCGTCCCACATTAATTTAAAGGCATCACGCTCAATTTGGGCGCGCATATTTTGGGTCCCCTATTTCTCCACCGTACACGCGGTGCACCTGCCGCTCGCGAGCGTGGTAGGCGCCATTTGTCTTTTGTTTTCGAACAATGGCAGCTCCTATTGGTGACAATTATGCCGGTAGATTTCCGGCAACAAAAACGCGAGGGAGCGTGACGCTTGCCGTCCCCGTCAAGGAGCTAGGTGTTAAAAACAAAAGTCCCCGCTGTTCGCTTCCTCGCCTCGATTTGTCACCGGGGCTCCCTGGAGAACCCCGCGACGCGTGTGCGGCCGGAATCGTAAGAAGTGGGTCCCGCCCGGGTCCTTGGCCACGGGCCTGAAGGCGGGAGCTCGAGCGGCGCCGTCAACAAGACACCCGGCAGAAGGCATCTTGCAGCAGAGTGCGACGACGGAGTGAAAGGCTTCTCAGTTTCGTAGGAGGGGGTTTCCCGTCCCTGCGGCAATCACGCCAGAGACTGCGACACGCGCAAGCGGTTTCCGGTTCACGGAGAAAACGTTGCCAGCGCCGCCGTGTTGGCGTGACGCAGCCAGGTAGAGGGGCTTAGAGCAAGGGCTTAGAGCGACAAACCGGGGTTTCGGTCCGCACACGGAAGTGACCCCCCCCCCCCTCCCCCACGCCCCCAGGCCGCTGCCAATCTACGCAAATGTGACTACTCCTCACGTGACCAAACCAAATCCGTGACGTCACAGGAATGATGGTAGCGCCCAGGCAGTGGCTGGTCCCGGCTGGGCCGGAGCATTGGCTCACGCGGTGTATTGGCTGGAGCTTGTCGGATGCGTTTTTCGTTGTCGTTCTTCTGACCGAGTTGATTTCAGATGCAGGATCCGTCAAATGAAGCCGGTCAAAAGATACTTTAGAGTTCAGCGTGTTCTGTCACGTAGGTATAACGTGGAATAATGGGGGAACGGTGCGTATTTCGCTGGCGATTGGTGGAGATGTTGCCACGAAAGAGACAATCGGCCCTGCGTTGCTCGGACCTCGGATTGATTCGGATATCGCTAGGATAACATTGAACGCGACGTTTTTGTGCTCTCGTTGACCATCGGAACCTTTGAGGTCGGCAGTGAAGTGTGTGCAATGTATTTGGATACACAGTTTAGTTACGGAAATTGCGTGAGTCGTGCTTGGGAATGCGCAATCGTGGTGTCGCTTCGTTCAATTGACCGAAGGCTCACTTTGGTTGTGCGGCGCACCGAAGGGCTGCCTTCAAGCGGGTAGTTCGCGTGTCGTGCTAGATGTGCTGTGCTGCTTCCTAAAATGCTCTGGCGTACGCGTTCACTTTCACGGAGCACAGGTGTTACAGTTGGCATTGAATCCGCTGGTCTGCTGCATGTTTCATCGAAACGAACGTTTCATGAACACCCGTCGTAAATTGCAAGATGTGTGCACATTTCTTCGCGCGTGTTACCTACCCAGCCCACCCGTTCACGCCGCTTTGCGGTGGCAGTCTGCAGCGGCTCATTACCAGATAATTAATCCCACATTCATTTCAGTTCAGTTCGTCCACGGCAGTCGTCAAAACACCGAACGACAGAACTTATTCTGACAGAATACCATTAAAGCAGTGCAGCTTCTTTACTGGTCAGGATAAACTCTCTTCTATCAGTTTTGTTATATTGTCACGGACGCTTGGTCCGGTCCTTTCTTCTATCAATCTACTATTCTGGAAAGTTGCAGGCCATGCTCGGCAGTCATCGTATCTTCTGGCGGAGGTGCTGGGTACTTTACCCTTAGCCTTTCACTCAGTAGGCACCCTGGCGTCTCCTCAGCCGAGCTGCCCAACAACGGGACACGGATGGCGGACTGTTTCTCATGGCGGCGGAGTCGAGCCGGCCATGCGCACCTTGCGCGCGCCGCCTTAATAAGGTTGATCAGAGGCGGCGCGCAGGCAGTCGGTGCCTGGACTCAATCACCGCCGGTGACACGTTGCTTCAATGTTAGGGTTCTTTATAGTCCCTTCCTGGTTCAATTAAATGTAGTTTTTTGTTGTTTAAACCGTTGGCTCCGTGTTATTCCCCCGGGTCGGGTATGCAGCAAGTCAAACCGACCACAATGGCGTCCAAGCGTGGTATGCTACCCACCTGCAGGAATTTCACGGGGCTTGGTTTCTTTTCTTGGTGAGCCTTTTCCCCCACTTCCAGTGTTTCCTATCGTCGTTCCGTGCTTCCGTGTCACATCCGCGTTAGTTTTACTGGCTCTTGTCTTATTGTTGTGTGACCGCAGCAAGAGTATGCTCGCTTCTGTCGGTTTCTCGGGGGCGTTGTTTCCTTTTAGTGTGTGTTCGTAGTCATGTCGACACTGCAAGAGGATCGAGAAATGGCAGAAGCTTCGCAGAGGAACCTCCTGGCGAAGGCCATTGAGATGTGCGCCTCCGTGATACGGCGTCTGGCCCTCACGCCTGGCCAGCAGGAGACCCCATAATGAGAACCTCGACCACACTCGACTGTGGCAGTCTACACGGGGTATGACGACGTCGAGTCCGTGGCAGACTTCTTGGGCAAGCTGAAGACGTATACCATTGTGTTTCCAGTGCCTTGATCGTGGACCGCATTGTGCTGCTTGCACTACAAGCGAGCGCCAAGTGTTGGTTGGGTTTGCAGGCCCCCTTTACCAGCCTGGCGGACTTCCAGACAAGGCTACGAGAAGAGTTCCTACCCGCGGGCTATGCGACGCAGATTCTCCGAGAGCTCGAGGCAAGGACGCAGCGCTCGGACAAAAGTCCGGTCTAGTACGTTCGGGTCATGCAAGAGCTTTTTAAAAGAGCGGACCTGAATATACCGGAGTCGGACAGAATAGCTCGGATTAGAAGACAATGCCACCAAAGATACTACATCTACTTCATCCACCGCACCTTTGATATCCTTAAAGAGTTTGCCCGGTGCGCATGCCTCGTCGGGGAAGCCACTCATGCCGAGCGGAATTACGTGCTGCCACCGTGGTAGACACGAGGGGGCTGATCCGGAACGGGACTACCATCAGCGTCATTCCGGTCCTGCGAGAAATCTTTTGTCGACTGCTTGAAAACATCGTTTAAGGTCGGTGACGTGAACAGGTTTGGTTTGTTCACTAGACTCACAGTGAACTAGTTCGTAAGTGAGTGATGAGCACCTTTCATGGATGCAAAACGGATCTTCCCCCCTGTTTGCGAGGAAGGCTGCGAAGCCTCGAGCGGCATCACTCAGTGGGTGAGCACGCCAAAGCACAAAATCTCCCACCTCAAACTGCAGGTCACGTCACCCCTGGTTGTACTGTTCCGACTGCTTGCACTCGGGTTCCTTCAGATCGAGATTCACCCATCAGACGTTCGGAAAACGACTTTAACTTTCATCTGCCGCAGAAGATTGTTTGAGTTCACCGGACTGCCATTTGGTTTGTCTATCTCGCCAGCAAGTTTTCAGCGCCTGATGGATGTTGTACTCGGGGACGCGAAGTTCGAATTTGCCATGGCATATATGGACAACGTGGTTGTTTTCTCGAGGACTATTGAGGAGCATCTCGTGCACTTTCGCATTGTATTTGAGCGAATGAGGAAAGCTGACCTTACGATTTATTCCGGAAAAGTTCAGTTGGCCGCGCCCAAGATTAACATTCTTGGTTTCGCTGTGGATAACGGGCACCTTCGGCGCAAATGAAGATAAGTTGCACGCGCTAACGGAATACCCAAGCCCACATAACATAGAGAGCCTACAAAGGTACCTAGGAATGACTGCATTCTACAGAGACTTCATTCTACGCTCTTCCGAGATATCTCAACCGCTCAATCACCTTCTAAAGAAAGTGTCAAGTGGTGTTGAGCCGAACAACAATGCGCATTCACAGCCCTTTCAAAAGCCGTGTCTGACAACGCTAGTTTAGAGCTCCCAGACTTGGTTCTGCAGACAGATGCAAGCGACTGTGACCTGGGTGTTGTCCTACTGCAGGAGTATGGCGGTGTGCTTCTGCCAGTTGCTTTCACGAGCCACACGCTAACTCCAGCCGAGCGTAACTAGAGTGTCGCAGAACGTTGTTACCTGGACCATGCTCGGGGAGCACACCTTTGTCCGCTGGGTGTTGGACCTACGATGGAGGGACCAGCCTCGTCCAGAGCAGGGCGGCACTCCGGCAACCATCCTCAAGCCATTCCGCGGGCGTACCCTACACGATCGACACCACACAGAACCGGCTGCGCTCCATTAAGCGGAGGAACTGCACCTCCTCTATCCGCCCTCTGGGATCCTCGAAACCCGAAATCTGTCGGGCGGCACATGAACGTGGGCAACTTCATGTGGAAAGGGCGGACGCTGACCGCATCACACGCATCAAAAGGCTAGACAAGCGCAAACTCGAACAGGCCATCGCTCTCGTCCAGGGGTGTCGACCGGACCTGCTACCTCAGTCCGACCAGCGGCTCCATCCACCCCCTGACGACCATAACGACGACACCGTCATCGACATGCCGGGCGAATTTCGAGGGGGTGGGGGGGTGCACTCTTCCGGCTCCTCAGCCGAGCTACCCGAGAACGGGACACGGGTGGTGAACTGTTCCCCGTCTTACACGCCCGGGGAGCCGTGAATCGTCCAATCCCGAGCCTGGCAGAAAAAACGCAAGACGAGCCGGGTCCCACAAGAGCGAACCCCGCAAATACACCACGAAAAACCTAAAATACGAGCCAGTCGCTGCTACCAGGAAGAACCGCCGGAATTCGGTCTCCTGCCAGAGAAACCGAAGCGGACTAAGCCAACGATGACAAACCCGTAGCAGCAAACCGCGTCCGCTCCCACAGTTTCCATGCCCGTCGCATGCTCGCACTCCAACGCCATTTTACGCCGAGGTGTATAAAGACGTCGTGGACTGGATTGACCAATATGAAAGTGTCGCCCGCCACAATGGGTGGACAAACGACCAGCACCTGCAGAACCTATACTTCTCATGGAAGAAACTGCCAGGTACTGGTTTGAGAACCATGAATCCTTCTTAACGTCGTGGGAAGTTTGCAAGATCGAGCTGAAGCGCACGGTTTTTCAGCCAACATCGACGAGGAAGGGCCGAATACATGATTCGGTCCAGGACACCGCCCTAACGAGAGCGCCCGCGCTGACCCTCACGCTACAGAGGAAGCTGAGAATCCTCATGTCCCTCTTGTGAGGGACATCTTCGGCAGCCTTCTCCGCAACCCTCCGACACCAGACGAAAGGTGCATCACGGAGGCTTCTAACATTGAACGTGCACTGCATGCCCAAGCCCGCGACTATCAACAACTCCCCAGTGTATCGACACTCCAGTCGTCCAACTGCAACTTCGACACCAGCCTCCCAGGCATCCGTGACATCATCCACGACGTTGTCCGGGAGGAGATAAGGAAGTTACTCTCTGCCACCAGTCGCCCGGCTTTTATTTCGGTTGCCAAGATTGTTCGGGAAGACGTTCAACAGGCATTCACCGGAGACTTCTGCGAGCGAAGCGGCCTCTGACGAACCGAGGGTGGCTTGGGCTGCAATGGCACGACGACCACCACCGGCTGCTCGTTAGAATTCGATGCCAATTCAACGGGACACCCCAACGCCGTATTATTCCCGACGTCGGGAAGAACCAGTGTAGGTTCGCACTGAACAAAGTACACTGAGGAAGACGGAGGTGTTGCGAACGGCCGACCGACTATCATTCCGCTACCACTGCGTCAGGCCGACCACGTCTACCGGAGGTGCCCGAATGAATTGTCATGCGGGGGTCCGTGCCGAAAGACCCTCGACCACGTCTCGAGGAGCGACCTCGGGACATTGAGGAGTATCTTCGGCGGCCTGTCCCTAGTGCCGACACTCCCCCGAAGCTCCTGATTCCTGTCGCCTCGACGGGGGCAAGCACAACACATGCTTATACACTGTGCACGACAAAGCATGTGAGCGGCAATACAAGGACAGTTGATTTGGTGTCGGTCGTCGTACAAGGGCAATATTAATTTCCCGACACCAATTTTCTGCGTACACTCCACGAAGCACACGATTTCCATCTTTGAGGGAGAATACCACGGAGTGGCTTGGAAGAAATAGAATGGTAGGTCGTTCTCAAAAACTGGACACCAAGCATCACCCGACTTCACTTTACCACACGAGATTTACATAAGTTGCAGTGGTCGCGGCATGCAGAAGAAATCGCCCTTGCGGAATGAAAGTGAGGTGGCTTGGATAGCAAACAAACATTGTTGCCAACCATCAAGTCAACGGTACAGCAAAAAGCACAGCCGTGTAAGCAATAAATGCCCGAACTTGCTACATTATTGTAGAAAACTACCAGGAAAATTTGCGGATTAGAAGTCAGCCCTGCAGCTTCAGTGCATCAGATGTCATTGGCGGCAAATGACGTATGATAACAAGACGGAATCAGTCAGTCGAAGTCGCCACTCCAACAAACTAAACACTGACTGCCAGAAGCTGGAGCATCATCCGACAACATGGAGAAAAGGCATATGACTGAATGCCTGAAACAAGCCTATCGCAGAAAGAACTCGTTAAGGAACCGCTTTGATAAGAATCAATGATTATGTAAACGAGCGGAAATAAACATATTTGATATACTAACCAAGTGCGTATTATATTCACACTCCAGCCTTTACGGCTTCAGAGCCTACACACCAAGAATTGTGTTCACTGCACGCGGTGGAGCTATTAAGGACAATCGCATCTCTGACCCCCCAATATTAATAAATGAGACAAACCAGACGGGCAGACCTTTTGCATGGCGCTGCACTCCTTCAACCTTTCCTGAACATGTGGTGCATTCGAAAACAAGCTCCAGTGATGTGAAAATGTTATTTATTCATTTACTCCCTCCAAGGGCATTTGTAGGCATTGCAGAGAGGATATTTAACATACATATATGATAACAACATCGTAGCACACTGACATTATTGAGCACAAAGCGGGCTTAGCTACAAAAAATAACTTTATTACAGTCGTAAGAAATATTCATTGCTGTAACTTGTTAATTACAAAGACGAACACACCTTTCAGCATCTAGTTTAATAGTATGTGCTGATGCATTGTTTTATAAAAGGATATTTCATATACATATGACACAATATACCCTTTACAAAAAACCGTCAAGCAACATTGACTGTTACCTTTTTATTTTTTATTTTTTCTTATTCGGCGTAAAGCATACGAGTAGGCGCCAGTTCACGTCGAACGCTAATGCAGCATTCGAGTCCAGTAGGCGCTGAGCCGAGTTCACAGTGATTGCTGACATAAGATTCTTGTTGAACAAATGCCCAAAGTATGAAGGCCTTAGGTAATTAGAGTAGTATCTGCTGTAATTCGTTTCATCACAATTTTTCCGGAACAGCGAAGGCTACAGTCTCGGTGAGTCACTATGCACGTTGGAAAGAGGCACGTGACAACCTATCATTAGAGTGCTCTCCTTCTGCAGGGATTTGTCACATACCTCAACTCCGTCTCTCTGATCGGCTCGAGGGGGCTCAGGTGGTTGCCCTTTGCCAAGTTATTGTGAAACGAAGTATTGGCAGCACACACTTTTGAAAAAGGTATATTGAAGAGACTGAGACGAATGGTAGTCAACATTTTGCAACAAGACTGCTTCTTCGGGCAAGGGACAAACACAAATACAAGTTATTTTGTCCAGGTAATGCACTCTTGATAAAAACAAATATGGCTGCAATAAATCCTACGAAAGGGGAAAATGTGCAGTTATTTGTTTATTTTCGAGTTGCATTAAATTTAACGAATAAAACAAACGCCAGCTTTAAACTTTAAAAAAATGTACTGCGATTGAATGCAAGCTACTGCAATGAAAGCCCGTGCCAATTTGTAAAATCGTCGATTAGTGCAAAACGTTCAAGATCGCAGGAGCTTCCTCACTAAAAGGACTGTGGTTATTCGGTAGTCTAGGGCTGAAACAACTTTCCCTGTGCCCTACACGTGACGTATACCCTTCGCTTCGATTCTCAGACATTCCAACGTTCAAACAAAGCTAGAAGAATACAAAATTTATATGCTAATTGTTATATCTTAAAATCGTTGATTAGTACAAAACGTATAGATCACAGGAGCTACATCGCTAAAGTTGCTGTGAATATATGGTTAGCTAGGGTTGAAACAACATTCCCTAGACCCTAACTGCGAGTCTGCGACGCATACATTTCGCGTCGATTCCCAGACATTTCTACGTTTAAACAAACCTAAGAGAATGCGAAAATGTTATGCTAAAAGCACTAAAAGTTCTATCGATCCTCGAACACATCCGGGAATCCCAACACCGCTACGGCGATACGACTGATGCTGTCTCACAGGTGAAAATCCAGAGCGATCTTGCGCAAAAAAGGGTATAAAATCTCATTCCTTTATATCTTCACGTTATACCTGCATCAGAGAGCACGAAGAAGCCCAAAATTGTCGGCAAGCAGCGCCACATCACGACTCCCCACCAACCGCGCACCGAGCAAACTCGGATCCACCAGCTCTGGGCGCTGCCATCTTACCGGTAAAGTCACGGCTCTTGTTAGGTTACGTGACGAGTAGTCACTTTTGCGTACAGCATGGCGGCAACCGGAGGGGGCAGGGGGGGGGAGGGCGCGCCACTTTCGAACTTCCGGTTTATGACTATAAGCTTGTGATGCAAAACTACCGATAAATTGACTATCGTATCGATAGTCAACTTATCGGTAGTTTTTCAAAAAGCTAACGATAGTGTCGCTGAACTATCGATAGTCGACTATCGATAGTTTTTCCACAGTCGACGATCGATTGTACTATCGATAGTGTTTTTACTATCGATAGGAATATTTCTGGCAAATATCGATACTATCGATAGTACTATCGATAGTTTTGAACCACTAGTTTGTAGTAGTATTCGCGTGCGGAGCGAGCACAGTTGCCGCACCGCCGCCTCGCCTCCCTTCCTCCTCTCTTCGCCCAAACTACTATATTCGTCATCACTGAAAGCTCAACCAAAGTTGGGATGGTAAGTGTTTGAATTAGTTAGGTGTCCCATTTGAAAAAAATAAAGCGAAAAAAAGAGAAGAGGGAGCGACGCAAACTACTAGTGTCGCAAAACTATCGATAGTAAACCGTCGACAGTAGTATCGGTAGGTTTACGATAGCCGACTATCGATAGTTTTCCGATAGTCAACTATCGATAGTACTATCGAAAGTTTTTCGATAGTCGACTATCAATGGTATTATCGATAGCTTTTCAATATTCGACTATCGATAGTTCTTTTTTTACTATCGATAGTCAGATTTCTGGCGACTATCGATAGTATCGATAGTACTATCGATAGTTTTGCACCACTACTCTAAGCCCCCCTACCTCGTTGGCGTGACTTCAGAAACGTGAGCTTGTAGATGCACGTGCGTTCCTGCGAGGTGCTTTGGGAAGTGAGGGTCCCGCCGATCCCGCTCTTAAAGCACATGGGAGCGAAAATAGCATCGCATCGCGCCTCCGAGCGGCGCAGCCATAGCAACTACCGCTGAAGCTATGATATGGCGCCGCTGCTACGTCATAGCGTTAGCAGCGGTTGCTGCGGTTACGCCACTCGGCCGAGCGTCGCGAAGCGATTTTTACTCAAATATGTTTTAAGCTTTACTGTCTTTGGTGGAGCACGGCTGCGCAATTCTGCTTCGCTGCCTCGGCTGGGCCGTGTTTTAACATCTCAACATAAGAGGTGGAAGCAACGAAGCAACAAAGCGACGAACTGACAAAACTCCTCCCGAAGGTGAAAAAGACAACAGAAGGGCTATCAGCGGTGTGAAAGGGGAACGGGGAAGCAGATAGAAGGCTGGATCCTACGTGCCTTACGTATCGCCGGAACATAGCAACGCCAGATACGGTGGCGTTCGCAGAGTACGTCTACGATTAACGAGGGGATAGAGGCAGGGGGAGTGGAGGGACGGCAAGCATATACCATTAAAAGGGCAGGTTCCTCAACGCTTGGATTGTACAGATGGACGAATGAATGGGCAATAACGACTGTACCCTCTATACCGGGCGGTAGCTTGCGTCACCTAGCCGAAAAACAATATTCGAACAGTTTCAAACAAAAATTTCGCAAACCCCACCATTGATAAAAGCAACACCTTGACCAGCGCGAAGATTACGAATCTGGCTTCACCGTTACCACCAGCGTGTAGAGACTCCAAAACTTGAAAGTATAGAACAGAGGCGACGAGGACGGGAACAGGACATCTTTCACGTCCCCGTCCTCGTCCTCTCTGTTTTATACTTTCAAGTTTTGTATATATTAACCAACACGCTCGTTTTCAATTGTAGAGACTCATTCTCACAATATGAACACGAAGATAAAGAAGAAAAATAATTAATTTCATTCCTCGGAGCTGACTGCTCATTGTGTCAGAGCAATGTGAGAACGCCTTTGCTGTCTCAGGCCGACGAAGTGTTTTCTTAATACCGAAACTACAGCGTCAACCTTCTCTGCGCAATTACCACGTCAGGTAAACGAAATGAGGGTCACCTATCTGGTCTAATCAACCCGTCTCCTTCCTTTTTTTTTTTTCCCTATGGTTTGGGGCCGTCCTCCGTCTATTTAACTATAGTGCGTTGCAACCTAAGAACGAAGGGCGAGGGTAAGACGGGCGGGGGAGGAGGAAGCAGACGGAACGCTAAAGAGAGAAGGAGGTTCCCCCTCTCTTCTCCAGCGTTCCGTCTGCTTCCTCCTCCCCCGCCCGTCTTACCCTCACCCTTCGTTCTTAGGTTGCAACGGACTATAGAGTATTCGGTTTCACGTACCTCCCGGTATCAACAATAAAAGTATTTCGAGAGTCCTCGCTTTAAAGGACCAAAGCATCCAAATGTGGGACACAGCTGGGCATTAGCGTCGCCAACAGAAACGCAAAAGGCTACCCGACACCCTATTAAGCAAGCACGGTTTGTGGGGCCTATCAGGGTTTCCTGACAGGTTTAGGAGATCTTAAAGACTTTTTTAAAAGGTTGGAGTGGCGAATCTCGCTTGCCTAAAACCGCATTCTCAATGCTAAAAGACACGCTGCTCTCTGCACACATGATGAAAGAATTATCTTACGCCTCACGCATGTTTATTTCAGATGCTTCGAACATATACGCAGACCGTTTTTCTATGATGGCGTCATAAAAGGAAGAAACACGCCTCAGATGGTTTCTGCAGACTATCTTTTGTTCGACGGGGGCACGTCTACTGGCGAGGGGTGTGTGCTTCTTCAGGATCATTCGTGAGGGTCTCTGGGGACCCCACAGAAGGCTTACAAGTACTTTCTAAAAGTTTTATGGATACCTAAAGCCCTCTCGGGCATTTTTACGGGATCCTTCAGACCCTCACGAACGCAACAGTGAGGGATAACGTTTTACACGGTCAATAAAACAAAACAAAAAAACTAGTAGGCTAGCGGAAATCTCCCTGATGACTTACGAAAACTAAAAAAGTAATATCCTATTGCAATCAACTTAGAACGCGAAAGAGAAAGCAAATAACAGTTTACCGCACTTTAAATGTACCGACATTTTTTCTTCCGCGTTGTTACCAGTGATTGGACGAATCGATCAATCAATCAGTCATGTTTAAAAATACATATAGAGGTAAGGAATTATTTTCTAGCTACGGTGATTTAAATCAAACAAATCTGATTTTCTTTTTTTTTTTTTTAATAATGACTTTGTTCTACTCGGCTTCAAAATAATTTGATCACAGATCGGTGGCTTTATACAAAGTGAGTGTAAATCTAGGTTCATTATTATCATCCTTGGTTACTAAACGAGCGATTTCATTCGCATTTATTTAACATCCGCCCCGTCAACACATAAAATAAATTGATTCCGCAAGACGTATTTACTAAGATAAAAGATAGATTCGCAAGCTAGTAAACCCTAGGCATGCCTAGGGTCAGGCATTTTCAGAAAATGCCATACAAGTAATTTCTACCTTTGCGTTTGGTGAACCACGCGTTAAATCGCGTGGGTCACTCAGCCAAACACAGGCAAAGAATGTCATTCCGTAGCACTCTGCGGAATGTCCCTTATGCATACAATAGGCTCGACCGCCCCTGTTGAGGGAACGGAATCTATTAATGTTCCCCCAATCCTTTCGCAACGCTGTGTTGTGTATACATGCAGCAGAGAGATGCTCGCCGACCCATTGCACTTTGGCTCGGAATACTGGGAAACTTGGTGTTGGTGTGACTGGTGACAGTGCTTGGAAATTCGGACACCGCGTGCCGAACCCGATTCGTTCACCCTGGACTCTGTGAAGATGTGCTACAGGCTTCTGGACAAGACACTTGGACATTTAAAGGATCTCCTTCCTTCCTCGGCTCCGCCCCCTTTTCTGCCAGCCACTTTCTGTGGCTCCTCGCGCCCCGCTTGTCGGCTTTGGCGAAACAACCTCCCTCTCTCTTTTTTTCACAATTTTTTCTTCTATCAGCTTTTATCCCCTTCCCTTCCCCCCAATCCAACGATGACCGTTCGGCCCATGGCTGTAACTCCAACGATGGTTTTTTCCTCTTTTGCAAGACTTCTCTCTCTCTCTATTTACTAAGAGACAGGAAACTACACCTAGATCCGGATGTGTCGTCGTAGTGAAATCTCAATTTTACCTATTGTAACACCAAGCTGTATTCTTAACTCGGTATCCAGAAGAACACGGCTTTTATCTAGGTCAGCTGTCTGAAGTTTCATTCGTGGTTTTCACAAACTGCGTATCGGTTTTAGCGCTGGTACAGCCGTTGGCAACGGTGCGCCAGATTTGTGTACCCCTTGTGCGTGCAAACGCGCAAATATAGGGCGCAATGACGCGTATATTTCGGCTCACGGGCATTGCGCTTGCTTTTGCATTTTCGAAAAAGCTTTTGCGTTCTACTTATGTTTTCTTCAACGCTGACGGAGTCCTCGCCTGACTCACGCATTCGCGCTTGAGTCAGAAAGAGCAGCCTCGAAAGAAAATAACACACAACCCGGAGAACGAAGTTTTCCAGACGCCTGCCACGCAACAATGCCTGCCTTCAGACAGTGCGTGACCAAGAAGAGCCCACCGATAATTAATTCACGCAATAAAGGAGGAATAAATCCCGAGACTGTAAACGAATAAACCTTCACGCTTTACGAAACGCACGTCAGCCAACTTTCTCAAATAAGGACTGCGCTTCAACTTTCCCGAACTGCACACTCAGTTGGGTGTCACTATAACCACGTACCTGCAGAGGTACCACGTTCAACCCTGCGCAGGCACCACGTTCAGCCCTGCGCAGGTACCGCGTTCAGCCCCGCGCAGGTACCACGTACCGCGCCAGGCTGAGCATGCAACGCCTTTGAAACCCAGTCAGCAACGAAGATTGGCTCTACATGTGCGTTTTAGCCTGACCGACTATGCTGCAAGCGGTTCGACCTGACTGCTTACTACGATAGTGGAGCCTATAGGAACACTTTCGATCTCAAACTAGTCCGAAGGCTTTTTACGATGCGAGATCAGATCTACGCAGTATTTATATGATCGCTTATAACTAGGATTCTGATTTTTCGGAGTTTATTCTTGAGATACATCAAAAATAGCTCATCGGCGTTTGTTTGTTTGTTTGTTTTTTTTTTTAATTTTGGTGGTCTTTTTGGGCATTCGTTTATGACACTCGAAATTCTGAGCTTTTCGGGGTACTTTATCTGGATGAACTACAAAACGAGCGTGTTGGTAACAGTAATTGAATATGAAGAAGATACATAGAAAGGGGGGACGGACAACGAAGACCGTGGAAATACTCGCGGAGATCTTAGGTTTGAAGTCCAAAATTTGCGCCAAATCCTTTCTATCTTCAATTTATGCTTTCTACCTTTATTTTTTATCTTCTTCTCTTTCTTTGTTGCCACTTGATTCAATTGTACCAATCTTTGTATTACGCTCCGCTTATGTAATGCCCGAAAGGCCCTTCAGGGTTAAAATTAATCAATAACTAAAAAGCTACAAGTCGATGTTCTGCGTTTTCGGGTAAATCCGATAAAATCCAATAAACACTCGCCTGTAAAAATATTTCGAAGCCGGATTTATAAAAAAAGCATCTCAGAAAAACTCTAAATTAAAAAAACTCAGTTGCAAAAAAAGGAAAAAAAAATAAGACACTTTTTAGGGACTAAAAGGCACCTTGTTCGTCCCCTTTTTTTTTTTTTTTTTCCCCAAGTTCATTCTTTTTACTTTTCCCTTTCCGACGGCTTGAAAAGTATGTCCTCTGAACGCTTATCAGAAAAGACAGGCAGCCTCCTCACGACAATGACCGAACCAAGGTCGAATAGACCCTTTTGCGCCTGACAAACATGAACCGCTGCTCGCGTCCCAAACGACTCCCGGTCGCTCTGTCTCCGCAAGCCTGTCGAGCTTGCTTACGTCACCAGTGGTAAAAAGCATAAACGCTACACGGACAACAAAGTTGGCGTTTTAGCGACGGCCTTCGGCTGTACCATTTAACGTCTTGGAGGAGACAAGTTGGTTTACAAGAATATATGCGACAATTTTGAACAGATTTCGAGCTTCTCGGATTTTTTTTTTTTTTGGCGTTCACCTGGAGAAACGGTGGTTACATGTTTCATTGTTTCCCAGCGAACCAGAAGTTCGCTGGGACGACAAAGACTGGAGCACCGCCTGGTGGCGTTTTCAAAGAAAAAAGGACTCTACGTAGCCAGTTCAAGCAGGGGCCTTCCTCCCCAACACCTTTCTTTCTAAGACCTTCACTCGCTCTACTGTGACCTCCTTCTGTTGCAGATTGAACCTTTGCACACGTTCCCCTGTCATCCTCGTTGACAACAGGCATTCGAGATTCAGTCAGTTGCGTTAATGTGTCAGTTTGGGCCAGTTGGTTCATGATCGTAGACAAGCGCCGAAAGAATTGGCAGAGACAAGAAGTTGACGTAAACACTGGCGCACTCCCAACTAACTATTGACCCCTTTCGAAATACTGCCCTCTGTTGGCAGCTGAGGAATCCGTGTATAATAGCGGACTAAAACCACAACGTTACGGCACACTTTATGCGTTTGGGCGGAGCAGAAAGAGAAACACGCCGACAGAAAAAGCTGATGAGCGCAGTGACGTTGCACATTCGACGCTGTTTGATTGGCTCCTTGGCTCCTAGCGTCGGCCGCGCTCCGACGTTCGCTTCGCTATTATGTGGAATGACTTGCACGTTTCACCATGTCACTTGTTCCGCCGCCATTGTGCAGTGGTTTCTACCTTCTAATAACCGGAACGCGTATTTAGAAAAGGGTCTATAGGCAACCTGCAATGCTGTTTGGTTTGGCGCCATCTAGCGACCGAAGCAAGAAATGTTGGGTACCCCTGGGCTGCATTGTTCAAACGGGAGCTATTACTCTGGTGGCGCCGTTGAGCCTAGTGTCTGAAGCAAGAAATACTGGGTATCCCAGGAAGCCATGATCGCGTAACGTGCCAGTGGAGCGGAAGCTACTGCCCTAGCGGGCCGATCGGAACGTGACTGCGTATCGACGGAGCGCACCTAAACTCCGACGAAGTATCCGTCTTTTCGCTGCGTCATGCTCCAATATGTGTGCGTTGCGCTCGTATACGTCGCGCATTTCGAAGCCTTCGGCACGCAATGTGGGGCTTATCGTTCGCTGTTTGCCAAGTTACAACGAGACAGGGTATAACCGTGCGCTCTCACCCTGCTGGCGCCGCCTGGCCGTTGCCGGCTGCCTATTGAAAAAACAATCCCTTACATAGCCGTGAAAAACATCAGTCATGACTACAACTGGTGTAGCGCTCTGTCAAGAAATTTATATTCTTTCGCCGATAAGGTTATGGGTGTGTCACTTGTACACCCCCTCGTGCCTATGGTTTTAATCTCAAACGCCTCGTGGAGCTCTCTAGATACCTTATCTGGGAATATTTTTTTGGCCAGATATCCAGATAAATTAAACATGAGGAAGATACATATAAAGGGGGGACGGACATGCTCGAAATTCTGATCTCCACAAGTATTTCCACGGTGAAAGAATGAGGTGGGGGGACGCCGACAGAGCCACCCCATATATGGCGCCAAGGTGTTCTCTCATCCAGTATATTGAGAGAGTTTGGTGAATGGGAGGAGCCGGCGGGAGCCAAGGTGGAGCGGCGAAAGCGTGGCAGCCGCCAGCGCCGCCTATTCCCCCCGTGATGAGCTTGCGAAGTAAGAATGAGCTGCAATGACCTTGAAGGATTCGCGTTGCGCGGCGCAGGTGGTTTTTGGTTCTGGATGAGGCTGAAAGTACATGAATGTACAATTGAAAGAGATTGTTGAAAATGGGGAGTTTCAAGGTGCTGAGAGCAATTACTGAGCCAGGAAAGGTGACATTGACACGAAAAATTTTCTGAAACATAAGGCGAAACTGCGAATGTGGGGTGCGCGTTCGAGTTTTGAATAAAAACTCCCACATATCCGAATCCCCAGCTTTTACTGTCCACTTCGTCGTGGCCACGGCAGCGGCCGCGGCCGCGAGTGCAATCAAACGAAAGATTGGGTTTGTTCTGAATGTCGCAGTGACGGCAACGTCACTTGCGTTGCCTTCGAGGAGTCGTAAAATTTAACTCTAGCATGCTTAAATGAAATACTTGAATACATCCTTACCTGGAAGTTGTGGTTGGGGGGGGGGGGGGTATTTGTTTAGCTCATTGCCTCCGCTAGAGCAATATTTGTGAATTGTGATTGGTCGCAAGAGCAGTCAATCATGGCGTATAAGATCATTGAAACAATTTCGGCCAATGGGGGGCCCTTATTTCCGCCCTATTCTCATCAATGAATAGCCAAACTCTCAACATATACGGCTCTGCTCTCGTGCAAAGCAGCAACGCACTTGGGCGGAACCAGACTCCGCAGCCACACCGATGATACCTCGTATACAAAAAGACAGCCAGCAGACACTTTCTGAGGTCTTCCTTCGCTGATGGTAATACTGTCTGCAGATATGTTCGAAGCAGCTTTGGAGCATGCTTGAGGCCGCAGAACCGTATCGCGTCTGCAACGAGTGTAGGATGCATCAAGCAGCCCGACTGCGGCTTTCAGCGAGAGTATAACTACAGAGGAAAGACTCGAAATTCGCGAGTGTCCGTCGTCGCAATAGCGCGGTCATTGCAGGACGGAGCGATACGGTGTTTTCGTTGCTTCCCTGAGGCGGCCGTGCCCGCTGGTGCCCGCGGCCGCTTTCGGTTTGCGCGACCGTCTTGAGCGAGCAAAAGGAAACACCTGTCCCCCGCTGTCCCTGCTCGGGTGGGGGAGAGGCGGGTCGGGGCGGAGGGCGTCGCGTGGCTCTTCCGGCACGAGTTCCAGGGAAGCCCATTCCACGCAGGGGCCGTTGAACCCGGCGTCGTCGTCGGGGCTCGTTGACTTCGATTGAGGTTGCCGAACATAATGCTCGGCTCTGCAAGCTCTATTCTGGGGGCCGGCTTAGGGCGCTAGGACCCGCTGACGCGGGGTTTTAAGCGTCGGCGATGAGTGCCCGGGCCCATCGCGCGCCCACCTTCCGCTTGGCGGGTGTCGAGATAAAAGGGTCTCGTTTCCTTCAACACTCGTCGCCAATAAGAGAAGACTCGGGTCACCTTTCTCTTCTTTTTTTTTTTTTTTTTTACGATGGCCGGTCATTGAGTGAACGGAGTAACGACTGGCTACTAGCCGGTGCAAGCAGACCAAACCTGGCATTCGGAGGAGAAAACGGAAACCTAAATGCTTGGTCTGGGGGAGGTGAAAAAAAAAGTAAAACAGAAATTAATCTTGTTAAGCCGTGAAGGCTCGAGATACCCAACCTAGACGCAAAAAGAGCGGCGGAAGTCCCTCCCGGAAGTGACGTCAGCCTCCGCACCGGTCATCGCGAGCCGATAAAGGTCACGTGGTCATAGAAAAGGCGCGCCATATTCTGCTGTATTCTGGGGCGCGCAGCTCTGGATGCGTTTCTCCATTTTTTTTTTTTTTTTTTTTTTTTTTTTTACAGTATGGAAATTTTAGGCCGCCTAACTTCGGGAGAGAATAGCGCAAATTTTGTTGTTTTAATTCTATCAATAGTTATTTGACAGCGGGCAGACATTTGCCGAAGTAAATGTGCCTGATAGAACGAATATTTCCAAAGGAAATAAAAAAAAGAACACTTATCATAAAGCAAAAAAGATTCCTTCGAGACAACGTTATACGCCGCGGCGGACGTCAGGTAGAGAGTACGAACTAATGATTACTAAATCAATTACCTAAACTCCACTATTTATTTGCAAACTATTACTTTGCACTCTTTACCTGACGTCCGCCGCGGTGTATATTGTATAACCGTTATCTCGGAGGAATTTTTTTTATGATTATTATTTTAAGTTTTCCATTTTTTTAAGATATCCTCAGTCGCTGCTGAAACACCTTGTATATGTGCTCTCATTATAACCCATTCATCGGGAACGGCTCTCCGCGAGGTACACAAAAGCAAAATAGGGTCACTACCGGCACGAGGCGCTATAAAATGTAACTCAGCGGCAGCCATGTAGCAGAAATATACTCAATTATGCATTTGGCGCAACAAGCGATGAGTAATTGCACACCACTCCACATGCGAACGTAGAATGGAACACCGAGACATCCCTATACTCCGTGCACTCTGGATAGCAGAAAAGCTTGTTTCTATTGTAAAAACTTGGAGGCGAAGCATAATGCTCAAGAAGTCGAGAAATGAAATGGCACGTGACACATTACGTAACGAGATTTGTCTTTTATTTTAATTTTAATGTGTTAATGTACAGCCACACAAGCGGCAAAACGCGGCGGACCGCCGTGCGCGGCGTGCCGCCTTCCCGTGTGGAAGGGCCACACCAACTCGCGGTTTGCCGCCGCGGCAGTCACGTGACAGCACGTGGCTGCCGACTGTGCGTGCTTTTTGCTTCGGCCTTCCGCCTCGGCGGCAGCGCTCGTCCTCTCCATTGATGGCTGAGCCAGACAACGACTTCCTCACGATCGTCAAAATTATTATTATCGCACGTCCCCTAGCGCGGCGACGTCGCCGCGCTCAAAAGGGTCGAAGACGAAGGTTTTAGGTACGCCCGGTCTGGCACTTCTGAAACGTTGAAGGGCAAGCCATTGCATGCCTTGTCGCCTTGACTCTCCTGGGCGAAAATAATGGCGGCTGGCAGCCCAAAAACAACGCTCGGTTGGCGGGAAAAGCGTTGCCATGGAATTGTACACGTCACTGAATGCGGTGCCTCTGATTTGTCTCCACTTGCTCGCGGCACGCGGCGAGGAATAGCGTCGGAGCCCATTCGTTTCGCGGGAGGAAAATCCTGCCGCGGAGCAGGTTTTGCGGCAAGGCGGTACGCCGCGTTTTGCCGCTAGTGTGGCCGTACCTTTAGCGTTTCCCAAAGGGGGACGTGTGTCGCGTTTCCCAAGGGTCATGTTAATACATTCCCTAAGGATCCAGCAATGGATCTTCCTGTAATTTGTTTTTTCACCTCTTTTTTGTACTCTGCCTGTCAGAGTACGCCGACGTGCTTGAATGCGGTCATCAATTTTTTTCTGTCACTCTCTAGTTCACCTTTTATTCAGGCCTTTCAGAGTTCGCGTATCTACTCATACGCCAACAAAGCCCTAATATTCCAATTCCTGGAGTGTTATTTTCACCGCCTTCGACGACGCAACCGATATATTGCATCTTTTGGATCACGCCCTCCTAGTCGTCCGTCGAAGCTCCCCCACGCTTGAATTAGACGCAGAGAAACAATATAGATAAAGCTAAATCAATCGGACAATATCGCCGTGAGAAGGAAAATTAAACAAACTAGCACAATAGGCGAATGCATTCAAGTTCGGTTCGTGGTTGCGATACCGTCGGCTGCAGGCGATTAACAAAGAAGCGAAAAACCTAACGCGGGAAAATCTCGGTCGACTCACAACGCGCCAACGAGACGTCACACCTGCTTCGTCTGAGTCTCCGAGTGGCACAAAACGGAGGCGCACTTTGGGTTCGACTACTCGAGGGGGTGTCAACGTCGACGGAGCTGTCACCGAGCGTCACTGCTTTCCGGATAAAACATGCGCGAGAGACTGAGCGGCCAGCTTCGACAGGTTTAGTGATCCTGGCACTTTGGTTGCCGAAACGATATTTAATGCAGCGTGTACGAACCCATTTTAAGATAAAACTTTAATGGTGACCAACGAAAAAAAAAATGAGTAAATTTATACGATCAGTTGAGGCAATATTTGAGTGAGATAGCGTCTCAGTCTATTACAGTCTTAAATAAAGATAGATCAGTTAAATATTCTCCATTGGAATCCGTGTTACAAGTGCGTGTTTTTAGACTTTTCGAGGCACGGGGAAAGGCTGTAGCGTTAGGCTGAATGGCAATAAAGTTTTAGCAAAACTACTTTTATCCTGATACCGTACCCATTGTGTCATTAAGTGAAAGAGAAAAATATGGTGAAGGGGTGCAACCGTGCAATAAACGATGGGGTCAACCATCCCATAGAGCTCGTTTTCTGCGCCGGGGAAAGAAAGGAAGTTTATGAAATCAAATAGGGTAAAGAAGGGGCGAGGAAGTCGGAGTGGAAGAGATGGCAAACAAAAAGAGGGATGATTCTTGTACAATTTTCTGCTTCTGCCGGCTGTGTCACCACTGTACGCATGCACATTGATAACGTCAAACGGGCGTATTTCCCTTTGTAAAAGGTGGCATGCATTTCCAGAGTACATCAACCGCCAATGGGGCTTCAGCATAAGGTGGTGTGGGGAAATCGACCGCCAATGGGGCTTCAGCATAAGGTAAAGTGGGGAAAAAAATAGCCGCTCCACGGCGCCATATGTGCCACAAAATAGAAACATAAGGCAGCGCCGTCATTCGTTGCATGCCAGAGCGATCTCTCGAAACTTTGTTACACACTTGGGGTAGTTTCTGTTTCATGCATACCCTAGAACTCTAGTGTTAGAGCCCCTTCTTATCTATTGAAAGAACTCGAGCAACTGCCTAAGCAGATATCTGCAAACTTCAATGAGCCTGTTAGCGTAGATCAGCAGGGAACGATATTTTAGGATATACTTCAGGGACAAAGACAGACGTTTTAAGCTTCTTTTGTTCAGTAAGCTTAGCATGCTACATGATTAAGCGGAGACTGCAAACAGCAGGTGGAAAACGGGATCCGAACAAAATGGTCCCGGACAAAATAGCCCTGGAAAAAATGGCCCCGAGTGGTCCCGGTCAAAATGGTTTTAAGCGTTAACCCATACAAATGGTGCCAACTAAATTTTGAGGCTTTGTTTGCTTCTTTTTCGAGGGTAAGTCGATTGCATAAGTTGCTCCAAATTGAGCACAAAGTTATATATTCACTTAAAAATAGATTGCATTCCAGTAGCTGAGATAAGAAGGAAGAAGTATGTAGGAATAATATACAAGTACTGTGGGAACCACGGGTTCCCCGTCTCCCTATCTAGGCTTAGCACATGCAGGCCTTGGGGATCGCTATGGCGCCGGCTTCCCGGATACGAGGCGAGGCCGCATTTCTCGAAGAGGGTGGTGTCTCCTCGCCCTTTTGGCTAAACGTGCCTCCAGCATGCCCTTGAGAATGATAGTGGATGCAACCCATCTGCAGGCTAAGCCAGACCACCGACCCCAAGCGTGTCCATTTCCCGTAGGCTAGATAAGCCGGCCCCGAACGGTGGCCGGGACTCTCGTTGGGGGAAGCTCTGGTCCTCGGAGTCTCTTTTTTTTTTTTTTTGCAGCTTCCTCCTTCCCACGAATCTGCCTAAAACGGTAACGTGGGCCCCTCCAAGTGAATCCGTCTGATACAACAGCGCCGACATTTTCCGTTCTTTTCTTGTATTTGTTTGGTTGACAAACAAAGTGTTTTGGCGAGACGCCAATAAACCCACTTCTTCGAAAGTCCTGTGTTTCGGAGTGATTCTTCTCTTTCGGTGCTCATGGCAGCCTTCGGGCGGACCCGGTCGTAGCAGTTCTCAACAGCGAGCTATGGAGTGGGAACTACCTCGCGGCGCAGTAAGGTAAGTGAATCCCACAGTACATATACTACATAATGTGTTGTGGTTCTTCTTGGGGCCACTGCCTTTGGGAGTACCACGTTCGCGGCGAGACGCTCTACCGCGAAGCGGGTTCGTACTCGCGTGGCATGCTGCTCTTTGAGCGCAATCAGACACCAGTCACGTTGGTAACGTTTACAATGAAACATAAAGAAAACAGGGGCTATAAGCTGGTGAACGCCATCGGTGTGGAGATCGCCCACGGCCGAACGGTCGTTCACAAAGGTACAAAGGACGGGGTAAACGCTCACCGGTGCACCGGACGGTTCCCCGTTGTCGCCGCCGCCGAATCCCAGGAAGAAGAGCCAAGCGAGACTGCTGTCCGCTGGTTTTAAGATAACGGCGGGGGCGAAGTGGCCAATCAAGGAGCGACACGTAGATCTCCTTTGCGCGGGGGTTCGTTACGGAAATCGCCCCAAAGGGGGAGAGGAGGAAGCCACTCACAGTGGTAAGCAGTGCCACCTCTCGCTACGTCGGCGCGGCCGCCACGGCGCGCCAAACGCTGACGCGACAGAATGTTGAGGGATCACAATCCCCACAGTGTTTATAATATTTGACATAACACAAGAAAAACGTTGTTCCATAACACGCCATCACAAAAAGAAAAGAGTTTACGTTTGTAGTTCTAGTATATAAAATGTAAGGTCGGTCGGCCTTGGAGGACCAGCCGACACTGGTTTACGTTATAACTTATAGACGATAAAGTTTGCCAGTGCAGTACCGCTGCAAGTGTGGGGTCTTTGGCGTACATCAAGCAGTAACGATACACGACTGAACGCACGCCATCACAAATATGTAGTATGTTCATGATCCGAAATTATGGAAAATACTGTCGGATTTTCTTGCATTTTCCTTTCGCGCCTATGCAGTGATTTCTCGATAATATGGACACCTCCGTTCCTCTTAAAAATCGTTCATAATGTGGGTTGTTCATAATTACGAGACAGAAATGCATGTGTTTTCCCAGTTTGTCTCTGAAAATGGTGTCCATATAGCGGGGTATCCATATTAACGAGGAGCGAGTGTACTAGGTCTTACTAAAGTCACGGTGCAGCCGTCGCTACGAGCTGATAGGACCAATCAAGCAGTGCTGAAAACAAATCGTACTAATGGCGTTCGTCGACTTTTATGTGCATGTTTTTACCGGCTAGTTCAATCAATCCCAGAGTGCGTCGCGACCTTGCGCTTTTAGTTTGTGCGTGTGCATTTCTGTAGTGATTTCCAAGCTCCAGCTTTGTATAGCGCTCGGATTTATGCGAATATGAGCCACATAAGGCTAAGTGAGCGATAACAGAACTTAAATAAACTTTTGGGTTTCTTTAGTTGTTTTCTCAAATATATAGTAAAAACCTTAAATACATTAAAATATACATTTCATGTAAGTTGCATAAATCTTCAGAGTAGCAGTTCACTAAAACTTCAAGGAGCTCCCAAAGTACCAACAAATCACTTGGTACCTATTGTCCGGGTTTGCGCTCGGGACCATTCTGTCCGGGACTATTTTGTCCGGGACCATTTTGTCCAGAGCAATTTTGTCCGGGACCATTTTGTCCTACGCCCGTGGAAGACATATGAGTGTCGGGCGTTCGCTGGACTTCTTCACTGTAAATTTCTGGAAGGGAACATCGTCATTTCAGTACGACTGACGATGTTGCTAGGATGCAATAATTCACCACCCGCCTTTGCCGGAAATCATACTTGTCAGAGAAATTTACGGTGTAGTAAATTAATTAGAGAAAGCCGAATCAGCTGTTCCAGTTGCCAGTCAGGCTTCGCAGTTGGAGCGTCCATTTTGATCGCGAACAAACGACAAGCAGAACCGCGCTCGCTTCTGGGGCGCGTCAGCACTGCGAAGCGGCGTTGAGAAGAATGCAGTGGCCGGAAAGCTCAGAGAAAGCGTCGCGTTGAGGAAGAAGGGTCGAAGCCGCAGTCGGTGACTCTTCCCCGCCCCAGCTGTAGCCGGCACTCGGGTGCGAGAAACGCCAAGGCAGTTCCGGGGAGTTCTGCCCCGTCGACTCTTACCGGTCGCGGTAGACGCCACTGCGGCGCTTTTCTGCTGCGCCGCCAGAGGCTAGAAGCGAGACCGGCGAATTCAAAGGGCCGCTGCTTTTCTCCCAGGTCGCTCTCTAAAAATAAAGTTCACCAACCACCGCGCCTTCAACAGTTAACCACTACCGCCGCGAGCCGCTTTCTCGGATCCGGGTCTCGCTCGTCTCGCTCAAAGTGTAAATGCGGCGAGGTCTGCAAAAGCGCGTCAAGTTGCGCCGCTCTGTCTCGGTGACACTTTCGACAGCCGGCTCTCGTGCTCTCCTGTGTGTTTTGTCTACGACGTTCACTGAGTGTACTGGAGAGTTGTTTTTTTTTTGTATTTTTTTTTTATTTGATTACCTCCTCGGGGAAGCGCAGAGACAGCCGACCATTGGGCATATGGAAAGACGCGATCAACGTAAAGAAGGAGTTTTAGCATAGCGTTACCGGAGGCTACCGCACAGAGCGGTGTTATACTACCGGGAGCTCGCACTGCTACTTCGAAGCATGCTCTTGATCGCACCAAGGACATTGCCGTGTCCGCGGTATCCTGCGGTAGTACCACACTCTAAAAAAAGCCTGTGCTTCTACTTTCCCGCACAACACTCGGAGAGCCAATCACCTCAACTTTCGGAGGCAGCTCAGCGAATGACGATGCCAAAACATACGTTTAGACCAAAAAACGCAGTCTGAGTTGTGACATTAAGCAATGCAAAATGTCACGCTTGCATTGCTTAATGTCACAACTCGGACTGCATTTTTTGGTCTAAGCTTATGTTTCGGCATTGTCATTCGCTGAGCTACCTCCGTAAGTTGCGGGGATTGGCTCTTCAAGTGTTGTGCGGAAAAGTAGAAGCACAGGCTTTTTCTAGAGTGGTGCACGCGATAACTATAGTCTTGGAACCACAATTGTCCACTGCGCAGCGGTCAGTCTTGAAGGTGTCCAGGAGGTTTCTGAGATCGCGTACATTTGGCATTAACTCACACTACTGGCTCTAAGCATCCGGGGAATTCTTAAATCACGACGATGCGCGAACCAATTACCCTATTAAGAAAAGCAATCAAAGAACGCAACACACCGGCTATCTCCGGCAATGTGAGGAGCATGTTTCGAAACCAGGAACACTGTCAGCCAATAGCAAGCGAAGGATCCTCGCGCCTTCGACCGTTGGAACCGCGGAGTGATATCTGGAATGCGCGCGGTTCGTTTCCCATAAAGCCCGGACTTTGATTGACCCCAGGGAGCGCGCGCTCGAGCGCACGACACCTGACGACCGGACACATCACTGCCGCAAAACAAAAACAAAAAAAAAAAAATTTTTTTAGATGTTTATTGCACGTTCCCTCTCCGCAAAAAAATTAACAATTTTCGAGTACGCTTGCCTTAACTATACACAAAAGCATACCCATTTTGTAATAACAGCGTTTGCAATCTCAACGAAGTGTCGCGTTTTCATTGGACACATGCTGTCCTGGCTGCCAGCACAATGCTCCTATCATCGCCTGAGATAATATCGATCTCTGATTGCTTTTTTTTTTAATAGAAAAAAAACGGCCGCGCATCGTTATGATTTATGGATTTCTAGGATGCTTAGAGCCCGTAGAGTGAGTTTTCGCCATATTTAGACGATCTCAGAAACCTCATCAGGGAGCCTTTAAAGCGAACACTTTTTTCTCGAATCAATGACACAGCTGGTTACTTGTCGGGCCATTCCTTTTCCTGGTCTTGGCGGTAGAGAAAAACTCTATCGTCAGGTTGTCCGAGCCTGCCTTTTGTCATTCAGAAAATTATTTTCAAGTCGGCAAGCACCGAGGCCATTGTTGCTGGTAGAAGAACCGACTGAACACTGGTACAACTGAAGAAAGAAACAAAACCATCGTTACATCTTAGGCCCCAAAGAGTGCAAGGTTTTTCTTTTTTTTTTTTTTTAATCGCCGCACGTGCACACTTTCAACAGACACAAACACAAATCCGTGAGGATTTGCAACCTCCAAGACGAGAAAGAGAAAGAAAGAGAGAGAGGAGAATAAGAAAAAAATTCCCTGATTGGTAAAATTCTCGCAATAGCGGGAAGAACGGGGAAGAACACTTCTCCGTCACTCCTCCGGTTCCTCCCGTTCGGGTTTGCTAGAAAAGCAGTCGCTCAGTTCAATCACAGTAGATTACTCACAGCGACAAGCTGGCATTTGGATCTTCCTTCCTGGTGGCTGCGCTTTTTTTTTTTTTTTTTTTTTCTTTCGGGGAGCATTTGTTTGTTGCGTTCTTTGTTTGTTTGTTGTTTTTTTTCCTTCTCTTTTTGGTTGTCTTAGCTGGCCCTCTCATCTTCCCCTCCTCTCTTTCGGTGTTCAGGTTGGCTTACGAAGTTGGAATGCAATTTTATTTGTTTGGCGGCGGCTCTCTTGGCTGTTGTCCCTCGGAAGGAGACCCGCATAGATGAGAACGCCGGGAGGAAGGGAACGGCTGAGACGAGAGGTGAAAGACCTCGCCCAGTTATTCTGAAGGGGGAAATACGCGTACTTACACACCCAAGAGGAGGCTCGAGGAATGCTTCCTGCGTGTTGCTGCAGCAGCTGTTGGCACTGTTCTTTTCTTTTTCTTTTCTCCAGTCTTCGCTGCGTTCCAACTATTTCGCAACGGTTTTGCGGGTTGTGGGAAATCGCAGATACGTTCGCACAAACATCCGCGCAGAAAATCGAATGTTCACGGGTTCTGAGCGATTGGTACGATATTCTAAGGCTGTTTTCTGGCGTTTCGATCGATAATGTAATTTCGCATATGTCTGTGTGCTTGTTCGCCCATCGTGGAAACGTGTCGTTCAAAGTATAAAGCGCTTATATATATATGTATGTATATATAATTCGTATTGTGTCAGCCATCTCCGTCGTTCTTCATTCCTTTCTTCAATTACCATGCGTTAAACTCTGGGGCCTGTATGTTCGGAACAAGAAGACTACAAAATGTGCTATCTCCGTTAAAAGGTTGCCCTTTTTCTGCGGACAGAGCATGCGATTAAGTTTTTATGGTTGTTTATCTCCGTCGTTTTGTTCCTCGCAAAAATAATTCAACCCGTCTGAAGTCGGGAATGACTTCAAACAGCCACGCCCGAGATCCCATCATCATTCCGAAATTAAAAAAAGCCGGGCCCCATGCTCCCCCCCCCCTTTCCCCCAGGCTACGTGCCTGCTTTAGAGGTGATTGTTTCGTGGACATGCCGGAATAACACGCGGAACTTTATTCTAGCACTTTACTCATCTTCAAGTCTAAACAAAGCTGTTGCTTGGAAATTCTCAGAACTGCTGATTAGAGCTTTTAAAATACAACCAAGATTCTATACTTCCGGATTGACTAAGGAACCAATATTGTGTCAGCGATATTCGTGAGACGGATCTATGCATCCCAGCTGTTGTACCGGCGGGCCTCCAAACCTAGCATAAACATTGCGTAGCCTTTTCAGTCTGCAGTTCCGCAAACTCTTTCCCAGCTGGCATTGCCATGGACCTCGAAACCGACCACAGCGAACACAGCGTTACGAAACCCGATATCCGCTTCTGACTTTTCAGGCGGCGACACGGTAAAGTGATATTGTGTTAGCCAAAGTTTCCGCTAGAAGATGGCACATTTCAGAGGCGAAACGCTAGCTTCTTTTCTGATGTAATAAAAGCAGGAAAGCAAAACTATTGCCGAAGACCACATTTGGTTTCGTTGGAAAACTTCCACTATTTGTCCCCCCCGCTCATGATCGGTTAACAAAATAAGAAACAGCGCGTAAAACGCTATAGCGTGTCCGTCTTGTGCTTGACCTATAGGTCAAGCACAAGACGGACACATTGGTGCCAAAGGTACAACAGCCATGGTGCGGTCATCGGACGCAGACAGCGTATTCTTTGGAGTCGTACCTGAGCATGTCTATGGTAAATTCCATTAAAACCATCATGTTTCCATCTGGCTTGCTAGAGGACGACGGATAGCGGATCTGGTTGCCTTTTTTTTTTAACTATACGTGCTAGACTGAGCCCCTTCAGTAACGCCAGGATAACGTTCCGTCCGGCGCAAGCAATTCGAGTGGTTTTTGTGGTTTAACATATCGTCGGGTGCATCCGTGTACATTACATAGAAAATAGTTGTGCAGGCTGATCACGCGAAGCTGCCAGTCATGCGAGTAATTATGAGAGAGTACTATTTCGATATAGCAATCAGAACTGCACGGAAGACAGAAAATCAGGCCACGTTTCTCTATTTAATTGCCCCTTATTTCAATCACGCTGTCTTGCACAAACAAAAAAAGAAATAAAGAAGATAAATGTGTCGAGGAAAGCCTCCATTTTAAGCGAAGAAAAAAGCACGCGAAGGCAAGAGGAAACATTCGCTTTACTTTGCAGCGTTCCCACGAAAATCCCCAGCACTGGTCAATCAGTTTAGCCAGTATTGCAAAAGGATGTGATTTCACGAGAGTTTCTGCTTCTTGAGTTGCTGGAGCATGGGACTTCCTTAATTTCACCATCTGTACCGTGGAGGTAGCTTCCTATTGCCCCAGCTGCCTCCTTTCTTTCTTTCTTTCTTTCTTTCTTTTTTCTCGGTTAGAAAAAGAAGAAGAGGATGAGAAAAAAGGTAAACTGACACGTCCTGTCTCGGTTGGCAACTCTGAGTAAGGAAAGCGGATGAGAGAGATGAAAGAAGAGGCGATGGTCGAAGTTATACTTCCCGTTAGTTTACGTGATCGTCGGCCAGCGTGCCTCTCGGGTACCCGCATAATTTATGCCGTCTCTGTGCCACGGGACACAGCAAGAAACCCGGGTTTTGCAAGTGCAGGGACGTTGGCTCTCAAAAACAACAAGGCCGAATTTTGAGAGCGGGCGACGCCGATTTCGCTGCCGCTGGCGGCATCCACCGAGTCGATGAGGCGAAGTCGGCGCTGTATATCTTCGCATGAACGAAAAACAAGTATTTTATATTAAATAGCCATACACACACTTCGTTAACTTAAATTCTGCAACGGACAAAAACAAAACAAAACAAAACTGTAGTCAGAGACAGCTTTTAAGGAAGGCATCTCCGCGCTTCTTGCTCTTTGGTTGGTTCTTCCGCTTTCTTATAGACCTTTGCATCGCTTATCACGCGGGCGAAAAATGCTGAGTCATTGAGCTACCGACGCATGCGCAACGTCCATATAACGAACGGCAGATCAACAGCGCATGCTCAGAAGACGTTCCACAGTCCAGCAGACAAAGATGGCGGCGCGCAGAAGGTGATTTTTGCAAAGGTCTATAGGAGCAATCCGATCGGCTGCAGAGTGATAATAATAGAGCGTTTTAGGGAACCGTTTTTGCCCCTCTGATGCGGTACGATCGCCGGTTAGAACGCGATCACGCGCAAAAAAAAAGCGCCGGTTGATAAAAAGATGTCCCGCGCGTGACTGGTTTAGTCGACCATGCAATGGCAGAACCACAAGGACGATGCAGCGCCGTGACGAAGCACTTTTGGCACTGCTCGAATTGGTTGCATCGGATCGTCGATCACGCTCGGACTGAGAAGTGAAACGGAGTAGACTGGTTTGTGCGACAAATGTGTTGGGGGGGAGCGAGTCAAAAACGACCTTTTTTTTTCTTTAAAAAGTCCAAGTTATACTCGTTGTACGGATGTTTCGACGGCGGGAAGTACGCCCGCCGCAAGAGGCGTCTGATGGGTCGGCTGTTCATTGGACATGTAGCGGTGCAATACGACTGCTAACCCGGGGCCGTTAACGTGCATCGCGCAGTAGCAATTACGCGAATACACGAACGCAGCACCCGGGATCAAACTTCGGTATTGTCAAGTTTGTGGTGAAACTACGGGCCTATACGCCGCTTGAGGTCTTTGAAGGGGCCGCAAAATCGCGGTCTTGTCGTATCGCCCTATGACTTGCTTTAGTCATGGCGCGATGTTAATAAATGCCAGAAAGGAGGCGAATTTATTATTTAAAAGTAATACAATATCAACCTATGTAACCTTTATTTATTTTTTTTTTTTTTTACGAACGTTTAGCTAAGTAGTTTAGTTCACGAAATCATCAAACGGTGTCTTGAGCCACTTGGACGTTTATAACGGCAAAACAACGGGGGTAAGTTAAAGGAAATAAAATTGACTTACAATTTATCTTCTCCAGTTTGCCTAACTGAACGTCACGGTCGCCCACGAAATCATTTCATGGTTTCACACGAACTAAGTTTAACGTACTGGGAAAATAATTTTTTTTCTTTGTCATTTTTTTGTTCAGGTGAATTCGTTCTTTCATATTTCTACGGAAAAAAAATATGCACAATTTGATTACGCCTTTGAGCTAAATTACATCTCACTATATGTTAAGAAACGGATTCATGCGGTTCCTTCAAAGAGAGAAACGCGCGAAACGCCGTAGAATATCCGTCGCGACTCGGAAGTGACCTGCCAGACCGAACTATCAGGGGGTCAGTTGTGGGATCGTTCCACCTTGCTCCATTCGATCCAGCCACGCCCCAGTCGTTCCCAAGGAAATCACACAACACAGCAAGTGCAATCAAATAGTTTATTCACTCACATTCCGTCGCCCCAAGTCCCGTTCTCCTCCGGTGGCCCTCTACTAAAGACTACCTACGAGTCGAGACTCTCTACTCAAGACCTGCGATGAAGCCTCCCGATAATGACCCCCACGGAGACTGTCCTTCCGAGAGTCCTTACTCCGGACCCTAACTGAAGACCGTCAAATCAAGGCTCACGACTATCAATTGAAGACTGTATAATGAAAACTGTCTAGACCCCCGGCCTTCCATCTCGTTATAGAGCCAGCCCTATCCTGTCGTCTCTCCCCCCCCCCCCCCCCCCCCCCCCCTCTCGCTCGCACCGAGAACCTCAAGCCCATATTAGGCCACGGGCGAGCGCCACTGCGCTTGTCTGGTGAGAAACCCCGGCTCGGTACTTTAACGCGAACCTCAAGGGATGTTCGCCGGTAGGCAAGCGGGGCATGCCATCCTTGGCGCCGTTTACGTGACGGGGTTCAAAGGGCCCCAGACGGGCGGGGAATGTCGGCTTCGGCACTGGAGACGATGGAGGAGTCAACAAGTGTTCCCCCCGGCAGGGAATGTGGGTTTCGGCACCGGACACGTGGTGGGAGAGCCAAAGGTTCTCCACCCAATGACCGATCGGATTAGCACACCAGAGCTCCTGCTCGTTTCAGTTCGGATGAGCATGGTACCAGCATGCGGTTGTGATATCGCTACAGCGTGACGCACGTTGAACACCCCAGGCTTGCATCACTGACCAAAAGAGCCATCCACATCGGAGATAGCAGACGCCATTAACTTTTCCGGCATTTTAAATTTTCCTTGTGTAAACCTACGAACAACGAAGCTGACTTCTGACATTTAACTTTTAGTTCCTCTTGTTATCAACACAAGCCTACTTGAGACACCAAGAAACAAAAATGTACTAACACAAAAGGAAGGAAGGTGAATGACAAGTGAATGAAGGGTGCATGACAACTGGACGGATGAAATAGATGAATAACGGCGAAACTCATCAAAATAGTCTCCAAGTTTCCCTTGCTTTTTTATTTCTCATTTTTATAGATAATCAGTATGTAACACAATTAAAGTTGAGCTCTTTGATGGTGCTAATAAAAGTTTCCATCCGCATGAAAGAACGGTCTCAATGCAATCGGATGATGTTGACACGAGTCGCTAATCTACTTTACCGTAACACGGAAGCTGTCTAGACACCTTTGCGTGGGTTTATGTCATACACTTGCGGAGTAGTCGCGTGGAATCAGAAACCCTTTAATTATAAGTTTTTTTCTTCTTCCTTTTTTTATGGTTATGGTTTCAAGTTCGCGGCTGACAGCTGTTTCGTTGGGCCAACAGCACCGATAATACTCAAAGCCTGTTAGCAGTCTCTTTCACCTTTACGTAACGCCATCGTCGTCGGATGCAGGCATAGAATTGGACCCGAGCGTCCTTCTACGCATTGATTGGACACGAGGACCAGCCGAGTACTGACGCAGCACTCGTCTCCAATTCGGGTCTGCGTTCGATCTCACGGTGATGGTGGAAGTCACGGTGATGTATATTTAGCGCACTTCATCTGCCATCATTTGTCGGGCTTTTTAGAAAAACGGTGATACGTAAACATTTCTGGATGCTGCTTTTAAAACGCCACACACTCTACAGCGGCCACTGAGACCTTCAATTCGATATGATGTTCCGTGAATTTGAACAAAATATGGCGAGCTTATGCGCATCTATTAAGTACCACATCTTATCAGTGACCTCCCAGAAAACATGCTTTTCTATAACTTCTAGACAGAAGATCAGGAAATCGTTAAAGCATTTAAAGCAGTAAGATGTTCTTTGTTTTGTTTTGTCACGTATACTTTATCTTTATTGTTCTCACTAATTGCTTTGAATCTAGTATATTTTGTGCTTTTTATTGTTTTGCTTAGTGTTTTGTGATCTATCTAAGATGTCGCTCTGCAGATGTGTTACCTTGAATGCAAACTCTTTACATAAATGTGCATAATTTTAAATATACCGAATTTTCGCCACCTGCCGAGCTAGGCACACAAGCCCTTGAGGCTTCCACTAGCTCGTTATTGTACTGTACAAGAAGATGTATGTTGCAAATGAAACTATTCTATGTTGAGATGTAAGTGGCGCGGGTTTTGATTATTCTAGGCAGTGTTGGCTCCGCGCGGACTTCCAAGCGTTTCTCGCTGTCTTGCGTGTGTCCTGTCCCCTTTCGATAAGGAACGAGAGCGCTCGTTTGCGTACGGGGCTTTGCGCACGGAGCCTGAATCCTCCCTGCTGAGAACCGACCGCATTCGTCGAGAGTTGCCGGCTTCGCGTGCCTTTCGAGCACATCTGGATGGCGCGTTCTGATCGTACGTAAGAGCCGTTGCTCTTCCTCATTAAAATAGACCCGCTGCTAGAGAAGAGAGCATTAACTAAGTCACTGAAATAGATTTCGGAGCACACGTCCGCGAAGCAATTCGGGTCATAAGCGACGACCCAGTAAAGAACTGATGACAAATTTCTCGCGCTGCATACTTTGTTTTAATCTGCAGTCAGCATGGTAAATATACCCAGCTGACGCAGTCAGTCTCTGACGAAGTTGGAGCGAACTCGTACTTCGTGGGGATAACACCGCGCAAAAACCCCAGCCGCTAGCGGCACTCACCTCGAGTGAAGTATAAAACATAATAAACGTGTTACGCCGAAGTCCCACTATAATTCTACTCTTTGGTTTTTTTTTTGTTTGTGTTTTCTCGTCCTGTTCCATTTCACTTTAATGTGTGCAATGACTTGCAATGTTTCGGGGCTTCTGTTAACCTGCCCTTTCCACGTTATTTTTTTAGCCCGTGTGAGAAGTAATCATTGATTCGCATCATCTTACATTCCCCCTTGTTTCTTCTGTTAATGTGATAAAATTTCTTTGAGTCACCCCCCCCCCCCCCCCCCCTTCCCCCTGAAAAGTTATTTCTGGTCCTAACATCGAAATGCATGCGCATGCGCGGAAAATTGAGGTACACGTGCCGTCCTCTTCTTCTTACAGCGCGCATGGGAGAGTGAAGTGCGTGTGAAATTCTCCCCTCTATCGCGCGCCTGTGCAGGTAGGTCCCAGGACGAGACTTTCCCTCGATGCGCCGCAGTCTTCACAATGCCCCCCAAGAGGAAGGGGACGGACTATAGAGGAGATAGCTGAACAGAAGGGGAAACGTGCTGAGTATGACCGTGCTCGACGTGCCAAAGAAGACGCCTGAGGAAAGAAAGCCACGTTTAGAGAAGCAGGCCACCGCACAAGACAGTAAATGCTGTTGCATATCGACGTAGCCTGCGGCAAAAAAAAACCCCGGTTGTTTGTTTGTTTGTTGTGTTTTTGTTGTTGTTTTTTTTGTTCATTTTTGACTAAGTAAATCTTTTTACCACAGTGTGTCTTTTTTTTTTTTTTTTTTTATGTACGGGTAAATATGCTCGAGAGAATTCGCATACCTTCCCGGTGGCCCACTCCTGATCGTTGGGACTGCGAGTCCAGCATGGGCTAAGTGAAAGATTGACATGGATTACATTCCAACAATAATTAAATAACCATTTTTGTTTCTTCGTCAAACCTGATCCCTCCATTACTATTATTTGATAACTACAAACGCGGGTCTCATTCCTCCCCCAGCTGATTATGAGGACCTGTCTCCCAGATTTCACTAATAAATCCAGTACTGCCAACTTTGTTGGGGGCAGGAACTCTGTCAAGACGTACTATTGTGACTTTTGTTTGTCTGCCCCGTTCGTCTCCATTGCGCTGGTAAATAAAATTCAATTCAAATCAATTCACTCGCGTCCGTTGCAGGCTCGACGGAATGAACCAACAAATACTTTTTTAAAAAACATTTCCAATTATTAGCCTTGTTTTTTGGGTTTTTTTTTTTTGTTTTTCAAACGTAGAATACGCTTTTAAGCTTGCACCCACCCCTTCTCCGCGAAAGTGTCATGTGAACACGCACGTTAGGCTTTTAGTAGTCACGTAAAATCCGCTGGAACCGACACTTCAAGATCCTGTCGGTGAGAACCACTGGTTTAGATTATGGTGATGATAAAAAACCAGGTTTCGAACGTAATCTTGATCCCCACCAACGGTCGTAAAGTAAAAACTCCAGTATACAGACTCTGAAACAATTAAATACGGGGAAGCAAGAAATCGAGTGAAACAGCTGAGAAAGTAAAAAAAAAGAGCGTGTGTATGAGAGAGAAAGAAAGTAATAGAATGGACAATGTTCAAAAGGAAATGTTCCCGCACTATCGGTCACGTGACACTAAAATGGGGATGACAATCTGAATAAACTTTGATTTGATTTGATTTGAATGAAACAAAACTAACGAGGACTTAAGATAAGAGATCACACCTGTTCAAATAGAAACAAACTATAGACGTGTTTTTTTGTTTTTTTTTTTCGTTAACTACCATAGTGTAGAGAGCGTGAAATGTTTATAATATGCGCGGATGGCGCGCTACGAGGCCAGTTCGAATAATGAAACACCACGCGTCTCCTTGTCATCCGCAGAATAGCCCAAGTCTGGGATGTCAGAGTGGAGCTCCGCGATGTCCCTGCACTCTTAGAAAAAAGGGTACGGATAGTCCTCCCTTACGGGAGGAACGGTCTTGTAACCTATGTTCCTTTAGAAAGGGAGAAACCTTTGTCCCTGAAGCAGGTGAGCAAAGTTCCTCCGTCGCTTGCATCTCAATATGGCGGCCCCGAATCGAGCAAATCGAGCCCAATAAGGCTTAACGAGGACGCTACGTCTCTTGTACGGGACGAGAGCAGCAGCAAATGAAAGCGTAACACGATCTTTCCGAAAACTGTGTTTATTTCCGAAGCCAGATTCCCCCCACAGGTACAGAAACCTGCGTTTCGAAAGCAGTTACTCAGTCTTCTCGTCGACAGCACTGCGATGTTAAACGGAGACAACCGACACCGAGTTACTTCGTGCACTTTGCGTCTTACCTTTGGTGTTCCTCGAGTCACAATTCCTTCGTCAACCGCACATCACGGAGAAGGGCAAACTCACTCCGCGAAACCAAAAGCCGTTCTCGAAAGAACAAACTCGAAGCCGCTGTTTATCGCGTAGCGTGAAAGAAGGTTAAATCGCTAGCCACCAGATGGCGGGGTCAAGCAGAGTAATTGCAAGTAGCTAGGCTAGGTGGCGCTAGATACCGCCCAATTCATGTTCTACAAAAAATAATTTGCTTCTCTCAGGCCACTACTGCGCTTGAGGATCCTCTGCTATACACACATGACACCCATTACACTTATTACAAGCATCAGGTGAACATACATTAAGCGCATGCACTGCACACACAAATATCAATACAACAGAACACCACACTAACCCGAACACTACACCCGTGTTCTACGTTTCCGTCTTTTATACTGGTCGTTTTGAACGTGCGGAACTTTTCGGTGACTCCCTAAGCAATAAAAAACATTCCCAGCATGTTGATTTTTTCCCAGCAATGTCATACCTCTGAGAGTATTTTGAATGGCTCAGGGGATGAATCTCTTATTAAAAAGTAAACGCTCGATCACGCCGTAATTATTTGAAAGCAATAAATCAAACCGCTCTAATGCGGTTCGAAGCCATGAATTTGTTTCCCCGCACGGCGTGTCGTAGCCTGTATTTCTATTGTAGTGTTTGTTTTTCTATTTCTGCTGTTCGCGCAAAGCTGCAATTGTCGTCTTGAATTAATCTCTGTAGAGCGGATATTCACTCAGCTGGAAGTGATGCTTCACGGGCTCAGAAATCGCTTTTCGATCAACTTGAATGCAGTCAAAGCCGCGACTTGTGGCAGGTGTTAAGTGTACGGAGCTACGCCGTGGAGAGCCCGAAAACTTCTAGCGCTCATCCTAGCGTGCCACTTGGAGGGCAGTTTCTCCAGGAACCGTAGTATATATTTAAACAGCAAAATAAATGGTAGCTTTTTTTTTTTTTCGATTTTACCTACTATTGTTTTTTAATGCTAAAATTCCACACTGTAAATATACGTACTTTCCGTCACAATTTCGTACTGTTGTCCTTGCCCCAGAGCGCAATCGCTCTCGGGGACAATACAACCAACAGTCACATTGGCCACTGTACGATAGGAGCTTATACTGCTCAGACCAGCGTTCCAACACGACTATCCGCACGTTGATCGATTGCACGTAATCCCTCAAGCGGTATTAAACTTTTTAATGTAAAGCGGAATGTCAAACTGCGACAACCCGCCCCCTCCGATCACGGCCCGACCAGCGGCATCAATGCCCGACCGTTTACGATCTCCTCTTGTTGTTACACCACTGATACGCGAACACACGGTCACATCGGCGATAATTCCAGTCTTCCGTTCACAACCCACAACACTGCCATCACGATGTTGCAGCTATGTTGCTGACACGCACAAACACAGAACCACGTTGAACGCCGGTTGCACTCGGCATCGGAAAACAGAACCGAACTCAGGGGGGAAGGCACCCAGGCAGCCGGCAGCAAAACCTGCCTTTCTTGGACACAGCGGACACAGTTCCTGCGGTTTCCATAACGTCGAAAACGTCGACACAGTTCCGCGTGCTTTCGCTACTGTAGTCTGTAGTGCTGCAGTGGCTGTAGCGGCTGTAGTTCCGTGCCGCGCGAGTCAAACAATCCGGAGACGGCCATCCCCCAGTGTACGTGGCACTGCTGGCACTGTTCCGGAACTTCGCTGTTTCTAGCGGCTTCGTTTGCTCGTTTGATAAAATTAGTGATAAAAACGTCAATGCAACCGAAATGTTCTGCACGTTTAGACTAGAAGACGGAATTACAGGCGGCCTTCGCTGCTGCTGAAGCTCAATCAACTCAACAGCTATTTATTAAACAACGTGCGCGACCTGCTCGAAAAACGAAACCGAAAGACGATGAGTCGGGAGGGCGAAAGCTTTCACCCGTCTGCCTGGAGAAGGAGAAAAAAGTTTCGTTCCTCCCCTTTTCTCGTGTCCGCTTGGGGGCGCGTCGGTAGAAGGGAGGAAGGCGCGCCGTTGCTACTTTTTTCCTCCATTTTTTCTTAGAGTGTGGCTTGACGCTCGACAGAGCTCGAGCCCACGTGACAGTAGAAAGTCAAGTGCGGAACCCTGCGGGCCGAGCGATTTCACGCAGGTCTTGGTGAGCCCAGTGTCTGGCGAGCATCGGTTCCTCCGGACCGCCAAAGCCCACCTAACATCCAGGAAGCGCGGCCAGGATCTCTTGGCGACATATATCCTTCCCCATTCCTCAACCCAACACCTGCTCGGCACTGATGTGGGGAGATCAAGATGGAGTATGAATGAAGTGTGGCTAGCTGCACCGCTGGGGTTCGAGACAATGGTGATAGATTAGAACAAGGGGTGTTTCGCCTGCGTTCTCTGGCACGTTTTGCTTCCTTCCATTCGTCGGCCCTGCTATGCCGATCTTTTTCGCTTGTCCACTCGCGCGTGTATTTCGGTATTTTGTGACTCATGCCCCTTTTTTTTTTCCTTAGTCAAATTGGAAGGTACAACGAACTGCAAAACTGTACTGTTACCGCATTCGGGAGTTGTGATTTGTGAGAAGTATTTTCGCGCCCTAGTCCCGTCAAACTGACGAAAGATTAGTGCTGTGAAATTGTACCGCGTTTTCCTTCCTCGACTTGAGACAAACATTTTAACACCTATGTAACCATCATATCATTTGATGTATATAAAAATCAAACTCATCCGAACCAAGAAGGAAAAAACGTCCGTCTATAAAATGATTAAATAAAATAAAACAATATAAACAGCCGTCTGCTTCTACTGTTTCATTCGCACGATGTTATGAATATATTCCAAAAGAACTATTTTCAAAATCTGCAAATTTGTATTAGTAGAGATTGTTTCTCGGATTTTATGTTCCAGTATACTATGTATTGCGATTAAACCTTCCAACAAAGCGTTCTAGGTACGCATTTAATAAGTAATGCCAAAAGTTTTTTTTTTTTTTTTTTACATTATAGGTAGCATAATAACGCACGGACAGTGTGTCGTATCCTGTACTATACATGTATTATTCACTCAATTTCCATTCCCATGACTGCGCTATCCAATAAAAATGGTGATATGTTTTCATAGAAACTTTCTTTTTTAAAGAGCATACTTTTAGTCAACTGTCGCATATGCCACATGTTTCTCGAGTTTGACGGAGATTAGCAGACGGAATAGTCGTCATTGAAATATGGCGAATCAACTAAAATATGTTAATTACTTTTTTAATTATTTGTTTTACGGGTCATGTTGCAATTGCAGAAATGACGGTAATTGCTATTAGAGGCCAGACAAGTTAAAATAATATGCAAAACTTCCCTAGCGTTTGAGCTGGTTAATTTTCAACAACTTGAACACCCGAGATTAAGGAGAAAAAAAGGGGAACAAAACACTGTGTCTGTGTCGTTATCCTGTGAGTGTGTTGCCCACTTTTTGTTCCCAAGTCTCGGGTGTTCAAGATGTTGATAATGTGCTACGCCCCGCGTTTACGACGTTTGTTTACTGGCTAAACTAGAAAGAAAAAGTGTTGGAATTTGCAGATGGCTGAGCGTGTTGGTTTCTAGTTTACGATAACGAAAGAGGGACATGGAAGACTATGTCGTCTTTTTGTCTTCCATGTCCCACTTTTGTTATCGCAAATGTTGGAATTTAAATTTCTTTTCGTCTAAAAGAGAATGACGACTGTGACGGACAGGTCGCCACATGGAAGACTTCCAAGAAAGAGAGCTTGGATTGCAAAATAAGAAGTATGCAAGCGAGCTGAGTGGGAAATGAGATATTTTAAAGCCTGAAATAAAAAAAATAAACAAAACAACAACAACGAAAAAAAAACGTAACACAAGAGTCTCAGTATAGAAACAATTGTGTGGTGCTGCCTTTTTTTTTTTTTTTTTTTTTGGGGGGGGGGGGGAATTTGAATAATGGTAATTTTGAAGTTTTAGGTAATGGTCAGTTCTGTCAGTGTAGTTTGTACGTGACGCTTATGTGGCATTGAAGTTATCCCGAACGCACGAACAGTGTCTCAGGGGAGCGCTCTCCTGGCGGCGGCCGAAGAACTGCCTCATGACGCGGCGCAAAAATGGAACAGTCCGAGCAGGGGAGGCCGCTCACTAGACCGTGGACGCCACAGCAGTTTCGCCGGCTGATCATTTTATACTTATCTCCACCGCGCGGAGATGCATAGGTGTCTGTCGAAACAGTCTGGGATTGGATGATTCAATCAGTATGCACTTGATGCTTTTGCTGTGAGTGTCGAAACTTTATCCGGCGCTAAGGAGAGAGCGTAATGGTATTCACCAGTCGTGGTTCTGACTAAACGTGAGTGACCAGGGCCCGCTAGAAGGGGCGCCGGGGGAGCTCCACCAGTGTCCCGGTGCACTGACGTGGGAGTTGAGAGCATTGGAGCGGGAAGGGGGGGGGGGGGGGGGGGGGGGGGGGAGAGGGTTGTTTCTTGTCCAGCAGCGACATTGGCCTTGAGCGAGCGGCCTCCCCTGCGAGACTGTTCCATTCAGCGCTCCCATGAGATTAGACGCCGTTCACGCGTTAGTTAGCTGAGCGCAGGCTTCCAATGTTACCCGAATATCAGTGTGAGCAGCCTGATCAATTCAATTTCAATAAGTTGACAAGTTAGCAGTCCAGTGTAAAACAGACAGCTTCAAAATGTCACACAACAACTAGAGGACGCTTGTTAGCTTGACCGTACCTCTTGCACTAGACGCTGATACCTGCCGTCGTAGCTTTCTTATATCTTGAGTGGAATGGACCTAATGGACCCTAAACACATTAAGGCTCACCCCCGGCCTTCACTGAATTCACGTATACAACGTTACAATATGATGTTTTTTTTTTTTCTTTAATCTGGTGTGATGTATAAGGTAAGGGGGCAGGCAAGGTTGAACATATGCGCTGCACCATGGGCTTGTCAAGATGCAACAAGCGTTCAGTTTTTACTTCTTATACATCTTTAAAGGTGATGTTTACAGACGGAAAGCCTTAGGTAGATAGCAGGAGCGAAAGTATGCAAAGTGCGTAGCAAGAACGAAAGTACGCAAACAAGCTGGTTACCTCTTCGCTATTTTACTTGTACGTGCCTCAGGGTTCAGATTATGAACGGGGCGGCGTCGGTTCTAAGCTCTACCCTTCTTTTTTTTTTCTTTTTTTTTTTTTTGCATTAAGGTGTAACCTTCCTGGCAGAAACAGCGCCACAGTGGTTTACAATACCCTCGGTTTAAGAGCTGCCGGCAGTCTATGTAAGTGGAATTGAGAGTTCAGGCACCATCCTTTTCCTACAACCGACATTCCTCTGTCATACTAGTATTAGTCGTGCTCGCAATCTGTCGTTCACTACTTCCATCGGTTACGATTCCGCAAACTAATGCCGTCTCCACCTCCCCAGATTTTGCATTCGTTATATATTTACCCTTTTGTGCGTACATGTGACGCAGATACGTTTAAAAGCACCGCGGGGCTGAAACACGAGGTTTCCACTCCAAGAGGCAACCGCTGCTGACCCATCCGGTCAGGCTGCCTAAGCACCCCCTGCTGAGCGACAGGAGGAAGCTCGTGATGAAGTACGGCTACAAGGTGCGCGTGCACGCGTGGCGCCTGCGAGCCCTTGTTGAAACCCAATTAGCCTCGTCTGTGCCATAATTAGGAGATGCTCTCAACAAACCTCTCGTTTCAGAAATTAGCGGTCTTTGACCCCGCGCATTCGCAGCTTGTTTCTCCGCCTTATTTTATGATTTGCGCCGCCAGTCTAGGGCACGGTGCCCCGGCGGCGCCCTGAGATGCTATCTTCGTCTGGTTCAGCTCGCGCACTAAGTATAAACGGCTGCTGTTGGCTACGAGCTCTTCCTGCGCCCTGTCGGAGACTCACGCGTCGTCAGACGCAGAAGGGGTATCGGTGCGTCAATGGGAGCCCCCCTCGGAACGCGGAAGTTTGGCCTCTCCAGGAAACAGGGACTCGATTGTCTCTTGGTCGAGTTCTCATTTCTCGTGGTTGTGGAGTAGCCGAGCGCCTCCATTTTTTTTTTTTTTTTCATCCGTTCAGCTCACGTACACGCTAAACGATGCCGATATACTTCATCTCACCCTACAACCAGGAGCCAGTATTAAAACTGCGTGGCGTTTATGCGCACGTGGCTCGGAGCACTGATGCGCCCGTTTTGCAGAAATACAAAGCCCGTCTTCCTTCATCGCCTCCGCAACATCCGCTTCGTTAAATGAAAATCTCCATTGGCAATTGCAGTTCGCAATGGTTGCGTCGGCTCCCTTGGACGCCGGAATTGTATACCGGGTGTTTCAGCGAAGGCTTTCAAACATCTTTAGAAACAGGGTGGTAAAGGAAAAAAAGAAACTCTTTCTGGGAACTACCAGCCACGACGAACGTCAAGGATTGCAAAAACATACTAATTAGCTAAGTGATGAAATGAAATTTACTAATTAACTTTTTAATTTGTGAAAATAAACATATATGGTTCCAATGAGAAACTTGTTGAGCATCACCGAAAACGAAAACCACTAAATCAACTCATTTTAGAAAGATATAAGGCAGGGGCAGCATTTTACGGCGTTACTTAAAAACGCTTAATTTGGACGCGTTTCTAGATTTCGGTTTCCTATCGGAGCGCATCTCTGCGCCCCGGTAACCAAGATGCGCAACGCACGTGCGCCATACTTCCCTCCATGCTACGAGGAGGGCGAGGATATAGTACTCCGTTCCCTTACAGAATCATTTTCCGCAGGGTAGGAAAATCCTCCTCTCCACGCTTCCCATTTCCCCCTCCCCACTACACTCTTGACGGCGGGGGTTTTCCTTTTCTTTAAGCTGGATAAGACGGACGCTTATCCAGGCTTATCCAGCCCCAAGGTGCAGCAACAAAAGGAGTCCCCTCACTGTCAATATATCAGTAGGAGAGGGGGAGATGGGAAGGGTGGCGAGGAGGATTTTTCTACCTTGCGGTAAAACGTTTTGCAGGTCGAACTTTAAAGGGCCCATGAAACGAATTTTGGGTTGGGATGAATCATTTTAGATTAGGATTTTACTAATAGCACATCGGGGGTTCAGTGGGCCAAAAGAAAAAAAAACAGAAAGCCAAAAGCCTGACTTTTGGTACGAAAATTTGAAAACACACTGGACTATTCGTACAACCTTCCCTTCGTAAGCTCTCTGCCTTTTCACTGTGATACATCCGCGGTCACCGCAGCGCGCCACCGGGCCCAAATGAAAGTCACACGACACCGGACCTCACTTATTCCCTTCACCCCTAAGCTGACATTGTGGTGGAAGCTACGCGCTTGCCGGACCAATCAACCGCCCTCTCTTTCATCACCTGACCTCATTCTCTGCGCGTGGGTATGCGCGAAGGAGCGTGATCACGTGGCAAGTGTGGCTGGCCCAACGAGCACGTAGCTTCCACAGCACTGTCAGCTTCGGGGTGAACGGGTTGGGGAAAGCAAGTTTTGTCTGAATTTTGAGCTACAGGCTAATCTTCTATGGGGACAATGGCTCTGTCCGGGTACACAAACCAGATTCCGAGCAAGAGGGGCCTCCCCTCTTTTCGTATTCTTGAATTGCTTGGTGGAATGCGCGATTTAGGAGTTGAGGAGGAAAGCTAATCAGGAAAAAGTTGGAAAGGCGATTCATGACCCCTTTAAGCTGAGAGTAGAAACTCCGCCTTCAGCGCGTGCACGCTTGTGTTAGCAAGGGTAAAAAAATCGCGCTAAAGGCGGAGATTCTAGTCTCAGCTTAAGGGTGAACGGACTATAGGCTCCTTGCATTGACGTCACATCGCATACTCTTGAACACCATATAAAATGAGGAAAGGGAAGCTGCTTTTGTAAGAATTTTGAGTGACAGGTTAATCTTCGCTAATCTTCTGGGAGGAGAGTAGCGACGCCTGTTGAAATCCGCGAGGCACAAAGGAGGATCCTGATAAAAGGAGAGCTCCTTCTTCCCCTTTTCTTTGGAGGGCATCGGAAATGACGTAATTAGCTGCATTGACGTCACATCGCATACTTTTGCACACCAAGAAAAAGGAGGAGAGGGAAGTTGCTTTTGTAAGAATTTTGAGTGACAGGTTAATCTTCTGGGGGGAGAATAGCGACGCCTGTACAAATCCGGGAGGCACAAAGGAGGATCCTGATAAGAAGGGAGCTCCTTCTTCCCCTTTTCTCTGGAGGGCATCGGAAATGACGTCATGTGCAAGGAGCCTATAGGCTCCTTGCACTGACGTCACATCACATACTTTTGCACACCAAGTAAAAGGAGGAGAGGGAAGCTGCTTTTGTAAGAATTTTGAGTGACAGGTTAATCTTCTATAATCTTCTGGGAGGTGAATAGCGACGCCTGTGCTAATCCGGGTTGCACAAAGGAGGGTCCTGATAAGAGGGGAGCTCCTTCTTCCCTTCTTCTCTGGAGGGTATCGGAAATGACGTCATGTGCAAGGAGCCTATAGGCTCCTTGCACCGACGTCACATTGCATACTTTTGAACACCATGTAAGAGGAGGAGAGAGAAGCTGCTTTTGTAAGAATTTTGAGTGACAGGTTAATCTTCTATAATCTTCTAGGAGGAGAATAGCAACGCCTGTGCAAATCCGGGAGGCACAAAAGAGGGTCCTGATAAGAGGGGAGCTCCTTCTTCCCCTTTTCTCTGGAGGGCATCGGAAGTGACCGTTTTACTGAAAGAGGGCGAGAGAGAAAAGGGGAAAGGGCTACCGGCGCTTTCCCCCTTTCTGGTTGTGTAGAAAGAGTGAAAGTTCCGGATGAGAGGCTTCGCCGATGTTGGGTGTCTGTTGTGCCCCAACTTCGTTCGCGCATTCGTTCGCGCTTTCTTTTCTGTTTTGAACTCGCAAACTTAATTAGAGCCACGGGCTTCGATGGCAACAGTCCCCCGGTCATCGGGACACCATTGTTCGGTCATTGGGTGCACGAATAACGACAGAAAGCGTCGAATACTGTCCGAGGACCTTCGTAGCCTGCAAGGAATTCAGCAAGGCGAGAGCGGCTGCAATGTCTTTAAGCTCCATCGCTTTCCACATGACCCCGGTTTTGGCTGCAGTGGATTGCGTCCGTAAACCGAAAAGACGTTTCCTAAACGCCATTCTCTCGACTGTGCTCTGAACATTCTGTGAATGGAGCGCGCACGGAACGCTGTACCGCCGATGAACATGGGGTACGCTCGCAAGGTGCGTGTCAGTTTTCTCGTGATAATTGCTGGTTCAGCTTGTAAAATTTTGGAACTGAATTTATCTTAATATTGATAATTTTCAGTGGTGACTGACTCGATTTTAATATCTACAACACTTAGTTGAAGGCTCATTTCCGCCGCCGGGTGAGGCTAGAAATTGTTGAAAAGGTAGTTCTATCGGTTTTCCTGAATCGCAATCTCCTGCGCGATAACAGAGAGCCGGCAAAAGCGCTCCCTGGAGTGCCGCTGGTGGGTTGTTTGGGTTGTTTCCGTTGATTGGGCGCTTTGAAGCGCTGGACAGTCGCTGCAGAGTACGTCTCGTGTGTTGCGATCTGCGTTTTCGAGCCCAGTGTGCACATTTCTTTGTTCGAGTCATGGCATCCGCCAGTGCGGCGACGGAGGGAACAGCGGCAGTGAACGTGTCAGCGATAGAAATTGGAGGTTAGTACTCCAAATATTGCATCAAATAGTAAAATTACTCGTGGCTGTTTTGAGGCTTTCTGCAGTTCAATATAGGTACATCTAGAACGTCTTCGTCGTTCATCCACAAGAAAATATAAGAACACGGACACGCACGATAAAAGCAGTGCAGCAAAACGATCTGTAGCAGCTCCGGGTGTTTACAAAAGTTAATTGAGGTTCCCGTTTCGTGTATCGCGTGTTCATTACTAAAATCGGCTATATTGAAATAGGCCTATTGCAAGCAAAAATTGATGAATGGGTCATCATTTCCACTCATGCGGAAAGCGCTAACATTGCAGCCGCACTTGCCTTGCCGGATTCCATGCAAGCTACGAGGTCCTCGGACAGTACTCGACGCTTTCTGTCGTTATTCGTGCACCCTATGACCGAGCAATGGTGTCCCGATGACCGGGGGACTGCTGCCATCGAAGCCCGTGGCTCAAATTAAGTTTGCGAGTTTAAAACAGAATAGAAAGCGCGAACGAAGTTGGGGCGCAGCAGACACCCAACACCGGCCAAGCCTCTCATCAGGGACTTTCACTCTTTCTACACAACCAGAAAGGGGGAAAGCGCCGGTAGCCCTTTCCCATTTTCTCTCTCGCTCTCAAAATGGCGCTACCCGCGATAAAACGGTCTCAAGCTGCCCATGTGCTGATGTTTATACAACATATGACGTAACAAGAAGATGGCGAACCAGTGAAGTTCAAGGTTAGTTTTGGTTTCGGTATTATCGTATTGTTACATATAAAGATTATTAAAAAAATGTTTAGGGGGAAATTTACTTGCTGATCTAGGATCAGTTTTTTGCTCTCTTTCAGAGAATATATTTACTTGAAATTTTTTTTTTATAATTCCCGAGAAGCAATAGTGATAAGCGCACGCACACTCCCCCTAGGTTCCCAGGATTGCAAAGAGGGCGAGGAGGGTGGACCGCCTTCCCCGTATTGGCTACTGCGAAAATTCGGCCTCCTCCGGATGAATGGGTGGATGGTAATGGCTATACCCTTTGTAACGGGCGGCAGCTTCCGCCACCCAGCCTAACATTTCGTCATCCCTTCAACTATTTTTTTTTAATTTGTATGAATTTTGTTATAACAGACCCCCCTCTCTTTTAAATTGAATTTATTGCCTATTTTTATATTTTTTTTATCCTTCCCTAGATCTCTTCCACCAATCTTCCAATCTCCTCTTAGTTACCGCAATTCTTTCCCTATCCATTCGTCCATCAATGTCCGGAAAACCCAGTGCCCCCTCCAAATCCGTAGTCATCCCCCCCAAGAGGGTGGGACGAAGCCCCGTGCACCTTAAAATTACATGTTCTACAGTTTCCCTTTCGCGGTTGCATACGTCACACAGAGTGCCTACTTCCTGAAATTTAGCCCTATACGTTTTCGTTCGCAGCACTCCCGTTCTAGCCTCAAACAGCAAAGAGCTCCCCACTGAATTATCATACAGCTGTTCCTTCTTTATTTCTTGTTTTTGAGCCCTGTATATTGCTAAAACTGATTTCCCCTGCATTCTCTCTTCCCACAATTTCCTCTCTGGTTCCTTTACTCCCTTTTCTACTGATATGCTCTAATCGGCTCCATCTCGTTGAGTGTATTTAAATCTCAGCTTGGGGGTTCGGTTTGTCCACCTAGTGTTTAGACTTTTCATATATAGATACTTCTACACTTTCGCTGCCCACCGTGTATCCTCGATTTCAGCTAGTCTTTGTTCAAATTTCACTTTACTGATCGCTTCTCTACTCTCGAAAGATGCCCACATGAAGGCACACTAGCCCAACCCATATCCCCCTGTACTCCCTCATTTGGTGTATTCCCATGTGCCCCCAATGCCAACCTACCCACACTCCTTTGCTGTATCTCTAAACCTGCCTGAATTTCTGACCTCATACACAATATCGCATTCCCAAATGACAGTCCTCGCACCATGACTCCCTTCCATACACCCCTAACAACTTCATATCTATTATAGTTCCACATTGCCCCGTGTTTCATGATAGCCGAATCTCGTTTCCCCTTCTTTATTATAAGATCTTCATGGTCTTTTAGATACCGTCTTCCTTCCTAAATTGTCCCCTTCCCTGCTGCAAATATTTATCAGTTCCTGTATTGTCTCACGACTTTCTGATACGAGTACAATGTCGTCTGCATACATTAACCCTGGCAATACTTGATTTACTTCATGTCCTTCCTCCATGTAAGTCAGGTCAAAACCTAGGTTGCACCGTTCTAAACCTTTTTCCATCTCACTGAGGTATATAATAAAGAGCAGGGGAGACAATGGGCAACCCTGTCTAAGACCTCTTTTTATTGCTTTTATTTCCGTCTCCGGAAAAGTCCAATGTTGTCAGCATTCCGTCCGGAATCCGGAACTGGGAAAACATCACCGCTGACGTCACAGGCGACGTCACTTCCGACTCCCGGACGTTCCCGCAAGACCGTTTCGCGGGCTGGTTGGGACCGTCCTTCAGTTACTATATAGTAATGGCAGTCGCGGTCACCGAGGAGGCGACCGCTGCCAAGCAATCTGCACGCAACGAGAAAGCCTTCTTTCCCACCATACCGTTCGTTAGATCGACGAGCGAAAACTCATTTAGAGCTTCAAGTCAGGCGTCAAAACCTAGGTCATTGTAACTGCATTACAGCTTAAGCTCCCGCATTTGACTAGCCCAAAATATGAGGGGCATTAAGGCAATTAAAGTAAAAACAAATGAGGAAAAAAAAAGCAGACATCCTACGCAGTCATTGACATCTTCGGGGTAATAGGGTGTGGCCAGCCATCTCATTATCAGTGAGCAGCCCATAAAACCGTGACCCGGTCAGAGTGGAATACGAGCCACACTCCCAATTAGGGCACGGTCACTTTCCTCGTTCTTTTATCCACAAAGCAGTCCGCTGCTCTTAATGCGTCTTTTTATTTTATTTCATTCGTACTTTCGTGACCTCAAAACCTTAACGCTACTTCGGAACACTACTCTCCCCTCCACCGTATATGTGCCTCGGGCTGGGCAGGTAGGCTGGGAACTCGGTGATTGAACCGGCCAGAGGTTCAGTCACCCAGTTAAGGGCACGAAGCTATCATAAGGTTAATGCAAAGGGGATCGGCCATTGTAGATTAGTCCAGAGGTTAGAACCGATTCTTTTTCAGCTCTCTAAGCGTATTTCACGAGAAAAACATACTTTTTTTCTGGTCTTTATCAATAGCAATGAACTTGCCATTCCCATTCTGCAGACTACAGTATGAACAGCTCAATTAACAAATAAAGTTAATGCAAGGATGCAGGCGACCCGGTTAAAAACTGACATTGTTTTAAACCTGGGTAGTGGGGAAACAGAAGGACAACACGAATTGTCAACATAGTCAACAAATAAACAACAAGTCAACATATTCCATATACAAACAACAAAGTCAAGGTTGTTCACCTTGACTCTGTTCTCAGTTGTTCTTATTTGTGGGACGGTGCAATGTAGCATCTTCTTGTTGCAGAGTCTTGGCTTGTGGTTTCATGTGTACTGCTTTGGATACGTGTATCCTGGTTGGGTACGCGTGTAGTCAATGTTGTCATCCGCGTCTTCTTTTGATATGCTCGGGTTCTTTGTCTTGGTTGTACATTTCAGGTTGTTTTTTGTGAAATAAACCACAGCTGTGTTTGGAGATTCGTGCTGTCCTGTGCTTCTGTTTGTCAACCCTCTATGGTTAAAACAAGTCATTTTATATAAAGCGCCGTTCACACATGTGCGACCGAGTAGGACCGAGAGAGACCAGACCGGTTTTTAAGCCTCTTGCGACGTCTTAGGACCGGGTGCGCTGCAGCGGAGCAGGTCCTAAGACGTCGCAAGAGGCTTACAAACCGGTCTGGTCTCTCTCGGTCTTACTCGGTCGCACATGTGTGAACGGCGCTTAAACGACATCTTGTAAACCCTGAGATGGGGAACGATCAAACGCAGCTGCCTTTGAGATTTTGTTGTGTTCGTCCGTTTTTTTATCGTTCCCCATCTCAGGGTTTACAAGATTTCGATTAATTACCAGCTCGCCTGCACTCTCACACTGCTTACGGCGCTTAAACCTTTAATTGAAAGCGAACAAGTCCAAATCGGTAGAAAACGCATTCCGAATAAAGTAAAAAAGGGTAAAAAAAATGGTAGTGACCTTTATCTTTAAAGCCCTACCAATGCATGAAATACAGTATACAGAAAAACGATCGTTCACGTTTATTTAGAAGACATAGTCGTCTGTATGAGTGAAGCACTTATCGTTTAAATCGCCTGGTCCTGGATCAGACACTCCGTCGTGTGCAATGAAAGTGCAATAGCACTTCATAGGGTTGATGTGATGGGCCTTGCTCGCGTTGGTTGCACCGTTAGGTCACTGAAGGAGGAGGGGGAGGGAGGAAGGAAAGAGGAGTTAGGTAGGGAGGAGAGAGGAAAGGCAAGAGAGGGAGGGACAAGGGGAAGGAAGGAGCGGGAGGAGGTGGTGGGGGAGGGAGGGAATGGAAGGTAGGTGGGAAGAGAGAGCGAATAGAAGTGGATTCATTAGGGAGGAGAGAGCGATAGGCAGTGGAAGGGAGATGAGAGATGGGAAGAGAGGGGGGTGAAGGGGAAGAATAAGGAGGGCGGCGGGAGGAGGATGATCGGAAGAGGAAAGGAGAGGAAGGCAAGGAAAAGTAGGATGAAGTAGGGGAGAGGGATGGGGAGAAGGAAGGGGAGTGGGTTGGGATGGAGAAGAGAGTGATGGGGGAGGGGAAATAACTGGAAATAGGTGGGCGATGAGGAGGGAGGAGAGACGAATGGAAAGAGGGAGGAAGTGAGAACGGGAACGGGAACAGAAAGGCGAGGAGAAATGTACGCGGTGTCTCCGATTTCCCCGCAAAAATTTTGTGGGGAAACTAAATTGTGACGTCTAATTATCCGCTAAATTTAGCCAGGAAGCTGAGTGGGTGTTTAGGTCCCATGACGTCAATTTTCTAGCTAATTTTAACAGGGAAACTAAATATGTATCGTCACGTCAGGTCACGTGACATAAATTTTCCCTCCAAATGTAGAGAAGAAGCTGAATTTGTGTTAAGGTCATGTGACGTAAATTTGCCCACTAAATCTGGAAGGAAATGTACGGACGGACAAATTGACAAAATTTTGGAATGGGGACACACAGTAATGTGTATGAAAGCATTTTATGCGTTCATACATATTTACTAACTACAGATCTAAATTATACCTTCTTCGAAATTGTTTACAGACAAACACGAGTTAGAGTCTTGCTTCTTTTTCGTTTCCTCTCAAGGCACAGCATGCTATTCCGCCGGAAGGCGAAGCAACGCGAAGATAGACGCTGCCTCACTATACATTTCATCGAGGAATTATCAGACGAAGAGACCCGCTGCTTTGTCTGAGAAAAAGCGGCAACGGGCACCGCCGCAGTGCTCATAAACTTCGATGCACAGGCCACAAGAAACGGGGACTCATCTTGGGAGTGACCAGCTATTTTTTTTTTAATTTGTCACGATGTAAACCTTGAATCAATCATATGTTCGAAGTGAACGACGCAAATGAAACAAGTTCGACACGTTTACCGCTTAAACCCAACGTAAACGAACGGACACATCCAACCCCGATCAAGGAATGTGTCGAAACCTATACTAGATTATTCTCGCAAACGCAAACGATCAAGGTGTTAGCGAAACAAGCATATGCTTCTTAACTTGGAATAAGTTATAAGCATGAGATTAAAACGTTCGCTCTGCGAAGGAACGCAAGGTTTCCTGATTCTTGTTATAGCCAGCAACGGCTGCCCGACGGCTCTTGCGATCGTTCCACTTCTGGGTCACTTTCACGCATAGAAACGAATAGTTCGCTCGCCTTTATTCCGGTTCCAACCTTGAACTAACCAAAAAGGGTCAAGTAGAAAAGTGAATTTTGCGAGGGTTCAAACAAGAGAGGTCACTGCAAAACGTTAAAAGGCAGAGTTTTCGCTGAAAACCTGCCCCAGGATTCCATCTTTCCTCTCCACACCCAAACACAGCGGACCCGAAAGAAATCTGGCTAATACTCGCAAAAAGGAATATGGGTTTCTTCCTTTCCGGAAACGAATGGGAAATCGAGGGGTGGATGCCTCGGGTTGTACGGCGGGTTTTTAAATAATCCCCACGTAAGTAAGGCCGCCCAATGGCTGTCGAGTCGTCAACTGATGCAGATAGAAAGGGAGACTCCTGCAGCCCAATATTCCCCTTTAACGTCATTAATGTCAATTTATAGTTGTGACGCCAATAAAGTGCTCTTGCATCCAGGACGAAATAGTTGCGACGTAGCGATTGGATAGAGCTGCGTTAATATAAAACAATTTGCGAAGAAGTATTGTCGTAACATGCAGCCGCATAATGTCGGAGAAGAACGAAGTTAGCCACACTCTAGCGTGCATTAAGGGGTCGAATTACGCAATCTTTTTTTTTTTTTTACCAAATGTAGAAGAATAGGGGAAAAAACCTCAAATTGTTGGATTCGTAAATTGTTTAATTAAGTCACCAAACTCCAGACCCACCATTTAGGTGACGCCCCGTAATTCAAAGTAAAGTACCGCTAACGCGCCGCCTCGAGTATATCGACCAAAAACAATATCCAGCTGCAGTCATAAACCCATCAAGAAGTAGATAAATCTCGAAAAAGATCCCACAAATCGCGCGTTGTCTCAGCCGTGAGTACCTCAGCCCTGCTTACTATGGAAGTCGGCCAACCACATCGTAGAAACTGCCCGAGTGCCAAACCGAGTTGCGGCCAAAGGCATCACATGCCGCACTGCAACGACCGCATCGCTTTCGAGGTATCCGTGCCAAGAGGCAAAGAGCGCCGAACGTTTTTGAAAACGTTCTTTGCAATCTGATGGCAAGCGTCAAGATGGGACGGCGTAGTAAGATTTGTGGCACGGGTTGGCTAGCAAACGACCCAACGTCCTAGCACACCACCCTCTCTCTCCCTTTTCCCCGCAGAAACAAAACAAAAACTGCCTAAGTCGTGATGACAACCCGTGTCAAGCCCAAATATTTGAAATTTAAGCCGAACGAGCAGCGCGTGCTCCCCCAGAAATCCTTTTAGCGGTGCCCTGAGGAGGTTTCTGAGATCGCGTAAATAGAGAGTTTTAATAAATCGCCTTTTCGGCCCCGATAACGGCACCCGATAACGATACGATGCATGCCCAAGGCCGCCGGAGGGGAGAGGAGGTATCGTTATCGGGGCGAAAAAACGATCTGCTAAAACTCTCTAATATAGCGATAGCGTGACTCTGTTGGCCCATAAGCACCCTAGAAATCCCTAAATTATAAGGATACGCGGCCGATTTTCCCATTCAAAAAAACAAAACAAAACAAAAAATCAAAGATCGGAACACGCCGAGGCCATCTCCGGCGGTGGGAGGAAGATGTTTCCGAAACCAGGACCACTGTCAGCCAATAGCAAGCGAAGGGTCCTCGCGCCACCGACCGCTGGAATTGAGGAGTGATGAGGCCAGTGACAAATGCGCCCTGTGCGCGTTCTCTATTGGCTTTCATTTGCCCCTATTTTCGGGGGATCGGTGGCGGATCCTGGGTTCGATTCCCACCTCTGCCCGTTTCGATCTGGATGAGCATCGCACCGGCGTGCGGTCGTGTATCACAACTGCGTGGTGCACGTTAAAGACCCAAGGCTATAGCGGTTGTACCGCACTGGCTAAATTGCTCATCTACAGCTGGGAGACTCGTCGTCCGTTGAGGCAGACCGAATTCTAGGCTGTATAAACACACACACAACTCCCCCCCCCCCCCCCCCCCTAATTTCCTTTTACAACGTCTACACACGGGCACACGCGCGGAATGATATCTCGAATGCTCGTTGCTCGTTACCCACACAGCTCGGACTACGGTTCAACCCAGCGAGTACGCGCTCGATAGCTGACAAAAACCAAATCACTCCCGCGGAAAAAAATTAAAAAAAAATAGTGCGTTGTTTTTTAGACGATTATTGCAGTATTATGTTCCCTCTCCGCGAAACATTACATTTTTCGACTACTCTTTTATTCGCTTCTATCATCTACAAAAGTATGCGCATTTTGTAATAACAGAGTTTGCAATCTCAACGAAATGCCGCGTTTTCATTGGTCCCATGCCGTCCTGGCTGCCGGCACAATGCTCCTCCCATCGCCGGAGATAATATCGATCTTTGATTGCTTTTTTAATAAAGAATTCGGCCGCGGCGTCATCACCATTTAGAGATTTCTGGGATGTTCCGAGCCCACAGAGCCCACGGTTATCGGCATCTTTAGGTGATCTCAGAAACCTCCTTAGGGCACCTTGAATACTTTTATGCACGCAAGGGGTCGATTCAGGGTTAAAAAGTACAGAGAGCATGGCGCACACTCCATCAGGGAGCTACAGGAGCCCGCACTTTGGCAGGTGAAGGCGCTCTTCGCGCACTCACGTTATAAGGTGAGTGCGCGAAGAGCGCCTTCACCGTACCGAGGCGCCATTATAATGGCGCCTTGATACGGAGATACTTAACCTCGTGCCCGCTTTCAACAGGGGAACGAGTCGGTGCACCATCTTTTTAGCTTTTTAAGAAACGACCCCCGGACGGTGGCATTTAAATGTGTCAGTGCGAAAAGGGACATGCCCAGTTTAAAACCAGAAACACGTGCACTGCAAAATGTCCAAGGAGCTGCAACGCGTATGACGCCGTGATTGGCCGGTGCCCGGTCGGGTTTTACCATCTGTCCGACGCGTCATGCGACCACGAACTCAAACCAGAACAGAAGCCCTAAACGAAAACCGATAAAGAAGGTAAATTTTTCGTTAACAGTAACCAGAACGGAACTGGTATTAGATTTGGTGACGAACAGGAAGCGCAACCGAAACTGGGAAATATTGACCGGTACCCAGATGCATTCTATAATCGTTCATCACTATAAAAACAAATTATGACAAAAAAAAGAGGCGTTGTTTTTAAATGCCAAATATATTTTGTTCAGATGCACGAACTGGCCAATTGTTGAAGACTTTGGGTGAACAAATTCTATATACTCCAGCTTATTCTATAAAACGTCTAAATGAGGAAGAGCCCTGAAATGTCATATTAATGAACAGTTTATTCTCGGCTGAAACCGGTTCAAATAATTACTGAAATTGAAACGGCACGGTTCATGCAATCTAAAACAGATTAAACTTGGTGTGCGTTTGACTTTCATTTTTGTTGTTAAACTCGGGTTTCAGATGTATGCCTACCCACTACATTTTGTTTTAGGTATACCATATACGTATATATAAAACTACCTGGGAATTTATCCCGCATAATATTTTCATGAATGGGTTAAAAGCAAGTCCCTGAAAAAGCAGAGTGTTTGTGAGACGTTTGCATTCATTCTATTGACATGTCTTCTTTTACCTCAGGAGAACAAATTTTATATTAATATTGACGCTGGTAGTGCCCTTTCTGGCTCTGTGGCGATTTGAAAGACTCAAGCAACAAAACTAGGAGTAGACGTTTTCTACCGCTGAGTAGAGCTTTTTTGCACCGCTCTTTGCTTTTACATTTTGTTTTTCAACAAGTGTAGGTTTCCGAGTTGCATCAATACTAGATAGCTATAATGAGAATACTTTTTTCAACTTAATACATTAAAGGGCATTTTTGAAGCTGTGAACCTTGACAAAATAAAGGTTGAGCGCAGCGAGAACATTAATCACTCGCCAAAGTTACCAGCTGTAACACGTGCAAACAACCTCCTCGCTGTTCAGCAAAGACATAGGAACAAAACATTCACTCTCATTCAGAGTGCTGGACAACGATATGTCTCCTCGCATGAAGAACAACTAAAGACCCAATAATATTGCAAATATAATTGAGGGTTTTAAAATATTTACCAACAGCTGCGCATGATACCATCGGCTGTACTCAACCGAATGGACCACGCGCAGCCAATGGACCGAGCAAGTCAGAAACAGCAGCAGGAAGAAAGCCGAGGTGTGATGAAGTATTTTACGTCTGGTCGAGCCTGTATATTACACAGTAAGTTTGATAACTTTTTTTTTTTCGATTTCAATTTCCCCGGCCACATCCTCAATCACGGTCTCACTGATCATATGGCGTACCTGATGACGAGGAATCAATGGAAATTAATTCTGAATTTCTACTCGCGTGTGCAACCGAATTTAGAAGGTCTCAATTTTCTTTCCGTATACTAACTCTAAGGAATGCCTGCTCGTCTACTTACCGGCAAAAAACTCCAAGAGCCAATCTCTTCCATCTGCTAAATCAGCTCAGCAAATGATGAGGCGATTGTGGTCTAATTACAATCGCCAGATTTTAGGTCTAATCACTGTCGTGATTAGACCTAAAAATGAAATCTGCGCTGTGGCATTACGCAATGCAAAACGTCATGCTTGTAATGCGCAATATCACAACACGGGCTTCGTTTTTGGGTCTAAACGGATGTTCCGCGTCATCATTCGCTGAGCTGATTTCGTAGATAGCAGATATTGGCTCTTTGAGTGTTTTGCGGGTAAGAAGACGCGCAGGAATTTGTTAGTGTGTTGGAATGTACTCATTTGAAATATTCCGCGTTTATGGTGATCGTGTTGACGCAGTGAATAATTATTAAATAAAAAGAAAGATTGTTTCTTCTCAAGAAATCCAGTGAAAGGGAAAAAGGTCGCTTCGGGACTTTGGTGAGTTTCATTTGGCAACGCAGATAACGCCACCGCTACAATGACTGTCTTCGCTCATCTCTCAGTTGGGGTTACCCAATGGCTCAACTTCTTTTCGCTGTTGCTTCAATTAACGCCAGCACTACGTTCGTCATTTCCACGAAATAATTTGCCTACACTTCGTTTCAGCTTAAGTCCAGACGCAGTCAACTCTACGAGCTGATTGGACCAATCAAGCAGCGTGAAAAGAACAAATCACTCGGCCCTTTTTGTTTATGATTGGTTCAGCGATCACAGAACGCGTACAGAAACATCCGGAACACCCCGATGGTGAGCTTTTGACGCCGTCTGATTGGTCCCATTAGCTCGTAGCGTCGGCTGCGTCTGGACTTAGGGTGAAACGAAGTATTTGCGAGTTCAGCGACCTATAGGAGACGCCACTATCGGGCAAATATGGCGCTCTAAAACAGATCGTGCCGCGCCATGTGCCAGCTCAACGTACTACGCTGGGGCATCCGCAGGCGAGCAACTGAACTCGAAATGGTTTGCCCCGCTTTTTATCCTCCATGTTTCGAACCTGCGGCGATGTGTAGATAAGCCAGCTTCCAGAGGCTTGACCTTCTTCGAGGAAGCGATGAAAGGACCGCCTCTCTCCTTCTACGGTGCTGATGAACGTTGATAAACGCGGAATGTCTGGTTCACGCGGTTGCGTAGGTAGCGTGCAGAGCAACCTAGGAACAAGCTGAAACTACAATAACGACAGAGTCATCGGTACAACTCTTCCACCCAGCAAACCACCGGCAGCATGTAATTACAGAAGCCACAAGAGACGAGCGAAAATCGCGAAAGGACATCTTCAGGAAAGTTCAGTGTTTTCCCGCTTTGTTCCATCCGTTTTGCTGGAGTCGCGAATAGCTGCATCTTTAAGAAAAATTATAATGTCGTATCTCGCTCGCGAGTTCCAAATAAATATTGATGCGCGTTCTATTCATTCAGCCTTCGGTGTATCGATGAAATGGAGTTTCTTGTTTACAATTTCAAACGCACCATTCGTTGTAGTACAAAAGCTTAGTATCTCGTGAAACATGTAAGCAAAAAAAAGTACAGTTCTTCTATTTCTTTCTTAACGCGCAACTCTGAGTAGTAGAGCAATTTGTTAAGGGCCTATTTTACGCGTTGTACTCGAACCGAAATAAACCGATTTTGAGATGCTAAAGTTGAGGCTTGGGCGAGTTGGTACGACATACTTCGGGATTAAAAACAGCGCGAAAGACGAAGGACCAGACGAAGAAGTAACACGGGCAGCGCTGCATCCGTGTTACTTCTTCGCCTGGTCCTTCGTGTTTTGCGCTGTTTTTAATCCCGAAGTACAATTTTGAGAGAACGCTAAACCGGTAACCAATGCTTGAAAACTAGACTCCCCCCCCCCCCCCCCCCCTTTCCCCCTTTCCAAAAAAAATACACGAAACGAGACTAATTTTATAATTATAACGGTGTCGGCACCCGAGCCGTTACTTATTATTTTTCTTTTCGGTTTGAGTTACAGCACACAACCTGTCGGACCTTTTGCCACGCAGGTATCGGGCTTTAAGCTGATTGCGGTCGGTTAGTACGTTTTGTGTTCAGCGAACTGTTTACGTTCGTAACTCTCCCCCAAAGTACCCTCTTGTCAGGGTCAAAACCTCTCAAACTACCCCGGCGTAGCAGCAAATAATATCAGTCAAACTCGATCAAACCGGCGACGACAGTCAACAAAACGAGAGAATCAATGACGCGACCACGGGCGCAAAGCTGTTACGTCAGCGCAGTTTTTCAATCTAGGTCAAACGCCGAAGCAATCTTGGCAGGAAGCCCGGGATCACCGGAATTTGATCTTGGACGTGAGGTCAGTCAACTGAAATCAGTCGAGATATATACTTCTACATTACATTGGCATTTCTTCTCTAATTTTTTTTCTCTGGTGCCCGAGGAACGCGCCCTCGATTTTTTTTCCCCCGTCTTGTATAATTCCATTTAGTTCGCTTTAACGATTCTACGGCACAATATGTTCTCCCGCCACGCGTCGCAAAAGTCAAAAGAAAGATCTTCGCTTGCATTCCTTTCCAAGCCCGAAGAAAAGTCAGCAGCCCAAGTGGGCGCATACCAAAGCCTATATGCTCTCGACCGACGCGTAAAAAAAGAAAAAGTAAAAGAAACTTACGCTTCATGCAGCATGCCCCTATTCCGTGTCTCCACTCCAAACATAGCGCTCATTTGAAGCGCTCGGATTTAAACAGCGGCAAATTACGGCGGCCGAAAATAGGGGGCAAACGGTCAATGACCCTTCGTCGTACATACCGTGCCTTTTCGCTGGATTATTTTCCCGCCGTAAAATGTTGTCGCTTTGGCCGTCCAGCCCCAATACCGCCCAGCGGTGTCCCTTCCGCCACGAGCAATATCTTTTCGCAGACTTGACGCCGCTTTTAATTTGGGACTCCTCTTCTTTTCGGCCCTGTTTTCCTTCTTGTTTTTCTTTTTTCTCGGCGGCCCCTCGACCCCGGAACAGATCTGCGCGGCGTGCTTCTAATATCGGCGTTCCCATGCTTCCAAATCTGCATCCAAAGTTCAATTAAATTGGGCTAGAACGACAAGAGGCGCGCGAGGGGAACCGGAATTAAAGAGCTTCTGGTGCGTATTAGAGCGCTCGATTCTCGGGTACCTCAGGAGCGTTTCCGCGCGCGCGCGCGCAGAGAACGCGGAGGTTTGCTGCGACCGGGGCTCGGGTTTGCACGCCGCCATTTGATACGGCTCATTTTCGAGGACGGCCAGAGATCGCGTCGCGTAAAGTGTCGCGGGATCTCATAAGCCTTTATTGATTCGCCGCCGTACTAATAGAGCACGGCGCCCAAACTGTAACAAGCTAATCGGGCGAGCGCAGCCCTATCCTGCTTCGCCTCAAAATTAGCGAGGCTGTTGCGGGGCAAGTCTGCGCGAGTCAACAACCGAGCGCGCGCAATTAGGCAGCATCGCGACACTGCGATGTTTGCGCACGTGCGCGCAGGGGCGACTGAACCAATGGAACGTTGGAAGAGGATTCCCGACAGCACCCGCGTGTCTGTTGTCCCGTTGAAAAACGCTTAAATGGCAGTCCTTGCAGTCGCACACGTTTGTTCAGCGCGCCAAAGAAACAGACCCCCAACGACGTTTAGAATACAACAAAACTCTTGATTTCTTCTTTTTTTCTTTTTTTTTTTTTCTTTTTGTGCTTTACGTATTTATACTCGTTGGCATAACAAGGAAAAACAATCACATTGTGTGAATAGTTCACACGCTCCGCAAAACAACCCTGAAAAAACGTATTTATATTAAAAAAAATGTTATGCTTTCTCTGCGTCTGAATCGCGCAAGTCTTGATAATGCATAAAATAATTGATCTGAAATGCACATATAAGTATCCCAAATTCACGATACAATGGAAGAAACTAGTAACGCTCCTTAAAAATCCTAACTTTTTTTTTACTACAAGCTCTAATGGCAGTTAAAGTAACAATTTAATATACGCGTTAGGGTGATATATGGATGCATAATTGATCGATTAACCTACGGATTATTTAATTCATGAATCACCGACTACATTCTTAACCGATTAATCGGTTGTCACGGCCATCCTCTTTATCGCTGTCAAACGCATCACCTAGAATTCAATCACTGACGAGACTTTTGCTCATCTGAGGCGCCATGTTTGCAAATTACGCAAACTTAAACTTCCTCTATTTCAACCAAAATGCAGGTCAAAGTATAAAATACCTCTACCAACCAGCGTAAAAACTGACACCATATCAGTCTTGCTTTAAAACTTTGTTATGATACACTTAACATTTTTGTGTGAGGTATACTAGATTGACTGCTTATCTTCCTGCTGGAGGTCATTTCTTCTTATTAGCGTTGTGTTTCCTTCCCGTGTTTCTACTGCCCATGCCAAGGGAGATGAGGGGTCAGTAAAGCACCGGCGTTGTTGTTCCTTTTAGTCCAGTGTTAATATTTGTATTAAATAAACATTTCTAGGTAAACAACGTGTACCACACTTTTCAATTACTTAAATATTAATTAGTAGCTGGCCACTAGACATCAGTAAAAATGTGCACCCACTATCTGCTATTTCCTCTGCTTCTACTTTCAGGCAATAGCGTTGAATGAATAGAAAAAATAAATTATATGAATTGACTTTAATATTCCCAGCAGCTGTGTTTCCCCAAATGTGTAATGTATATTTACACTTTCGCAATACTCCAACAGTTCTATCAAGCTCGACATTAGACCGATCAACCGATTACTCGTACGATCAAAGGTCACGTATTCACTTGCCAAAAATGATTTACAGAAAATGTATCCTCGCGGGCAATATTAAAGAACCGCCTGAAGCTCGTCAATATCTCAAGGTAGCTTGAGTAGCTTACAGTGTTCCGCATTTATTTTAGGTTTTCATCGCTGGTCCTTGGGAAAGAACGCTTCGCTCCAGGGATCGTCCAGCTTCTCGCTGTAACATGTAGCGTTGGACAAGACACTCGACAAAAGTATTTTAGATACGTTACTAAATGCCTGCTTCATAAAGTAAATAGGGCTCTATTTAAGATACATTTCCTGAAAATTATTTTCAGTAGACTACAAATACTTAGAAATTAAAATCAATTACTCTCGGTGGTTCTTCACTACGTAATTTGCATCGACTTTAGTAACACTAGAATGCTTTATTTGCAAGCAACAAAAGTAAACGAAACGAAATCGCAGTGATATTCTATGTAAATTCAGTACAAGGAGAAACATCACTGGTGCATGTTACAAGATATTTTAAAACAAATAAGCAAAAGGTGGTCACTCTACTTACACTCACCCCGTTGAAAACCATATCTTCTGGTGGTTTTATAATGCACAAATCGGACCCACCGTTCTACTAACCGCCGCGACCAATCACGTAAAGTAGGCCTTCCGCATGCCACGCCTTCTCGAAGCTGCGTACCCCACCCAAACGCCGCATCTTGAGATGACAAAACTTCATAAAGAAAGGAACTCGGGAAAGAACCACTGCTGTCACTCTCGCGGTTGTCGATTTCTTCATTATTTTCCTCATACTGAGCTCTGGGAGCCTGTTCAGAAAGGCGTGCAACTTTGGGAGACTCTTTGTTTGCATTTTGGGGCTCATTCTGATGGTAGATTGTTTCTTGCCTTGTTGCAATCCCTGTCCTCATGAAAGCGTCGGGTCCCGGTCGGGCTATCGCGGTTTTTATCATAGCAGAGGCAAACGTAAAGAAATAAACAAACGCTTGATTTTTTTAATCCTTTTAACATTTCCTCCTATTTTTTTTTTTTTTTTTTTTTGGGGGGGGGGGGGGGGCATTTTGAGCCTGCATCTTTGGTCCTAGCTTGGTTCCTGTTTAGTATTCGATCGCTTCCGTTTCAAGTTTGCAATTGCTTCAACATTGCGCTGGAGTGAGCAGATTCTTAGTCCCCTAAAATATTCCCGCAACAATTTTTTTTTTTTTTTAAGGATTGAAAAATCTATTTGAGATAATGAGTGCAACATACTGAGAAATGTAATTAAGACAGAGTAGCAAATGCCCTTGATCAAGTGTATTTGCAAGATACCGAATTAGTACTACCAAATCTTATTGAAGTACAGCATCTTGAGTAGAATATTTGAGATTGGCGCAAGTCTGCATAGTAGGAACTTTGAGCATTAACTGGCAGAAACAGCTCCACCTTCATTTTTTTTTTTCGACACTATGATATAATTACGCTTAGTGAAACGTATAAGATAGCGCAAAAAAGACAAGGACAAGGAGTATACAGGACAAACGCTATTACGCACTTGTTGTGAATGTGGAAGCCCCAGTTTTCTTTTATCGGTCCTTTCCTATGTGCACACACCGCTCGTTTGGATTAATAGTAAAGACGGGCGTGTTTTGAATGCGACACCGGGAAAATAAACCAATGGCTCTAGTTTCTCATATTTACCTGAATAAGAAATGGTCGTTCAATGTAAAACTCCAAATACCTGTTTAGTCTGGCGGGCGCACTTGTGCCTACAAATTAAAACAAAAAGGTTGCAGTAATTTTGCGTGGACGACGAAAAGGGCAACTCCCATGATTCTGCCAGCCACGGCTTCTTGTATCCAAGTGATGCTTCGAGAACAATCTGGACAATAACCAGCGAAAAGTTCCGAGATTCGTCTGGAACGTTCCAAAAGAGAAATGTAAAATAAAAAACAAGGCCCCATGCCTTCGAGTGGCATGCTACATGCACTCGTAATTCGACCACGCACTTAAATGAATGAATTAACGGTTTATTATATATACCAAAATAATAATAAACGGTTCTGCATCATTTCTTTAAAAAAAAGTGTCATATGTTTCGCTCAATCTTCATTTAAGGCTTACCATAAACCGAAATCAAAACCTTGCCTGCAGCGGGCAACATTGCTCCTGCGTCATCATTAGTAATGGAAGAGGCATTTGACCTTTTGTAGCAGGTTCTGTAGCAGGCAAATAATCGACTAGAGCAACCATTGACGCTTTTGAAACATCACTTGGAAATTAAAACATTTACTACATTGCTAAACGAGTTTATCTTTGATAATAATTGAGGGTTCCTCTTCGATACTGAAGCATCTTTCTTATAACCTTTTGTAACAAGAGTAGATAGGGCGCAAAAGGAACACATAGCCTTCTTTTTACAAATAAGGCTCTGGACAGAGTAGGTTCCATTTACAATGGGTACTAAAAAATGGACAAAAAACTAATCATAGCGAAACAGTTCAGTTCGAATAAAGCCTCTCGCGCTCCCACTTTTACACCCGGTAGTTTATTTAGCCTGTACATGAAATTTCTGTAAAGTGCCAGAAAAAAACAGTATATTAGCTAACACGTCTACTAATAAAAATGCTTTTCCCAAGTTTCATGAACCTACCAAACTCAAGGCTTTAATATTATAAACTGAAAAAAAACCACCTGCAAATGTTGTGAAAACCTACAGGTGCGCTTTAAAAGTGATACTGCTCTTTAGCGGCGTTGGAACCAGAGTGAAGTCAAAGTGCGCGCTGCTCTTCCGATCCACAACAGCACGGGAACTGCCTTGACTGCCGTATGTATTCAAATATAAACGCGCGATTTTTTTTTTCTCTTTCTCGTCACTGATTTTTTTTTTTTTTTTTTTTATGTAGATAAACCTACAATAAATACCAAAGAAGGTAGAACTGTAATATAGTACAGAGCATAATTTCCTAGCGCGCTAACCCAGCCGCTCCCCCACGTCAGCCGCTGCTCCTAGCACTCCGGTGAAAAGCGGTAAAGCTCGCACACGCGCGCTAGTGAGAGGTGGCACGGGGGCATGCGGCAGACATAATAATCGAAGAAACGCATTAATAGTGCAAGACCTTCTATTTTGAAATGCTTTCTCGCGATTTTTAGCTCCTGACATGGCCAACATCGCCTGAAAATTTAGACCATGTCCGCGATCAACCAGCGCGGTTGACGAGCAATCTCAATAACTCGTTTCACCTTAATTCAAAGCCCAGCCGACGCTACCTGTCAATGAGACCAACTAAGCAGCGTCAAAGCGCGACAGCATGTCCTTCGTTTATCTTCTACGTGTTCTTTCATCTGCTAAATCAATCAAGTACATCAAATGTCCCGTGAGCCCTTTCAGTGTGGGTTCGAGACTTCGTCTGTGTTCTGGCCTAAGATTCAACAAACTATACGTCAAGTAGAGACCTTGTGAAATTCATATTTGTACCATTCTTCATTCATCCTACTCTGAATATTGGGGTCTACTAACAATATATATATTGTTACGAAGAAGACGACGATGGCCGTCTTTCACCTTGACACTAGAGTGCCTTCATACACACGCGCGTTTGCTTGAGTGCACGGTGCTTGAGTGGTGACATCTCAGCCATTTTTCCGCCAAATCGCTTTTTATGCATTTTGAAGAGCACGGAACCTGGTGTCACTCAGCTCGAGCGCGTAGCTTTGGCTATTACATAGACGCCATTTTACCGTCCAAGTCACGCTCCGAGTGCGCGAGAGCGTCACGCGCTGGCACATTCAGGGCAACAATGAATGTCTTCACCCTCAGACAGACAGGCATGTAGGCACCCTACTCGACATTAGGCTAATCCTCCTTCCTGGGAACGACAGCTAACCTTAATTGCGGAGTCCACGGAGCTTCTCCCAGACGCTTAGGAACCCCTGCAAACAGAGCGCCAGGTCGGGGAAACGTCTGTACCCATTGTGTGGTGACGGTGGGTGCCCGCCGGTGGGGGATCGAATTCACCACCTCCCGTTGAGGAAGCGGACGCTCTACCACTGAGCTACGCCTACGACGGCCGCCGACGACGCTGTTTGCATGGATACGGCGGTTCCTACGAATCAAGACCGGCCAGTCAAGGCAGTGACACAAACGCGGACGACACCGGTCAAGAAGATGGCGACCATTGCTTCCGACTGCCAAGCGGCGGCGACATCTTCCGCGCTCCGTGCATCCGAGAGCCCGAAGCTTGGACTCGGTCGGGACAGAAGCTCCTGGCTTCGAAGGACCCCGAAGCGGAAGCTACTCAACTGTAAGCCCTGACGGAGGAGCGGGCGCAGGCTGTCGCTTGCGTCGGAGCTTACAAGTTGGCAGACGTGGGTGAAGCAACGTGGCACGAGGAGAAGATTGTGCTCACCAGACACAAGGGTCACTTCCTCAGCTTCATGGGACGGGCAGTAGGGAGACAGACGCTGCTGCATCCCCTCGAGACTTTGTTTCTCGTCCTGTCGGGCCAGCTGACGCTGAAGCGGGATGGCGTTCCGGTCAGCCTTCCGGAGGCCCACGAACTGTTCCTGGACGGCAGGGACGATGTGGACCAGTACCGCGTCTACGCGCACCTCCTCGGGGCTGGCTACGTGGTCCTACTCCCCCGCACGACCCCAAAGCCGCCTCCCGAACCTTCGCCCGAGGCCCAGAGTTCGCCGCTCGGCTCCTCCGCCGAAGACAGCGACGACGACGACGACGACGTGGTCTGTCTCGAAGACAACGATTCGAACCAAAACGTGGTGCAAGTGATCCCAGTCAAACAGGCCAAGACGGGCGCCGCCCAGTTGAACTCTTCCGTGCCCGATCCAGCCGTCGGTGTGTCCAAAAAAAGCAAGCGTCTCAGACCCGCCAGACCCTGTTCCAGAGGCCAGACCCCGTTCCAGATGCCCCACAGGGGCCACCGACCGGCCCCCCAGGACGACGGCTACCGGAGCGCTCTGCTTCGCCTCCCCCAGGGCTCTGCCCACCCCTGGTCCCAGCTCAAGGGGGGCCTGGCCGGGGCACAGCAGACGCGCGCCCTGCTCGGAGGGGAAGGGGTCCTCCTGTGGAGGGGCCCCATCAAGCCCCTGGTGTTTCCCTCGCGGCACCTCTCCTTGGGCGGCATCGTGTCCCAGCTGTCGCTGGTGCAAGAGGTGGACCTGGTCAAGTCCTGCCGGCACCTGAGGGTGCCGCAGGCGAGGACGCTCGACGTGTACCTTGTGGCAGTGGGCTTCCGCAAGACCTGCCCCAGACTGCCTGAATACAGGGTGGCCATGGTCAGGTGGGACGAAAGGGTGCCCACGCTGCGCGACCTCGTGCGCAGCTCGCTGGGGGATGGGGTGCCCCTGGTGTCTGCCAGCGTGGACTCGTCGGGCCAGGTGCAGCTCTTCACCCTCGAGCCCCTGGTGGTCCCACACTTTGCACAATGTCCCTGACAGGACACCCCCGTTGCCACATCTGCTGCACCGGCCGGCACTTTTACCCTCTGCAGATGTGCATCCATCGTTTGTTTTTAAGTCGACTCATTAAAGAAGAAAGAAACGAAACGATGGAAACAAGAGTAACCGCTCATTCACACTGGAAGCGGATCCGCGTCGCAAAGCGGTTGCGAACGCGGTTGTATAGACGCTTTACAGCAGCTGTGCATGGGCGCCGCCATAACCGCCCTTCAGTTTTTGTTTCGTCTTATATGTTTCACTTTGCTCCATCATTACCAGAGGAGGACAGGTTACTGGCATTTTAGATACGACGGTGTCTTTTTCCCCAGCATTTGCCTTTGTGGAGGCTCGCCAAAGCCCGCTTCAGTGGTTTGATATATCGGTAAGGCAATAGAAGGTCGGCAATGCCGTGTGTAATCTGGCGCGTGTGTAAAGCGTCTATAAAGATCCAGTACAATTGCACGCGCACTTGATGTCATCGAGTGCGCGTGCAATTGTACTGGATCTTTATACAACCGCGTTCGCAACCGCTTTGCAAACGCGGATCCGCTTCCAGTGTGAATGAGCGGTAAGGGCAAGAGCGGTCCGTTTCAGCCTCGGTACAGTGTTGCCTCGGTCCTTTTAATCGAACTGCCTACTCCAGCTCGCGCTGGAGCGAGCCCCACCACCAGCGGCCCGATAAAGACGCTCATCGTCGTCTTCTTCGTGACAATATATATATATATATATATATATATATATATATATATATATATATATATATATATATTGTTTTACTCCAGTTTCGCCGCAGGTGTGGCGCAATCCCTAGCAAAAATGGCACTTTGGCGCAAGATGTAGAAAACGTTTCGTTCATGGCACAATTTGGCACAGATGGCGCAGCACTTCCATCTCTGCTAGAGTGCCTCAATGTTGCTGGCTGGCGCCGTCCCAGAGTGAAGACAACTCTGTTGTCTGCTAGCGGATTGCCGCCTTCTTCGCCCGTCGACTCTATGTGGAACAGGACTTATGCAGCCGTTTGTGAGCTCTCTACGCACTAAGTGATCATTCTCACCTGTGAAATGCAGCGTGACCACTTCAAGACACGTAACGTCAGACGTTCAGTCAAGTATTCGTTTGATTTCCCATTTAAAATTACGATTTAGTCCGCATATAACGCGAATGTGCTCGCTAAAGTTCCGTCGGCTGCCGCTCGCATTCTGGTCCAGTTCTTAGAGATGGTACATCTAGGCAAGTACATTTGATACCAACTATGTTCGTTATCATCTGCAGCAATACCTACCCGTGTTTGGCCTTTCAGCGAATGAACAAAATGAAAGCGACCAACGAGCGAGCCGCAGATATGAGCGTATACGTTCTGCTTTCTATCGCCTCTTATTCGCCGATATTGTTGTCGCGATACGTTCTCGGTTAGCATTCAGAGCTGCTGAAATAACAACTCCACAAGAACAGCCATACCATGAGGAACTGTCTAGGTTTTTTGTTCGCTTTTTTTATAGGAAGGTGCCGAATTTAGAAACCGAAACTAAGCCAATATCGCTGCAATTTAGAGTATATTTGGACGTGTTGTGCTTCCAAAAGCTATGAAACTGCAATTGGTCATTTGATGCAAGAAAAAACCCTGAACAGGTGGCCACTGTACAAGGTTCAAAGGTAATTTGACAAGCAAACATTTCCGTTTTTCCGTGGCTCATTTAACCTCACAACTTACCTTTTCAAAAAAAAATATTTGGTCGCCTATTCTCTGCACGCTGGTGCCCTGTAGGCACCAGCGTACACACAGAATTGGACGCACAAATCCAGACAGATTTAGGTTTTTTCTCCTATATTCCCCTAAACGACCTCAGTAGATATCTATAAATTTTGTCTGCTGGCCTGTTTCCTATAACAATGTTTTTGCTCACCTGTTCTCTTAAAACGCACTGATGCAGACAGAAATCAATGGGTGTACGTTTAGTTTACAAATATCTTTATGTAAGTAACGTCACATTAGATACGTTTATAGTACCGAGCACTAAAATAAGAAAGGCATTCAATTTAACATACATGCTTCCCTGTTCTCATATGGAAGGTAATTCTCAAGAGAGAGTATCAGCACCTGCAACACAGCGATATTGAAGAACATTTTATAGTGAAGTCTTACAAAGCAAATTTAAAGTGGAGAGGATGGACATCGTTGTGTGGTGCACTCGTACAGGATTCATTACAACAACTTGTTCACTTGACATTTTGAAGATATGGGCATTAATTAAAATTTAGAGTATTGTACAGACATGCGTAAGATTTAATGATCAAGACCCGATATTAAAAAAATGGAAATAAAAAAGGCGGAGAACGTAGAGATCTCAAACAACACTGGGATTTATTCGACACAACAGCTTGATATATACAAGAAACAGGACCTATAGATGCTTGTAGAGGAAAAGCCAGAAATAAAACACACACAAAATCCAAAAGTATCAATCACACACAACCAAACACACATTCCACAAAGAAAGTGCCACACACCTAAACGAACCAAAATATGTAGTAGTAAACAAAAAAATCTGGGACTGTACAACAAAACAATACAAGAAACAGAGCACATATATGCCAGGATAAGAAACCACAGGCATGGATTCCAGATAAAATAATAAAATAAATAAATAATGAAACACACCATTTTCACAAGTGCAACTTCCTAAACATGCAGTAGTGTGAACATAAATTGCTGACTGCACAACACAGACATACAAAAAATAGGACTTACGACAGTGTGCATCTTTACGACTGAAGGAAAACAAAGTTAGGACTGCATTCGGCTTGAGCTTTCGCCACCCGTCAGTCCTCCTCTCTTCGAATGCACTGGGTTCAAGGTGGGCCTGAAAATAGTATATGGGGCATCAAGAGGTACACGGTGACATAACTTACTTTCTATTTATCGTTCTTAAAGTTAGCAATTCATTAGAAACAGGACATTAGTCGCGAAACTAAGCGGGAAAGTTCGATAGCTAACCATCACTTTCGGACGTTGATAAAACGAGAAACTGCTCGTAGAGCATCAGAGCGATATCTGCAAAACAACGCCAACGCCGAGTTCACATTCTGCATTAGCATCATCGAAAGGACTTCGGGACGAAATGGAGTAAAACACCAGCATCCTGTCGATGATCCGACTGCTTGCGGGAGCACACGAACATGTCCCGCTGGTCGCTCGAATTTCACTCGCGCACCTGCTTTTGTAGCGTGAGCTACACTGGCCGAGGTTGAGCAGTTTCGCGTGGCTTCCAAAAACCGGTGCTGCGCATGCGCGAGGAGCAGTGACGTCACACGGCGCACAGCTGGCGCGCCGGAGCCGCCGCCGCCGCGCGCGCCTCGCCGGTCTGTGCATTCCTGAGGAGTGACGTCATAGCCACGACAGACGCACTGGTACCGCCACGTGCCCAGCTGTGCGCCTCCGTTGCGCAGTAGCAAAGTCGGACGCTGCACCGGAGCCGCTTGATAGCGCCTCTCATTTTGTGCGCATAATAAGCTCACGCTACGTATATCCTGGCATAGCCGAGCTTGAGCCTTTTATACTGGGAGAGTTCGGCGGATGGGAGGGGCTTACGGCCCGCTAGATCTAGCGGACTCAGCGGGCGCCGCTTCCGCCATGATGTGCCTCCCGGCGAGTGGGTCCCCATTGACATTCGATGTTTACGCGTGTAGGTTTTGCCGTTTGCGCTTTTGTTGGGGTAAGGAGAAAGTCGAAAAATCAAGCATTTTGTTACGTTAATCATACGTTGATCATAAACTTACCTCGCACAATCGAGAACTCGGCTTCCAGTCAGCCCTTCTTGGTTTGGTTTCCCAGATCTTGTGCCTTGCGCGGTTTTCTTTTCCTTGCGGGAACCGGTACATCCTGAACCCCTTTTTCGCGTTGTTCGAGCACCCAACGGCACTGCAGCCCCCCATTTATTTTTCATGTCTGGCAGAGCGCAGCGCAGAACGATCCTTTTCATCGTCGTCTCTCGCTCCATGGACTCTAGCGAGCCGACTGCCGGCTCGAGTCAGTAGGGCAAACGGGTTTTATCAGCCGCCACCAGCCTTACACCAACAAGGGTGAAGCTTGCAATTTAAGGTTATAATTATAATGCAATTAAATGCAAAGGTGCAATCAAGCTAGACGGCAAGGCACATCATGGCGGATGCGCACAGTTGCCAGACTGTTGATCAGTGCTGCCAGACTGGCGGCTGGATCAAAGAACCGCCGAACTCTGAGCCGAGCTAAGTCACCGCAATTTTTTTTTTTTATACCTTGTGTGAACGGTGGTAGTTGCCTTTGGAAACACGTGAAAAGTTTTACGAAAGAGCAGCACCGCAGGAAAAAGGCATAACGTGTCTAACGCAAGTCTCGCCGGTCTCGCGGCGTGATCACAGCTCCTCGTTGGCACGCCAATGTGCTGCGTCTCTGTGTCTTCGCACGCATGGATACCGTCAAGAATCGACGCCGTGTAGATATGTTAACGCTTCGGGAAAGTTTTAAATGTGCGTCGAGCGTAGACGTCTTTGCCGCATACATATCGGTCACGGAGCTTTGGATAGTCCTGCTGTTCCGGTAAGTGATCAGTGGTTACTATAATGCACAATGTACGAAATCTACTTGGATGGATCCGACTTACTCACATATGTAGAAGCACAGATAGAGAAATTAAGTGTGGGTTACAAACCACATCGCCACTTTCGAACAATGGAACCAGGGGCGTCGGAATTGTTCGGGAGATCAGGAATCGGGAATTACTCCATTCCGTTCCCTTCTACTGAATCGATTGCTAGCAATGTCTCGAAGGCAAAGAACGATCACCCGCCGCCGCTGCGCTGTCCCCCCTCCGCTCCGTCGGCACGGAATCAAACTCGTTTCTGGCACGTTGGCGAGTGCCGCAAATTGCAAATACAGTCATCAGAGTAAAGTAAAACGCTGCTCCACAGGCACATGCACCTTGACGCGCGACACACCTTCAAAATCATCCACACGGCGTCAATTCTTGATTGGTATCCAAGCGTGCGAAGGCAGAGACGCAGCACATCGGCACGCAATAGGCAGGCTCTTTGATCACGCCGCGAGACGCGTTCGACGAGTTGTGCCTTTGTCCAGCGGTGCTGCGCTTTCGTGAAAATTTCCACGTGCTCTCAAAGGCAACTACGACAGTTTTCACAGGGTTCTAAAATCTTCTTCGGTGAATGACGGCGAACGAGCGGAAAACATGTTTTCAGCACGCTGCCGGTGGGGGGGAGGGGGGGGGGGGATCGGTGGCCGAGTGGTTTCGCGTAGAGCCACTAGATGAGCTGCGCTTAGAGTATCGGCACTGCGTTCCCCGACATTGTTGTGCGCGCCGCCGTTTTGGGGTTTGGGCAGAGAAGATGCAACTCCCGATCGTCGTGATTCAAAACTGCGACTTCCTCAGCATTAGATTTGGTGTTAGGAAGCTCACGTACTATTGCTTGGCTCTGTCGCGAACTGTTGAAACATTCGTGGAGGGCGGAAAAACGTTTTCTGTGATTTCAGATAAAGCTTCAGATAACTGGCACCCATGGTTTTAAGACACAATATGGCCAAGTGTCGTTACTCTGAAGCGTAGCTTATTAGAGGCACTAGTCTAGCGCACACCAGCTCGGAGCACGTGGAGCGAAAGCTCGCGCTGCAGAACCCAGGATCCTGCCCGTTTCGATCTGGATGAGCATCGTACCGGCGTGCGGTCGTGTATCGCTACTGCGTGGTGCACGTTAAACACCCCAAGCTAGCGGTTCTACTGCACTGACTAAATTTCTCATCTACAGCTGGGAGACTCGTCGCCCGCATGAGGCAGACCAAGTTCTAGGCTGTAACAACATACAGTACCCAATTTTTTAGCACGCTGCCGCCCGGCCTCTGCAACGCTCCAAAAGGACGACTTCAGGAGGGCGCAAGATGGCCGTCCGGTGGCCTCGCGGAGCGGGGAAGCAGGATCCAGTGATAGGGGACATCCACCAGACGCTATATTTAAGGGCGCTGTTTATAGCGCATGCTCAGAACGAGCTCACATTAATAGGCTGTTAAGGCCGGCAATCTTGATGGTGTGGAAGGCACGTAGCAAAAGAACTGTGGAGGCTCGCCGTCAGCACGCGCTCGGCGGCCAGTCTCACTACGCTACCACTGCCGCAATGTATCGAGGTAACTTTAGTCTTTCTGCACGTGCGAAAACCTCGCTGGAATTCTCCACGTGTAGAGCACGAGACGGCGCATGCACAGCCGTCTGCCTCCAATGAACTAAAGTTAACGCGGCGTCACGCATGCGCCGAACGCTTATACTCCATTTCACCTTATGTTGTACCGCAGGGAAGGCTAGAAGCGCGAGCTCATTGCATTGGCAGCTGCTCTTGACGCACGAGAGCTTGTGCCGCCGAAATGTGCCCTAGAGGAAGGAGCTCGCGCTTGTAGCCCTTCCTGCGGTACATCATAAGGTGAAAGAGAGTATAGTGAGGTCTATCGTCACAGAGATCAGTGCTCGCACATGAGCACACAAGCGCAAGCGCATTCCGCGAATCACGTGGCCAACGATGAGCGCGCTGCCGCCAGTAGGCTTTGCTTGAAAAAAGTATAAGACAAGCAAACAAATCTCCCTGAGCGTCCTGAGCATGAGCCAGTAGCGGCGAGATATTTCGGTGGCGCCCTCGTTTTGTTACCTTTCGCGACGTCATTACCTTGTGAACTACAATTTCGATTGTGTTTGTAATGAGCATGGTGAAAGCCTAAAATCATAGCGCTCTCAAAGCAACACTGCCAACACCATCAAAATTGAAGTTCTTACATTCCTCTTCTTTGCGTCGATGAGAAATCCTTCGCTGACGTCATAGTCAGCATTCGGCCAATTGTGGTGGGCCGACCACAGCGACGCTTTCGATCGCTCACGTCGCCAATAGGTGGCGCAGGGTGGGCTGTGCCGACATGTACTGCGCTGTTGGCTACGCCGCGGCTCCTCGCACGCTATACGACTGGCAGATTTTGGAAATTTCACGCACCTCAAACTTTGTTGCCAGTTTTATTCACTTTAAGGCAGAATTACACTTTAAACAAAAGCGTATCACTTCCACCCTTTTGTCCCATATAAATGCACCCCAAACCTTCAGTTCGACGCACAGCGCACGATAGTCGAACAGACGACCCCAACTTTTACGAGGGGCTTGGCAACGGTGCGACATAACTTATCAAATGGCTAAAGTACGCATCAAAGACCACAGAAAGAAAACACTGAGGTTTTGCAGCAAAGCCAAAAAATAACCGTTTTTTTTTTTTTTTTTTTTTTTTTTTTTTTTGTAGTTAGTAACACGTACATTAACTATTTTAATACGTTGAACCACACGGCTATCAAGCCTTTCGTGAAAGTTAGTATCGTCAGATCGACGTCAGTGCACTGTACGTCGAACTGAAGTTTAGGGATGTATTATAGGGACAAAGTATCTACCTTTTTTTTTAGATTGTAGATAGAAATATTTGGCGTGTGGTCTCTTTAGGCGATACTAAAGAGAAATGCATTATTTTCTTAATATTCAAACTGAAGCGGAGTTGTTATTTAAGAAACAGCGATCGGTAACATGAAAAGGATTGTGCCGGTGACGGATACATGACACGGCCTGTATCGTTAGTTGGCGCGAATGGTGCTTCTAGTCTGTGGTTTCTATCGTGCTTGACGTAACGCGGTGTGGATATTAATTGGTCAAACTGATAAGGTTACTAACTTCCTCGAGAACCCCGTTATCGCGCATAAGCGGCTACTATTTCACAATTCACGATTAAGAAAGAAAACGCAGAACGAGGGCACGTGGTATACGTTATCGCGTTTTTTAATCTTCAGGTGTCCACTACGTAGCACCGCTGCTCATGGTCAAACATGTTAGGCTTGAGCGTTTCCTGCCACACAATGTGTTTTCTTCGGGCGCTTCATTTGTCAAAAAACAATGTCTCGTCCTCTCATATTTGTCTGGCTACAACCATCATTTCGCAACCTATCCTCCGAATGACAAGAGTTACAAGAACTCGGAGCAAGCACTTCCGAAAAGCCGCTTATCGCTTCGTTTTACGCAGCGAGATAATTAAAAGACCGTGACACCACTGGGTCTTCCTGCCATTCGTGTCACCTCAAGAACAATCGGGCACGTTTGAACAGCAAAACAGGAAAGAAAAAAAAACTGACAACGCCCTGGCATGTTGAACAGCACGCGAGTGAGGGGGAGCGCCAGAAAACAGCTCCGACGAAACGGAGGATTTCAACCCTTGCACGCAACACGGGAGTCCCTCTTGCCACCGCCGAAAGCACTGCCGCCCTGGCCGCCCCCCCCCCCCCCCCCCACCCCCCCTTTCCACGCCACGCAAGCAAGCACGCGAGAAACAGAAAAACAAAATACACTAAAAAAGAACACGAGACACGAAATCTGCTGAGACAAAAGATAAAGAAATGATGGTGCAACTCAAACCAACGTTGGCTGCCGCACGCGCGTGTCTTGAGAATGGAGTTTGATGGCGGGGGTGGGGAAGGGGGGTAGCTGCCGGGCAGTGACGGAAGTGACGCGTTACAAGCAACGACGTTACTGGGCAATACCGTCGTCAGCGACGTAAGCTTTCCATTTTCCCCGGGGGGGGGGGGGGGGGGGGGGTGCTTTTCCGCGCATTGTATTTACACCGGCAATTATCAGTTTATTTTAGGGGGTACATTTTGCAGCGTATCAATATCGCCATGTGTCCGTCGCTGTGTGCATTATTTTGTTTACATGCCACTACTAGCAGCTCGTTACATGGCACATAAACAGCGTCTCGGTAAGGATCATGGCCCCGGGAAGGGGGGGGGGGGGGGGGGGGGGGGAGGGGGGCACGAGCTCCGATGCCCCCCCCCCCCCCCCCCCCCCCCGGAGTTTACGCCTATGACCTTAGTTATTTTGAGTACCGTTGTAACACGTACTCGTGAGATTATGAAAATGACTAACGAGTAAAGTAGTTACTCTTTTACGGGATTGTCCATAAGAATACGTCACTCGTTGATTCAAATTAGTCACATTTACGGTCCCTTTAAGGAGCCAAGAGCCATGGCTCTTGGCTCCTTAATGTCTCGAAAGAACGCAGCTCCTTAATGTGTCGAATGTCTGGAAAGAACGCAGCGAGGTTCCGGTGCATCGGAACCTCGTTGCGTTCTTTCGAGACATTCGAAAAAGAAAGGATGAACCAAAGGAAATCATTTTGTAAGTTTAGTTCTCAGAGTTCGTGTCCGCAGCTTATCGCTGCCGAAGAATGAATTCTATAGCAACGCAAACCTAACATAAAACTGACGTCCGTTAATTTAGTATGTAACGGTAACGCTATTTCGTTACCTTTGCAGGACCTGAATAACGCGTTAAGTATTGGCGAACCAACGAATAACGCTATTTGGTTACTCATATTTAGTAACGAGCACAACACTAATGGCAGGCACCTTGGGAGCAACCCTGCCAACCCCTCTGCGCGTTAATTCCTCTCGGCACGGGCGCGGACGCGGACGGAAGCGCTCACGTCACGGCGTCGCGAAAAAAAAAAATGTGACGTGAGCAGCTACGAAGAGGAGGAAGCGGCGCTTGTTGGAAGCGCTCTCCGCAACGCCGAGGACGCCAGGCTGGGGCCTGGGGGCAATAGACCCTGGACCCGAGCGCTTAGCGCTCTTAGCGCCTCTAACGCCGCCCCCCTCTCACCGCGACGGTCACCCGTAAATCTGACTGGGACAGCTGGCGCTCGGTGGCGGCAATCGTGGCGGCGCCTCGGGTGCGGGGCTTCCCTCGAGGACCCCGTGGCGCCCAGGCTTCCTCGAACGGGCTTATGCAAGACCGGGGAGCCGCCAGAAAGCGGGCCGCCTCCCGGGAAGTTCCACGAGGCAGCCAAGGCGGCAGGCAAGGCGCCGCAGTCCGGGCCAGCGGGCGCATCGCGAGGGCGCCTGCCGGCCTGCCAAGCTGCTCAGGGACCTCGAAAGAGAGCTGAGGACGCGCGCGCGGCACAACATGGACGCGGTCGTCGGGAAAATTGTAACCTTTCCGACCATCGTAAGGTTTACAAAAAGAAAATTCAATGCGAAGATTTCTACAAAGTAATTTCCTGGAATCCTCCGTCGGTGCCCCCCCCCCCCCCCCCCCTTCCCCAACTTGACTGACACGCGCGCACACCCGCGCGACCCTTTCGTGAGATTAATGAAGGAAAGGAGGACAGCCTGCTGGCACCACACTCTCTCGGAATCTCGCGCACTTTGAAGGCTTGAAGCTGATGTCCTGCGCCGCACGAGCCCGATTCGAAAGAAGAGTTCCGATGGGTAGTTGGAATCGAGTACTACGAATCGCTGATATTAGTCGATGCACACGGATCGCTATCCGCTAAAACACGTTACAGTGTTCGCCAGAATGTACTGCGCACTTTGTCGAGCGCTCTACTCAGGGTAGTTCAACCTTATCTCCCAGCATAAACTTTTTTTTTTTTTTTAGGCAGCTTAGTTTGAATTATGTAAACAACTTATTTTTCGCGGGCTTAGTATGTCCCGATTTACGTAAAAGCTCAAGTTCTGGAATAATTCGCGGGTTCTAATTTTTGTGACTAGGTGAGAATTCAAATTTAGATTTCAATGTGTTTACATTTTACCGGAACTTTTCGCGGGACCTATTTTTCGCGAATTGTTGGGGATTCGCTTAATTCGCGAAAATTAGGTCCTCGTGAAAATTAAGTCGTGTATACTGTATTCTGAATTCCTACTTCCAGTTTTCACATCAACATCTTTAAACGATGATGATTCTATTTTTCTACAATAATATCTTACTGCCATAGGTCCTTTGATGCATGCCTAAGAGCGACTCTCTTGATAGCTGAGGGGTTCTCCAAAAACATTTCTGAATTGAGGCTTTTGAATCGTGCCTAATTTTCCACCCCTCTTATATATTAACAAAACTGGGCCGAAATTTCTGCTGCCGCCACGATGATTCTCGAAGAAAGGCGTGCGCATTTCGCCGCAGCGGTTATATAGTGTAAGAAAGCATGGTGAATATAAACTCTCAGCACTTTTCCGGGGGGGAAACATTCCAGAAAGCCCTCTTCTCCCTGAAGCAAACAGATCGTGGTTATAGAGAGCGACGGCGTGACGTAACAATGAGCAACCGAGGTGCAGGGGGGACAGCGAGACTAGGGAGTACTTGGCCGCCGGCGGGGAGCGGCGAGGCGGCGTGTACGGGTGGTCTAAGGTGGGTTAATAGTTTTTAATTAGACATCCGTAGACTGTCACCGCGAAGAAATGGGAGGGGGGGGGGGGGGGGGACAGTATAAGCGGAAACAAAGACTGAAGGTCGGTTGTGGCGGCGCCCATGCACAAAAGTCTGTAAACACAAGTCACCGCAATTTTCGAGGTTCATGCGCCGCGTGCCAAGTTCTCTTCTTAAAGTCGTTGACATGCGGCGCTCGAATCACGGATCTCTTTTGACAAAATGCGCCGGAAGACAGGGACAGAGTAAGGGAGAAAACCCCCTTACCGCTCATTCACACTGGAAGCGGATCCGCGTTCGTAAAGCGGTTGCAAAGGCGGTTGTATAAAGATCCAGTACATTTGCACGCGCACTCCATGACATCAAGTGCGCGTGCAATTGTACTTGCGAACGCGGATCCGCTTCCAGTGTGAATGAGTGGTTACTCTGTCCTTGTCCCTGTCTTGCGGCGCATTTTGTCAAAAGAGATCATGTACCAATTGGCCCATCTGTCACTATTGACGATGCACGGATCTCGTGGTGACTCGCTTTCGAATCTGTCAGCAGACTGCCGTTTGTATGATGTATAGGCAGTGTGACCCTGGCTCAACCGGGATCACACTGCTTAACGCCGCCACGGCATTTGCCGTTTCTGACAGTCCCTGCGGCGGCCGATTGAACTATCTGACGAATGTTTGGGTTCCCGATTTCTATCCCATCCTGAGGAGGCATCCCGGACATTTTGGTGACAAATTCTAGAGTAAGTAGCCGACACGAGCTCAATGTTTTGGAACCCAGTGGCGGCGTTGTCATGGGGGAGCACTGTACATCAATGTCTCAGTGTGCACTCGGTGACTATATAGTTTTCCTTCGTTCTTCAAATGAAATACTTGCTGGCTCTTATGGTATCGCACATTAGGGGCCTCGTAATCTCGCGAAATCAATTCGCTATGCGTGGTTTCAGGTTCTAAGAAAAAGAACCGCCCCGGCAGCGCCCGGTATATACCCGCGATGCGCAGATTGGAGAGATCCAAGAATTAGAGCTCTCGCCACCTCGGCGCCTCGTATCGGCGCGATTCACGTCAGTCGGGCAGCGGGAATGCTCGCGGCTTCGCCAGTACTGTGCAAGGCCGACACGCGGTCGGTGCTGCCGTCAGCGAGCCCACCGCCGGTGCAGGTCGAGAGAAACGCTAAACATAGCGTCTGCGGGCAGCAGACCGCGAGGGTGGCGATGCCGTAAATCGGGCCCTCCTTATGGGGACCCCTGTTTAAAAGCACATCATTCAGTGGCTCGCTCCTCTCGCCACGCTTGGCTGACGTCAATGGGTGGCCGGCGGAGCACCTTGCCGCAGAAGACACAACTCAGAGGCTCGGTCGAGAGAGGCCCGGGCCACCGCTGCAGCCGGGACCCTCATCGGCTCCGTCAACAAACAAGCGATCCCGAAATACGCGCACACGCCCCAGCGACTAAGCGGTCCCCCGCGCGGCTTTTCCCCTCTTGTGAGTTTCACGGGTTTCGGACACTAACCGCCACAGCGTCCGGGGCGTGCGCCGTGTCCCCCGGGGGACACGCGAGGGCACCGCAGTTCGCCGGGGTTCGGGAACGTGCACGTGGCCCCTGGCACGCACGCCGGGTCCCTTCCAGTCGGGCTCTCCGTGTCACTGTCCCAAGACCGCCAAGGCTGAAGGCAAAATATAAATAAATGAAGGCCATTTCGAAGTTGGCGTTCTGGCCTCCTTCATTTTGGTGAGAGCAAGCGTGCGTTGCACGGCTGCAGAGTGCGGAAACTCCTCCCTGCGCGTGGGTCAGCGCATTTGAAGCGCAGATCAGAATTACAACACTAAAAGATTTTACACAGTAAGTGTATAAATCAACCTGTACCAGGGCCCTAAAGCCAAAAAAGTTGAAAAAACAGTCTGAGGTCATCATTGTGTGACATTGTTCACATACTGTCCGCAGCCATGTTCAAGCATGTAGGAAGCAATCAGCTTGGAACGTGCTTGAAGCGTGTACGCGGATCGTGCATATGATATATGAGCGGCTGGACTGTGGCTGCCCTCGGATAAGCTGCAACAACCTTGGGACGATGGTTCATAAACAAATTATGACATCTTTCTACGGATATTACCTTACGAGCAACATTCGATTACAAGCAGCAAGCACCAGTTCTCACGTGCGCGAAAAGAGCAAATAAAGACGGATTGAATCAAACACAATATACGAATCACGACCCAGTTGATTATTCCATCACATGCATATCATATGCATATATAATCGACAATTTAAAGAAACTCAGTCGCAGGTAAGCATTTCCGCAATTACGAAGGTTAGAGGTATGTTGCTTCTTTTCCGTCAGTATTTCACGTGAGTATAATATATCCAAGTTTAAGGAATGTTATCTCTAAGTAAAAAGCATCGGTGCAAGAAATAGTTATTCGATGGTCGCTAAAACAAGCTGTCTGAAACGGGTGTCAGAGCAAAAAACACCCTTCAAAGTTGAAGGGTGTTCTCCCCTCGATGTAGCACCCTCTTCCACACCTTGTTTACACCTTCAAAAATGAGGGGTCTTCCATGCAAACTTGCAACCTATCCTCCAATTAAAAAGGGTGCATTACTCAAAATAAAGGTGCTGAGCCATGAGTGTAAATTTGGGGAACAAAGCTTTAGTCCCATAATGGTTTAAAACTATTTATACCAGTGCCACTCGGGCAACTCGAATTCCATTTGCAACCAATGACATTTGAACGATCGGCCAATCAGCGCGCAACACTCCGAGCGTGGGGCCTTCCACGCGCGACAGATCGCGGGCCGATTCGTCGATCACACGAATGTCATTCGTTGAAAATGGCATTCGAGTTGCGATGTGGCACGGGTATTACTGTGTATGCACGCACATTCTTCACTTTATTCTCCTGATATGCCACAGAAAGTTGCAAAGTACGCGCTTGTCCTACTTATCCACTGGAAGCCCAAATGAATCACGAAGCTGCAACGTTGCGCTTTGAGAATTAGTGGAACGTCGGCTGTCACTCTGAGGCAAGTTCATCTTCAAGTTGCAAACTGGAATGCGTTTAAAATTAAAGGGAGCCCTGCCCCCTGTTTTATCTTTGACTCGCCCCTATCGGTCACGTGTTCGAAGCTGTACCTGTTAAACTGTGACTTGGTAGATGCTGTGCGCCTAAAGGCGTGATCGGTCTCTTGAAGTGCGAACGCCCTCGCGAAAGATATCTTACCGGGAGTATTCTGCGTGTTTCCATGTTCCAGAGCACTGTCAGAAGCTTGGTTATCTTGCTACAGGCAGGACGATGAGAAGACGTAAAGGAATATCTACAGACCACAGCCACCGTTCATTCGGCACGGCTTTCTCAAAGGAAAAGCACCTTCTTCAAAAAAATCTGAAAGTAAGCGCTGCCAAAGCTGTAGATCAGATTTGTGCGGTACTCATTTCAAGTAATCGAATTACTTGTAATCGATTAATTTTTTAGTAAGTTTTGTAATCATTTGATTACATTTAATGGGAAGTAATCACAAGAGTAAATTTATTACTTTTGGAAATTCTAAAGTTGTTTTTTTTTTTTCCTCTCCTCTCTAATGGGGCCCTTTGCAAAAGTTTCCCACTGAGGAATCCGCGAACTAAGTATCTGGCAGGAGGATGGTTTACTCTAATTTGTGGATTAAGAAGTAGTATATAATTGGGTGATTTTAGTTTATTAACGAACAGTACGAGAGACCCACTGTTTTCAAACCATCAGAAAGATCTCGGGATTTGAACATCCGAAGTAAACGGAAAATTAACGGTTACTTTTTCAAGTAACGGTCAGTTACTTTTCTTCTCAAGTAATCGAGTAATCTATTTGAATACTTATTAACCGAGAGTAATTGTAAGTGTAATCGATCACTTTTTTTCGATTAACGTGTACAAGACTGCCTGAATGGCGTGTATCACGTGAAGCGAATGTGCTCGGAAGTGCCCAGCCCTGTTCCTCTGGAAGTGCCCTGTTCCTCTGGAAAAAAAAAAAAAGTCTTGAGAGTAGTTTTTTATCCTTCGATTTTTTTTTTCTTTACGCTGGTTGATACCAGTCTTGTACACGTTACACGAAGAAAATAATCGATTGCACTTACAATTATTCTCGATTAAAAAGCATTTAATTCGATTAGTCGATTACTCAAGAGGAAAAGTAATTGGCCGTTACTCTAAAATGTAACCGTTAAATTTCTGACTACTTGAAATTTTCCTAGCTGTATGAAAACGGCTCTTTCGTACTGTCCATTGCTGGATTAGATTGACCAAACTGTAAACCACTTAGCTTCTTAATTCACCAATTTTGGTAAACCATCCTGCTCTCGGAGATTTGGTTCGAGAATTCCTTGGAACAGAAAAAAGTACAAGCTAGAGTTGCCATTACGAAGGGGGACGGAAAACAGCAGCGGTTACGAGTAATTTTAATTCTTCAAAAATAATCAGACTTAATCGTTACTACTACCTCATGCAAGAAACCAAATGATTACAAATTTACTTCATAAAGTAAGCGGTTACAAGTATCTGATTAAATGTAATGAGTCTGGTCGAAACGAAAAAAGAGGAAGGGCTACGGGTACTTCACAAGCGACATTTTGTTTGAGGCTCCGAGCTATCTCATTGTAGTTCACTGAAGCCAACGGAATCTTAGTTCGTTTCAAAAATCTGGAGCTGACGCACGTGTTCCTGGCAAACCTTTGTTACCAAGGAAACAATTTCTGAGCAATTTGGAAGATGACAGAATTCAAAGGAAATATCGGGTTTCACCCCAAATCGAAGGACCCTAAATATATAATGTTAATTCCTAAGCGACTGTATGGTTTTATAGAAGTGCGCGGTTCGCGGTGTCGCGACATGAAAGTGGTGCGTTTCACTCATATATTTTCTTTTCCCTGGGAAATTAAGGGCGAACTTTCTTCTGCGTATCATTTGCTGCAAACAGATTATATCTGGCAAAACCTCCAACTGCACTTGATTTAACTATATTTCGAAAGCCTGTGTTAGTACGACAGGAGTGGGAGGACTGACGACTTCAACGTTCCGCCGCAGAAGCCGGCGGCCCCCCGCGCCACGCCAAGAGTCCAATACGAGCGACTATAAAGTCACCGCTCGTTTATACTAGCAACTCCAAATTGCCGTGCCCACTTCGCCTCACTCAATTTACAACTTTAATGCCAGCCATTAGCGAATCCCAACGAGGCTGGCGCATTAGAGCCGTCAGAGGGAATCTAATCCCACTCCGCGTTAACGCTGAAGATTAAATGTAATATCCCGATCCAATTTTCGCGCTGCCAACTCTAATGGGTAAAAAAATAATTGTTAACAGGGTGAGCCGTCGTTTCACGATGATATTTTATTGGGGCCCGGAGGAAAGGAAAAAGAAAACATTATCAGGACGAGCCTTTGACAGGAAATATTTGCGCGCATGCTCGGCGTATTTGCCGCACTTGACCTAAAACGACTCAAAGCTAAACGCAGTGTCCGAAAGTTGAATTTCCAGTTATGTTCAGGTCCACAAATCTACATGCAAACTGTCACAATAAACTTTTTTTTTAACGACGTTTTATCAGAAAAGTAGGTCAATGCCTTTCCTGTGCGACATCTTTATCTCATGCCCGAATAAAATAGTTGCAGTACAAACAGATAGTTTCTTAATTCAGTTCAAGCGACTGGCCCGAAGCAAACATCGCAAAATTTCGCAAAGTATTCTTATGGATAGTGGACAAGTATATATAGGTTAAAGGTCCATTCACACAGAAGTGTAGTTATCTTGCGTTACATTATCAGTCACCGGAACATCCGAGTTTCGTATGTCGGGCGCGAAGCTTCTCCTTCAAGTGGCTGTTAGGCATCCCACGAACCAGGGATCTCCCGGTGACTCTCGACGTAAGCAAACGGTACTCTATGAATGGGCATTTAAAAAGGGGCAATTAAATGGATTCTGAGATCGTCTATTAATGGTGATAACTCAACCTACTGGTTCTAAGCATCCTAGAAAATCCAAAATTATATTCATGGGCGACCGATTTCCCTATTAAAATTCTGAGGACACCTAAGCACTTTTGAGTTGCGAATGCGAAAGCATTCTCGGCGCCGAGAGGAGCAGCGTCAGCGCCGGCAGAGAGTGCGGCGGTGCGCCGCGCAGACCGCCCTGGCTCGCTGGTGACTGCTGCGCCGCTGGGTGAGGCTGCGGCGGGAGTGTGAAGCTCGGCGCGGCCCCTCCTCTCATCCTCATCATCGCCCTAGCTGCGGTACCGGTTGACGACGTTAGACCTCAAAGCGTAACGTTAGGCCTAACGTCAAACCAGTGCATACCCGCGTCCCCCCTACCCCCCCCCCCCCCCCCCCCCCGACGTCAAACAGCTGCGCGTACCTTGACGACGTTAGACCAAAAAAGCGTAACGATAGGCCTAACGTCAGGCAAGTGCATACTGCGTCCCCCCCTCCCTCTGCACCGCCAGCAGTTCGGCTGGCCCCTTAACAACGATGACGCCATTGCTATATAGCCACATGATGCGTCGCAGCCAATGGGAATATAGGTGCCGTTTCGCTGCTACAGACAACGTCGGCTTCGCTTCATGGGACAGTAAATGCTTTCGCAATAAAGTATAAACATAGATCATGACATGTGAGTCCAGACTTGTACGTAACGCGTTACAAGTAATAATTTACTTGTAATTCATTATATTTTACTGTAATTTTGTAACGCTTCAATTACTTTAAGGAGTAACGGTCCTTGCAATTGAATTACTGTTTTGCTGTAATCGATTACAAAATTACCCATTACAATGTTTCTCAAATTCTTTCCTTTTTTTTTTTTTTTTTGAGGGGGGGGTGAAAGGGGGGGTTAGATGTGCTGGAGTCCCTCAGCTCTGGGCAACGGTCAAGTTTTTTTTTTTTTTTTTTTTTTTTTTTTTAAATCACTAAGTACCGGACCTGGAGGATTCGTAGACCACTTCACTATGGTTCGTTTGCTGGGTACTTTTTTTTTTTTTTTTTTTCAGTACACCGGAGACTACGTTTGAGCATGAAAACTGGTCTTATCCTGCCTCATGCGAGTAATGTATTTAAACAACGCTCTTTTCTTCCTTTTTTTTTCCTCGAGAGGTATTGGGTGTGTTGGCATCACTCACTCAGCTATAAACAAAAACGGTCAAGGTTTTTTTTTTTAACAATTAAGCGCGGGATTCCAAGGCTTGTGCTACCGTAATAAAGAATGTTGAATGAAAAGTAACGTGGGAAGTAATTGATTACTTTAGAGTAGTATTTCGATCACTTTTTTTAGGCTGTAATTGTAATTGTAATCGATTACTTTTTACAGTGAAGTAAATGTAATTGTAAACGGTTACTTTTTTTCAGTAACGTGTACAAGTCTGCACGCGACCCCCTTTCTGCGCCGCCGGACGGTGTTTTCAAAAAATAATTGCTGTATTACGCCTCCTACACCCAAAAATTCTACCTTTTTTTTTTTCTTCTTTTTTTGTCAGAATATAATGCAGAACACGCCTCAAAAGAGCAACAATAGTAATGTTCGGAATCTCTACGCCTTAACTATGTTTATTGGTCAAATTTTATCGAGGTGGTGGAGACCCGAGGATTGTCCCCAAAAACAAGCTTCTGCAAAAACTACTGCTCATTTAAGGGGGCGATGCAACAACTTTTGTACTTTCAATATATACCGCTTTGAATTATTTCCTGTCATTCATAACCCGTAAATCACGTGCTAGTTTTTGTTTGTTTGTTCGTTTTTTTCTGCGCAATGGCAGTTTTAGATCAAATCTGAGAAAAAACGAACAGCATTCACCCTTTCAACTCGCAGCCAGAACAAAAGGCCACGTTATCTGAAGCCGATTATCTATGCCGTCCATATTTATCTATTTATCATAGCCACGCGCTGGAGTTGGACAAACACTGGGCACGCGCTGAGTTCCCCATATTGGAAAGATTCAGCAGCTGTTTCCCGTCGTTACAGCGATCGGGCACGAGGTGAATGCATGTCGAGGCATTGATTGTCCCGAGCTCGAATTGAAATTCTTACGCAGTGCTTCTGTCCACTGTATGAGCCGCATTGAAATATCGCCCCCGCGAGGATCGCAAAGCTCTATGACGAAATTCTGGGGATCGCATCGTTGACAACGCCAACAATGTGATCCCCACAACTTCGTCATCAAGTTTTGCGAAGGAGGGACAGAAATCAAACGTCGGCTTGTACCCGTGAAATTACGCGGCGACAAAAAAGCTTCTCGGTCAGTGGCGTTGCGGGCGAGTATGCTTGGGTCCCTCTAGTGCTTGACCATGTATAAAGTGAAAAATATTCCAATTCAAAATCGTTGCACGGTCCTTTTACCAGCATGGGGAATAACGGCATAGTTAGGGGAGCATGCTGAGGGTCGAAAAATCACGTGTTTCTGTTTTGTGTGTGTAGGTGTTTTTTTTTTTTTTTTTAATCGACGATTTTTTTTATTATTATTATTATCCTCGGACATGCTACTCTTATGAATAAAAAAAATCAAAACAATATTCTTAGAGGCGCTAGAAAACGAACGTGTCTGACTGACTCGCGGTGGCTCGAAAAATCGCAAGTTCACGCGAATGTCGGCCGTCTTCGAGAGTTTGACGCTCGGGACAGCAACACTTTCTACGTTCCTTGGATCCGGTTTGCGATACACAATACTAAAACGCACGATTTTCGCGTTTGGAATGGAACTGCAGAAACACGCGCAAGTTTCAAGTGCGCAGCGCAAACGTAAGCGGAGGACATAAGCGGAGGAGCGTTTACCGCACCCTGCATACCAAACATTTTCACACTTATATTTGTGTAAACAGGTGTATTTTGGAACGAACATCCTTGCTACACCCTTTTCACACCAATTTACACGTGTTTTTTTTTTTTATTTATATAGGTGTAACAAAGGGTGTAATGGCCATTTACACCCTTCCTACACCTTTCCTGTACCTTGCATGTAGCAAAATCGTGTGAAAAGGGTGTACGTACTCTTCATTTCACCTTTCAAAAAAGGCGTAATTACGCCTTTTTTGGAAGGAAAGGTGTAATTACGATGCTATCGAATACACCCCATGATTTCTTATTCTTCTCTCTTTATCGTGCTAGCCAAAGCTTGTCATGATCGTCTCAGATTGATACATATAGACTACCTTAGTGCTATCTCACATTTAATAGCGTTCCTTGGCTGTGCTTGAGGTTCAAGGATCATAGCATTTATTCCTTCAGCACCCCCCCCCCCCCCCCCCCCAAAAAAAAAAAAAAAAAAAAAAACCTTCACAGCAGCGTCGGCATGGCAAACATGCGCATCAAACCGCGCTCATCAGCGCAAGGCGTCGTTCACACAGCCGCCTCCTCCCTGTGTCGTAACTGCAACGGGCGGCTCTCCCACCAGGAAAAGATATTCACATATTGGACAGCCCTTCTGCCCGAGAGCAGGTATCGTACGCGTTAGCGTAATTTATTTGTTCAGTCATTTCATTGTGGCCCGAGCCACAATGTACACCCTAACAAAAAAGTCTACTTTGGTAATTACACCTTTAGAAGAAGGTGTGCTGTGGTTTTACACATTTATAAAAAAAGGTGTACTGGAGTATCACACCATTTAGTAAAGGTGCTAAAAAACTCACACCTTTTTCAAGGGTGTGAGGTTTACCCCTTTTTAAGGTGTATTGCTACACCTATAAAGGTCTTATTTATGGGACCGGCCCTTTACACCTATTGGGTCTCAAATAGCGGCCAGGCTCTTTAAATCGACCGCAAAATTCGGTTTCTTGACCTATCGCGCTTTACATATACATCGATGTATGTGTATATATATATATATATATATATATATATATATATATATATATATATATATATATATATATATATATACATTGATGTTGGGGTAGTCAATGGTTCTTTACATCTTAAATTTGAAAAAAAAACTCTACCCATGTGACGCAGCTCGTGAGGATATTGCAGCCAATCCCATAGACTTATATAAAAGTCGCGGTTCCATTTTTTTTTTTCTTTTCATTGCAAGATTGAGATCAACATTCAGTTTCATTTTGAAAAGTATTAGATACCGATCTGAAATAGTGCTTTTCCCTAGGGCACGCGGCTGTTCTGCAGCGAAGCGGGAGACGCGGATTAGCTCTTCGAATTTTCAGACTGAATGAGTTCACCGCAATTCAATGACCCCGGTGGTGCACAAAAACACCCGATGTAAAAAAAAACCCGGGTAAAATGCCCCGCAACCAACGCCTCGCTTTTTTTTTTTTTTTTTTTTTTTTTTGCTCCGTTTTCAAAAGTTCCAGCTTCAGGAGTCTGCGTCCCGTATTCCCCCGTGTCAACAACCCGGATTCTCAACTTACCTTTCAAAGTATTTCCAATCCATTTTCACTTCAGTATCTCAGCGTTGCCGCCCTCGAGCAAAATTTGTAATTCATGAAGTGGCATTTGTCGCGGAGTCACACATCAGTCTTAGGTAGAGGTCACCTTCGCGTCTTCGTGCACGTACTACCTCCATTTGAGTCAATTGCTGGCGAGTGTGGAGTCGAATATCGTCAGCCTCAAACTGTAGACTTTTTTGCGTATTTAAGGCCTATAGTGCGCACCGGGTCCAGAGGGCCGAATTTCGCTCGAAAAAGAAAGTTTCCTTCGATAGTCCGCCCATGGTGCATAATCCGGTGCATACTTCGCACCTGGTCCGCATGTAAAAAAAAAAAAAAAATTCTCATAAACTGCAAAACTTGACAAATGCCATATACGCATATGATTAACATACTCTTTCATCGAGAAATTTCCGTCACGTCTCGTCATAATGAGCACTCTAGAAAAAAACAAACAAATCTTTGCATAGGCCGCACCGCGTAAAATATTTCATTATGTATAATCCGTAAAATCCGGTACTTCATCCAAAAGGTTTTTTTTTTTATGTTTAAGTTTCTCTTTTTCTTAATGTTCCCTTCACAGCACGCATCCCCTGTTGATGAGAAACAGAATGACGGGAAAACTGAGGCTGGGGCTTTTGGGAATAGAGGCATATAAAATGGGGATTTCGAGGGGCGGTGCTCTTGATGCGGGGCTTTTGCCCGTAGCATTCCTTCAAAAATCTTGCAAAAACTCTGCTCCAAGACCATTAGGGCCAGGCGTCTAGTTTACCGCTAAACCGTCAATTGCGCACTTCACTTCAATCAGGGTCCCCGGTTCTTCGATCCAATCATCTTCCTCCTTTGACAGCTCGGGTGCCTCCCGAAGCAACATCCGAATGTCTGTCACAATGACAGACATTTGACAAGCCGTGCCGTCCAAAACGTTGCTCGTAATACTCGACGAAAGCATGTTCGATGGTAACTTTAGTATTGCAGGGGTCCTAAACTCGTCAACCCCAAAGTTGGGGCCGAAGTTGAGGGGGCGCACTGATTGACCTATCACGACGATGACTTCGCGCTTTTTTCACCGACGTCCCATCGGCGCACTCCGCAAATTTTCGGCTCCAACTTTGTGTTTGGCGAGTACGACTTGTACGACTTCCTCTGCTTCGGTCGCGTCCATGAACATCTCGGACTCCTCTTGATCCATGCGGTCTCGAGCAACAGAAGCGTACGTCGTCTCGCAGTCTTCCGTTGCGCGCCCAAAACGATGGCAGTCGGTGCATCGAGGAGTGCGACAGCCCCGCCGGATATGGCCTGTTCGCCTGCATCGCAGGCACAAAGGGGCACAAAGTTCTAGTCCTGGTACCAGGACTAAAACTTTGCACCCTTCCAGCCGTATCTCGTGGGGAATGTCGTCGACATTGTACCCCCTCAAGGGTCAGCTGCACAAGCCTTGTGTTTTTTTGTTGTTTTTTTTTATTATTTTTTTTTTTTGGATTCCACATTCTCGAAGTATCGTTCGCGGAAGCATTCCCCAGTTATGCTGGACAGCTTGCCGAACCTTTCAAGCTCCTTTTGTACCTTAAAGTTGGGAACATCGTGTGGAACCCACTGGAGCTTAATGTTGACTTCATTCTTTGCTGGGTCATACACGAGGCACCTGCCTTCCTCGACATTAGCTCTTTTGCGGCCACCAGCTTTTGTTTCGCAGTAATGAGTGCAGTCTTAACATCCAGCCATGATTCATCTGTGCCGACGCCAAGTCTTTCAGAAGGTCAAACTTTTCAAGTTCACCACGGATGTCTTGTATCCGGTAGGCCCGTTTCTTCACATCGCAATGTAGAAACCCTGCGTTCGCCGCTATATCTCCAGCAGGCAGGGGTGGCAGATGAGCAGCATATTCCAACTCAGCAGTAGATGCCTTATCACCACGGCCCGGCTGGGCCGTTATCGCCGCTCCATCGGAGCTCAACATTCCGCGTCCTTACGCTGCGGTGCCCGGAAGGGGAATCTCCGTCACGCACGCGCTCGCTCCGTGACTCTAATGTTATTAAATATATCGAACTTAATAACCTTCTAAACGTTAATAAACATGCATAGTTAGGGATTCTCGAGGAGCAGCGTGAATACGATGAGCGGCAAAGAGAAAAGAAACGGCAACTAGTGGCGGCGTGCTGCGACCAGCGGCAGCATTTGGTATAGTGCAGCCCGGGAAATCGTTGCCGGACGTTGCTGGCCAACCACCTTCACAGCGTACATTAAAGCCCCAACTTTTTTTTTTTTTTTTTAATTGGGAACACAGTAAAATAACCTCCGATTTTCAGAGAATTGTGAATCTAACCCTGAATTTTCAGCGAAAAGTGAAGTCAGAAAAATACCCTTCACGAGGAATAAACTCCGAAAAACACCCTCCGAATTTCACGAGAAGTAAACTCAGAAAACACGAAATCCTAGCTATAGACTCCGCAGGCACCACTTCTCCACATTACACCGACGTCGGGTGAGAAACGCACTTGACAAAGCTAACCAATCCGTCCAGACAAAGAACAGTGAGAAATATTATGAAATTTCCTACTACCACTGTCAGTGTTCGATACAGAGAACAATTGTATAGTACACTATTTTCATCGATAATCGAAAACTTTGAACGGCCCGGCACGCAGTGGGGCTTCAATTATTTCTACCGTTATTGAGGAGATGTTGGCGCAAAATCCTCACATTTTGGTTAAATATGGCAAGATATTGCAGAGTGAGCCTTTTGGCTACGTTTGTCGCAAACAACGCAGCGATAACATCCCTGCTATCGTTTTTTGAGTGTGGGACTTTATCATTAGTTTAGGCCTGAGAACGTGTGCGGGTCTTCTGTTACATCGAATAACTCGTAAGAGGTCCCAATTACACTCCGTGGCGTTATCTGCTCCAGTCAGACGCACAGCCTGCACTAATTAAACGCTAAGCAAATATGTCCTCTCCCCTCCTTGGATAGCCGGCATTGCCCCCTCGGCAATGGTCGCTACTGACCTACATCGTACGTTTCAGATGCACGCTTTAGGAATATGGGGCAAACACAAAACTGCGCGCTACTTAAAAAAAAAAAAATATATAAAAAATTACGCGAGTAGAAAATTATGATGATCGGGAATATATTTTGAAACCCATTTCGCTTCAAAATGTCACAATTCAAACGATCGAAGCCCACTTTCGCAATGAACACGCAACTTGTCTATTTCTTGAACGCCTGACTCGTCCCTTCCCGCAGGTTGTTCCCGTGATAAGAGGCAAACAATGCCTAGCGTGACAAGCGAGAATCATGGATGCTCAGCATTCCCCGCTGGCCGGCATCACAGCTCTACCCTGATCTGTCGAAAGCGACGCTAAAGCGATACTGAATCGAAATTTAAAATATACTTCTCACGTTCAGAAATAAGTTAAACACGATCAACTCCATCTGCTAATGACAATCGCACGCTTGAATTTCAAACGGAGGGCTATACTTTTCGTTCTAAATGTTTGATTCTCGCAAGCGCTTCAATATCAGCCGTCTAAGAGCGCGGTGCGTCTCGGGATATCCTTCGCGCCCGCGACTTGCCCGCGACGTCAACGGCATCCCTAGGGACAAGCGCACTGTAGTACCTCACTTAGTGAGTCGCATATCACCGGCAGATTGCGGAGCCAGCGGAGACGTGCGCGCTATGATAACACCATGACCGCCACCTCTCCGAGAGCGAGCTGTTCCGATGTGCGCTTTTTGGAGAATACACTCGGAAGAAATCCTGAATTCAATCGATTGTACCTGTTCGGTCACTTCACACTCTGCAGCACATTGGGGTTACTGACGTACAGTCCGCATCCCAAAAGTGCTCGCCGCACAAGCGATCACCTTCCACAGGAGGTGGGAATGGACGGGCGCGCGAGACCTGTGTACCGCCGTCTCACAATTCCCAAGTCTCTTCCCAAGGCCTACTACAACACAGTGCTTCGGCATCCCGCCGTAGACTCGTCGAGGAAACCCACCAAAAACTGTTGCGAAGGTAACGATACCGCGCGACAAACGCCCGCGGAACAAGCGGAACGGCGGAACCACGAGACTGACGAGAGCGAGACGATGGATCAATGGATGCTAACGGCTGTCGAAAAGTAGCGTCGCCTGCTCCGCGACATTGCGACTCCAGCTCGTTGCTCGCCCTCTCGTGGCGGAGGCGGGAAGCGCTCTAGTGAGGTTCCCCTGGTTCTCCTACTCAGCGGGCGCGGCGGAACTGCTCGCGATCATGGCTCGACAAGAGTTATTTCTGAATCCAAACAATACTTTTTTCACTCTCCCAGTGGAGTGATGCAGTACATGTGGGATTGTAATTGACTAGAAACCTTTAGTATTGCGTATAGAAGCAAACGCAAGCGCTCTGCGTTTGCGTTAGAGTTACGTGCTCCGCGCTGCGCATGCGCGTCGTCGCCATGCGGCAATCCAAGACCGAAATTTTGGGCTCCGCGCACGCGCAGTGTGGCACACGCAACGCTAACGCAAAAACACAGTGCTCGCGTTCGCTCGTATATTGGGAGTATTCACTGGCGCCCATAGCTGTGTGCGCGGCTTTTGAGCGCGTGCTGACGGCGAGCTTCCACAGTTCTTTTGCTACGCGCATTCCGCACCATCAAGATTGCCGGTCTTCGCAGCCTATTAATGTAAGCACGTTCTGAGAATGCGCTCCAATCATTGCTCTCAAATATGGCGTACAGTGAATACCCCCTCTACGCATTACTAAAACTCACTATACGGTTTCATCGGTTTTCCAACGCCAACGAAACCTGCTGCAGTGAGCAGACGTGCAAGCGGTTAGGCGTTCCTTCGAACTGGAAAGGCTGAGATTGGCAAAAAGACGGCGTGTAAAATTTAAAAAGAAAAAAATGCTCTGGGAAGTTTTGTAATTAAAAAATAACGACGGAATCCGTTGTAGTTGTTGTTGTTGTTTCCGTGCGTGCGCGTGTGCTTGTTTGTATGTTTGTTTGTTTGTTTGTTTGTTTATTTGTTTGTTTGTTTGTTTGTTTGTTTCGGGCATTTGGCCCGGAAGGATAGGCGGCGAATTTGAAAGTTCTGCCGACTGTCTAAAGTCGCGACTTTGATAGCACCATATGCTTTACCCAGAATTAATTCCATTTTACGTGGATTTCTCAGACTAGCTAAAGTTACCACAGTTTTTCGCGCGTTTCAAATGAGATCATAAGCAACCAATTATATTAGAGCTCGAAAAAATGCGTACTAAAATATCCTAATTGTATTATTAATACTGCGAATTGAGGTAATGGTGGCCCCCAATAAACGCCACAACCACAAAAATACGCCTTTTAGCCATATTTGTCCTTACAGAGACGTTTTGTTTTCTTTTTAGAATATTAAAATTCGGACATCGTTATCAAGATAGATAGACATGAACCCTGGATGTAATATGAAGTCCTATGCGGCACGCGTTACCTTAAAACACACACACACTTCTGCCATCTGACCCAAATTTTATTTTTTACTTTTTGTAGTGAGAACATCGTATCACCTGCGGCGATATTCTGTAAAATCTTGATGATTTTGTTGTTCTTGTGCTGGGAATAACGCTAAAGCACTTAATCATCTAAATGCTTAAAAATGGTCCGCAGTTCATTATTGCACATGACAATTATCAGAGTGAGAAAAAGCAGCAAGAACACACAAATATCAGCGCTAAATATTTCAACAAATACAATATTCTATGTTAGCTCTAAGGAGTATGAAAGACCTTGTACTGAACACTCCAAAATATTTGAACTGCCGGGATCGGAAAAGTATGTCACAAAATGAAGTTTCAGCGAGCATTTTCTTTAGCTCAAGAATTACGATGTGAGGCACATTTTGAATTCGACCAGAAACCGAAATTTCACACCTATATCGAGGAACTAAGTCCAAAATAGAAGTTAGTTTCGGTTTCGTTCCTGATTTAAAACGTGCCTCCTCGCATAAATTTTAAAGTAAACACCGTTTCTTTTTTTTTCTTTTTTAGGACAAGGAGGTAATCTTTATGCATAACACCCTAGCTTCCTTGTCTAAGTGGGGTTAATTTGAGTCGCTCACTGAAGCCAGCACACTAGGCAGGCTCAGCAACTGTAGATACCCCCCCCCCCCCCCCCCCCCAAAAAAAAAAAAAACAAGTGGCGCCACCTATGGACCGTTTTATCGTGGGCAGCGCCATTTTGAATGCTGTAGCGCCATCTAGCGAGCGTCAGGTTCTGCGGCCATGCTGGTGGTTAAAAACGTTGGCGAAGGTGCTCTTTGGGGCGCCGCTCCCGCGTTGGGTGTGCTAGTTGGGTGCTTCAGAGTCCAAAGGGCTGGGTATCCGACTTGGGGCACGTCTTATGTTATTGCGTGCCGCGGATGACACTTTCAACTCATTGGGCACGTTTCTTGCCCCGCATTATGGCATCCGCCAGTGTGGCGAAGCCGAGAAGTGCGGCACTGAACGTGCCACCAATCGAAATCGGAGGCGAGTACTCAAAATATATTGTATCAGTTAACAGAGACTGAATTTCCACTCAAGCTTTTTGTCGTTTTAGAAGCAGTACACTGAGAATATTTTTGGCGTCTCGTGTAGTCCACAACAATGAAATATAATGTGAACAAGGAAGCGCGAAATGAGTAAATTGCAGGGAACAATCGAAGGCAGCTCCCTCTGGCTTGAAGGTGTTTTATATATGAGGATCGCGTGTCGACGAGTGTGTCCTTCGTGGAGAACTGGAAACAGCAAAGTCGAGATGGGCCCATAGACGGAGCGAGTCGATCTATGATTCAACGATTCGAAATCGATGCATGAGCATGTTTCAACAATATAACTTTTTTTTTCTTTACAGCTACATTTCGTCCTAATTTTTAAAATAGGAAACTTCCAGTCGCGTTGCGACGGCCAAAATAAGTTCACGGCTCTCGGGTATCGCGCAGAAGATCGCGATTCAGGAAAACCGATGGAAATGTTCGCCTATTTCCAGCCACACCCGCCTGCGGAAGTGAACCTTCAACTAAGCGTTGTAGATGATAAAATTGAGTCAATGTGACCACTGGTTCCGGAAAATTGCAAGCTGAGACAGCAATTCTCACGGGAAAACTTGCACGCAACTTGTGAGCGTTCATGTTCATCGACGGTACAGCATTAAGGTCGGTGTGTACTCCATTCACAAAATGTTCCCAGCATACTGGAGAGGATGGAGTTGGGGAAAAGTTTTTTTCAGTTTACGGACGCAACCCACTGCCGTCAGAGGTCTTCATCATTTGGAAAGCGATGAAGTTTGAAAGCGGTCCAGCCGCAGTTGCTTTGTCGGATCCCGTGCGCGGGATGTCCTCCGATAATATCCTGTACTTTCGGTTCTTACTTGTGCAGCTCATTACTGAACAATGGCGTCCCGATGACCAGGGGATTGTCATCATTGAATGCATTAGCTTTAATTAAATCTGGAATTAAAGAAATGGAGGAAACCGCGAAGAAAACGAGCGAACTTCGAGCAACACACGCGTCCAAGGCGTTCATCCGAGTCTTCCGCTCATTCCTAACACACCAGCAAGGAGGAAAGCGCCGGTAGCCCTTTCCCGTTTTCTCTCTTGCCCCTCTTCCAGTGGAACGGTAGTTTGGAGTCACGAATGGCGACATCGGCAACGTCGGTTTCGGCCGCGAGCTCGCTGCTTTTCGAATAGAACAACATTGTCGCGAGGCGGCTAAGGTACCTTCCTTATCTCGCACGAGGCCAGATGCTAGATTTAGTACCTGATGTTGTCGAAGGTGACGACAGGACACCTTCATGTGTGACGATGGTACGGACGAGGCAATTGCTCCTTACCTCATTTACCATCCGACTGATCACAACGACCAGACTCGGAGAGCGCCAGCTTCACGGATAAATACATATCGCTTTGGAGGCGTCGTACAGGGAAGCAGATGCCGGCAGGCAGCATGGTGGTGGCATCACTCGAGTATTTCAAGCAGCGTATCGCATCGAAAGTGGTGTGACCGCAGCATTGTCACACCACTGCGAAGAAACGCGTGCACCACGTCGATTCTGCGTCATTCCTTGTCCCAGGGGCGAACACTAAACGAACAAAGGGAAGGCATCGGCGTAGAGGGAGTTTGCGCTGGTCGCGTCGAGAGAGCGGCGCAGTGAGCGCAAGTGAGAACTTATCTCGACCTCAGGGCATGTGCCGTGTTTGCGGAACGATGCGTCAGGCGGCACAGGTAGTACCGTGCAGAGGCCGGAGCGCTGTTTCAGCTCTTATTGTCCGCGATAGTACGTGTTACTGACTGCAAAAAAGTAATCGGGTTTTCTTGGTTCTACTGATATGTACTTTAGCTCTTTAAGCTCTTTAATTAGGTGTATATCACCGTTCTCAAGCCCCTCGTAAAAGTTGGGGCCGTCTGTTCGACGTCAGTCCGCTATACATCGAACTGAAGTTTTGGGGTGTCGTATATGGGACAAAAGGTGTAATGGCTACACCTTTTCTTTTTTTTTTTTTTAAGTGTATATTTCCACTCGTTTTGTTACGACAGGTTAGGTATTTGTTTAACGCGAAAAAAAAAATGTAAATTCCTCCATCTTGGACGTTGCTGGTTGTCTGGCAACGCCAAGGCGTTCGTTGCTTGCAATGGGAGGCGAGAGGAGGAAAGCACATGGGGCAACGGAGCGGGCGTCTGCTCTCGCGCAGGCAACATTGGCGCATATCCTTTCCCAATCCTCTCCCTCAGGTGCCGCCATTGAATTGCAAACGCTCTCAAGCATTTGAGTTGCGCCCACCCTAACTGGAGCAGATCCCTATCGTGAAGTTGCTCGAACAGCTCCTCCAACAGCATGTAACTCAAGTAGTAGCGACGACGAGGATTGCTTGTCCCGCACGAATTCGCCTGCTTTTTCGGACCTCCACAGAAGAGGCCGAAAATCGAGACGTACACTCTAAGAAATGCCTGCGCGTCTACTTACCTGCCAAACACTCAAAGAGCCAATCTCTGCGATCTACGAAATCAGTTCAGCAAATGATGAGGCGGAACATCCGTTTAGACCTCAAAATGATGTCTGCGCTGTGGCATTACGCAATGCAAAGCGACATGCTTGCATTGCGTAATACCACAGCCCAGACTTTATTTTTAGGTCTAGACGGATGTTCCGCCTCATCATTCGCTGAGCTGATTTTGTAGATCGCAGAGATTGGCTCTTCGAGAGTTTTGCGGGCAAGTAGACGCACAGGCATTTCTTAGACTGTACTTGGACACCGTTCACGAGTATTCCGACGAAGAGGCAAGTGGGCTACGCTGATGCACATCGCTTATCGACACGTAACTTTCACATCATGATTAAATTCGCTCGTGCGTTGAACACGTGCTGTTAGCGCCGCGATTGCGAAAACATGTGCTTCGAAATCCGGAACCGCGGGAAGGGGATTCTATAAGGAGTACACTCTAAAAAATGTGTGTGCGTGCACTTTCACGCACAACAGTCGGAGAGCCAATCACCGCAACTTACGGAGGCAGCTCAGCGAATGGCAATGCCGAAACATATGTTATGACCGTAAAACGCAGTCTGAGTTGCGACATTAATCAATGCAAAACGTCACGCTTGCATTGCTTAATGTCACAACTCAGACTGCGTATTTTGGTCTAAACATATGCTTCGGCATTGTCATTCGCTGAGCTGCCTCCGTAAGTTCCGGTGATTGGCTCTCCGAGTGTTGTGCGGGAAAGCAGACTCACGGGCTTTTTTTTAGAGTGTATTCACTGGACGGCCATATTTGTGGGTGCTGTCTAGAGCGCATGCTCACAACGAGCGCATGCTCACAACGAGCCCATATTAATAGGTTGCTAAGACCGGCAATCTTTATGGGAATGCACGTTCCAAAAAAAAACGTGGAAGCTCGCCATCTGCACGCGCTCAGCAGTCGCGCACACAGCTATGGCCGCCAGTGAATACTTCCTATACACGCTTTGCAGCAGCTGTGCATGGACGCCGCCATAACTGACCTTCAGTTTTTGTTTCCTCTTATTTCGTTTATTTCACTTCATAATTACCATAGCAGGCCAGGTTATTTCCATATTAGATTCAACTGTGTCCTTTTTTAAAGCGTCGGCCTTCGTAGAGGATCGTCAACTACCGTTTCAGTTGCTCGGCATCTCGGTAAGACAAGAGAAGGTCAGCAATGGCGGCTGTAATTTGGCGCGTGTGTAAAGCGTCTATAGGAGGGTGAATGACAGGATGGCATCCACCTGTCCCGAGAGAGTTGTCATGTTCCACGGGAGATCCGGAGGCGGAGCGACACCGTTCGAATCGCGTGCACCATCTCGGATCTGGCCTTCTGATACCGGCGCGCTCCAAAACAGTGGAATTCGTAATAAGTTATAAGGCGATACGATCGCTGAATTCTCACATCGTAGCACAGAAACTACCGCGCACAAAAGCACATACCAACACAGCTCCATGACGTAAACCGGGGTCACTTCAAGAGGTCGGCGTCTCTCGGCGAAAACAACGTTGAACGCAGCTCGCGCCACGTTGAACAATATACAGGGTGAGTCGAAGGGATCGATGGCTGTTCGAAGGGACGGCATAAATTAGTCTCAAAACGTATCAAGCTACACGTTTGCACAGAGGTGGCCGATGACCGTGCATTAAGGGTATAGAAGTTTAACTGAACATACCTCAGTAAAAAGTTTTAAATTAAAAACTTGAAATCCCTACCTGCGGCGGCCATGTGCTAACCAAAGGTGTCTGATCGGCGCAACAGTCAACAGATGTCAGCAGTGCTCTCTGTGTCGACAGGAGGCACCGAGTACCGCATTTTTCTGCATCAGCTTCGGCGATGACACCACTTTTGTCGGCGGCATGTTTTGGATGTTTCCCCTCCTCTCCCTTCCCTTGAGGCGCCTCACCCAGCGTAGAATTGAAGGGGAGCCTGGAAGTTGCCGCCGAAACTCCGCCCGAAAATGTCAGCGTACCTCTTTCGTCCTCTGCCACTCCCCGTACTATACTCCGCGACAACTTTTCTTGGCAACGCAGTGGAAGGTAGAGGCCCGCGTCCCCTCTCCCATTTTGAGTGTACGCAGGCTCTCCTCCTCCCCCATGAGGAGAGCCTTCGTACACTCAAAATGGGAGAGGGGACGCGGGCCTCTACCTTCCACTGCGTTGCCAAGAAAAGTTGTCGCGGAGTATAGCTCCTTCACCCGCTCGTTGGGAGCTAAGCGCACCATGAAGATGATTTGCACCCCAAAACAGCACGGACGAAAGTTTCAGAGAAGAGACGCGGTAACATGCAACCAGAGAGTGCAAAGCAGACGACGACATGTAGCCAAAAATAATTGTCGAAAAAAAAAAAAGGAAAAAATTTTAGCCTTTTTACTTTGGTGAAGAAGGAAGACTAGCGAAGCTGTACTGTGGTGGAAATGAAGTAATGGCCGGCCGCAAGTCGACAAGCCAGAGTGAAAAGACTTAATGTGTCCCTGAATAAGAAAGGTAGCGACATCTTCTCCCTCCTCCTCTGACGCGCACACCTTTTATCTTAATGTTTTGCACTTTTACACCCGCGCGTCGACTGTAGCGCCGCCTGGAACGCTCCAAGATAGCAGACGGCCTCCCTATACTTGGTGTATACTTGAGTCAGAGCGCAGTCAAAGGCTGAAAGACACGCAAATACATACGCGCAGGCTAAAAGCGCACGGTCACGGTCCACCAGCCGCGAAGGATGTGCTCAAAGAAAGACGATGAAAGCCGTAACGTTGCACAGTCGACGTTATTTGATTGGCGACATGAGCTCATTGCATGCACTGCGCTCCGACAGCATAGGCATTTTTTCTCCCTCCTCCTCTGACGCGCACGCCTTTTATCTTTATATTTTGCTTTATTACACCCGCGCGTCGACGGTAGCGCCACCTGGATCGCTCCAAGATAGCAGGCGGCATTCTTCAAAGGATGTCCCTACTTTTCCGTATGAAGGGGCTTTAGAAAGACTCGAAAGGTTGCGCCGTCTATGAGCGACGGCGGTAATTGGACAACCGGCAAACATAACACTCCGAACAGATACCGCCATCTATGAGCGACGGCGGCAACAAGAGTTTTGTGTCGACATTTCTTTGCGGGGGACACGACCCTGGGGAAACTAAAATAAAAAAATAAACTAGGCAAACATGCGTTTTGTTGTTCGCGTTTTATCTTCAGTTTTTATGGGTTTTTTTTTTCTTTTTCTTTTTTTGGTAGAATAAATATTCATACGCCGACAATTCGTGTAGAAACAGAGCGCGTCGCTGAAGCGCCCGTCGTGGCCACCTGCAGAGAGCTTGTATTAAGAGTGTCCAACCGCTCGATCGGGGTCACGTGGTTTATGGGCCGCGTTTGCAATACGAGGATGTTCCGAAAGCGTTGATTGTCTGCAAACGTCTCAGCCTTTCCATCTGTTTTCCTCCTCGCCACGCGAAAACTCAACGCATGCGCAGTTGCTACCAATCGGCGCGGCAGGCGTCCGCCATTAAATGGCAAACGCCTCTGATGGTTCCAGAGATGGCAGTAATGACATTACAGTAATGGAATTACAGTAATTAAATTACTTTTTGGAGTAATGAGTAATGTAATTAATTACTTCTCTAAGCTAGTAATTTAGTATTGTAATGAATTACTTTTAGGCAGTAATTTGGAGAAGGTTACTCATTGCTTTTTAAATTACTTTTCTCCTAAATTAGAGAATTCGTTTGCAAGCTTTAAGAAAGAAGAGAAAAATTATTTTGCACGGTGAAATGTTGTGAAAGAGCATCAGAGGAAATAATTCACGGCCACCTGAGCGCAAAGCCTTGTACCAAAAGCTGGACAGACGCACAAAGGAGGGCTGGAAAGGCGAAGGAGAAAAGCTTGCGTGTAGACATCGCTGGAAGGCAACGGCTTGCGAGCTCCAGGCACGAGATTCACGGCGTCGCGTCATCACGACGACACTATACTTCGTAAATTCCTAAGCTGAGAGTGCTGTGGGAGCTGCAAGCTAACCAGAACCAATCAAACACCTTCTTTTAATCACGTGTCCCGTCCCTTTCTCTGCGCGTGGGTATGAATGAGAGCGTGGTTACGTAGCGAACGATAGACGTGTGACTGCCCCAACAAACACATAGCTCATAGGCTACAATGCGACGGGCATGTCACCACTGAGTTAAACATAATTTAAAACCTGAGAGGACACGACAAACAGATCCCCAGCCTTGCACTTTCGTCAAGCAAGGTCAAACTGTAAGCTTCGACTATTGTGAACAACAAACGATCAGAATTAATAGTTAATTCCAAATGCCTCAGAAAGTTTCGTTCGTCCTCGAGCAAAGAAGGTGCCGCTCGCGGTATGCCTCGCTGCCTTCCCTTGGGAAGTTTATTCGGGAAGAAGCCTACAAGCAGATATCGCCGGCGACGCTTCTGCCTAGCGATTATCCGGGCCCTTTGTGTGACAGTGCGCAAAAACTTGGACTCTTCGGATGTTTCGAAAAAATGCTTTTTGAAAGAAATGACCAAGAATAGGTCAACTATACTCGGCGACAACTTTTCTTGGCTATGCAGTGAAGGATACAGGCACGCGTTCCCTCTCCTATTTTGAGCTCTGAATAAAGCTGTGCGCGGGCTCTCCTCCTTTCCACTGCATTGCCAACAAAAATTATCGCCGAGTATAGTGCTCTCGGGAGAATAGAATTAAATTGCGTCCGAGGCGGAAAGAAAACGTTTCACGTGACGAATCCTTGTAAGAACGAGCTGCTATTGCCCTACTTAACAAACTGACACGGACTACAACTTCTAAATCAGGAAGACGGAAACATATTACCCTTTCAGTAAGAACCTTCACCGCTGAATGAACAGCGAAACCGGTGAGTCGACTGTCCTTCTGAGTCACGTCTAAAGAAGCCATTCGTCATGTTTAACACTTATGTCGTGTGCGCTAGCAAACTCACTGTTCAGTATGGTTCACCTTGAGGCACATAAGGTTGCTGCGATGTAAACAGGAATATCTGAGTTTTGGTACATATAGACCAACTCAGATCTTTGACGTGACGTCACTGCAGTGGCGCTGCTGTCGACACTGCGCATGCCCAGCGCCTCGCTTCTCCCGGATCTGGTTCCTTTTGAATGCCTTGAAGCAAACGAGGGCTTGGTTCGTAAACGCTGTGTTGGTGCATATGGTAAATAAAATGAGCGCGAATTACTGCCTCAAGGTATTGAAAAGTAATGTCAAAGTAATTGTAATGTAATGTCATTACCTTTACTCTGCGGTAATTTGTAATGTAATGTCATTACCTTCACTCTGCGGTAATTTGTAATGTAATTTAATTACATTTTTGCAGTTTTCAGGAAAGTAATTAGTAATGTAATTAAATTACTTTTTGAAAAAACTTTTGCCATCTCTGGATGGTACTCTACAATCTAGGCTCTCTAGTCGCCTGCGATCTTACGTGCCGCCATCTGTCGTCTGTTGCGCCAATCAGACGCCGAGAACCCGAAGCGCGCGAACGCTTCTCCGGCTGCTCCGGCCGTCCCATTCGTGCGGAGCATAAAGTTCTAGAGGTTCAGCTGGCGCTAGTGTCTACGGGACTTCCGGTGGCAAATTGAAGCAGACAGCATGCAGTCTACATTTCCAGCCTCCCTGTGTATTCCTATGGGAAAACGCGCGTGAATTGTCTCTTCGCCGGAAAATAACATGAATAACTTTCGTCATTTCGGTTGTACCGGAAGTATGCACCTTTATTGGTATTGTGAAAGTGTAATTGGTTTAGTTACAGCATTTTTCTCTACCACTGAACGATGTTAAACTAAAACGAGCGAAGATTCTAAGCAAACTAACAATCGAAAGGAATGTAGAGTGTGTTCAAGGTTTGCTAGCATTTCGGCGGTGCTTATATAATGCTAATATGCCCGTCCTGTCATTGGATGAAAATGACTCCGTCGTGCACCTTTACGATCGGTTAAAGAAACATTCGAAAGCAAAAAAAATAAACACGTGAGCGACGGAAGGTGTCTTTTTCATTATTTTCTATGTCGGCAGTTTTTATCGGGCACCTGCTCTCTGGCTCCCCCTATTTGCAAAGATTTAGAGCGTGCGGGTGATGATTTGAACCCATAACAAGCATCTTCGCACATATTCATGAGCAGAAAGAATAAAGCAGTACTTATTTATTGCAAATCTGGCTATATTACGTGGCTTTCGATTCATTTTGATCGTCTGCGTGCACAAGGAGTTACTTGTCCAGTGTTACTGCATAGTTCTTGCCGTCTCTCTTGGTTTTCCGCATGTCCTTCGATCGTTTGGCACGTATATCCCCCATGCTGGAAAGCGTCGACGCCGTGTTCGCGCTAAGTGCCCGACAGTGCACATAAATGCACGTACGAAGCGGTTTTAACACCGTTTTTCATACCACGAATTTCAAATAAAAATACTGTAACTAACCAATTATTTCGTCTGCGTGACTGAAAAATATTACAATGTGCCTAGTACGTACAAATTATTCGTGATATTCGCTCTTATAATCGAGCGCAGAGAGAAAATGCACTAGCTTTTTCCCATAGAAATGCATTACCGGAAGTCAATTTCAGGCTGCTTGCTGTCTGCTTCAAAATGCAACAGCACACTAGCGCCAGCTGAGCCTCTAGCGTTTATTGTAATAACTCTATGGTGCGGGGGGGGGGGGGGGGGGGGGGGGGGGGGCGTAATCGGAAAAAGAGAAGGAGGCGGCTTCTCTCTGCGGGCAGGCGCTCCCAACCCAGTCATTGACAGCATGGCGCGAGGCGGGAGAGTTCAAGAAAAAGTATTGTTACATCGAGTTACTCCAACTACTACTTACAAATTCTTGTGCATCGTGGTAGAACGGTGAACAGCTGCTCTGGGGACATAGGTAGACAAGTTGTGATGCGCATTTAATTATTTAATTTGAGATATTCATCTGGACATGTTGCGGCTAGCGCTACAAACGCGCCTTTTAATAAATTTGACTGCAATCTGTAGCACGTATAAAACTAAAAAAAAAAAATCATGCTACATTTTTTTTTTTTTTTTCACGTTGTTTGGCGTAGTTTTTTTAGCCTGAGCACGAAGTTTGTTACTATATAGTGAAGTCCGTGTTGTCCTTCTTTTAATATTTTGTTCATAATTATTACGCACTTTCTGCGGGTCGTATTGCGGTGTCTGCTTCTACTAGAAGTACTTTTAAGCCGGTGTCACACTACTTATACATTATACAAAAGGCAGTCTGCAGGTATCATAGCGGGTTCGTTTCACACGCACTGGTACCGTTCTAGTCCTCTCCCAGAATGCATCGCACTCGCAGTGTTGCACGGAGAACTGGACTCAAACGAACACGCCGAATGCACCGAGCGCAGAAGATTGATGCTGCCGCCATCTACGTTGTAGAAAAGGTACCAACCTGAAACCGGAACTAGCGCCTTTCTATTCGGAGTGATGGGTGGGAATGCGAGAGTGCAGTCGCTACCAACGTTTATCTACAAACATTGGTCGCAGCAACCTGTAGTTTATATTGGCGATGACTTCAAGCAACTCGGCTGTCGTAGAGATAGTTACAGACGGCGTAAATTTCCGCAACCAGCTGTCGACAAAGCAACTGGTTGCGATCTCTTTATAACCGCTTACACTGAAGAAAACTGATGATGCTGTCCGAGCAGAAGCTTGATCCATTTGAGCATGGTATTATGCGTGAACCACTGAAAGGGTACGGCTTAAAACTAGTCTGTTGGAATATCCAGCAAAACTTTTCGTGGGACTTTCGCTTCGATCGTCAATACAGGTGGATCAGATATTAGCCTTGGTGAGGGCGTCAAGAAAAAGAGCTTTGTTGAACAAAATACGACGGGGCAAGTTAGCTAACGTAGGTAAATGTTAAACATGATGATGTTGCCCAAGCCTCGGGTAAAGTCACTATGTTTAGCTTTCTCTGATGCTTATTGAGCAGTCACAGGTTTCTGCTGGGGGAGTTTTGTCAACAAATGTTCAATTTTTCACCCCCCACAGATGGTGATAAACATCTCGGGTGCCGCTGATGTGTTTGTTCTGAGCATTTTCTTTACACACTGGTATATTTCAGCGTTTGTACGGCAACAGAGCGACTTAAAACCTGCAAATAAAGCACGGTTTGTCAATTGCTTCCTTTATGAAATAGCAGACGCTCACAATTCAAGCTCGTGTTTGATTCCGTTGCCCGCGGGACGCGATTTCTATCAGAAAATCTACTTTTTTTTTCTTTTCGGTTCCGCGACACATCGTAGCAGACGAACCCTCGTCGTCTGCTCCCGTTCCTCGCCGAAGCGAGGCATGACGGGATTGCATTTCGGCGCACTCCCGATTTTCTCGGTGCAGCGAGTGCATGCACGCGTGGGGTGCCAGCGCTGAAACGAACTCGGAGAGTACAACCACTCGTGGAGTGCCGGCTGAAACGAACCCTTACGCTGCGAGTGGGCACGCGTGGGCACGAGTGCCGCGAAACGTCATCACGACCTCCGTGGTTCAAATGCCGCGTGCCAAGTGTCTCCTTGAACTCGTCGCCGTGCGACATTCGGAGCTCGTGGTGACACGCGTTTGAATCTGTTTGCAGACTGTCTTTTGTATGATGCATAAGCAGTGTGACCCCGGCTTTGGGGACACACTTATGGCGGTGAGGTACGGCCACCTCGCAAAGATTGCGTCATTTTTTTTTTATCTTTTTATAAACTACGTGATAATTGTAGGCGCTAATTGAAAAGGTGGGGCGTTATCTTGTAAATGTATAAACAGATTCCAAGCCTCGAATTTTCAGGTCAGGTTAGATGCGAAGTACTTTGCAATGCAATGGCTTCAAGCAGTTTCTTTCGATACGCTAGCCTGTGTCATAGTCATGCCTATGTTGACCAGGAATGGCCCTACAAACCTCTACATTACAATCCTAGAATTTTTTTTCATGGTCATCTCTTGTAGCTAAAATAAAACTAAAAATAAAAAAAAAACGTAGCTTCGTACAGAAAAAAAGTATATATATACATATATTTCCCTGAATAAAAACAACCATGCTGTACTCTTTTTTTCTGAGTTTGGGTGAACGCAAGACGAAGCACGACGACAAGACTGACACCACCCACCCGCGATGCCTGCGACTATTATAGAGGTCTGCACGGGCCCATATTTAGAAGCCCGGCCCGTTGTCTATTGGGCCCGGACATGCCCTCGCCCCGTTATCCATTTCCGACAGCCGGCGCGGCCCGGCCCGAAGCTAATTTTCAGGGACCAGCTGCGCATTATTTTAGCCCAGTATGAATAGCTCACAAATTGCGCGGTATGGCAGCTCGCTTGCTACTGCTACACATAAGTTTATTACCCGATAGCAGGAACGTAGCCAGGGGGAAGGAGGGGGGCGCTTCCCCCCCCCCCCCTGAAATCTTCCATTTTGCCGGGACCTCCTCTCCCCCCCCCCCCCTTCATACAGCATTTTGTCATGGGCGTCCCCCCCCCCCCCCCCCAAAAAAAAAAAAAAAATCCTGCCCGATAGTAAATACTGTAAGCCTTTTTTTTTTTTTTTGCTGCTATTATTAGTAGGACTAAACTGCAGGCCTAGGCAGCTTGTTAAGAAAAATCACGCCGATCTTTCATTTCTGCGACCAAACCCGTGCGGAAAGAACGGAAAAACAAAAATGACAAGCAGCAGTAAACAAAACCACGTGCCACAGTTGAAAAGGAAGGGAAACGTCACGACGGGTTTGGACAAAAGACAAAGTTTTAAATTAGCCACTCTCGCTGCGCACAACCGTAAAAAAAAAAAATTAAATGAAAGCCGTTTACAATCTTCTGTAACGCCGAATTAGAGCACAGCTCTTGAGGAGGAGGGAAGAGTACTGAGGGGAGAAGGTGGAAAGTCTCCCACCACTGACATAGGTGTGGATCGACGTGTGCTTAACGAAAGTCGCAGAAAATGCACATCTTCGGCGAGAGCATCGCGTGTAAATTTGGCGGGAATTTTCCTGCAAGCTACGCGCCCAAATATCCTCTGCAGAGGCCAGCCGAGCAGCCTCTGCGGACGCCGGCCGGCAGGGTTCTGGGGAGCGGCGGCAGGGTTGCCAGGTGTTTGTACTCTGACCCGCCTAATATCTACGTTTATTTTAAGCACGAAAGACACACAACACGTTTTTATACATCAAATAGAAATATTCATACTAGCATCACTAGTTGGCAGAACCAACGGCAAAGCACGGGTACATCATTCCGGTATTAAAACGTGTCAGAAAAGCCTTTGAAAGTACATAGACCTTGCAGCATTGCTCTTTGCCCCACAGTCCGAATTTAGCATACAAAATCTAAAAAAAAACTTTAAAAAATTCTCAGCTATTTACGGCGCGAAAAGAATGTGTAATGGCAGCCCGTGGAAAAGTGGCTACTAGTCACGTGACTGGCCACTACCGTCACGTGGTGCTTGCCCTCTTTCAGGAGCTTTTTATGGGCTCTAAAAATTGCTTATTAAACTTTTTTTTTTTTCAGTGCAACAAAAAAACTTTTATTCTAAATTAATTTTATGACATCCTTTTCCATCTAGGCTGTTTAAAAAGAAATGCCCTTTGCATGTTTTTTTTTTAATACATTGAATACTCATGTCCCTTTCTACCAAACATTTCATGTTAAACATTCATTTGCCATACAGTACTTCATACACCTTCCCCTCAGACATTATATAATGATGTCAACACACTCCACAATGACACAAGTGACAATTTCTGTGCACTATCAGATGATTTTGTGACCAATTCATAACGTAGTCAATTTTTTTTTTGTTAGGAGCAGTGTTACCAAAAAAGTAACTAAATCTGTTACTCGTTACTTGCAGAATAAAGGAATGCATTACAGATATATGCTACCTCAAAATAAAAGCAATGCACATTACTTTGTGTTTATAAATTGACAGCAACATCTTTCGACACTGGGACAAGGGGTCTGTGTGCTGTTTTTTTTTTTTTCTGAAGTGGGACTTTTTGCATTGGGAAAAGACGGGCAAAACAATTTGAAGGCCTAGCAATGCGAAAAAAATTTAAGTACTTTTTCTCAGGTCTTAGGAAGATGTAACGAGTAACGTAACTATGTTACCCCTTATTTGTTATAAGTAATCCAGGTATGTTACCCGTTACTGTTTTGAAAATGTAACGTGCATGTTACTACATTACCGAAAAAAGTAATGCGTTAACGGTAATGCCGTAACTTGTAACGCCTGACCGCCTACACTGATTAGGAGTATTTATCTCTGTTTAAGGTTTCCAATTTTCTAATGTAGGTTCACCAAAGGGCCGATTTGGTCGTTTTGGGATGCTTAAAAATAGTAACGATTATAAAATACTGCAACCCCTTCAATATCTTGTCTCGGTGCTTTTCCAGTCCTTTTCCTTTCTTTTTTGTAATGTTGTTTTGTTATAGTATGCTTCTAAGTTCTACAGTGTTCATCAAGGAAGCTTGGCACAAGGTGCCGGCAACAAGTGAATGTGTCTTGCATTCCTCACTGCTGCAGTCTGTCTTCTATAGGTCCAACTTATCCGCTTGCGTGTCGAGGTTCCTATTCCTGCTTTCAGCGTACTCCGAATAGGTGGTATTCACTGAACCTGCAGGTTTGATTTTGCCAGGGAGCACCACCATCGAGCCACCATCTTTGAGGACACATTTTTCTTATTTGGCTGGTGAAGCCTGGCGGATTTACTGTGCAGCTGTGCAGTTGGTCGTGTGTTGAAGCAATTGTTCTTGTCGATTGACGCCGCGGTACCACTTTAATATGTACAAATAGCAATCTTTTCGTGCCCAGAAAGTTGCTCTGCAAAATCACTAAGCCACATTAAAGATTACCTACTTACATGGGAAACTGTGCAGTGCATTTGTGCAGAGGAACGACCACCGTGGGCACATCACAGAGCTGACAGGGCAACATGGTAACACGGCCGTAGTGGCTCAGTGTGCCAGTGACAGAAACAAGCAGAAAATTATCCAACCATGCTACAAAAACATCAAAATAGAAACAGAACCCTGAATATCATACAGTAACTTGAAACCTATGAATTTTTGACAATTCCAGCTTACCTTTGACATGGGAAAACGGTAGGTGCAATGTTACACAGAATGACCTCGAGGATGGCAGCCGCGGCGCTCAATGCCAGCACATTTAGTGAGTGAGGTCAAGTTAATACCATCTATCACAGCCATCGCTGTTGACTTTCGCTTAATCGTTGAGTTGCCAAGCCCAGAAAAAAACCTGTGTTAGTGACAACACTGTGTTGTCTTCGAAAGGCAATGCCATCTGGTGCGAGGGTAATGATGATGAGAAACGCCAAAAACAAGAAGAGTCATTTATGGCCACAAAGTTCGCACCTTGCGTGGCAATATTTGCGCGCCTTGTGCGGAAATACTGTTTGACAGGTTGTGCAAACTGCCTCAAACGTCGATGGGCAGTGACGAATGTTAAAACATGCTGGTATAGAATTGCATGCGGCCAAAAAGCAAGCAGTGTTCTGTACAAGGGTGCATCCGAATTCAAGAAATGCATGTGTGTACTGCAAGCTGTCGTGACTATAAAGTAGTAGCAAATTATTTCCAGGTAGAGCCAGAAATGTCGCAAACAATTTCCAGGTGGAGACAGAAATGTAGCAAATATACCAAAAATCACCAAACGAATCTGTTGCCTCCCATAAGAGCACAATTTATAGATGAATGGTTGAAGAACGACAACTACTGCAATCTCTGACTGCAACTCCATAAGCTCCTGTAGCTATGTCTTTCTGTGTTGCCACCACATGTGCCACTTTCCTGAAACAGACACCATTCTTCATGTCGAACCTCGCTGACTGGGTAATTTCAGTTCCTTAACGCCCTTAGGGCTGAACTTCCCGGACATTATACGCTCCTTCCTCAGCTCCACCTCTTGCGTCTTGGCTGCTGCTGCCGCCTTGGCACACTCCAGCTCGTTCAGATACTTGACTATAGTTTTCTGAAAAGACAGGAGATGCCAGTACTAGTTTCACATTCAACCAAATGTCACATTCTCAGTGCTGCCGCAGTTCTGACAAACCGGCAACAGTCGAACTCTCGCTCGACGCTAAGGTGACACAAAGTTAAGAACACGAGCCAACTTGGGCACCTGATGAGCCTGTAAAAAACCTCTGAATCCTTGAGGGAAAAAAAATATTCAAGGCTAACTTAACTTACCGTGTACTCAATTTGCTGAAGGTAGCGCTTCTTTTGGTTTGTGTTCAATGGTGCTGGCCTTCCATCTAAATAAAAAAATGACTGATTAGCAACCAGTCTTGGGTAGTAACGCGTTACTAGTAACATGTTACTGTAACTTTGTTACTTTTTTGGTAACTTGTAACTGTAACAAGTTACTTTTTAAAAATGTAACTTGTAACTGTAGTTCTATTACTTTTTCTGAGGTAACGATGAAAGTAACAACGTTACTTTTGTCGTTACTTTCCAGTTTTTTATGAATAATATATCACTGAACGAGTACAATTTAGCCATTCTTTACGCTTTCCGAATTGTCTGTTCCGACATTTCGAGTGTCAAGTTATTTTTTGCACAAACTTGTATGTTCTTTCTCGACAGTCACAACCCGAACATAGCCACGTGAAGATTTGGTGAAAAAAAAATGTAGTTATCTTTAGCAGGTGCTTGTACTTTGTGACTGAACACTTGCATCTTAGTATCTTGAAGAACTATCTCTTTTACGTGTTTTTCTTTTTTTCTGCGCAAACGCTTTTTAATCAGGTGAATCAAAGTGAAACAACAATACACGGCAGGGCACTGCGAATGCTTCATATTTTGGTTAGCGCCACCACTCCGCACTGCGCATGTTTTGTATTTTGCGCGTTAGACGAGCGCCTCTTCAGCAAGGGCAGGGACGTGTTCATTATCAAACAAGGGAAACATTCAGACACTGATTTCGAGAAGCAACTGCTGCTAAGTTACAATATGAAGTAAAAAGCACTCTTTTTTAATTTTATGCAAATGAACTTGGTGAAAAGCGTTTTCTAGTTTTTCCTATTTTTTTTTTTTTTTATAGAAAAGTAACTGAAAAGTAATGTCATTACTTTTTAAAAGTAGCAGTAACAGTAACGAGTTACTTTTTGTTGCGGTAACTGTAACGGTAACTTCGCTACTTTTTCTGAAAGTAACTGTAACTGTAACTAATTACTTTTTAAAAGTAACTTACCCAAGACTGTTAGCAACTAACTCTAATAAATAATTTCAATGAATCCACCCACCAGCAAAGGACCAGTCAGGTGTGTCGGCAAAGATGCGGGCGGAATTCCAGCGTTCGGGGAGGCCGTACCTGAACATGTAATTGTAATATGCAGCTCAACAACTACCAGTGAAGTTAATCACAGCCAGCAACGGAAATAAATTTGAGAATAGCTTCCGAAGATGTTCCTTCTAGAAATCATTGCTTGCACTAAATGCTGTGTTAAGTCCACGCCTAAGCTAGCAATGGTAAACAAGCCAAGTGTTTACTGGGCCAATGAGCTTCCGACGTTGCCCCACATGGTGGAACCTTTGCACTTAGAGGGCAGTCATGTGGTGCAAGGCACACGGTGAATAAGTCAAGCTGGCTTGCAGCTTCGCACTTGAATTCCATAATAACATAAAAAATAATGAGTTTTTTATTTTTTTTTGTTGTTGTTAAGCAGTAAAGAACACTGTGCAGTAAACACAGCTGACTACCAAATGAAAAATGGCAATGGTATGGGATTTGCAGACAGCTTAGCCTCTGCTGTAAGAAGACGAGCACCACAAAAATGAGCCAACTTACGAGACTCTCCAATTTCTCGCCCGTTGCAACGAACCAGTGGAGTGTATGCCTCGTACTGATGTTGCAATCATGTCTACAAAGCAAGCATCATGTTATATTAGAAGCTGCGGATAAATGCTAGAAATCTTTATTAGACAATGAGGTAAACCATAACTGAGATACTATGTGTAATAGTGGTACTAGTTCAAAAGCTCACTTCACAAAGAGTTCCCCTTCATTTCTCCTGTATTGGTCAAGATTAAAACTTCTATTCAACTCGATGGGAACGAATGTCTGAAATGTTAGGCCAGCAAGAACAAGGTGGCGCAAAGACTACTATTGTAGAATACCGCAGATGCACCCCATATCACGCTAAGCGCCCATTCCCGAATTCGCAAGATCAGAGAAAATATGCACAGTACATTGATATGTAAAATTGATGACCGGACAAGCGCCCATCCCCCATTCTTTCGCAATTACATATAAATTTTGAGTGGGCGCTTGCCCGGTACTTTACGGTAAGGCAATTTGTACCTGTATTGCATTTTTGTTGATACCGTAATATCCCGAGAGATAGCCCACCTAAAATCGAGAGTGAACTGGATGAAAATAAAGAGTGGGCTAACCTTCAGTGTGCAATGAAGAAAAGTTGAAAAAACACTATTTTTAGATCACGTGTCCCTGCCGAATATATTATCCTGGCGAGGGGCAATGAAGCAAGGATGACTGTACTTCCCAGTCAGTAATATTTGCTTATATTCCCCCCATAGCTAACTAGACGCAGTTACGCCGAGGTCATCATTGATTCAAATCCTACGATTACTAGGAGCGGACTATCTTTCGGTGTATATAAAAAAATAGCAAATCGAGCAAAAAATAGGGATGGGTTACCTTTTAAGGGTGGAGCATCTCTCGGGATTTGATGATAGTCGGTTCAAACCAACTTTTGTACTATACTAAATAAACCGGTTTACACCGCCGAGAACTCGACGCTGGCATACACGTGCTTTACAAGGTGCAAGTGATGGTTAGTATCCCTAGCCACAACCTTCCTTCCATTTGTATCTACTTCAAACAGTAAACTCGCCAAACGTATTAAAACAATTTTTCTTAATTCTTGTAATATCTATTTGCTCGTCCCGACGTAGCAGTCAGTTCAAAGTTCAACGCTCGGTTTATAATTGTGTTGTGCGTATGTTTACACCGCCGGAAGTTAGTCAGCCTCAACAGGCGTCTGGTGCCTCAGCTGTAATAATATTAATATTTATCTGCAAATAAATAATTTCATCCTGGGTGGCGTGCAAGGCTGTGCAGAAAGGTGAAAACCCGTGAGCAAGTGCGCCTGACAGCCCGCCACCCAAACGTGCACCACGCAGTAGTGATACACGATGCTCATCCAGATCGAAACGGGCAGGAGTGGGGGTTGGACGAAGGATCCCTGGCTTCTACAGCGCGAGCTTTCGCTCCACGCGTTCCAACTTCCGAGCTGCGCTGCGCTGCGCACACGACCACCCATTTAAAGAAAGCGTGCGTAGTACATACAGCAATACATTGCTCCAAGAAAAAGAAAAAAAACAGCGGAAACTGCGCGATGAATTCTCACGTAGAAGGAATTTATATAAGCTCAGTAATCTGAAAATACTTACAATTAACTTGTGGAACGCGCAACATCCCGGGACCAGCACGAGAAGCCACAGCCACCGCCATCATGAAAATGGAGGACCGCAGAAATGACGCTGCGCAGGGAATACATCTCAACCCTCTCAACCTCAACTAAAGGTCTGTTTACATGCATTTTTTAATAGAGGGCTAGTCCTGTAACTTAAGTTAGTAAGAGTCATTATTTGTGCAATTGTCTTTTGGGAGGACAAAAAAAAAAGGGCGGTACAACGTTCAGGCGGGAAAAAGGGGTGGGAGGGGAGCGCGAGATTTAAAAACGCAGTAAAATTACTTTTTTTTTTCCTTGATTGCTTTGGCTAGCTGGTGTGGTAAGTTCTCAAAATACTTGGCGTTCTTTAGAAGTATGAAACAAGTATCAAGCTTTCGTTTTCACCAAGTGCCACCGGCCACACAGCTTTCCACTCAGTCAAATATGAGCCGTAGTCAGAATAATATCGCCAGCAAAATAACTGCGCAGTTTGTGCATGATCGAAGATAGCCATGAAGAAGTAATCGTGCAACATATACACATGCACGCATGCATAAGTGGGAAATCAGAAAAACCACATACCATAATTTCTGCCACCCTGTACTCCTTGGTGCTTGCAACATAGAAGACACTAAAAAATTGTGACTCCAGCAAAACGAACTGCACCCAGCGGGAAAACACTGAACTGGCTGGAACAGATCCTTTTGCAATTTCTGATCATCTCTTGACTTCAGTGATTCCGTGTTGGCACTTGGCACGATGGCCACCGAAGTAAAGGGGCTAGGTTGGTTGCAGTGGCGTGCCAACCTGTTTCTGAGTGTGCGTGTGCGTGTGGGGAGGGGGGGGGGGGGGGGGAGGGCAGACCCCCCCCCCCACCCACCCCTCCCTTAAGGGCCGGGGGGCGGTGCCTTTGGTATCCCTTGGGTGCTAACGGCCAGTGTTTGCCCTGCCCAGTGACGGCTGTTCCAGGGGCGCCGAAACACTATAGCTTGCCCCAACCCCCCCACCCACTCTCAGAGCCGAAACACCATACCTTGCCCCAACCCCCCCACCCACTCTCAGAGCTTGCCCCCCCGGTTGGTACGCCCATGGTTGGTTGTGTCCACAGCAACGAAAACGGCAGCAATGAAAGGCGGTGGCAATCAGCTTCATCGAACGACGTTTCATTGAGACGCAATGTTTCATCGACAGATTGTTTCACTGACAAATCGTTTCATCGACAGCTCAAATTAGCTTATTATGTAATAAGCTGCATGAGACTCTCGCCGCGAAGCGGCGTGTAAGGGTCGGTCAGGTGGGTTAGCATTTTTGTAATGAGCCGCCACAAACCGTCGCCACGAAGCGGCGTGAACGCAGATGGTGGGGTGGATTAATGCGCACACAAGTGAAAAACGCATGGCAAAATGTCCATACAGCATGCAATTTGCATAACGAGTGTTGACGAAACGTGTGTTCATGAAAAGTTGTCCACGAAACACAATTCCATGAAACGAGTTTCGACAAAATGATATGAACCCTATAGGGCAAACAGTTGTCCCAGTGTCTATGTCGCTACTGTCATATTAGTGTGCTGCCTAGGTCATTCTAAACACAACCTATTGTAAGCGAATATGCTAGCGGTCAAGATGCGCAAGGAGAGCCTCCCCTGCCTCGACCGGGTGATGCGATCGGAACCCAATCAGCTCGAATTCAACTCTTGATGCCGGCGTCCTGGTATGGAAATGAGAAAGAAGGAAGACCACGAGCAACAGGAAGCGAACGAGACAAAGGGATAGATACCACTGCGACAGGAATGAAAACAAATGCGAATATAGCCCTCTTGTATCAAATGATTTCTAAAAAAAAAAAAGTTTTCATTAAATCGTTTTACAGTCTACGAGACCGTGTTCATTTCATTCTAACACTATGCAACTGCATGAACCAAACATTGTGCATTTGTCAATGTTCATCAGCGGAAAGAAGGCTAAACCTCTGGAAGCTGCTCGCCTACAGCAACACACCGCCACGGGTTTTGACCGCAGCGGATAAAAATCGGGGCAAACCATTTTGGAGCCAATTCTTGCCTGCTTTAACCCGAGCATTGTGCATCGGGCTGGCACAAGCCAAACCCCAACCCGTTTTCAACCACCATATTTGTCGAGAGTAGCAACCCTTAGAGGACGTTGGAGTTACCATTATGGGTGGAAACCGGGGGAAGCGTTTGGCATTCGAGCGCATTCGAAAAGTGAGTACTAGAGACAAAGGCTCACTAATCATTCTAACCACAGCTCAGTGTTCCGGCGTCCCTGCACGCCTTTTGTCTCCTCCTTTTCTACCCGTATAGATTTGCGCCCACATTATGCTTGGATGTGCCAAATCGGCATTTGGTTGTTCAGATCAAAGGAACTTCTAAGTTTTTGTTCCAAATGGCGCCATTCGTGCATAGCAGCGTCAACCAGACGGCTTGTTCCTTCCTTCTTTTTGTTTCTGGACACCTATACTTACGAAATTTTAATATATTACATGCACCACCTAAAGACACCTTTGTAAAGAAAACGTTCACTGCGCTCCATTGATATTAACTCATCTTTTTTTTTTTTTTTGACAACACAATATTTACACATTTTGTACAATTTTACACTCACGTTTTGAAGTTCCGGATAAGGACTGCCATCATCCGTAAATACATAAAAAAACATATATATATATGTATATATATATATTGGAAGAGAGGTAAGACTGACAAGTGCAGCCACAGTGATATTGTGAACGAAAAGGGGAGAGAGTGACTATTAAATTTATTGCATTGAAGTTAGGGGAAAGGAAAGGGAAAGAGCTGGTGAAAAATTGGGCGAAGAGCCGCACCTGCAACTTTCGCCTATCCAGGGCGACGCATTAACCGATTAGACCACCCCGGCCACTGGTTTTGGTAGACTCGATTTTTTCCGACTTTTGTGCGCTGAAGTGAGGCGCTATGTCACTGCCGCAACTCCGAACTAGCAGAGCCTTAAATCAGCAACGTCTGTCATCTACCCAGTTAAGCGAATCCGAAACTAACAATACACAGAGAGCTGATCAAAAATTAAGTCCGCCAAAACCAGTGGCCGGGATGGTCTAATCGGTCAAGACGTTGCCCCAGATAGGCAAAAATTGCGGGTTCGATCCCCACTCCTGGCTCAATCTTTCACCAACTCTTTTTCCCATTCCCTTCATCTAACTTTAATACATAAATTCAATAATCATCCTCTCCCCTCTTTATTCACAATATATACATATATATAGATATATGCGTGAAATGTCTTTCACAAGTTTCATATACAGTTCATATGGTGCACAAAGTGTTCTCACAAGATTTGGTTGTCAGGGAACAAAAAGAAATGCTTTCTACATTTAAAACATGTTTTAATAAAAAAAATCAGTCGGCGACACTTAAACTGCTTACGTGTAGGAATGTGAAAGCACTCCTACAAGCAGCGCGCCGAGTCTTTTCACACGGCGCTCCGGCGGTGACATCACACTCCCCCACTGCGCAGGCGCGACCAAACCCCGCCGGCTTCGAAGCATCCGCGTTGCTGAGCTTTTCTCTGCGTTTTACTTCTTAAGCATGCCTGCTTTGACCCTGAGTGGCCCCGCAGGCTTCCGTGACCAAGCATCTGCGTTGCTGTGCTTTTCTCTGCGCTCTATTTCAGTGGCGCGTGCTTGATGTGGTATTGGTGTAACCATCTTTCGGGCACAACGCCACCACTTTTTCGTGTAATGGGACAAGTAACGCTTTCACCTTAAAAAGAAAACACATCAAATGCATACACAAGTATCTTTGTTCACAACCAGGGTCTCCGGAAGCACATATGGTGTGTGGGGGCAACATCTGGGGGCTCATGTCGCATTGTGTAGTTCACCTCTCTCTCTCTCTGTGTTGGCACCTTCCACACATGGTTTGTCATTCGTGTCAGATTAGCCTGTGGCACCTCGTCGCCTATGGAGTGCAGCTTCAACATGCAACAACAGCCTTACGGGTGGTGGGAAGAGAGAAGAGGAGGGGGCGGGGGGTCGGTCGGAACAGCTTTGAGCATCTTCCACACAAAATAAATCTGTATAGAAGTTTTCCAAATAAACAAGGCCTTCTATTTCCCCAAGAAATCCACAGGCAACTTCTTGCTACTATTGACTGGAATGCCTGCAAAGCATAGACAATGTGTATGAAACAGAAGCTTCTAGATCTTTACACCTTCACGTAACGAAACATTCCATACTGTGCACATACAAATGGACCTATTGAGCAAAGAACATGATACATACTAAGAAGGAAGATCAAAGCCGTTATTTCGTTTGATGAAATATTTACTTGAAGAGTTTGTAGATTTATTAGCAACATGTGTATATGACATGAGATGCAGTCAAGAAAGGAAATTTGTTTCCATGTTTCCCCGCATGCACTCTTCACATCCTTGCTAGACTGCAGATGGATAGAAAATCCTGTGCCTTTACACGAACCACCTGTCTTTCCACCATCACACGTCAGTCGTACTGTGTTGCAGAATAGATCATGATCCACGTTACCTGCAACAAACAAACAGCAGGTCAGTACACGAAAAACAGTTGAGAATATGACAGTAGAAGAGTCTACACAAGTGGCAGCTCTCAAAAGTGCCCACCAGTTTTGTAGGGCAACAAATATTACAGATATCCAAAAAGGTGCAGATTGGCTGATGCGCTAAAATTGTTGCAGGAAGCTTGCAGGGCCGTGCCCTTAAAACGTGGTTAAACTTGCAGCTACAAAAAAAAAAAGATCAGAGGGCAAGGGAGTCACAAAAGTGGCCAAGGGACAAAATTAAAGCACCGCAGAGAGCAGCAAAAAAATGTCTCGCAGCAGGGCTTACATCTTTGTGGATCCTAAGCAAGAAAGTATTTATATACAAGGCAAAAAATAAATGAGGACATGCTTTGAAGCAACCATGTTTGTGAAGCTTTGTGCATGCTAAAGTTGATGCTTCGGCATGTTGATACATACTTGAGAATCCCTTGAAAACTTGAGAAGTACTTTGCACTGTTTTAATTCTCAAGGTTTCAGAAACCATGAAATAATTTTTGCACAGTATTTACAACAATGGCTGGTGTGGACAAAAATCTATGTTGTTGTTTTTTCTACCCCAATGCAATAAAGTCCGAGAGGTTAGCTGCAAGATTGGTAAATTAATAAAACTTTGGTTGGGTCTAGTTGGTTCATATCATTTAAAAGGTTAAAAGTGTGAACTGAAACACAGACGACAAGGACAGGCGCCACTTGCAACTGAATTTATAAAAAAAAAAAAAATTCACTCAGCCAGACTATTGTTTACTATCCTGATAACAGGCCATAAACTGGTAACATATTGGCAGTCTTATCTAAATCTAAATAAGACATTTTCTTATCCAGCAGAAAAATAGACGGCATGCTCACACACTGTTTACCCGCATTCTCGATAAAAAAAATCTTCAACTATTTCTCTTTCCGTCTTTTCACTTGCTCTTTTAACAAACTTTGTTGAATGTAAAAGCGGTATGCAACCGCAACGCTTACAACGCTCCGCGAGATGCCTCCCAGAATTGTTACGTACAGCCGAGCCTGTGCTCCCTCACCCTATCATTAAAACAATGCCACGTTTGTCCTATATCAGTAGTGGCCATGTTTATATTGGACAGACGGGACATTGTCTAAATGATAGGGCAAGGGAGCACAGGCTCGCTGTATGTAACAATTCTGGGGGGCATCTCGTGGAGCATTGTAAGCATTGCAGTTGTGAACCGCTTTTAGATTTAATAAAGTTTGTTAAAAGAGTGAATGAAAAGAGAGAGAAATCGTTGAAGCTTTCATTATCAAGAACGTGGATGAAAAGTGTGTGACCATGCAGTCTATTTTTCTGCTGGATAAAAAAATGTTCTATTCAGATGGCTTCATATACGTCTGCCGATATGTTATCGGTTTATTGCCTTTTATCAGTATGATGAATGACAAACTGACTGAGGGAATGTTTCTTCAATAAAATGCAGTCGTAAGTAGTGCCTGTCCTTGTCGTACATGTTTTTTTTGTTTAGTCAGTGTTCCAGTTCGCGTATTTAACTTGTTTTTTTCTATTTTTTATAACTGCATAAATTGGAAATGTTTGCACAAAATTCTTTTCCTGGCACCATCCAAGGAATCTTTTTCTGCTATAATTCAGAATCCCCTTGTCGCCTATAGATATGTTTTGTGTTTTTGTGATCGGCTGTGGTTGGGGCAGTCAGCTTTGTGTCAATTTTGTTTTCTAGCTTCCACAAATATGCACTTTCTTGGGAATATTGTTGCACTTTCATATGTGCTTGTCAAGGTAAAAAAAAAAAAAGCTCGTTTACAACAACTACTTCTTTCCCTTGTTCTTGGTGAGCAGCCTGTCAGAAAATATCACGAGGTGGGAAACCATTGCATTAATTTTCAACTGTAACGTCAGACTTATCAATGCCCTTTCTAGACACATTTATGTGCTTTGTTGCAACAAACTGCGCACCCCTAAAATAATTCCAAACGGCACGGTATGCGCAAGTATAAATAAATAAATTTCTACAACAGCAATAATCCGTACAGTGTGCGACACAGCTAAACATGACATCGGCACTTTTGTGCAGCTTACCTGTGCAGATCAGCGTCAAACAGAAACCAAGCCTATCCCCCACACAAGCACATTTCATTACAACAGCACTTTTGATCAGCTGTGGATGACAAACACCAAAAAGCAACAATGATGTGTTTCTGCTAACTGTGTCAGGCTCCTTACACACAGCCAGACATTCTCGAAGATGGTCGCGGCATCAAGATGCAGGTCAAGCCAACAAAAGAACATGGATTAACTTAAAGGCCCAAAAGAAACAAAAGGGAGGTGTTCTGCTCACATGACTAAGGTATCGGTGGAGACTCTAGATCACAGTACAAGGGTGCAGTACAGGTAAAGAGAAGCCCACAAGCCCGAGCATGTTGCTGTGCTCCCGAAAAGAGACTTTCAAGAAGCACAGACAGAAGAAAAGAGCGCGGATGCGTTATATGTGGCCACATACCAGGAAACCAGCAAAGGAGGTCATGAAGCCTTCTTTAACGAGCTCCCAGACACCGCCATACTCTTCATCATCCACCTTTTGAAAGGAGCTGGTGTACCCGTACACAAGCACCGTGTTTATGCAGAAGAACCTGTAACGAAAGTAGCCTGCTATTTAAAAGGTTTGCGGCCCAAGTCAGCTTTGTGCACTTTTACCACCATTTCAGACAAATGTTGATATGGGGATTTGCAAGTGTTAAATGCTACAGAAAAAATCTGAAACCATGATTTGCAGGCCAAAACATAAAAGTTATAACTGCGTTTCAGATGGCACAAAATATTTGCAAAGGTAGTTTGGCAAAACGTTGTGTCCGGCTAACATTTTACACAAAAAGTGAGATTTGTAGGGACAACAAAAGTCATGCCCACATTATCACACAGTTCCTAAAAATGTTTCCACAAAACTTAACTGCAGAGTGCTACGTTTGCTAAAAAAGAAATATCAGTTTGCTGCACTCGGCTAAAACGCATTTGCATTCAAGTTGGCATATAGCGAGCGGGCTTACTATGCATATGGCCGCGTGCAGGGCCGACCAAGCAACGCTCGGTCACGGACTTCTAAAAGATTCGCATTTATTCTTACTCGGGATGTAACTTTTATTATTTTGTCCTGCTTTCTTGTTCTCGAAAGTGCCTGTTCATTCTCACGCCAAATGTGCGACGCTCGAACCTTCTGGGCCGAATTTTCGAGATGGTGACACACACTAGATAAGGAGCTGCGCGGGGTTTTGTCGAGTCTGCTCCGCTCTCACTTGCTGTTGCACCGCCAAATCGCAGCCCGCTTTTTTCTGCTGTCTCGACGCTCGGTCTTTATTTTGTTTGGCACAAGTTTGCCCATTAAACTTTCAGTTTGAAGCAGGATTTTTGTCGCTTCTGCTCGTCATTCATGACAAGCTTACCATAGACCGACACGCGGAGCAGCTCTGTTTACCAACACGGACGGAAGGCCGCGCATGCGCGGAAGCTATGTGGGCAAAAGTGGCCCGGCTCTCCGTGTTTTCGCCATTGCGTAGTGTGGCGTGCACTCGTTGACGTTGTAGGGACGCTTCTAGCTTTATTTGTGCATCGTATTTCCTGACAGTGTATGTCGTACGTTATGCACGACTATTTGATCTCGCTAACTGAGCCTGAATGGTAGCGGTATCAAGACACACTGTGCGTGGACGGCGTTGCTAGACTATCCGTACACCGCAAACAAGGCCTGCTGGACTTCCGACGTGAAGTTGCTGCCATCGAAGTCGACGGCTAACGTCGTCATTTATTTAGTTTTTTCGCCAAGCCAGTTGACAGCCGACACGATGCAGGCGTACAAGTCTCTCGAGGCCTACGATTACTTTGAGCCGCTTTCCGGGCTGCTGGCGGGATCAGCAGACTGTGGGTCTGCGGAACCGTACTTATTAATTGATTAAATACACACAGCGTCTTCAAGTCAAGGTATGATATTTTTCCTACCCTCATGACCACAAGGCATGACAAGCAGTAACAGTCTGTCCGTTCTGCAAGCTTGGCGGTAACACGTTACAATTAACGGCCTTACCAGGAACGCGTTACTTTTTTCAGTAATGTAGTAACCTAACCGTTACTTTTTCGGCACAGTAACGGGTAACATACTTACGTTACTATTTCAAGTAACGAGGTTGAGTTACTCGTTACTACTTCCGAAGACTTAAAGAAATTACACTTCAATTTTTTCCGTGTTTTTAGGCATCAAGCCATGTGAATTTTCGAGTTTTCTGCGTTTTTTTTGCGTTCTTTTTTCTTTGCGTTTTTTCTCGTCAGTATTTATGTGAAACCGTAAAAAGAGATAAAGTAATTATGTTCAGTTTCTGCATGAACATAATGTTTCTTGATATATGAGCTTATGCATACCTGCATTGTCAGAACAGTAAAACGTGTTAAATCATAATTTAAAAAGAAACGCAAGGTAACGTGCGCTACTTTTTATCGGTAGCAGTAACGCATTCCTTTTATTTTTAGGTAACGTAGCTCGGTAACGTGTACCTTTTACTGGCAAGTAACGAGTGACGTATTTCGTTACTTTTTTTCGGTAACGCCTACAACACTGCCGTTCTGTCGCCGATCCCCTTCTGCTTGGTAGCACGGGTGTAGCGAGCCTCCAATGAAAGCTTGGCTGGTGCTTTGTGCGCAAACACTGTGGGAACAAAATCCGGGTGGTCTCGATCAAACGACGGTTTCCCTGCACATAAGCAAGCCTTGGGACGGGGATTGAAACAGAAGCCGCACTTGCCTTCAAGAAAGTGCTTGCCGCACAAACGGTCGTTCGCGCGAGGTGACCATTATTTTCGATTCACGGATCTTATCCACCTTCTGTGCCTTTCAGAGTCTGCCGGGAACTTGCGGAAACTCACTCCGCTACTTTTTCTGTACCTTTCGGTGCAATTAACGGCAACACAGCTTTGCGGCATGCTGAAATGCAATGACGTCCATGCGAAACGCTCCCCGTTCCGCCCACATCACCCGGCTCCGGAGCGATTGCAGCGCCACCGCAGCTCCGTGACGTCAAGCCCGCGTGTCGGTCTATATGCATCTAAGTGTCAACCTAAGGTCTTGGTTGTGTAACTAAGAGCCTCGTTATCGGTGCATACCTACATCCCGCATGGCCTGCAAGGTAACATTCAGAGCAAAGTATTGATCCATCTTCAAAATACACATTACGTACCAAGAAATATTACATATGTTTCCTGTATGGATTGTTACCAAAAAGAGACTCGCAATTTCACAAATATGCGTAAAGATCACCTTCCTGACACACAAGGCCATTGTTTGGGAAACGTCAACAGCCAACCGATGACAATGTGGATTTTAAGAAGAAATTGACACACAAAGTAAATGCAGGGCCCTTCAAAACCCTGCATGTGACACTATGGCACCTATAAGGTACAAAGGCACATCCAAGATACAAGCACAGGCAACTGTGGAAAGGAGAATGCACTGGAAATGGAAAAGGGGCATCCACATAAGAAGTAAACTGAACTCAACGCATCTACCACATTTTCTGATGTTAAGGTGAATTCTTTTCCCAAAATTTCCCGCGGTTCATTTTGAACAATGATGCGACTTTTCAGGGACTTTTCTTTTCGTAAGTGTAGACCTCAACTATGCAAGATGCAGGCCATATAGACATTTACGACAAAGGAAGAACGGCAAAGCACCCCCCAATGACCTGGGGTGGGAATTAGACCAGAAAATACGACCACTCTTTTTTTATTTCATTTTAGAACATACACTTGGTAAAACTAGACCCAAACTGCCCCATGGGCTACTACGCTTTGCGCCATGCCATGGGATGGATCGGTCCACCTTCTGAGAGACAGAGCACCAAAGCAGAGCGTGATATTGTCTTTGTATGGCTCAAAATAATCTATCCATTTCATAAAGGGTGATAGCCTACAAATTATTCGCATATGCATCCCACTTCCATACAAAATGCAGCAGTAAGGTTTCACACCCTTCCCACACTTTGCAAGGGGTGCATTGCCTTCCCTTATTTGTTACAAAGGAGGGAAAGGGCACAACCCTCTTCCGCGTCCCACATTTATATTGAAGTGGGACGCTCATGGAAATAATTTGTGCATCTTTTTACTTTCTAAGTAGATAGATCATGTCGGAGTCACAAAGAGACCAAGCCAGAAACCACTTTAGGGCACCTTTACAGTGAAGATTCCTCAGATGCAATGAAGGCTTATGCTGCATTAATGATGAAGAGATGGGAATGCCAACAAAAGGCAATTATTCAAATGAGCACGATGCACCAATCATGCATGAGAAATGCTCTTCACTTTGATTCAAATCTATCTTGGTAGAAACAAAAAAAAAAAGCAATGCAGCAGGCATTATCTTGAGCCCGTGAAACCTTTATCAATATTTTCTACCTTCCACCCGAAGCTGAGCAGTGAAACAACCCCCCTAGCCTCTCTCCCACTGCGTGGCACCGAGCGCAGCGCCCCATGTAAAAGTTTCTACGCTCTGGACACCTGCTCCATTGAGGTAACTCATAGTTTTACTGGCTGTATCATGGGTAAAAGAAAAAAATGGAGCGGCAAGCTCAAGGGAGCTTAAGAAAGCATTACGCCGTGCTACGTCACTGTGCAGCCCCTCCATCGTCATGTCCCCAGTTAGTTAATATGTCAGTCAGCATCTGAAATACACCTGCCCCTAGGTAAGCTAGAAAAACAGGAAGCCAAAACTTACAATGCAATACCGATGAAGCCCTTGAGAGGAACAAGACCCCACACCAGGCCAAGTAGGATGCCAAGTATTTGTCTTGACCAGTACAAAACGTCCAAAAACTCGTCCTGCAAAAAAAAAAAAAAAAAAAAAAAAAACAGTATGTGGAGGCCCTTGTGAAGGGTCTAAATGGCAGTTGGCAGTCAACCACTTTGTGGATGAACTGTACTCAAAATCTTCGTGGAAAAGTGTACACGTGGTAGCTACATAATAATCACATGCGCTCTCAAGAGAAATGATACAGATAGGTTTTCTATTGGTCATTCTCCGAGTGTGAAAATACATTAATGGTCTCACTGTCTAAAGCTAAAAACTGGTCATACCAAAGTGCTTTTACATCAATTTTCATTATGTTTCGCCATCAGCCTTTTGCGTGCTTCCATGCATTTTTTTTTTTCTTTTCAACTGCAATATCTTTGCAGTTGCTTTATCGGTAGCCACAATCATACGCCTTGCTCTATGCATCAAATAGAAAGTAGAACAAGCTTATTCGCACCGCATAACTAAGTGGGAACCAAGACGACAAAAATCTCCCCAATAAGCAGAGACGACCACGACTTGACAAGCCTGTAAAAATAACAAATAAACCAGAGAAAAGAAGAAAAAAAGACGGTCGGTGCTCATTAACCGTAAGGGAACATCTTGTAATGTAACGTTTGTATAAACTCTTCCAGAGGACTAGAACCAGGACTGGCGTGAACTGTGCACGGCGTGCAAATTATCTGACCTAACGAAAAAGCGCTTTGTACCTGCACACAATCGCTTACGAATAATTCTCACTTCACCCAATGGTGAGGTCCCCTGCACGTAAGCTACGCGGTGTACCGATTTAATAGCACTGCGACGGGACCCAGACGCTCGAGTCCACTTCCGACTGTGCGCCACGAATTGCGCATCGGTACATGATCCACGTCCTCCTTCGCACATGGGTCTGCAACTCTGAGGACTGTGCTCCTAACCTTGTCCGGCCATTCAGAGCTTGGCGTAAACGCTCTCGTCCACACCGAGGATAACGATCCTTTGGCATGGCCATTTTTCTCTTGTTTCCGTTTCTGGTTCATCTTGTGCTGACTATACACTCTACAAATTGCTGGGGAAAAAAACTGAGTACAGAAAACCACCAGTCCAGTTGTTGAACGGCACAAAAGCACACCTAACTCCCCTAACACAGCAAACGAAATCGCCTAACACGCTAGCTCTTCACACGCCATCTTGAACTGGCCTTCCCTCTTTCGGGCGTTTCTTTTGGAGCAATTCTTGATAATAGAAGGTTAAATGCATATTTTCACCTTAAAAAAATTTATATTCCAAATTTTATATCTAAAACGTTGCACATGTTTCTAGAGTATTTTTAATGAAGTATTGCTCACATAATTTTAATATAAAATGATGGACGTATACTGTATAAACGGCTGTGTATAAATAAGTGCTGTACCCTTTATAATATGCGGTAACTTGCGCCACCTACCCTAAGAAATAAAAGTAAAATTTATCTCCACATTTTTTTTTTTTTTTTTTTTATTGCCAGGCGTGGGACATAGACAAGATTATAACTTTATGGTGTGGGCCATCTGGGTTATCGTTAGGATGACCCCAACACCGGGCCGACTAAGAAACAGGGAGGGAGTCCCAGATGTTCCTCTGTCTCGTCTGCGGACTTCATTCAATTTTCCCTGAATAATTTCCACCAATCTTCTAACCTCCCTTTTGTGACTATAACCCTTTCCTCTTCCATTTTTTCATATTCGCCACCAAAACCCAGCGCCCCCGATAGATCCGTTTCCCCTTCAGGGAGGGCGGGGCGAAGCCCGTGCACTTTAAAACCAAATGTTCAGGCGTCTCACTCTCACTATGGTTCTCGCCTCGAACAGCAAAGAACTTCCACGTGAATTATCAAACACCTTTTCCTTTCTTATCTTCTGTTCTTGTGACCTGTACATTGTTGAAGCTGATTTTGCTTGCATTCTTCCTTCCCACATTTTCCTGCTGCTTGCACTCCATTTTTTCACTGAACTGGTCTGCCCAGCCCAGTCACTCGTGTACAGGTACTTAAATATTTAAATGTTAGCTTTCGGGTTCAGTTTGAGGAGTTTGAGAGTAAGAATGCAATTTTAGGGTGGATGGATGGTAATGGCTATACCCTTTGTAACGGGCGGCAGCTTGCGCGGCCTAGCCTAACATTTCGTCATCCTTTTTTTTAATCTGTATTAATTTTGTTATAACAGACTCCCCCCCCCCCCCCCCCCCCCCCCTCCCCTCCCCCTAGAATCACGTACTGATCTCTGACTATTGCTGGATTGCGCATCCCCGCTCCGCGAGTGCGGCCACCGGACGGTCATCTTGCATCTCGAAAAAATCGCGTTGTTGGAGCGTTGCGGAGGCTGGCGGCAGCGTGCTGGAGACAAGTTTTCTACTCGTTCGTCGTCATTTGCGGTAGAGGTTCTTTAAAATCCTGTGAAAGCCGTGAGACTTGCTGTTGAGAACATTTGAAAATTTTTACGGAAGCGCATTGTCGCAGGAAAAGGGACAACTTGTCAAATTGAAGTTTTGCCGGTCTCGCGGCGATCAAAGCTTCAATGGCATGCTGAAGCGCTGCATCTCCGTACCTTCGCACACTTCGATACCGATCACATGAATCGGCGCCACGGCAAAGTTTTGAAACTGTGTCGCGCATAGATGTCTTTGCATCAGGTATCGGCCAGGGGGTTCTGGATCGTTCAGGTGTTCTGGCGAGTTGCTATCAATAAAAGGGGGGGGGGGGGGGGGGGGGGGGGGGGCGGGAACAATCTGTACGGTTGCCCTTCTGCGCTATTAACCATGGCTATGTTCCAAATCTATTCTAATGGATCACATGGCACCACAAATAGAGCAACGCTGTGGAGCAAGAAGGTTTCGAAGACTACAAGACGGCGAGAATGAAAATTTTTAAAGTGCAGCCTATACAGTTGTGTGCAATCTGTTGACCAAACACAATTAGGCGAGCCATGCTCAAACGTCAAGTGCAATAAAGTAGGTTGATAATGAGCCAGCACTGATCGGTGATGCGGAGCTGTTGTAGCGGTATTCTGTAAACCGTCTAACGACGAAAAAAAGACATACCTTCCCCCCTCTTCCGTCGCCACTGGACGCTGGATGAAGCTCGTTTCTAGACCGCGAGTGCTGCAAGTTACAAATACAGTTTTCACAGTAAAGTAAAACGCTGATCCAGAGGCACATATGGCTTCACACACATTGCACTCGCACATCCACACGGTGTAAATTTTTGATCGGTATCCAAGCCTGAGAAGCAGGGACGTAGCCGGGGCGAAGGGGGGTGGGGGGGCGAAGGGGGGTGGGGGGGGGGGGGGGGGGTTTATGGGGCTTCAGCTTTCGCCCCAGAAATCCAGCTGACTCTATAATATACACATGCATTTTTACCACCCTCCCCCTCTCAAGTCAAAGACATCCCAGCCACCTCAGCACCTCCCGAAAAAAATTCCTGGCTACGCCACTAATGCAAAGACACAGCGACGCAGCGCTTTGGCATGCTAAGAAAGCTTTGATCACGCTGCGAGACCGGCGAAACTTGCTTTCGACAAGTTGTGCCTTTTTCCTGCGGCCAATGCGCTTCCGTAACAATTTCCAAGTGTTCTCAACGGCAAGTCTCACGGCTTACACAAGGTTTTATAGAACTTCTTCGGCGAATGACGACGAACGAGTAGAAAATGTGTCTTCAGCAAGCTCCTGCCAGCCTCCGCAATGCTCCAAAAACATTATTTTTCAAGATGCAAAATGGCCGTCCGGTGGCCGCACTCGTGCTGCAGCCACCAAGCAGGGATGCGCGATTTAACACTTGTCATAGAGATCAGTGGTTAGAATGCTCAGCTATACAACTACATAGTACAGATGGAAGAGGTGGTCAATATCTTAGTTGAAAGAAAATCTCCGCAGAGGACGAACAGACTCGAAGCGCCTCATCGCGGCATAATGCCGCGTTATGTATTGCTCCTGGTCCACAAGTTCCCAAAATGCAACGCGCGCAACAACGGATTTATAAAAATCGTCTAATAATATGTAAAAAAAAAATTAGTTATTTTTTAATGAAAAAATAAACTACTCATTGTACACCCAAATGTAGCGCTAGCGGTTCGATCCAGATGCCAAAGTTTCAGCACTATCAGTTATCTTATTCGAAAGTTATAAGTGATTTGTCTGAAAATTTCAATCGGAAAATCGGGTCCATTTTCATCCATTTTCGATAAGTTGAGAGCTCAAGTCGGCCACCATTTTCCCATTGAAAATTTCAGACAAATCACTTATCTGGTTTGGACCGCTAGCACTACATTTGGGCAGAAAATGCGCGTTAGTTGTTTTGTTTTTTGTTGTAATAAACAAAACCCTGCTTTATTTTTGATTTAGTATGTGTGTGTGTGTGTGGGGGGGGGGGGGGGGGGGGGGGGGGGGGGGAACACCATGTACACTTTAGCATGACTGTTTCATTCAACATGCAAAAAAATAAAAAAAATAAAAAGTTTGCCTCAAGTCAGCTCTTGGAGCGCAGACATCGCTCGATGACTGGGTGGACAACCTGCATATTGTGCTGCTTGAAACCAGCTTGAGCAAGGATGTTTTGGCGCGACTTCAGCTGTAGGAATGCATAGAAGTTTGAGCAATGTTACATTGCACAAACGTCTTTTTATATTTGCTTAACTTGTTCTACCCCCCCCTACCACAACTTCCAATGGGAGGTTGGCAGTACGTATAAGTAAAATAATGTTTGAGAAAGGAAAAACAAATGTGCAATTATCTGCATAGCACTTGGTACATTCAAAGTCCATGTTTTCAACATTCATTGGGACTAGTTTCACAAGTCCAAATTCCTTTTAAATTTAGTGCCTACATCATTGTGCACATCAAAATCCCCATATTTCATAAATTAAATTAAATTCTGTTAATTAACTGCCTCCAGCAAGAGTCAGTGAATAACAAACAAAAAAAAAAAAAAAACATGAAAAAAAAAATATTTTTTTTTGCTTGTTTTTAAGCACAGCTTCCCCAATGGTGCTTTCTCTGCAACAAACCCATGTCATGCTGTGGCTGGGATTCAAACCCAACAACTGCAGATCTGTAAACCGACGCTTTGCATCCGAGCCACCTTTTCTATTTCGCTTGCCCAAGATTTCAACAACTGTGGCTTTGCAAGTCGAAAGATGTCACTCTGTACTTAAAAAATGACATGCCCAAAATGGACACATTTTTCAGACACTTGTTCACCTGATGCAATCGGCAAAAATAAAATGAGCAGTTTTTCTTTATTAAAATGCCAAAAACAAAGGTATAAGGTTAACATACTGTATTTACAAAAGGCAGCTATGATACACCAGAGGACATGCCCCTGAAACATTAATGCATTATGTACAGCACTGTCAAAATGCTACTTTCAGGATGTGTACAATGCATTCAGCAGATGCAAAGTAGCAAGGTTCAAATATTGTCACAACAGTAACGTTGCACCATTGCATTCACTCATAATATATATACTATATATGTACATATATATACATTTTCTTCAATCAAATCAACTCTATTTCATGTTGAAAATTACCCGAGACATTCGTTTTCCCGTGTCCTTTTTCTTCTACCAAGTTTCCCATTCTTTACCACAGTCTTGGGTAATTTTAAACATGATCAACATCCACCAGCTCGCCTGCACCCATTTTCGTTCAACTCTATTTATTCTTCCCTCATTCAAAGCTCTAGAAAAATGCTTACTTGCTAAGAAATGCTTTCAACTGTAACCAACCATTATTCAAACACCTTAAATGTGGCAATGCAGTGTGCCATGCTGTACCTTCCCTTTGCACATGAATATTCAGCCTTGGCTGAAACAAATTATATTTTGGTTTCAGCTCTTCCCTTCATGCACAAACAAAACTGTTTCTCTGTCAGCAAACTGATTCATGTGACAAATGCAGACAAACTTCGACACTCCACACAGCATGACTAAAAGGAATTTGACAGCTACAACAGTAACGCTGGGATTTTTTTTTTTTTTGTGGGATGGGTTTGACAGAACAGGAACACATTTTTTTTATTTTTTATCTGTGGTGTTGTCTTAGCCAAAACCACATCGAATACAGCCAGCCATAAAATTTTCATCCCTGATTCCAGACACCCCAATTCAGGCTGTGCTTGCAACTTTCACCTCCAGTGCTCAAACCATAGGTGCAAGCAACAAAAAGGGTTCCTGGACTAAGCTATCTCGAGATTATTCAGTTGGGCCATGCACATGACAGTCCCCACGACATGCCTACAGTCGGGAATGTTGACACTTGTGGAGGCGTCCTTTAGTAGGGGCTGCATACAGATTTGTACAAATGGATATTTCAAAATCTTCACCCTCAATGGGCAGAACGGAGCACATAATCATACTCTCAGGATTTAAAAAGCTCTTCTGCACGAATGTTTCTTGCATAACAAGGAAGATTGCAAGACAAATCAATTTGTCCATCAGATGGTCTTTTTTTTTTCTTTTCGATATATCGGTTATTACGAGATTTCAGCCGAATGAAGTTGTTTGCAACTTATTGAACAAAGGTGCCTTACATTTACTACGACAAAAAAAATATTCCATTAACATGATGCAGTTTATTTATCATCTTAGTCCTACGTACAGGCACTGTACAACTCAACTAGGTGGTTTAACCGTATTACAATGATTCATTTCCAGCCAGACTTCTTTGTAAAGAGTCTGTACGTTTCTCCAAGCACTCTGCCAGCCTCAAAGCTTCACGTGTAGCTTGCCAACCAAGTGCAAGCACTTGTTGCTACAGACATCCACAGAGGAAAAACGTAAGAGCGACTCCAAACCACAATGCCCGTCGGTAAAAAAAAAACTCTTATTGAAAGGCCGTCGCCAACAGGCACGGCATGAACAAACCCCGCTCTCTGAAAGAAAAAAACAAACCCGGAGGAGTGAGCTGCACAGTCATGAATGGCGCTGGATGTCGTGACTAGGTCGATCAGGCAGCGTCCCCTGCTTCGAGCAGCTGAGCGGTGCCGGGTCCATCCAGGTGCAGCAGTCTTCTCCAAAGCCACTGGGTGGCTCGCCAGTGGTGCTGGGTGCCGAAGCAAACTCCTCGCAAATCCTCTCACCACTGTCTTCTCAATGATGGTACGGCTCCAGGTACACCTGCATCATGCAAGAAAAGCTTTGCTTACGATTGTGGCAGCCCAGCACAAAGTGCAGTACTGAAAAAAGTACCAACGGTGCTTTACGGCAGAACACAACCCATTCATCCGTTAAGCCTTGTCCGACGTCTCGCAGGTACTAAATGGGAAGCGCTGGGAAAGCTGCTCCATGGCCGACTCACTCGAAGCAACGAGCATGAAATGAGCAGGGAAGTTAGCCTATTTCTATGATGGCTGCAGGCTAGTCCGGAGATAAGCCACAAAGGACGGGGTCAGTGCATACAGCACAGAAATCGTGTTGGTCCCATGACAACAAGACAGACATGATCTCAGTGCAGTTCAGCGATTTCTCGAGTGGGTATGTGTGCTTTCTAGTGGTCCTATGTGGTTCAAGCCTACAGCAAAATGACACATCTTTCACGCAAATAACCGGGCTGCTTTAAAGGGACACTGACAGGGTATTTATGCTCGCTAAGGTTTTTATTTGTACATGACATGACCCGAAACACAATTTGCGGCTCAAAAGTCTTTTTTTTTTTTTTCCTCCCGAAAATTGTTGATTGAGAACTGACCGGTTTGAATTGTGCTCACTCTCTTCTCTATGGTCACGTGCTGTTCAGACACACATACGAAGTATAATCAAAGCTGCGGGTCATCGAAGGCATACACTCGATATTAGAAATGGAAAAAAATATGAAACCCATTTTTGTGGCTTCTAAATGCTTCAAATACGTTGATTGAAAACAAAAAGTTGCATGGAGTACCGGAAGTACATGTACTGCCGAGACCGGTTATAACTAGGGTTCGGAGTTTTCGGTTCAAACCGATAAAAGTATGCTGAATTCATTTTCCGAATTTCGGTTTTAACCGAAAAAGGTCAGTTTGCAGGTTCGGCGTTTTCGGTTTAAACCGATAAAAGTATGTCTAATCCATTTTCTAAAATTCGGTTTTAACCAAAAAAGGTCAGTGTTTCAGGGCCGCGTCGAGGCGGGTGGGGGAAGAGAGGGGGAGAGAGAAAGAGAGAGGGCTTTGCAAGGTTCGACATTGTGTGACATCTTCGTGATTGCCCCCTTCCAAGGTTCAACGTGCAACCAGAGAGGTCTTGGATTGGCCTTTGAGGGACATCTGTGTCCTTTCTGTGATCGGGCTTAGTGTGTCAAGTTCCCGGTCCTAAAAAAAAAAGAAAAAAAAAGAAAAGTTCGGATGTGGGCTAGTACAAGGTTTTTTGCTTTATGCGCTTCAAAGGACACCAAGGAAATCCGTTAATACCTTTCTTAACACCTCTCTCAAACTTCCCTGTGGTTAAAAACATATATACAATGGATATTTTTTTTTGCCTTTCCGCTGGTTTTTGTACGGTCATCTGTACGCCCGTCTGACAGGGGTATGATACCCCTGTTAGACGGGCGCGTTAAATGACATTTAAGCAAAATGACATTACAGCTCGGCCAATCCGCGTGTTTAATACGCCACGCTGCGCGTGCACCCGCCACGTGTAGAACCAGTATCACGAGCTGATTCGCCGAGCGGTGAATGACATTCAATCAAAATGACACTTACTTTCCCGTCTGACAGGGGTATCAGACGGTCACGTCGTCAGAATGGAAAGGAAAAAGAAGCGCACTGAAGATTACGCCCGCGAATTCCGCGATCTTCAGGTGTATCCTGACAGAAGTTGTAGCTAAAACCACGTATGTATATGTGCTGTTATTTTTTGAGTGATCACAAATATCACAGCTACAAGGATCATCTGATCTGGTGTCCAATGTTGTTTCTTTCATATTCACCAAAATAAACCGGTGAACTTTTTTGGGAAATATACACCGAAAAAAAAAAAAAAAAAAAAAAAAAAAGAATTTTAAAATAAACACCGAAAAAAGTACGCCGAATTTTGTAAAAATAAAAACCGAAAGCGCGGAACCCTAGTTATAACGAAGTCGGTTATAACGAAATAGCAGCTACAGTGAAGCGATTACGATTTCCCATTCCCTTTTGCACTTCGTTAACCGAAGTCGGTTATAACGAAAGAGCGGATGTAGCGAAGTGATTTCCGATTCCCGTTGACTTCGTTATAACCAGTCTCAACAGTACTGCGTAATTCTCAACATGGCGTCGTATCGCAGGAACAGGCGCTGGCGGGTGTCGCGGGCTGGACGGCTGGACAAAGCGGACTAAGTGATGGCGGTGGACAATGGGCATGGGACCTCCACTGCAGCAGAACTGTCGTTTGCGGTACCGGCGAATCTGTCTAGCTTCGAAAGAGAAATCGTTTACCCATCAAAACAATTAGAATTTATCCCGTACGACACGCCCGACCACCAAGCTGATTCGCATGAAGACGTCGCCGAGTCATCGCCCCTTCTCTTGACTGAAGACATTGCTTGTCTTACGAACATGAATTGGTAAGAGCCTGAAACACACGCAAATGTCAAGCACGAAGTGCGCATTGGGCGTTGAATAAGCATGCATACATTTTCTTTACTAGGTGCGAATGTGACCAATGCGTGGTGCTACCCGACTTCAAGCCTGGGGAGTGCCTTTGCTGCAGGGAAATTGGCAGCAAACTTTCTGATCTCCAGTCGACTAGCTGCATTACTGCGAACGAGGAGTTCCCCCTCGTGTGCTTGAACATTACAATGTTAAAACTGTCGTCTGCTTCGCACAACCGGAAAAACAAAAGAAAAAAAAAAAGTGGTCGGGTGTAGTTACGTGATTTCCGGCAACTCGCCTCCTCTACCATTCTCCCTCCTTCCCAGACCACATGCCTCGGCCATTGCCTCTGTGCTCATGTTTCGGTTTCAAACAGTTGAGTTTTTTGGCTCTATTAAAAATATATTTGACTCTGTAGCAAAATATTGTGACACCATATTAAATCGCCTGGCCAAAAACTAAAAAAAAAAAAAAAAAATTTCGAGGGTGTCAAGGTGACTTTTACATGACCATTTTGTGAACCTCACAGTGGGCAGAACAAGAAAGGTCAGCAAGCCGGGGCATTGTCTGTACTGAGACTCGAGTCAGGAATCGACCAGCAAAGCACAGAAAAACGACACCAGGTGGAGTCCCACCTTACCGGTCACGCAGCCTAGCCACTTTCGAGGGCCCTCCAGTGTCCCAGCAGCTCTCCTGGATCAAGTGAGCCGCCATTCATGGCATAGCGTATCGTCCAAAGCCGTGCCGTCCGCTCAAAGCCGGGCCGATCCTCTTGGTAAAGCCGGCCCACCTCGGGCTCCATGCACACGTGACAGTAGGGGTCAGTTAATAGTGACTGGATACTGATCAGCACCTGGGAACAGACACGCCAGGGCCGTCAAGCCCCAGAAGGTCGTAGCACAGGACAAGCATTGACACTGCAAACAAAATATATGCACCGACAGTGTTGTAGCTACCAGCCCAAACCCTCCACATGAGTAAGAAAGTAAGTACTGCCCAATAAAGTTAGATGACCACAAATAGAAAAGACCCAAATGCCGGTCGAAATGCCAACTCAGATAGCCGACTGGCTGGGTCATGCTCCTCTATAGTTGCTTCAATAATGTGTCGTTTTTAACCCTTATGGAGGGTTAAAATACGTGTTTGAAAGTTCCTGCCTAAACGCAAAGCCACACGCACAGTGGGAGGTGCTGCTATCTGTTATGTCCTTGGGGAACTACCGTATAGTTGTATTTGCACCGTGTTTCACCTTGCTGGGGCTTTTTATAGTTCCAATATTGGACACTCCATATTGGACACTCCAAGAATGCGATAGGCTCGAGATGGTCACCTCATGTGTTGGATGCTCTGGCGGTACAGACAAACGCCTTTATAACCAATGCCTTTGGTGCAAAAACAAAGTAAAATAAAGTCCCGGCCAATCTCCTATGAATTCAATGAGTTTCTCTGACTACTGCAACGAATTCCTGCTTAATCAAGTAATTGTGCGGCCACACAAGGCAAAAATTGACCGGTATTATGAATATTCTGGGTGAAAAGTAATCGATTTTACGTCAAGTGACGCGCATGGAGAACAGAAATACTGCAGCAGCAGCAACAGCTGACGCCACCGCCGCGCCACACACTCTCGGTTTTGGGTCCAAAATATTTGTTAGAGCGCAACCTTGCGTCTAGATGGTGCTACATGACTATGTTTCTGCATAGAAAGCCTGTACACAGCAACGTACCTAGTCACACAGCCCTATCTAGGCACAAGGTTGCACACTAACAAATTGTTTGGACCCAAAACCGAGAATTCGCGACGCAGCGGATGCGGCACCGCAAATTGAATCAATGGTGCTCATACCATTGACTGAGTATGCGCAAGCAACACACCGCTGACTCCACTCCAAGATGAGTTTTTTTTTAGATGCTCCGTTCGGGCAATGTGTGCACTCGTTTTCTTAATTTGGATGTACCTTAATATGTATCCCAATATCCCATCTAATATCAAGAGCAAATCAGATGAAAATAAGGAGTGGGCTAACTTTCGGTGTGCAGTCAAGAAATGTTTTAACCCTTTGCGGTCAGATACCCTGACCAACTTAATGGTCATTACGGTCAGGAACTATTTTGGACGCATGGGCCCCGGAAAAGTAAAATTATTTCGGCGAACAAAGACAACATCTCACACCGAACGTAAGGACAAGAAAGTCCAGGAGATTGTTTGTCTACAAACTCCGGAACGATATAATAAGAAACAGTGCAAAAGGGACAGGACACAAAGTAGAAGAAGGACACAGGACATACGCTGACTAACAACCAAAGGTTTACTAGAACTTCCACGCGCGCACAGTGGCCCGCGCAAGCACAAGCTCTTCCTTCTCTTTCAAAAAAGATAAATGCTAATAAAGAAAGAAACAGCGGCACTAGAAGGACGTAGCAAAACGCGTGACCAGAGTAAATATTAAAAAATATTAAAATTCTGACAGCGGCATGAGAAAACAATAAGATCATGCGCTGCGTACCACTCCAAGTTCACACCACGTACACACCGCGTTCAGGACACAAATTAGACCTTTACAGCTCGCGTGTACAGTATACTAAGGGTGGTCACATTTGAGAAATTGTAATTCCCTGTTGGTCAGATGCACTGACGCGACACTAATGCAGTGATCTGGTCCACAGGCAAGTAGTATACGCGCCGCTTCCATGATTTCTCGCTCCAACTTGCCCCTCATGCGTCCCACCACCTTTGTGTTGTCCAGCGCAGGAGAACGAACACCCACAATCCCTGTAGTGTATAGGTAGATGGGAATCGTGACCACTGCCGAGCGAAGCCGCGTGCTCACGCAGCCTATCGTTCAAACAGCGACCAGTCTGTCCCAAGTATAGACTCTACCACAGCTGAGAGGGATCTCGTAGACGACTTCCTTAACACAAGGCACAAGCTGCTTGGCATGCCTCGTGTCACAGGGGCCGTTCCTAGGTTCGGTCCCGCCTCACATTGCGCAGAGTTTCGATAGTTTGCAGGGGGCTGTGAAGACAACGTCAACGTTGAATTTTGCTCTAACACGTTTCAGATTGTGAGAGATCCTGTGAACGTAGGGTAGCACTTCAAACTTCTTTGGCCTTTTCCTAGTTTCCGTGTCAGGACTTTTCATCTTCGTAAGCAGGGATTCGGCCACCAGAAAAGGAGGGAAACCCGAGAGTTCAAGGCGATGTAGCTGAAGGTCAAAGCTTTCGCGTACGGCATGGGGACAGGACTTTCGTAAAGCCGAGCGGAGGCATAAGTTAGCGATACCCCTTTTGACTAATTTAGAGCGCGCCGAGTCGAATGGTAAAATTGCGTTTTCGGTTTGCAAACCAAAAAGGCAATATTACCTAGCAGACTCAGCCACCATTCCCCCTTTTCCGAGTCTATTGTCAATGTACAAAACCTCGTTTCTGATGTCGCTCATACTACATTTGGCGCTATATAAACACCTCAGACGTCCACGCAGGTACGTCAATATGCAAAAGCACCAATTCGGTTTCGCGGCATCGATATTTCGCGCTTGACTACTACAGTGAAGTTCCCTGTACAGTCAAATCTCGTTAATTCATACTCGAGAGGGACCGAAAATTTGTGTGAATAAAGCATAACTTGAATTACCGGGAGCTTCCTCCCATAGAGACAGATAGGATAGGACCAGACTTGTACAGTACGCATTCCAAGTAATCAAATTACTTGTAATCGATTACTTTTTGGAGTAATTTTGTAATCAGTTGATTCCTTTTATTAGGCAGTAATCACAAGAGTAATCTGATTACTTTTTAAAGTAATAAAATTACTTGTAACCGTTACAATTTTTCCACGCGACCCGACCCGACCCGACCCCCCCCCCCCCCCCCCCCCCCGGCACACGCCTTTTCTTTATGAAATGGCAAAAATAATTTTTTTTTTTTTCGAACGGAAAAAATAAAGATTTTTGCGGAGCTGTAGGAAACGAGGTCAATCTCTTTCTATGTACAGTTTCTGTGGAATGTCCGTTTTTCTTTTTTCCGAGCTGTGACTGGGAGTGGGAAGCCACAGTGCGTGACAAAGGCCATTCAGGGCGAAGTTTGAGGGAGCAGAATGTAGCTTTGTGAGTCCTTCGTTCAAACTAGCCCCCTCACGCACCCACACACAGAAATAAAAAAATAAAAAGATCCTGCTTAGGGTACCTACTCGCAGCCTGTAGGAGAACCAGAACCGAAGAATGCCTAAAGTGGATGCAAAATATAACAAAGGCAGTTGAAATATTTCCCCATTTCCCCTACGTGGTCATTGTGGCAAAGAATGTTTTGAGTTGAGAAGTGGTGGGGGCGATCTCTTCCGCTAATGAATACTACATATGATCCGTTTCACATCCTGGAGCTGCTGCTCCTTTGTATAACATGCAAGCTCATCCACATGTGAATAATAAAATGAGCGACGCAAACTTTGAGCGACAACACTTGCTCAAGCTTAACAAAATCTAGAACCCCCTCCGCTTATCCCCCCCCCCCCCCCCCCCCCCCCCACACACACACTGGCGAACGCCCAAATCATTAAATGTCTTGAAACGAATTCAATGCTTTTGTCCGCATTGTGAAGGTGCAATGACTACGAAGAGGGAGCCAGTTTTTCTTGGTTCCCGGACATTTCATCGAATGCCGTTTCGTCGAACGCCGTTTCATCGAAAAAATGGACGTTTCATCGAACGCCGTTTTATCGAATCGCTGACGGCCGTTTCATCGAATGTCTTTTATATAAGAAGTGTGAAAGATGCTCTTTTATGCACGGATAGAGTGCATTTTCGTGTCATTCACCCATTTCATCGTCAGGTTTTTTAATGTCCAAACTTGTAGCTGTTACAATTTATTTTGATGCAAGTGACCCATGAGGATATTTGTATCGATCTTTATGTTTGTTTCGCATATTGTGCTTATCTGTTCACCCCCTCTGTATTACCCGGTGGGCCTTGAGGGTGTTGTAACAAGTAAATAAAAAGTCGCACTGCCGGTAAGAGCGCACTCCAACTCATCGAGGCCAGAAGGCGACTTAGGTTTTGCGCAGGCACAACAACTTTAGCCCTGTGAGCTAAGGCCCTTACTGTGAGCCTCCTAGCCTCTCATGTCTTTCTATAAATACTTTTTTACTGCCCGAAGCTTGCATTAGCTAAAGCTGAAGTGCTATTTATGAAACTACAATGAAACATTCTTTTTTTTTTTTTTGTTTTTTTAGTTCTAAGACTTAATGAAGTCAAAAGTAAGTATGTCTCTTCAGATTTTATTTGAAAACTTTCGGGGGTTCATGTGTTCGTTCGACAGCCATTCACCGTTTCAAATGATGAGCAATTGCTCTCAAAAAGTCCCCCCCAGCCATGCTCCGTCGGTTCTCATAAAAAAGGCGGACCTTCTCATCCTATGGCCTTCTTCTGGCGAGGAGGCTCTTGGGAACTCAACATCGCTTCCAGCTTGCCTTCCGTCAGTTGATGTTCTGCGGCGATGCAAGTAAAAAACTTCCAGAACCTGGGATGGGCACCTCCGACCAGCTTCAGGAAGCGGGAATGCCACACTGGCGTTCGATAAGACGGCATTCGATAAAACGGCGTTCGATGAAACGGCTGTAGTGCAAATTGAAGCGCTGGCTCTTCCGATTCAGACTTCTAATGCTTCTCGGAAGTCAGACAATGAGAGCTCTCTATTGAATGGAGAAGCTCTGTAAAGCAACTACGGTTTTGGGGTCTGAGACCACCAAAATGTCGGAGAAGTGGACGTTCCAAAATGAAACCAAATGGAAGAAAGGCGACAACTTTACTCTCTCAATATATCTATTCAATGCTTCTCAATCTGGACAGCTAGCAAGCACTGTATTTGCTCCCATTCAATAAGTAAAAGAAAAAATGTGCATTGACTTACTTTTTGAACTATTCCTTTGGAAAAGAACCAAACCACCAACCAGTGTAACAAGTCTCAAAAAAAATGTGAAAGGATTGGTAAGCAACATTTCTGGGTGCATTACTGGCCAACGGCACACACAATAGCATAATATCTATGTCCCCTTTGTACCTAGTGGCAGGGATGGCTAAAGGAATTTGAAGCCTGGGGAACCCCTTAGGCAGAGCCGTATATTGGGAGAGTCTGGCCAGTAGATGTGGCGACGAAGGCACTGGAGAGGAGAAAAGTGAAGGAAAGGGGGGAGAGCGCCAATGGAGTGAGAGAAAAAGGAGGGAGCAAAGAGGGAAAGACCGCCATTTTGACGCAACACACTCTCGGCGCTGAACACTGTTGAGGCTATGCGTCGTCTGCAACAGGTCGAATTCTTTTTCGCCTGAATAAAAGTTTGTGGCCAAATGTCGAGAAAACTTCATTCATTAGCTCATTTTTAACCCACCGAGGAATAACACTGCTATTCATGTCGTATTACACCTGAGACTGCGGTGGAAGAAATCGGAAGAACTTTCAGTAGAAGGAACAGACACAGAGAACGTCTCAAACTCAGCTAACTGGTTTATTTCTCAAACAGTCTTTAGGTACCCACGGAACTTTTTCCCAACCACACTCTACAGATAAACTCCTTTGTTGCAGACACTTCGAACCGGATGGAACATGCGCAAAAGATACAAAACAACCCACACATGAGACGAGGACTTAACAATGGGACACTGCGGATCATTGCAGTGACCTTGAGAGAGATATGTCCCGAATTATCCTAACAGTCGCGTCAAAGCGCACACATATCTCTCTCAAGGTCACTGCGATGATCCGCAGTGTCCCATTGTTAAGTCCTCGTCTCATGTGTGGGTTGTTTTGTATCTTTTGCGCGTGTTCCATCCGGTTCGAAATGTCTGCAACAAAGGAGTTTATCTGTAGAGTGTGGTTGGGAAAAAGTTCCGTGGGTACTTAAAGGCTGTTTGAGAAATAAACCAGTTCGCTGAGTTTGAGACGTTCTCTGTGTCTGTTCCTTCTAGGGATGTTGCGAACCACCCCAGGTTCGATTTCGAAAGGTTTCGATATTTGCGAAGCGAACTGAGGTTCGATTTCGAAAAATTTCGATATTTTCGTGCCGACCGAGGTTCGATTTCGAAAAATTCGCAACTTTCGATCACAGTGGAGTTTCGAATTCGAAAAGTTTGAAGCTTTCACGGTTTCTAAAATTTCGGATTCGAATATTTCGAATATTTTTTTACTTCAGGTTCGATAAATTCGAAGATTTCGAAATTCTTTGGAAATAAAATTCGAAAACTTCGAACGCTTCGAATTTTTATGGACATGAAGTTCGAACAATTCGATTATTTCAAATTTCTTTCTGCATAAAGTTCGAAAAGTTCGAAGGTTTTGATTCTCTTTTAACGCTAAATTTGAAAAAAAAAAAAAAAAAACTTTGAAAATTTTGAATTTTTTTCTAGTCCAAGTTTTCAAAGTTCGAAGTCCGGTTTTCAAGTTTGTCCACAGTTTGTTTCAAATAACGTTTTCACGTCTCACTGGTTTTCACAAACTCAAGTTTAGAAAAGTTAGGGTGTGATATCTAGATTCTGCGAAGTTGGTCAGGCAATTAAATGAGACGACGAGTGTCCCGGATGTGCTGCAATATTTGCCAGTGCAGAGTGACGTGTGACCATAGATCAGTAATTGTGACCACCAGCCCGAAGGGGGGGGAGGGGTCTTTAACCTACATCACGCAGTAGTGGTCACACGAACACCCTGTTTTACGAGAGTCATCCAGTTCGAAACGGCCAGGGGCGAGCAGGAGGTTGAGGCTCAGAAAAACCTTGAAGCGACCTGGCAAACTACCTCGTCACCCCTTGCACGCTAGTAGTAATCCGATCGAATGCCGCCCGAGTGACGCTGGCATATAGTAAATTAAGTTTGTAATTGTCCTGGAGATTTATTTTCTGGACAGGGGAATCGCCTCGCAAAAAGCCGACACAACTCGAGGTTGAGGAGCGTTCTACCATACAAGTGGCGTCGGAATAGGAAAAACGGGGGGAAAGAGTGTAGCGGGGGGCTTTAGTTTCCTCCCCCCCCCCCCCCCCTTGCAGATATTTCGGACTGTTAAAGAAAACAATACGGGGAAAAAGGGCGTGGTCGAGCTCATTTTAATCTGAAATTATTTATGCATATGTATAGCTACTGTCGCTCTTCACTGCATAAAAGATTGCGTAGATGGTCATTGTTAGAAACTCGTTGTCAGAAGGCACTACTCGTCACATGCTTAGTGGTTCGGAAGTTCAAAGCTATGTCTTTTCAACCTAAATACCTGTGCCAATAGTGAAAAAAAAAAAAAATAATAATAAATGCGAGAATAAAAAGCTGGAGAAAAAAAAAAACTATCAAGAATTTCCCGGAAGTATTGTATTCTTGCATATTTAGAGAGAGGTTCAGAACTTCGAAAGAAGTTTCTTTTACCAAAATGCGTACAGGCTAAAAGAAACACGTCCCAGGAACGTGAAGCGAAAAAAAAAATGTTTTCTTTTAATGACGTGCTGAACTTGAACACTATTAGAAATCTTCTCCCATGAGTTAATTTATTCCTTAACGTGAAAAAAAAAACAATAAATACATTATTTTGTATTCTGCAGATGGCAATGATATGTACTGTCTGTGGTGTTAATTTAAATGCGATACCTCAAACAACTTAGACGAAAATAAATATCATGTTTAGGGCATAATTGCATGTAGATACATGTTTGGACATTTCTTCGAAACTCATGTTGAATAACAAAAATCACATCTTAAGACGGCAATTACCTAGGCTATACATAGATCATTCTTAAAGAAGTATAACACCTCTACCATAAATAGCTTCGGCTACAGCGCGCTTCAAATCTGGCACAAACGATAATCGTCAAAAACCGGTCGTCCTTCCTCGCCCCTTCGGGAATTTATTTCTTTAAAACTAAGCATGCCAGAACATTGAAACAAACGGTATTGTCTTTCGTAAGGAACGCAGCACCGCGTGTAAAAGTTCGAGAAAAATAAAATTACGAATGTACCTTACTACTTGAATTCAAATGAAACCTTCCGCCTGTCTTTCGAAGTTCGACGAACGTCGAACTTTTACCCTAAAACTTCGAAGTTCGTCGAAATTCTGACTTTTCAGGATTCGAAAGTTCGAAACGTTTCGAATTTTCTTGATAAATAAGTTCGGAAGTTCGAAATTCATCGATTTTTTGGTCAGTCAAGTTCGGAAGTTCGACAAGCATCGAACTTTGCAGCGCAATAAGTTCGAAAGTTCGAAAAAGATCGAATTTCTTAGAGTAATAAGTTCGACGGTTCGAAAAGCGTCGAACTTCTTAGCTCAACAAGTTCGAAAATTCGACTTCCGTCGAATTTTACGATGTAGAAAATTCGAAAAATCGAAATCTTTCGAACCGCTTGATTCGATCATCGAAACTTCGATTCGAAAAAAGTTCGCGACATCCCTAGTTCCTTCTACTGAAAGTTCTTCCTATTTCTTCCACCGCAGTCTCAGGTGTAATACGACATGATTAGCTACCACCAGCTCGCCTGCACTCTCACCGTCTTTTCACTAACACTGCTATATCATTTTCTTGCCAGAGTCAGTAAAATAAAAGGAAAGAAGCGAAATTTAGACGAATGAATGAAAATGGCGGCCCTCCCAGCTCAGCTGGGAGCAGCCGGGAGTTCACGCGCATGCGCTCAAGCCACTCACTCTGCGTCGCAGGACGATTGGCTCACTCGGGAGGGAGCGTTACGGCGGCGAGATCAGAAACTGGCCAAACTCTCCCAATATACGGCTCTGCAATGAGGATACCCTAGGGAAACTCCCTAGATTGCTTAGAAACCCAGTTTGAGAACCAATGATCCATTTTATTCTTGTGACCAATGATCATATGGTGCCCTCAAGACGCTAAGCTTCAAAGCAAAATGTTGGTTGCCACTTTGATGCCTCCAAGAGATTTCTTTTGAAGTTCTCCCAAACCGACTAAATTTGTGCTTCGTTCATTATTACATAAATGGAGCATGTCTTCTTGCATGGCACGTAAACCCTGTATGGAACACCGGAGCCCACCTTGGAGATTGTGAGCGCCAGGCTCCAGTTGTGCTGTATCGAGTCGATTCCAATGTCCCCGTGGCGACTAACGTTGGGGTGGAAGATCTTGGTGATAAACTTCACTATGGGGGGTTTCATGGGGTACCTGCAGAAAAAGTATGACATTTCACATTAAAAACAAATTGCCCATTAGTTTGGTCACTATTTCGTGAAAGTCGTCCACTTAGTAACTCAAGGAGAGCACCCAAGACCACACCATTAGGCAGGTGGGCCTCTTTTTCTACTACCGCTAAGCAACTTGGAGGGAAAAAGAAAATTCATTTATCCACTTGCATAAAACATGCAAAGAAAAGGACTCCGTCTTCCGCAACATAGTCATCCTGAATCCGGACACCATAGCACAGGGTGCATGTGTGCCCCCAATCATGCTCTCGGCTCTCAGATTGCCGATTCACCTTCTCCGAACAATCCGCATCCCGAAGGCTTCATCGTGAGACACTTAGACAAAGACTTTGAGAGCCACATTTTAGCACCACACTTCTAGCGACTGCGCCGACGGACCAATGTTGCGACAAACAAGGGGCGGCTACTTCGGAACTGCCATTCGAGGTACCGGCCAATCTATCTTCAAGCGCAGAACATTGAGCGGAAGGGGCGTAAGTGTGAAACAATTGCACGACAAATGGTACACGCAACTTTGCCATTGTCGTCGTCCGTGCCACGCGCCGGAGAAGCGGAAAAAGAAAAATTACAAAGACACCTAAGCACTTTTTACGAGTTGTGAATGCGAAAGCACGAATGTCGTTTTTCCGCTCCCTCAGTTCGTCCGTGGCGCACTGGCGTGGACAGCCACTTTTCGCTACTGCCAAGGTTGCGTCCGACGGCCGAGCGCGCGCTCTCGTGAAGTGGCCACATCGCGCTGAGCTCGGCCGTGCAGCCTCTCCAGAGTTTGCCTGTGCAGTCTCTGCTGGCTTTGTGGCCAGAGGTCCCTCTAACCGGCAGCTGCGCCACCACGCCGCCATGGTGAGGGCTTCTCTGGTGGCGGTCCTTGGAACTAAGCCGCGCGAGAGCCAATGGGAGCCTGGTTCCTTAAAACCATGACGTGCGCCACCCAATGAAAGCCTATCGATCAGAGTGCTGCTACGGACGACAGGCTTGGTTCCATTGGGACAGGGGAGTTTATGTGCCGTTTGGCACGGCTTCAAGAGCTGATAACCTTGGTTCGTTCCATGGGACCAGTTAATGCTTTCGCATTAAAAAAAACAGTCGGGCGTAGCTACGCGATTTCCGGCCATGAGCTTCCGTGCTCGTATTTCAATTTCGAGCAGTTGAGTTTTTTGGCTTTATTAAAACATAAGTGGCCCTGCAGCAAAATATAGATTGGGTAGTCTCCCAACACCATAATAAATCACCTAACAAAAAAAAAATTTTAGGCAGTGTTAGTGGGTGGGATAAGTGCCATTTTGCTATCTTCTGCGCTCATATATTCTCCAAACACACAAGCAAGCCTCCCCTTACGAAAGAGAAGGGAACGTCGCCACCCGACTCACTTGCTGGGTATCTGGACAAACAGCAGGAACTGGCCACCCTCGTAGGGGCTGTCCTGGGGCCCCGTGATGGCCGCCTGCCAGTGGCAGCACAGGGGGTCCAGGGGAACAGCCCCGATGCCATCTGGCGGGTCTGTCCGCAGAAGCTTCAACTCGTGTTGGAGGCGCACTGCCCGCCATGATCCGTCCCCGCCTGCCTCCTCGGGTGCAGCCGAGACGCCCCTGGGCCGCTGCTCCCACATTTCGTGGAGGCACCGCTTGCACGGGGCACTGTCCACCCTGCACAAGTGCGCCGACACGTGCGCACCGTTTTGGGTGTCGCCAGCGTCTCTCTCCGTGCTCCCAAACCAGAGCTGTCGGAAGTGCTCAGGAGGGAGATTTACCTCCCCCTACATTGTTCACCACAAACGTCTGAAATGTCCGAAGAGGGGAGATTATCCCGCCCCCGATGCCACTGTCCCAAACCTGATGGCATGCGGCTGAGGAGTGGAACCCTGATTTCGTTCCCATATTTTCCAGACTCATTCCTGTCTTGACTAGACTTTAGCAAAGTCACCCGACTGGCTTTTATAAAGCAGTAAATAAAACAATTGTTTACAACAACAACAATGGCATTTGCCACTACACTTTATATCATTCATACTTTAGAGCAATCACTGTTCTTTCAAAGGTTCTCAGCTAATGAAATGAGGCAGAGTGGTGCATCTAAAAAGGTCAAGATACACATGCACGAAAGTGAAAGTATGCAGAGAAGTTATTCGAAGAGTCAACTGTAGGGGAAACTGACAAATTTGTAGACACCTTCTGTTTTCCCTCCTGGCAGAGAGCCCGCCAAACAAGAGAAGCAGGCACAAAATCAGTTTGCAATCCTATAAGAAAAAATTACAGGAGGACACTTAAGACTGCTTATGTGTAGGAATGCCAAAAACAAACAAGGACGCCAGTGTCCTCCATTATGACGACTAGGAATGTTGTAAACTTCTGCTGAACGTTGAGGCTGACTGGTTCAACCAAACTTGAAGCTTGACAGTATTCAAGGAAGTTCTACTTCTTGAACAGCGTTGCCTGATATTTATACAAAAATTATCTAATTTTAGTTTTAACAAGTTACATAATTTAGAGCATTTACAAAATAATTACTCGTGCTCAACAATATAACATTACACACATAAAATTATATTGATTTATTTTGCTCTTAATGCACACACAATGCTGTTCCAATTTTGTCTGCTCTAGATGACACTAGAGTGACTGCATAAAGCCTTCTCATGGCAAACGCCACCAGGCGGTGCTTGTCTTTGAAATCCCGGTGAACTTTCAGTTCATAAAAATAATGAACAAAGCCAACTTTAACACAGCTGCCTGGAACGTCGATGAAACATTCAACCCCCAATTCTCCAGGTGAACACCAAAAGAACCAAGAAGAGCGATAATATTCTCGGAAACCAACTTGTCTCCTCCAAGACGTTATAACGTAAAATCGAAGGCCCACGCAAAATCTCCAACATTGTTGTCCGTGTAGCATATATGCTTTCTAGCACTGGTCACACAAGCAAACTCGACAGGCTAGCAAAGATGGAGTGACCAGAAGTCGCTTGGGACGCAAGCAGCAGTTCATTTTGTAAACAGTAAAAGAGTCTATTCGCGACTCCAATTCACTATAGGTGGCGCCACTCGTTTTCCAAAATGGCGGGTTTAGTGAGGGTCGGAGATGCATGCCACTGCTGAGCCTGTCTACTTTGCTGGCTTCACTGAGCGACACAAATTATTTCTGCTTATACAAGGAAGCTAGGGTGTTATGAACGCAGGCCACCTCTTTATCCTGAAAACAACAACGGTATTTAGCATAATATTTACGCCAGGAAGCGCGTTTTAATTCTGGAGCGAAACCAAAACTCACCTCTAATTTGGATTTAATTTCTTGGTATAGGTCTTAATTTCAGATTCTTTCATAACTCAAGATGTGTCTCACACCTTAATTATTTAGTTAAAGAAGTTGTTCGCAGAAACTTTTGTACCTTTAGAGAAAGGGTCTTTCATACACCTTAGAGGTAACATAGAATATTATTATTTGTCGAAAACATCAGTGCTGATATTTGTGTGTTCTCGCTGCCTTTTCTCGCTCAGATAATTGTCATGTGAAATAATGAACTGCGGGCCTTTTAATGTGGTTTTGGGTATTTAGATGATTAATTGCTTTAGCATTTTACCCAGCACAAGAATAACAGAATAAATCCAATTTTTAAAATATGTTCACAAAACGTACGAGTTAAGAAACGCTGTTCTCACTAGAAAAATTCAAAGACGGAATCAGAGTCAGGCAGCTGAAGTGTGCGTGTTTTTTTAAAGCAACGCATGACGCATAGGAGTTTATATTGCATCAAGTGTTTGCCTGTCTGTCTGTCTTGATAACGATGTCAGAGGTTTTCATGTGCTAAAAAGAAAACAAAATGATACCTTTCTGGAAATACTTTTATGGTTAAATGGCATAGTTTTGTGATTGTGGCCTTAATTGGAGGCATACATTGCCGCAATTTGTATTAATAATAATATAAATATTAAAATTAAGATATTTTAAAATGCAATTCTTCACGTTCTAAAATAATAAGTTGCTTATGATCTAATTTCAAACGCACGAACAAGTATGACAATCTAAGGTGTGCTATCATCACTGGTGCCAATTGCAGCATTTTCAATTACCAAGTTATAAAATAATTAAAGTCTAAAATCAACGAAAACGTCCTAGCTAATGAGAAAATTCATGTAAAATTAGATTAATTGAGGATGCTGTCAAAGTAGCGACTTATGACAATCGGCAAAACTTCCAAAGTCGCCGCCAATATCCTTCCAGACCAAATACCCCCCCCACCGAAAAACAAAAACGAATTTTGTTTTTAATTACCCTTTTTTTTTACATATATTTACTTTCGTATTTACGCGCCGTCGTTTTGCCAATCTCAGCCTTTCCAGACCGAAGGAACGCCTACCTGCTTGCATGTCTGCTCACTGCAGCACGTTTTGTTGGCATCGGAAGCCGGTGAAACAGTAGCGAGTTTTAGTATTGCATATACGAGCGAACGCAAGCGCTGTGTGTTTGCGTTAGCTTTGCGTGTTCCACGCTGCGCATGCGCGGAGCCCAAAATTGCAATCTCAAATCGAAGCATGGCAAAGACACGCACGCACCAACGTGGAGCACGCCACCATAACGCAAATGCACAGCGCATGCATTTGCTTTTATACACAATACTAAAACTCTCCAATAAGGTACAATCCCATACCGGCTGCAGCACTACATTGGGACAGTGAAGAGTGTTGTTTGCATTAGGAAATGACATTGAGCGAGCCATGATCACGAGCAGTTCCGCCATGCCCATTGAGCAGGAAAATCAGGAAACCCTCACTAGAGCGCTTCCCGTTTCTGCTGTGGGAGGGTGAGCAACGAGCTGGAGATGCGAATAGGCTCTGCTTGCAGAGCCAGAGTACCGTATTCCTTTTCTTTTTGCCGCCAACCCTGTATTGGCAGACAGGCAGTCACGTGCGTCGAGCTGGATCCAAACTTCACGAGGGGAAGCGACCTTGCAGGCGCCGAGTTTCAGGCAGAGCACGCTTCTCGCTTTGCGTTTGCGAAATATACGTCCTGCACTAAAATTGAACCAACTGAAAGCTTTCTTGACCATTGAACATTATGTGTAGCCACTGAGTACAGTATCATCGCATTGTTTTATAAGGCGAGCAATGTTTTCAAACTTGTCTCTTAAAACTGGGAAGCAGACAACACAAAGGACGATCTAGTTGCTCGCGTGTGTGGCGTTTGTGGAGTGATACACAACCGGCACATCAGGGCCCCTTGGAGCAGATAACGATGCGCAGCTACGGTTCACAAAAGGACGACGTTTTTGTCGGCCACTACGTTCTACCTAGGGCACAGAGAGAAACAGAAAACAAAAGACGGGACGACGGCGCACACGCGATGTGTCGCCACACTATGTTTTCTCTGCTCCGCACGTTGCAGCATGCCGCCCTTACAGCCACACCATCGGCATCTCTGGGCACTCCTGCAGAAGCGACAATCGCTTTCCCCAGTGCAGCTGCTCCGCAAGCGGAACATATACAGTTAATCTAAATGAAACCAGCCAGCGCCGCTGAACTGTAACCGAGCCAGAAGTCCTGCTAGCCCATTTTCAACTTCGAGCATGCACATACTAATGCTCTAACTTTACGTTAGAAGTCAAGAAACGTCGAACCTGCTTAAACTCGAACCTCGACAGGCTCACAACATCCGTACTGACAATGATAGTGCTAGTTTACACTGATTATAAGGGGTGAGTGAGGACTTGCATGCGACTGTAGAGGGTCTTCCAGCACTGCACCCTGTGATGTGCCTTGAAAAGGGGCCAGCGGCGCTTGATAAACAAAGCCCAGTCTTCTTCGTTCAGCTCAGATTCCAGAATTTGATTCCAGCGTCGGCACACTTGACTGCTGTGCCACAGTGACAGGTCGTCCAACCGGCAGAAGATGAGAGACAGGACTGTGTACACAAAACACATGAAGTGACATCAATACAACAGAGACCAGCTGGGTATTATCGTTTGAACGTTACAACTCTGGCCCTCTGCCACTCAGCACATCTCACATCGTAAAGCAATCATCCCAGACCAAATCCTCCACTCTGCAAAACTAGTCAGTCCCCTCTCATAAAAGAAATATAAAATAAAGATTGCAACACTCCAGTTTCTTAGCCCCCCAGTTCCTATACTCATTTACAACTCAAGAATCTCAGTAAAAGAATGTGTGGCTCCCCATGGAGTGTTACTAACTTCCCTTTTTATCTGATGAATTCAGAAAACTGTATGTGCATTTAAGCTTCTTTTTTTTTTTTTTACCTTCTATTTAAACAAGTTTTAAATGCTAAAAGCATAGTTTTTTTCTCTGACAACCAAATGTTGTAAGAACTGCTTCGTGCAGTGAATAAACTAAGCGCAAACATTGCCGTTTTCTTGGGTGTAAACTCGGAAAGCACCCGACTAATTTTAAACAAAAGCTGCAGGGAATGTGTGGAGGTGATCACACTGAAAAAGTCACTCAACAACCTTAATGTGAATTTCTTTCGAGCTCCTCTTGAGAACAAAATCAGCATGCACCTTAATTATCTAACTAGATTTTATGACAAGATGGTGGCCACAGGTAACCCTTTATAATAAATGTGCATGCTTCAGCTCACGAGATATGACCTCCTAATGTCCATCGAGGTAGGATCGTTTTGCAGGGCTGTCCAACCAACCTTCAAGGGGAAGACGTGCCAGAACCCCGTCAGGCGTGGGCTCCTGGTCCCTGGCATTGCTCAGGGCCGAGATGCACTCCGCCAGCCGGTCTGCCTTGGGTCCCGGAAGCAGCGTCCGCGGCTTCTCGACATTCTTCTGCACCATCTCGTAGAAGTCGTTTGGCTCGTCATTCCCTGAGTCTTCAGAGTCGCTCTTCTGCACCACAATGAATGGCCAGAAGCCCCTTCAACCCCTTGCACTTGTTTGTCTGTAGGATCATGGCAGTGTTACATTGAGCTTGCAAAGAGACTGGATCCACTAAAACAATGCAGTCTGATCTTCCTTTTTCCCAATATATAGAGCTCTATTCCAGGTACCAGTTTAATATAGCATAAACACCCTCAAAAGCAAGCAATTCAATTTTTTTTTTAATACCACAGGTTGGCCTGTTGATCTTGAAGACCAATCTAGCGTGACCCTATTCAGAGAGCAAGCCGAGAACCAAATATAATGCCTGCCAGGAGTCCGATTTCGATCGCAGCAAGAGTGAGTTCAAAATCTTGGACCGATAGAGTCAAGATATTGGTAGCAAACAACTTGTCTGTCAATGCGAGCGAAGAATGGGGGTTTGCCTGCCCCAAGGTGTCATTCGCAGGACATAGAACAGGGAAACACCTAGCATCAGTTAGTACCAGAACCGAAAAAAAGAGTGGACAGTCTTCTATAAACCGAGTTCCAGGGGCAATGCGACTGAAAGCAAGCTTAAATTGTAAATGTCCACTGTTTTACGAAGGAAGCTATCAACAACCCATGCTTCCTTCGCAAATCTCGAGTTGTTTTCTTGCCATACAGATGCCGAAACTCGCCGGTGGATAAATAAAGGCCCAGGACATGCCCATGAGCGGCCGCGAGACCTTTCTCGCCACTTGCATCCGGGTGAAAAGTCCTGGCGCAAGTACTACCGCACTGTGGGCTCGTGAACAGATCTAACATTTCTCCTTGGTTGATAACGCACGTACTGAACAAAGTTGTGACAGCACATCCAGTGAGCAGCCGAGAAAGTTCTCTCTCTCACCAGAGACAGAGATGGGACCTGAGGAGAGGTTCAACTCACCCAGCTCTGGTCCCCCTCCTGCTCACAAAGGATGTCTGGATAGAGGAACGCATGGCACGTGCAGCAGAGTGGATGGCCGAACGAAGGACCGTAGAACCCGTTGCACGCATGACATACAGTTTGCTGCAACAAGGACGGGGAAAGACAAGCAGGAAATCCAAACTTAAGTCGTCAGTTTTGGTTACTGCCAAAGCACATTCAGCTTTAAAAAAAAGCTAAAGAGGTTCTTGGAAACAAAAAGAGTTAGAGGTGAATTTAAGCATATTTTTGTCCTGTGAATTTGAATATCACAAGCATTTGAGCAAATGTATCAACAGATGAGAGAAAAACCAAGAAACCAACCGCCGGGTGCGATGTCATATCCAGAGGTTTCAACTGCCTTGAACGTGCCACTTGTGAGGCAACGTGTGCAGTGTTTTTGCCTACTCAGGTAAGGCCTGCAGAAGGCGCGGAAATGTTGACATCTCTGTATATTACGTTGCGATTTTCTCCTTCTCCTATCGAACGCACTGAAAAGGAAAAGCTTCAACTCTATTTTGAGAGTACTGTTCTGGCTACTTGGCACATCAATCAGAAATATAATTTTGATGTCCCTGATCCTGGAGGCCAAATGAAGACGACTGAAAGTTTTCTTTTCTTTTTTTTCTCAAATAGAGAATCGCTTTAGTTTCCCTTTCTTCACTTCAGACTTCTCTAAGCAGAACTAAAGCTGTCACACATTTCCCAAATAAGTGCAGCTAAATTGCCACTTTTATTGACCTGTGTAACTCTATGGCAGAGGCAGGCTAAATAAGGATCTCCAAGGAGTGCACCAGTATCCTTGGTGGCTTTAAAAGTTGGATACGAAAATATCTTTGTCCATGCATTGCAATGAGCCTCCTAAGACACATACCTTATTTTACAAATCTGCTGAACTAAAAGAAAAGTGTAAGGCCGGAGTTGCTCTATTTGAAGTGCAATCTGCATTAAAAGTAAGCTGGCTGTTGTGAGGCATGTTTACCTGCATTGTGCTGAATTAAATTATACACTTCAAAATAGCTCATAACTGGGGCTGGGCATCGACAAAAAGTTATAACCCAATTAATTGCCATCCTTTAATCAGTTAATTAATCGATTTCGTTCACTCCCATGCATAATAGTAAAAAGAAGTCAAAATTACATTGTTTGCCTTTGCTGAATACGCGATAAACAGCGCAATGTACGATTTCAAATTTTAAATTAACCTTGAAGTGTAGTTGAGAACAGTAAAAAAACACCCACACTTGCAAGTTATTACTTCAGCTGCTGAGGCAAAGAGGCTTGTTGATATTCTGCAGCAATAGCGGCCTCTTTATTGTTCACAATATTCTCTGCTGTGCTAAACGGACAATCGCGCAGCGTTGAAGCGGCTGGGACACGTACAACTTTGTTCACTTGTTTGGAGTTACAAATCTCACCCCAGCAGTTTACTTTAGATCAAAATTTCACCTAAAGTTTGCCTTCATACATGTATACGTCTGCGAGGTGAAAGCATTAAATTTTTATATTAATTTTGTTGTCAATATTTAACTGATTAAGCATTAACAAAAATTAATTGCAATTAAAGCACTAATTGATTAGTTGGTAGGTTAATCAATGAAGTGCCCAGCCCTACTCATAACAGATAAATCTGGCTCCAAACAGTTTGCATAAAACCATTAAAGGGCCCATGAAACGAATTTTGGGCTGGAATAAATCAATTTATATTGGGACTTTACTAATAGCACATGTTAAGTGGGCCAAAAGAAAAAAAGTAGAAAGTCAAAAGCCTGACTTTTGGTACGAAAATTTGAAAACACACTGGACTATTCGTACCACCTTCCCTTCGTAAGCTCCCTGCCTTTTCACTGTAATACATCCGCGGTCAAAGCAGCGCGTCACCGGGCCCAAATGTAAGTCACACGACACCGGACCTCACTTATTCCCTTCACCCCTAAGCTGACATTGTGGTGGAAGCTACGCGCTTGCCGGACCATTCAGCCGCCTCTCTTTCATCACCCGACCTCATTCTCTGCACGTGGGTATGCGCAAGAGAGCGTGATCACCTGGCAAAAGTGTGGCTGGCCAAACGAGCCCGTAGCTTCCACAGCACTGTCAGCTTCGGTGTGAACGGAGTGGGGAAAGAAACTTGTCTGAATTTTGAGCGACAGGTTAATCTAGGGGGACAATGGCTGTGTCCAGGTACACAAACGAGGGTTTGAGCAAGAGGGAACTCCCCCCTTTCCATCTGCTTGAACTGTTTGGTAGAATGTGCGATTTATGAGTCGAGGAGGAAAGCTAAACAGGAAAAAGTTGGAAAAGCGTTTCACGACTCTTTTAATGCAACAATTCCTCCAAAAAGTTTAAATTTTCCTTAAGATACCAAAATTGTTTTTATGGAAGTTAAACATTTACAAAATGTTACACCACTATGTTTGTGAGGCTAATACCATCATTTAGCACAAAAAAATTTCAAGATAAATTTGAGTCAATACATTACTGACATGACAACAAATACTATTGTTGCACTATCATGCAATGCAATCCTCTAAGGACCAGATGGTTGGTGGTATGCAAAGGAATACTGCAGAAATGTATTGTCAGTGCTGCTTAGCAGCACAGCAAAGTTAGAGTGGAGGAAACTAACTTCAGAGGTAACTGGAAGTGAGTTCACCATTGTGTTAGCACCTATAACAAGCAACAAGTGTAACGAAATTGGAGTTGACATCAGCACATAAGAGTGGCTCACAAAATGCTTGGCACCATTATGCAGGCTAACCTGACACACCTCTGTAAGTACAAGCACAGCCAGGGGGTGGGGTTTGTGTGGCAAGTCATGGTCATTCCAGCTTCTACCCTACACCCCCCCCCCCCCCCCCCCCCCCCCCCCCCCGAAAAAAAATCCTGGCTATGCCACTGTTCGCAAGTTTGTATTTTTTCACACTGACGAATCGAAGAGACAACCATCACACCAACATTCAATATTCAAACAGTGGCACAGTGCAATGACTGCACAGGCTGAATTCGTTTTCCCGTTTCATTTTGACTGGCACAAACAGTTTGCAAGTATAAGTAAGTAGGTGGAGGCGGTCGCAAGGGTGCGCACATTCAGAGGTGACACTGAAAACGTCTATGACAGCCAGGACAGACCTATAAGAATACACGGTCACCAGCATTTCCCTTTTTGCCCCATACCGTGAGAAAACTTTGATAAACGGTGAATACTTGGGAACTTCATTGCAGCTCTCTAGCGACGAACCATTGCAAGTCGACCTTATTCCGAATTGAAGCTGAGTGGCAAAGCAATGCAAATCAGCCAGCAATTTGCCGCGGTATTAGAAGAGTTGATAGGCATGAACGTGTCCAGTCGCTGCATCAGGCTAGATACTTTCACACCGATGCCAATTTCAGAGAAAAATAAACACTAAAAGTCGCGCAACTACTCGACTGAAATGTAGCGACGCGCATATTTAGCACAGCACTAGATGAATGATTGCATGCCTAACAAACCACAAATGTTACAAGTGATCCACTACTTCAGAAACAATAATCATAGTAAGTACGGGCAACGACACGCATTTTTCTCCACGTCGCGTCGGTGCTAATGGCTGATCGGTCTACATTAAAGCAACACGCTATGTCGAGCCCCCATTAGTCGTTTCCAAAATATTTTCGGAGGAGGCCAGCTGACTCCGATTGCGGTAAAATGACCGAAGACACTCTCCAACTGAAAGGAGCAGTGGGGACGGGCAGGGTACAGCGCGACGCCGGACAAGAGATCGGTGCAACGGCGCACCGCGAGACTTCGGCCTACCTTGAACTGAAAGATCTTGTGTCCGTTTCGACTAATTTCCTCGAGACGACCATCTCCCAGGCGTCTGACTGAAACCGAACTGCGCTGGACATTGCAGTTCACGGTAGCCATTTCATGCGTGCTGCGCCCTGGCCCGTGGAAACAACCTTAGCCCGCCGACGACAAATCAAGAATGCATCGTAACTGGAGACACCTATCAAGAGCCTAGAGTACTCGGCGTGTTTATGCGTTCCGTGAGTTGACCGCGCCAAGCTCTAGGCAGAAATTTCCACGCAACATTAGGATGTCGTCTTCGAAAGCCGACGCCATTGTTAGCAGCGCGAGCAGCGTCTAGAGCTCGACCTATCAAGTGGCGTAAGCCGTGTAGCCACAAGGCGGATACTTGCATTAATCCACGACGAACAATGAGAAAATCAAATATCGGCACTTTGTATTACTAAGTTTGGGACAAACAAAACACTTTCTATGCGTTAAATTATGAATCAGCAGAATCACTTAAAGCTTGATCGTAATTCTTTTACTTGCTCGCTACGAACTGTTTTTTTTTGTTTTTTTTTACTTTTTTTAAATTCTGAATAATGGTTTTTATCTGTCAAAATCAGTTATTATAATGTACCAACTCTATGATCAAAATAGCGGTACGGTGGTACCTACCTCGTTGGGGCGTACTTGGACCGTTGTACGAGTACAAGCATAGCATAAATGAAGGTGGCTGGCTAGCAGACGCTAACGTTGGAAGACGCTCACCCGTACGGGCCCCCCGCCTAGCTGCCTTGCGAGCCACCCAGTGTACCTCAATTTTCGCTCATAAAGATTGTTAATATTATTAATATTAACGTTTAGAGAGCTTTAGTCTTCCAAACAGGACTTACCTATACTTCGTTTCAGCTCAAGTCCAGACGCAGCCGAGGCTACAAGCGCGAGCATGCGGCCCAGAACAGTGCACGAGCGCGCGTGCTTGACAGAGACGCAAAAAGCCAGGAGCTCGCGCTTGTACCTCCACGCTCCCTTGCCAGGGGTGTGGAGACGTGTATTCTACCGGTTAATCTCGAACCAGTAATTCTTAAGATGAAGTAGGAGGATGTACACAGGACAAGCGCTGAATTACGGGTGTAAAAAAACAGAAAAAGAACGCCCGGGAAATTCATCCCTGTTGGCTACTTAGCACAGGAAGAGGGAAGCAATTGATACATAAGTACCCATTTCACGAGAGAATCAGCCTGTGGGCTAAATAGCTACTCTAGAAGACTGAAACCCCCAACAAGTCTAGATGTAGTATACATGTAGTATTCACGCCCAGCCAATGCCATCATTGGCCGACACCTAAGCTAAAATAACTGGCAAATTTAGAAAACGATACCCTGCCCTGTAGGTAAACCTCAGCCGAAAACTTCATTCTCCGACCTCGCTCGTGCAGGTCAAGCGGTTCGTCTCCAAACAATTCAGATTTAAGTTATTCTAATGGAGCGTGGTAGGCACAGCAAAAAGATGCTCGTACCTAAATGCATCTGACGAGAAACAAAAGTGGAGCCACGTGGTAATACAAGCTCTTGCAGTTAAAAAAAAAAAAAAAAGAATCTACAATGAGTCTTTCATGCTTTGGTTTTTATTAAACGATACAGCTTACTCTTACATCACATTAAAAAAGGGGAGAGGGAAACAGCGATTTTGTGTTGCATCTAATGTTCAAATAATTTTAAGGACCCCTCCGAGGAAAGCAAAGTACTAAGTGCCCGCAGTAGGTTTTCCTACAAACTTGAAAAACTAAAAAAATTAGCAACTGTAAAGGAAAAAAAAAACATTCTAGAATTTTTTGAAAACAGGCCGGAAACAAATCCACACTGCAAATTGCATTTTGTTTTCGTAAACCAACCTAACATTTTGCCAGGGGCGGATCCAAGAAGGGGGGGGGGACGACCCCCCCCCCCCCCCCCCAGGTGCACAAGAACGAATAGGAGAATAGCATCCTTTCAAATTCTTCCCCTCCCTCCCTCCCTCCTTCTTCCCCCCCCCCCCCCCCTCAGAGTTCTGGATCCGCCCCTGCATTTCGCTGGTGTCTCTTGGTCACAAATTCACCTCTGTCCACTTTAGGTCCCCATCTCAGACGACAGTAAATCAATATACAATTACAAGGAATGCAGAAACATGCTTTCAGCAAGTCACAAGAAAAAAAGTTCCGAGACAATTTAGCATATGCTTAAAAAAAAAAAAAGAGACGATTCAGAAAACAAACCCTCTCCACGAGTTTCAACTCATTAGCAAGTTTCATGCAGACCTTTCCGAAAAGCCTATACAAAGGGTACAAAAAAAAAATGTGCATTTAACAGTTCCAGCTATTTTTTTCTTTTTCTGCAGTGTATGCTGTACATAATAGCTCTGCCCTACTCTTCTCAGTGATGGATGTTAAATGACGTGTTCAAACGACCCAATTGTGCTGAAATTGGTTTTGGAGCATTAAAGCAAATTTATTCGTCAAACTCTCCCTTCGTTTCAAAATTTGGGACCCCAAATATGCTTTATTAAATGCCTTCAACAATGTCTCCACGCAAGAGGAGAAAAGAGGCGATTGAATTTTCAGACTGCCCAAAAGTTGTGCCACATGGGTATACACATAACATATCTTCTGCTACCCTCCCCACAATGAAGAGATGTCTATAGGGGAGGAAAGAAAGCTTCCATTTGCACGTGTTGTATAGCCACAAAAAAAACTGAACAAATCTTGTAAAAGTGTATCGCATGCAGAGCCTACAGCACAAAATAGTTTGTAACTACTTTCAGGTTGCAACCACACCCCTTTCCCTCGCCCAACGGACACCAATAATCAGCCCGACACAGCTGTCAAGAGTACAAAGCTCACTTCACAATCCGAACGAGAAAATGACACCGCAAGAGTCCCTTTGCCTGCTGCAATACACGTCACTACACGTGCACCGTGCCAGTGTCACAAACTTGGGGCAGCTTCAGAAACGTCGAGAGAGCACAGGTATCCCTATCCCTGCTTCACCAGAGGCAACAACAGAGAGAAAAAAAAAGGATAGTATTACTCCCCACAGAAGAGTTCCGAAAAGGTGACAGCTTGCAGCCGGTTGGCTTATGGAATCTAGCTCCCTTTATTTCCACCTTCGCTACCTGTGAACCGCCAGTGGGGTGAAGCCTGGGGGTCCCCCCTGCTGGAACTTTCCCATTGCAGCAGGCAGAGAAGGAAAGGGCTGGCGCCTTCCCGCGTCCCTCAATCTGAAGAGCACGACCGCGAGTCGAGAGAACGACACGGAGGAGTGAGCGACCAAATCGAGGCTCTTCCCTCCCCCCCTCGGTTCCGGCAGTGGCCACTACTGGTGGGCACACTCCACACCAGGCCCCGCGCGGTGGTGGTGGTCCTCGGCGTCCTCGTGGTATGCTTCCGAGCGCCCGCCGCGTTCGCCGCTCATGCTCGGGTCGTATTCGTGCAGGTCCACGTCCTCCACATGCTCCCCCGTTGGCACGTGCACGGGGCTGGGCCGGTCCCCGATCAGTGCCTCCACCTCCTGCACAACCAGACAGAGACACCACTGAGCATTTCTAGACGCAAGTTGTCAACCAGGCAACGCTGTACCCTAGGGAAATATCGAGCAGCCTGCAACTATTGAAGGCATCTGCTCAAGGCTGAGCACAATAGGCAGCTGTAGCTGCCGTCGCAAAAACATTGTGCCATGGGCGAACTTGGCACTATAAATATATATTACAGCGGAGCTGTTAAGGGCTAGTTTCCCTAGGATCGTGTCCGTCCGCACACAAATGTTGACACAACACTGATTGCCGCTGTCACTCATAGATGGCGATAGCTGTCCAGTGTTGTGTTTGCCAGTTGTCTGCTTGCCGCCGTCGATCATAGATGGAGTAACCTCTCCAGCCTTTCCACTCTGGCTTGCCGACTTGTGGACGGCCATTGCTTCATTCCCACCATGGTACAGCTTCGCCGGTCTTCCTTCTTGACCAAAGTGGAAAGGCTGAAGGTTTTTTTAAGAGTATTTTTCGATCTAAAAATACAGAATAAAAAACAAGTACACAGTGGTTTGTTTACAGTTTCCACGAGTGTTCTTACGCCGTTCGTTGAAGTGGCAAGAGACGCCAGAAACCACCTGATCATGCTTTCTAAACGTGCAAACAAATTTTAACTCGAAACATTCCATGAAGCCCAAAAGTGAAGCCCAAATAAAAGCGTGGCCGCGAGGCTCGACACCGAGTGGTTTTGAGAGAGGCCAACTCGATAAAAAAAGTGTTTGCGAAGTGCGGGAGTCAAGCCCAGACCGCTTAGATTATTAGGCAAGTGTCTTTCCAGTATGTTGGAGCACATCGCCACGAGTTGGAAGCTATTTGGCGAGAAAGCCCTGCGGGGTATCTGCTCTGCGTCCAGCATATGGCAACTTGACACCCTGTCGCAAGTTTTGAAACCCAGGTTAGCACCGGTACCTCCATTCTAGGGATCGCTATCGACTGGACATGCCCCACGTTAAGTCAGTCACTTAACTAACCGATGAAGAGCACAAAGCGTAGACGCCAAACCATTTCACATGCAACACAACTGCCCAGCAATTCGGTATGCACTGTAGTTCAGTGTTCACACAATGTATCTAGTTTCTGCAGTAGATATGCACGGCTGTCCCCATCCCGTGCCCTCGCACAAGGACGGGCATAGCAGCAGACTGGCTATTAATTAAAACCAATAGTGCAGTCTTGTTTCTGCAGATTGCACTTTGGTTCCTTAGAAGGATGCATCGCAACAGATGCATATCACCTCGGATAAGAGAACGTCAAAATTGTCTGCAACACCTGTTCGAGGCATTCATTACGTGCCAAGGCCCCCGGGAACGAATGCTGCAACAGCCAAGCATGGCCTGGCCAGTCGAGAGTGGACACAATAAGGGGAAGCAGACCTACCTTAAGAGCCACCTCATCGGCAAAGTGGTTGTCCGGAAATACGACGTCAAACTTGATGTACAGGTTTCCTTTTTCAAAGGGGTCCCTGTAGACAGGCATGCCCTCGCCACGGATGCCCTTCATGGACCCTGAGAGGTGAAGCACACACCGATATGGCACAGCCATCACACAATTTCGCCAGAAACAAAGCACTCCTAGCTGCTCCTCGTGAATCAAGCATTGAAAATTTAGAGCAATGAGATCACCTCAGATGGGCCAGGCAATGCAAAAAAACTATCAGTTAACTCAAAGCACGGCAGAGAGGTGACAGTAGCATACAAGTCAGCTCTTGCTAATCCTGCCTTGCACCCTTTCCTGGGTTCCTTTCTTATCTTCACTTCAATTCTAAACTAGATCTTACTTACTTTAAAGACTTTTTTAAATGAAGTCCTTCACCCCTTTGCAGCCCCTTTCTAAAAATTCCCCATACTTTTGCTAAAAAAAAATACACATTTCTATTTTCAAAAATGGCCCAAGAATGGAAACACAAGGTGTCAAGGAACAACAAACCCAAACAAAAGTAACTCGCATAACCTCATAAGAACTGAAATGCCTCTGGGCAAACACCATATTTCTAGGTGTATATGCACAAAAAAAATTCAGAGAATTGACATACATTTCTTAAGACTTTTGCACGCTTCGAGACCTATGGATGTAATCTAGCTACAAGGCAATCTGGACACTTGATCACTGATTTCTCGCCGCACGACCCAGCGCCGTAATGGCTGTCTGCGCACATTACTTAAACGGCATTCACATGCGAGTAATCTTGGGATGTATTTGCGAGACATCGGCAGAAGTCCCTCTACAGCTCGCAGAGACGACATGTTGGTAGAAGGGATGCGAGCATTTGCAAACGACTGTACAAGCAGTCAACCAAGGCGAATGGAATACAGCACAATTCTGATGCCTTCATTATAGGGGGCACTATTCACTTTCCTTGAAGTGCTGCATCATGGGAAGAGAAATTGCCTGACCACCATTGATGTGGACAAAACCATGACTTGCAGCAGGTGCTCTACATTTAGCTGCGCCGTGGTCGGTTTCAAAACAAGCAACCGATGGGAATAACTCGGGCAAATAAGCGTGTATTTCGCCTTGAACGTCATATGCGGTCAGGGGAAGTATATCGGCCATCAATGGATGCAAAGTATGTAGTGTACAGAAATGACCACTTCCTGACAACTGGCTCATTCAGTACCGTCATGGACAGCCTTTTACTAACCGAGTCTGCCACTCACGCAACTGGACAATGCCAAAATTTTGCAATGTATGCACATTCTAAAGTGCAGACACTTTATGGAGACAGAGCAGAACATTCCAGACTTCAATTCCTTTTTCAGTACTACTTGTACGATTGTTTACGGGGGTGCGATACCAAAGTTACAATCTGCTAAATAATTAGACACGTGTCACTGCGCGCACAGTGTTAAAGCATGTGGCACTTAAAGGCAGACAAGCAGTCAGAAAGAAGGAAACTCCCCCTCAATTCCTCCTTTCCATTCAAGAAAAAGGGACCCTCTTTTCTGCGGGGAGTAGCTCAGAGACCTGCTCATGTGGGAGAGAAGACCGTGAGAGGGAAGCGAGAGAAGGAAACTGGGAACTGGTTTTCTGCCCAGCAGAAGACTCTGCAAGTTGGCCTTTAGAGTAAATCACTAGCTTTGTCTAATGGTCTTCTGTTTCAGCGAGGAAAAGAGTAGTGGCAGAGTTCGGTGTGGCAAGCACGGGCAGAGAGGCTGAAGTAGGAGCGTTCAAATGTTCCATCTTGTCACATGGTTTACAGGCACCATTTCATGGCTAAACATGAGTCACTGCTTGCAGGTTTATGTCATTTGTCAGCATTGCCTGGTAACCAAATACAAATCGTGAACACACACACACACAAAAAAAAAAATTCACTATTGTAACTACTGAAGTCCAAAAATTATGAAAATTTTAGTGTGTATGTTGGCCTTGCCTATTAATATTCTGTATCGGAAACAATCCAACTTGTTTAATTTCTTTTGAAGATTCCTTTACAATTAGTTTGTTCGGCAGAAAAAGTGTGCATAGATGGGAAACGCAGTAACATAAATTATGAAAAATGCCCTACATCCTTTTTCATTGAAATGCAACATCACACAGTGGGAAGTGCGTCGAACAGTAGCACAAAAAGAAAATCGTATTGGGGGGCTGCACGTCGCCCAGCAAGTGAGGCTATGTGCGACACCCGAAGACTCCTGGGGAATAGACCACACAGGCTTCGAACCGGTCTTTGCATTCCGGAGGACAAACATACACCTCTACTTCACGGAGGCAGTCAGCCTGCAGCATAAAATGAGGCAAGCCGAGCAAAGACCCACTCACGAGGCTTAATGACGCTGCCAGGCGGGTGCTTGATGACAATGTCCCTGCCGTCGAGGTGCTTTAGGACCATCTCAAAGCCACAGAGGGCCTCCGTCAAGGTCACCGAGTGGCTCATGAACAGGTTGCTCCCCTCACGGTGGAACAACTCGTGCGGCTTCGTTTGCAGAATTATCACCACGTCTCCAGTCTCCACACCCGGCTGTTACAAAAAAAAAAAAAAAAAAGTTGTGCCACAACTCCCGAGCCACACTCAAAATTGGAAAGAAAATTTTTTTTAACGAGACAACATTCTTTTGGCAAAGAAAACCAAAAGCTCACCTGCTGGTCACCCTCCCCTTTGAAGATGATCCGTTCGTTATCTCTCATGCCCTTGTCCACGTGCACCTCCAGGTACTTGATCTCCTTTATCACCTTGCGGCCTTTGCAAGTCTTGCAGGCATCCTTCTCGTTGATCACCTCACCTTCAGACACAGTCATGTTGGTATCAGCATCCCTTCACAAAGACTGTGCACCTTCAAAATTGATACCATCAGCTACCCTCCACAGGCTCGGCACATACATGTTATTACACCAAATATGAAATTTTTGGTGCAATAACATCATTGCATTACCCAATAATCAACTGCTCACTTTTCTGTCATATAACTTAACTGCATCACACTCATTTCACCATGTTTTTTCTCTAACTGAAAAGCAATTCAATTACTTGCTTGAGAGTTAGCATAGTTAATTACTTTTCCTGTTAAGAAACTGGGCAAAATAATTTTAGAACCCAGAAAAAGATATAATTCCTTTGTGCAAACTTCTCACATTGCACCAAGCACAGATTGCAAGATGAAAAGCACACACCAATAGAGGTATGCCCGAGACGACCTTCAAAAGCAAGTCCCCGAAAGCGTTATCGGTTGTTACATTCTCCCAGATCATAGATCATAATTCTGTTATGGCAGTTTATATGGCAGGGGCTAGGCTTGCTGGTAAAATTAATGCACACTATTTGATGTCCGGTGCTTCCACTGACCATGTCATTATGATTATGAACCTTTCCTCTCATCGGGTATTGAGAGTTCAATATATTTGTTTCCTACTAGTGAAACCGAAATAAACTGAGTTGCTTACTTAATTAGTGGCCCAATCTCACATATATCTAATCTAGTTCTGAGTATGGGCCATTTCCTGATAAATTAAAGATAGCAAGAGAGTCGGTGATTCACAAAGGAGGTAATAAAAATGGACTAAACAACTGCAGACCAATCTCGGTTCTCCCCATTTTTTCCAAACTCATAGAGCAAGCTAATAATGCACGACCAATATATTTCTTTGAACAAAATAATGTTATAGCAGAGCAACAGTATGGCTTACAGAAGCAACAATTCTCTGAATTGGCACTGCTAAACATCAAACATAAAATAATTGACAATTTCGAGCAGAAGTTATGTACAGTGGGAGTGTTTCTCGACTTCAAAAGGCTTTCAAATCAATCGAGCATTTCTTTTTTTAATTGTCTTTATTTGGGATTAGGAGAATTTCCCTTAGCTTAATAAAAATATATTTATCAAATTGTTTACAATATAGACATTAATCATGCAGTCAAATATGGGTCAAATAAACTATGGTGTCCCACAAGGCTCCATTCTTGGCCCACTTTTATTTTTAACTTACATAAATGACATTGTAAGAGTACCTCAAACACCAAATATAATTAAACATGCTGATGACACAAACATTTTTTTCTCAAACAAGCTTAGACGTAAGGTGAAATCAACGCATGGTTCGAAAATGTGTCATCACGACACAAAGTAAACCAACTTAAACACGAAAAAAAAAAATATATATATATATATATATTATATTTTGACCATGGAATAAATGTATTCAGCAGGAAATTAAAATTCAATTTCAAAACAAAATCATTGAATGTTTTATACTACATAAGTTCCCAGGTGTTCTGTTTCACAACTCTAGATTGGTCTTTCCCTGTGCAGAGAGTAAGAACGGAAATCTCACAATCTATCGGGATTATTTATACTTAGAAATTTACTGCCTCACTGGGTAAAAAAAAAACAGCTATATTATACCTTAGTTCATTCATGTCTTCCCTACTGTTTTCTTGTATGGTGGACCACAACAAAAACAGATATAGAAACCTTGCACATACTTCAGAAAAAGGCCTTGCGCTTAGTCGAAAATGCCCCATACCGGAGCAACTTTGTTTCGCTCTTTAGAAAGCACCAAATATTAACTATTTAAAATGTTATAAAGAAGTTATTTTTATTGATCTATAATCGGATCAAATTAGAACACGCTGCCTTCTTCAATAAGTATCTTCGGAAAGATCATCCATACAATTTTCAGCACGAGCTACACAAAGCAAAAAATATGCACAACTATGGCATACAGAAATTAGATTGTCAACTATCCAGACTTCTAAATGACCACCCTGATCTAATGGCCATTATACAGGGAGATATGTCTGTGCAAGCTTTAAAGAAAAACACAAATGTGTATCTATTGTCACTTCAGAAGTAACAAGTGTTTTGTTTTTCTTGTTTTGTGCTCGTGTGCTTTTCTTTTTTTGCAGCGTTCATCTACAGGCTTAGGGAAAAATTATTTTTTTGCTGTAGAGATGGCTGGTTCACTTGCATCTTGCTGATGTCATTTTTTTCTGCTATGTTGTTGCTTGTGGCCGCATTGTTTGCCGTGTTTGTGCAAGCTTAAAGGGATACTACAACGAAATTTCGAAAATTATTTCTTGGTATATTCCTGTTCAAGGGAGCAGTATCACATAAGATGCACCAATCACTTGTTGAAAAAGACACGAAAATGAATTTTAAAACAAATTAAACAATTAGCGAAGAGCACCTGGTGAATGTTGCTAACGCCTTGTTTGTGATGCCCATCTAAGAACCTTGACAAGTAGTGACGATAACTGTCTCGCCTACGAGAGAAGATGGGAAGGAGAAACTCTCCTCCCCTAGAGACTCTCTTCTGTGTGTCCCAGATGTCGCTATGGTCCCTCTAGAAGATTATACAAGGTTAACCCGTCACTCAAAATCCACACAAAAGCAGCTTTGCGGTTAGTTGCGATGGCCCGATCGCTGGCATGCTTCGGCCGCTTCGGTGTCTGGAACGGCTAGTATATCCTCTCGACGTGAGCCTCGCCGCAGCTTTGCTTGTCCCGAGGCCGTCTACGTCACGACTGCAGCAAATGTCACGTGTTCTCTGCCGGCTGCTCCAAGAAAGCTTGCCAGAGTGGGCCGTTTATAACGAAAAATACAGCAATAAGTCTCAAAGTACAAATGTGCGATTGTCATTTACAGATATCGTGGATCATATTCAGCCTATTTCTAAACACGACGGGTATATTTCAAAGTTCGTTGAAGTATCCCTTAAAAAAAAAAAAAGTAATGAGAGTCATTGTTTCTTGTCACGGCATGGGAAGCAATCCATTCATTTCGTCCGAGCATGCTGGATGGTCCGACCGTGAAAGGGGGAGCTGTAGCCTTGTCAGACGTGCCAATACCTTTTGTGACAGCCCCCCCAGACCACTGTATTCCTTGACGGTTGCCTCAATAAATTTTGACTTGATTTACAATGTATTAAAGAGGTTGCACTGCATACCACACGCCTTCTTTCCTACAACCAAGCAGCTTCACAAGGAGTTTGCGCACTGAGAATAATATTAAGTCCGTCTTGTGAATGTAAAATGCAAAGGCACAGCCAGGGCCCATTTCTTGTAGCCCCGAGACCAGAGCCCGTGGGTTGGCCTAGACTCTTGCAGACGTCTGCACCTCAAGCGTTTATTAGCAGTACAATGCGTACGTGCCAAAACCTCTGCAAATACCGATCACAGCTGAAAGAGGAGTCAAGCCGCGCTCGACAGAAAATGCACCCACTCGGTTAATTATGCGAAAAAGATTAGACGTAGAAAGTCAGTTTTCGCACGTGGTTTACTCTTGCAAGCAGGTAGGCAGAGTTTGTCATAAATGGCACATTGCTGCAACCTTGTCCCGCATATAAAAAAAAGGCCGGAACTGTTATCTCACCATCTCCTCGGCAGTCCGGGCACGTAGACTGCATCTGCTGCATCATGTTAGGACCCAGATGCTTGAAGGTCACCTTGATACCGCGACCACGGCAGCCATGGCAGACTAGGACAGAGCCTGATCGCCCGCCCAACCTACAGCATCAAGTCACCACGGCATTTTAGCATCTTATGGCGCACGGTCCCCACAGCAACAAGAGACGGTGTCACTTAAAAAGCAATTTAGTTTTCCAGCCCTTCATTACAGGCATCACTGCTCCAAAGTTTCCCCAAAAAGCATAATAACTAACCCATCACAGGTCTTGCAGATGACTGTGTGGTCTACTTCAAGCTTGATCGTTTTTCCATTGTAAAAATCTTCCAACGACACCCTGCAAAAAAGTGAAGCCGTGAAGTCATGAACTGGCGACCCAATAAGGACTGCCTAAAAATGCCCACAAAAGAAGACTATACTAATATCGGGTATTGATTCCACTGTCCACAAGTGTTTTACCAGCAGATGATTGTTCAATACTCGAAGGGAAGTCCTCTTTATAATTGTTTGTGTGGCTTCTTCTGTTGCTTCTGAATATAAACCCCCCTACATATTTCTATCTTTACCCCAAAACCAAGCAGACAACTTTGCACTGACAAATTCCAGCAATAAATGCTGGAATCCAGCAAGCTTAATAAATACCCACTTGAGTGGGTGGACAGTGTCCTCGCCCCGCTGACGCCGTCTCCTCGAGGAGCCATCCATGCCAAACATGCTGCCAAATGGGCTTCCTCCAAATATCTGCGAGAAGATATCTTCTGTCGCAAAGGGACCTGCAATAAATGACGAGGAACACCTGAGGGCTTGCTTTCAAAACAGTGTCTGCAACATAGTGGAGGGGGCATACTTTACAGACAACACGCCACGTGCACCCAACATTAGCATATTCTCCAACAGATGGCACCGACAGAAATTTTTAATGCCCCTAGCTGTCGAGCTATGATGGCCAATGTACTGCTACAGATTCGGTCCAGACATATTATGTGCCATAAAAGTGACCCGGAAGGAAAGGTCAATTCTGCTACATTTGTGATCCCAGATGCAAAATGCAGAAAGGATTGCCTGTCTAAACAGAAGGATTTACTATTATTCCTGACAGTCTCGTTTCGTAGACTAAAAATAAACATCACTGCAATTATGCAGTGATATACGGAAGTCCTGGGCTATTGACTTAGTAATAGCCAAGGCTTCTATAACCCTTTCTTACATCCAACAATGCCTGCACTCTGCCCATCCTGCTCTATGGCTACAGGCCTACAAAACACTTTGCCCAATAAATAAAACATGAGGGGGGGACCCAAAAGTAATCGGAATTACTTCCTTGTAGTACAAGTTTCTCCCACTAAGCGAGCTTTCCAGAGACCCATCTGCATCAGTGCGGCAGCCACCGTTCTTGCGAGACATTGAGTTTGGCTTCAGTATATTGCTTTCAGACTCTTTCAATGCATTTTCATATTTCGTGATGGCTGATTTAAACAAACAACGTGCGGCACTTAAATCTTTATTTTTTGTTGAATAGAAATGCGGCAAAAACTATTGTTATGCTACAGTCCGCTTACAAGGAAGCTGCTCTGATTAAAACACAAGTTTATAGATGGTTTTCCAGTTTTAAACAAGGCATAACGTTTACTGACAATCAACCTAGTTCTGGACGTCCTTCGACCAGCCAAACCGAAGAGATTATGGCAAAAATTTGTCAAGCCACCTATCACTGCCGTCGGACGATTGATGAACTTGTGCAGTTCATTGGAGTGTCGTGGAATTCCTGTCAGCAAATTTTATAAGAGGATTTACACACAAAACAAGTTTTAGCAAAATTCGTGCCTCGCTTCAATAAGTTTGTTTGTCCACCATGACAATGTGCCTGCACAGTGCCCACACCGCACTGAACCTTCAGCAGTCTTTGACCAAAAATGGTGATTTCTTGTCCCATATGACTTTTTTTTTTTTTTTTTTTTCTCCATTGACAAAAGTTCTCATATGAAATGGCTTGCCGATGTAGAAGAGGTGAAACAAAAAACGGCAGAAGCACTGAAATGCATCAACATTTTTGAGCATTCGAAGAAACGTCTCGAGAAGTGTACTGCATTGGGCAGAGAGTGCCATGCTTTGAAGGTTACTGGAATTTAGATGTGTAAAAATAAATCAATGCTTTTGTAAAAATAAATTCTGGTTTCTTTTGGGTCCCCCCTCGTATGCAGTTGCCATTTGGTCTCATGTACCCAATACTCTAGAATCCATTCAAAATTAAGCTGTCCAACTCATCCCATCTAACTATGAACACACTGCCATCAACCATGAAAGCTTCCCTGTGCAACCCCACTACTAGTACTCGCCGCAGAATATTGTGTCTGTCTCCACCATAAGATCTTCCATCATCACCCTCAACTCAGATAGTCTAGGCTATTAGAACTACATCAATCATGAAGACATTTTAACTCCCTTAGCACGTCACACCCCTGGATCCACTGATGCTTTTAACAACTCATTTCTTTCTCTTGCCACAACAGAATAAAATAATCTGCCAGATCCCATAATGTACATTACAGACCCAGGTTTTCAGAAATACTGCGTCATCTGGAAGTGCTACGTAATCAATGTAATGTTATCTGTTACTCACTGCTGCTTGACCCTGAGCTAGGATATTTTTTTTTATGTTTTGTCTTTCATATGTGGTTGAAAAATTAAATTAAAGCCAACATTCAACCAGCCATCAAACAGATAACCAAACAATAATAACAAATATTTACACAGCATGTAGCTAAAGAAAACTTTTAAGGTACCATTGAAACATTGATTCTCCAAACCAAAACTGTCATTGATGCAGTCACTACAACAAAATTCACAAGTGCAGCCAACCATGAGGCATTTCAATAAAGACAAGCAACGAATATACATTTTTAAAGGGGTAGTGCAACGAAATTCTAGCGCCTATTTTATTATCTAAATATCAACCACGTTCTGGCCACACCATGGAGACACCAATTTTTTGCTGAAAAAGACAGCAAAACATTTAAAATGAATAAACCTAATGTCGTCGTGTCAAACTGCGGAAGCATGGTGGCAAGCTGCGTACACGTGAGCCCTGTTGTACTTGGCCGAACAGGACTTTCCTTCTCTTCCACACCTATTCAACCCCTGCAGGGAGCCAAATCTCGAACGACCAGGTTGTAACGTAATGACGCCACCAAGTGGCGAAGCTCACAACCATGCTATCCTCCCTGTAGCCTTGCCAGTGAAGAAAAACATGTCACAAATGCACAGGATCTGCTGCGACGCATTGCACTTTCTGACGGCTGTTCTCAGCCTTCCTTTCCCTCAAAACTTTTCTTCATCTGTAACTGACTATAATACTCACTGAAAAAGGAATTGAAATGATAAATCATTTGGAACATTAATGAAAAGCACCAATACCCTTTACTCAAAAGAACATAAAAAATGTTATTAAAGAAACAAAGGAGTCAGAACCCTCCAGGTTCTGAGTTTTCAACCACTGTCAATTATAAAAATCATTATGTAAAAACATGCCAAAGGCCCTTTCTGCCATCACAGATGCTGAAGGCAGATTGAGGCAAATTCCAAAATAATTTTGCACCTCCTTGAAAGTCTACTAAAAGAAATACTTTTTTAATACAGACTTTGTGTCATCCAAAAAGAAAATGATTCTCAAATACATAAAAAGGAATATCAAGACACACTCCCTTTTGATGACCAACCAGTTACAATTCATTAGGTTTCCAAGACTGCAGTAATTATGACTTCATAAAAACACTACAGCTTCTGTGGGGGTATCAATCATATTTCCACAACCCATCATCCAAGACTGCATTAATTATGACTTCCTAAAATTGCAGCTTTTGTGGAGGTATCACTATTTCCACAACCCATCATAACAGATTTCTAAAAAATATATATATATTAATGTCATTTGAATGTCAGTGATGTCCCCTTGTCCACATCAGATTCCATCACATTGCCACAAACAGGTTCGGTAACAACAATAATCGCATCACAAAGAAAATTCAGAATTGCAGCTGCCAAGAAACTCCACAGTTGTGATTTTTTTGGCAACTCGCTAAAGAAGTCGTGGTGTGGGAGACTATGTATCTAGAAAGTATTCCTTACTTTCGTGTACACCTTCTTTGAGTCCATTGATGCCGTAGGTGTTGTATATTTCCCGTTTCTTGGGGTCTGTCAGGACTTCGTAAGCAAAAGAAATCTCCTTAAACTGCACAAAAACAAACAAGTTAAGCACCACTGAAGCTTTTCACACATTAAAAAAAAAATGCACTTATACAAGAAAAATTTAGGAAAACACTAACAACGCCAATTTCCTGTCCTTTATAAGTAAGGTTCTGCGTCTTCAGATAAATCCGAAAAAAAACTAACAAACATTGTGTTCTAACAACTCTAATAAATGGATGTTTTCTAAACACAAGATTTTCAAAATTTTGATTCTGAAAGAACAACTTACACTTCTTTCTTGCAATGACTCTGGCTGACTTGGCAACCTTTTATTTTTCTTTAAGTTCTTCCCAAAGTGTGCTGCGTCTGCTGATTATGCGGTGCAAGAAGACTAATCTCGGGCACCTGGTGCCGGTATGCACTCATTGTGATACTTGAGCCCATTGTACACAGCACACGTTCAGAGTCAGCTCCATCCATCTCCCAAGAAAACCTCAGTAGTGAAAGATATTTACAGGCACTAATCTATATAAATATGTTACTCTTAACCTCACTATCACTGATTGGAATGCCTTGCCTTGTAATATAGCAGTGTCACAAGATTATCATACATTTTCAGACCTCTTGATTTCCTTTCTCTCATCGTAAAAAACGGTCGCATTCAATCTCGTCATTGTTGCGTCATAGTCAAGCTGCAACTCATGCTTTTTATTTTCTGTTCCTCATGCACATAGTATGTTAGGAACTAAAGCTGTGCTCCATTCATCTTAGCATGACAAACAGTGAGCCCTACAGGCACAAGATAAAAGCACTGAAGGTGATTAGACAGCAGAAGGCTGGAAGCAGCTGCCAAAATGAGTTCGTACTCCTGGCTTTCCCTGTACAGCACACCACTAGTGAAAAAAGCCCAGTGTTGTGAAGTGAGGACACATGCATATTGCATCACGACCCACAGGAAACAGTGGATAAACTAAAGCATGTCCCACCATCAACCAGACCTCTAAGTTGATCTCGAGGCAACTAGAAGGTTGTACCTAGTGATGGGCCAAACTTTCTTAGATTCAGCAAAAATACATTGTTGCCAGACTTAAAAGTTAATCTTTTGTTTTTTCGGGCGAAATAAGTTTTTTTTATTTTTTAATGCATATTGACACAGCTATTACCGTATTTACTCGCATATTGGTCGATACGTCGTATAGGTCGACCCCCTAACTTCGGGACCCCCGAAAAAAAAAAAAAGTTGAAAAATATAATACCGGGATTCGCGTATTGGTCGACCCCCCAGTTTTGATGAGGCGATTTTTGAAAAACAGGTCGACCTATACGCGAGTAAATACGGTACTAAATAAGGTTAAACTCTACAAGATAATAGTATCGGTGTAATTTTTATGTGTTTACTGGCAATTTTACAGCGACATTTAGCAGAAGTGGTGCGATGACGAGGTTGGGTAGCAGCGGGTGCAGTCACAATACCAGTTTCAGTTTTGAGGCTTCATCAGCGCAAGCCTGCAAGTGTGTGCGGTGTTAAAATAATGGTGGTAACCCAGTGTTCTTACTTTCTCTGCAAGTAAGCATTTCATGCGCAAAAATGACTTTAACGGCTACTGAGCCTTCACCAGAAGAGAGAACAATATTATTGTAAAATGCACGTTTTTTATTTGAGTCTCCTGATGTCAGCTTTGCATTAAGGTGTGTGTTCCATATTCGCAACGCCTCAATTTTTTAAAACTTTTGAAATGCTGGTTTCTGATGTTAGGACACACGCAGACGTTTAGAAAGATGGGAAGAGCTAGGAATGTCGGATGTGCAACGTCGAGCATGATAGTTCTGTGTTTAGTTTTATGCAGATAAATGAAAACCGCGAAATAATGCTAATTAAAAAGCAAAATTATTTTGTTTTCGCACTAACTACATGTGAGCCGAAAACAGAATTGCTCTAATTGCGAGGAGTGCCGTAAGGTACTTGTCAGTCAATGTTGCATCACGGCAAAGATCAAATGAAAATCACGTTATCCAGAATGCACCGCATTATTTGTCAGTTGCGCAGTGGACCGAGTCAATTCCTGGTCGACCTGTTCTTGAGGCAGAAAATATTGAAGAGAACCACAATCACAAAGGCTGACAAACACAGTTACCATGTCGCCTACTCTGCACCTCGCCTTAACCGCAGGTACTACACTATTTTATGGTAAACGCACGAGCGCACAGTGTCTATTTGCAATCTATGGCCCCGTCACGTTCTCGAGCGTGTGCAGACGTTTGCCAAATTTTTTTCCGAATCTTTACCTAATTTCTCTTCAAAAGTTTGGCAAGTGGCGAACTTTGCTGAATCTGAAGTTCGACAGATTCAGTCTATCACTAGCTTGTAACAAAAAGTAATCGTTTTGGTGAGTTTCAAACTATCAATATTCGGAGAATTCTTGAAAAAGCAGGAAACTCTGCTAAACACTTGAGCTTGGCAACAGCAGACTCGCATGGAAAGAGCTTAGATAATTAGGCAGAGTTGCATGATGGACAATGTGCTTTAAAAGTTCATTGTCACTTTAATATCGTGCTGTTACGGCCAAAGTCTCAAACTGTATTTAAAGGTGTGCGGAAACCAAATGACATGAGCGCGAGCTCTTTAGCCCTCGCTTCAAAGTTGCCCAGCGAGAAGCGCAATGAATATCGCGCCAATAGTTCTCGCACCGCTCGGTCAAGGGCACTGTAGTTGCGAGCCTTGCCGCTTGGTGGCGTAAATGCGTGACAATCTTGCCTAGTACTAATATCCGAGGACCGTATGTGCTATACACAGCTTGCCCGTAACATCATTTGCGGCCATGCCGGTATTTTATGTGCCACAAGAGTTCGCTTCATCATGTCAGTTTCACACCACAGAAGTAGAGGCACGAGGAAACCAGCAAGTAGAAATAACCGTCAGCACCCAGCAATGGCGTATGGCTGGCCTGACAGAGGTCTCCGCATCCTCTGATCAAGCTCCTACCTAACGTCTGCAAAGAACGGCGATCTCGATGGTGTGTAATGCACGTTGCAGGAGCACTGCGGAACTGGGACTGCAGCCAATGCCACAACTACGAGAGTTTGGGTCGCTGCTTCGAAGCGTTGTTCCGCAGAATGACCGAGCGCTCGCACTAGAAATGCAAGCTTCAAAGCCATGAGCGTGGGCTAGCTCGCACTTGCAGCTTTGGCTGCAGTCTCAGCTTATGAGCATTAGTTTTCTTGATTTCTCTGCCTGCAGCCCAGAAACACTAGCCTCGGCTAGTGTTTCTGGGCGGCCGGCGCATCATGGACTTCATCTAAACAAAGAAATAAAAGTGCAAACATTTCGTTTCCGTACCCTTTTAATAAGTGTCAAACGCCTCAAATATTGGTACATGATCATCAAAACTGTAACTCCCTTCCAAAAAAAAAAAAAAAAAGACTGGCCTTCAATTAATCGGCATTTCTGGCGCGGTGGGGGAACATCGTCTGGATATCCCCCTGAATGAACTCTGAAAACGCAGAACCCTACTTGTAAGCATCCATTTTATGAGCGGGCACAGGCACTTCGCGCGGAATGTCCCGAGCGTCGAGTCGAGGAGAGCACACCTTGAACACACGCCACGAACAAACGTAGTCGGAGCGTGCGGAGTTTACCGAAATCGTGGCCAAACGAGGCGATATACCTTTTCGCCTTCTTGTGGATTTTTGTCCGGGTGGTACTCCTTCGCCAATCTCCTGTAGGCCTAAAGACGAGAGAAACAGCAAGCCTCAGCAATCTATTGTACGGAAGCTAAGAGGTTAGCGGCAGTCGGACTGCTCGAGATCAAATATTCCCAGCTCGGGACGTCCCCAAGGGACAATAGCGAATCCCAAGGTTTTCCTAACCGCTAACCCACGTTTTCATGCGCAGATACGTAGACTTCGGTTACGTAGTACACAGAAACGGTGGAATGAGACACAGGCAAACTGTGGGTTCAATTACATTTGGAAACCTGCATGCGGTGGTCAGGTAGCAAAATTTACAAGCTCCTCAAGCATCACTCGCAGAATGGTAGGCTTACTCGGCGACTAGGGCTAGCGCGTTAATCCGAAACAGTCTCATGCCGGTCAATTTACCCAACCGCGGCCCGCATTAGCTTACAAACGTTTCGAGCAGTGTGAAATGTGTACCTTTTTGATTTCGTGTTCAGTCGCATTTCTTGAAACTCCCAGGACATCGTACAACTTCCCGTCAGACATTTTTTTACAAAGAATGAAAGACTCGGACTGCTCGACCCGATTGACGTCACACCATGGCAGAGTGCAGATGGCAGAGTGGATGCAGCCGCACCGGCCGCACAGTCGCACGGTTCGTCCCTGCGTGCCTGCGTGCTCACTGTGGGCTGTCGGATGTCTCGAGAAAAAGTTATTAATAGAAGTGATTTTTTTTCTTCATATAAGTAGTTTTAAAGCAATTTATTTTTATGTTACAGACATTACTTTTTTTTTTTTTTTTAACTTTCGGCATTGCTGTTACCGCCAACGTTACGTTACCGCTGCGTGGATGATGGATGGATGAATACGGCTGAGCCCTTTGGATCGGGCGGTAGCTTACGCTACCTAGCCATTTTGTTTTACCATTTCAGCTTAGAATATTTAAATGTGAAATCTATATTCACTCCGCAGTGCAAAGAAAGTGAGGCTATGAAAACCCCTTGCCATCAGTGAATAAGAAAATACCTAGTTTTCTCTCGATTTCTGCCACCATTCACTTAATCTTTGCTTGGTAATCTCTAGTCTTGAAATCCACTCTCCCTTCGCTGTCTCTAAAACCCAATGACTTTATTAAATCTATGTTGTCTTCGGTAGGCATAGGGTGAAGCCCTTTACAGTAGAGTATCAAGTGCTCAGCCGTCTCGTCCTCCTCTCCACAAGCAGTGCACACTGTATCAATATCCTGGTACTTCACTCTGTATGTTCTGGTTCGCAGAACACCCGTTCTTGCCTCAAACAGCAATGAGCTTCCCCTAGAATTGTCATAAATGCTTTCTTTGGCATTAAGTCTTTTGTTTAATCTATAGCTTTCCAAAGCCGTCTTTGTCTGCATTCCCTTTGCATTGCGTATTAACGCCGTCTCTCGGCGACTAGCGGCGAACGCCCGGAGGTTCCAACTCCGGCCACAAATGCATGGGGAACGGGAGAAAATCGCTGCTTCCTGATTATTTTGGGGATCTATGGAACGACAATAGTTTTTGATATAATAAGGGAATAGTTTACAATAATTTGCGCTAAGTTGTGCACCATGAAATAACTTTTTTTTTTTTTAATTGCCTGAGCAACATTGTGCAGCAGACGACGCGGTGACGTCACACCATTCACGTGACCCGCTCCGGCCAATCCATAAAGTCCATCTCCGCTGCGAGCAAAAATCGTCTGCTTCAAACGCCATTGCCTTGGAAATTGCATTCTCAAAATTTGCACACGCATCCGATATTATTAAAACTTTGATAAAGTGTTTAGTGCTTTACTAAATTCACGATTCACGACAGACTAGTTTTGAAAAGTGTAAACTCGCCGTTCATTTTTTAATCAACCGTGTTGTGTCGAGCTCCATGTATTCTCCCATTGGGCGGGCCGCCTCATGGAACCCTGAGTACCACGTGACTCGCGCCGAGCCGCTCTGTCGGCCTTGTTGTCGGCAAAACACGGGGTTTAGAGGATTGCGCTACTCTGCTCCGTAGGAGCTATATAGTGCTCTAGTACTGGCCACTGTGGTACTGGCTCCTTGGGGCGGACACGGACCCTTTGCATCAATTTTGCAGTTCGCACCTACGCCAACGTTCTCTAAGCGATATTCCATGGAATCGTAGTCAACCGTTCGAGTTTGTGCTTTGGTGCTGTGCTTTGGTGCTGGGATTTCGCAGTCGAGTGGCTGCTCCCTGGCTCCACCACTGCCTAGAGCCTAGGTGGTCAGTGTCTTCGGGCTGTCCTTAGCACCACCCAGAGATGTCTGGAATAGAACCTGAAAACGCGTTCTGGAGAAACCTTTAGGTGTTGGTATCTATCGTGGCCACGGCCTCGGGACGCAGAGCCAGTGGTCGTGTCATGATGGTGGGTCATTCTGCTGAAGGGGGCTTTTCCCTAGCCCGGGGGGGGGGGGGGGGGGGGGGGGGGGTTGGTTGGTTGGTGGTTGGGTTGGTGGGTTGGTGCAGGTGGGTGCGCTTATAGGGCTTCAGCTTCCGCCCCCAAAATCCAGTGGACTTTATAATGTACACATGCATTTTGACCCAACCTCCCCATCTCCACACCCCAAGTCATGGACATCCCAGCCACCTCAGCACCCCCCTAAAAAAATTCATGGCTACGCCAGGAATTTTTTTCAGGGGGTGCTGACTCATTGCGTCAGGAAGAGTAGATGACGAGCTCTGCTGGTCGTCTACTCTTCCTGACGCAGTGACAAAATTAAAAGGGCAGCGCAACGATTTTTTAACTTTCGGTAGGTACCGCTTGGAGGTAGGTAATCCTTGACGTTTGTAAACCGAAGAAACATGCGTTAGCCTTTCTCACCACGCAGTGGCGGTCGCACAAAAAAAAGTCCAACACTTTTATGAGGAACACAGCGGTTGCTGACATCGAGTCTGCCTTCTTGGCATGCACCACAGTGTGGTCAAAGCATGGCCTGGTTCTCAACTACCGCTCTTTTTTTTATTATTTCTCTTTCTTATTGGTTTTGAAAGTCTTTAGCAGCTGGCCAAGTCTTCTCGTAGCGTCTCCTTGCCCTCCACACCCGCCTCTTCTGTTCTTTTTTTGTTTTTTCAGAAAGCTTTTGGCAGCTGGCCACCTCTAGTACCTTCCACTGTGCCGCGCCACACATGCATACAGACGCTCGCGAAATCTGAGTTAGCTTCCACAAGAATGCAAGCCTGCATTAAAATGAGCAGAGTTTACTTCCTCAAGATTGCCTCACTGTCCACAATAATAGCCACACCCACGCACAGTGGCGTACCAACTTGTTTTTGAGTGGGGGGGCAAACCAGACCCTCTCCCCCCCCCCCCCCCCCCAAATCGAAAATTCGGCGCAACTTTTGTCCAACTTTTCTAAAGATTTGGCAATGATTCGGCAAAATTACAACGTTACCAGACTTAACATTAATATTTTGTTTTTTCTCACGAAAAAAATTTTGCTTCTTCTTCTTAAAATAAATACAACTTGTAGTGCCTATTGAAAGAGTTATGACTAAATAAGGTGATATTCTAGAAGATAATTGTATCGATGTCGCTTTTGTGTGTTTACTTGTAATTTTGGAGTATGCTTCCAGAATGTGGCGTGACAACGAGGTTGGGTAGTAGCCGGCACAGTCACGAATCACACTACGAGAGCTTTGATTTTGAGGCTTCATCAGCGCACGCCTGCAAGTGTGTTTACATTGTTAAAATAAAGGCAATAATTGCGTTCTTACTTTCTCTGGTAGTCGCCGTTTCGTGCGCGAAAACGGATGCAACGGTTGCTGAGCCTTCACCAGAAGAGATAACAATATTATAAATATGCATGTTTTTCGATTTGAGTCACTTGACGTCAGCTTTGCATGAAAGTGCGCGTTCCATATTCGCAACGTGCCGTTTTTAACCTTTAAAATTCCGGTTTCTGGTGTTCGGACACACACGGACGTTTAGGAAGATGGGGAGAGTTAGGAATGGTCGGATGTGCAACGTCGACCATGATAGTTCTGTGTTTAACGAATATTTTTCATCAGTGTTTACTAACGAGTGCTTGGACTCCGTCCCCACTCTCCCTGAAGAGCTTTACGAGCGCATGCATCCTATTAACGTTAACTCCGCCGGTATTATAACATTGATTGATAAACTAAAACTTACTTCGTCCGCTGGAACCGATAACATCAACTCTAAAATTTAAAAGAAACACCAGTGTTATTTCGAGTGAGTATTTAAAACTTATCTTTATTCAGTCCTTATCTCAAAGGTGCCTTCCATCTGACCAAAAGGTGGGAAGGGTAATTCCCAGTCTTTAAACAGGGCAGCCGCTCTTCCGCATCTAATTATCGCCCTAATTCATTGACTTCAATTTCTTGCAAACTACTTGAGCATATCCTCTACTCCAATATCATGAGGCACCTATCATCCCATTTCTTTTTTTTAAACAGCAGCGCGGTTTTCAAAAAGGTACATGTACTTTCCTGCGAAACACAACTCTGCGACTTCATCCATGACCTGCACAACCTTGAACCTTGAACCTTGAAATAAAAAAACTGACGCAGTTTTTTTTTTTTTTTTTTTTTCCAAAGCGTTCGGCCGTGTTTTTTTATCAACGCCTTCTTTCTAAGCTATCATCTTTTTGCCTCGACCAAATAACCGTTTGCATAGATTCGTGACTTTCTTTTTTCCCGTGTACAGGTCACGTCCATGATGATCATGAATCTTCCTTAATAAATGTATCTCCTGGTGTTCCCCTGGGGTTCGTACTTGGGCCCTTACTCTTTTTAATATTTATTAATGACATCCCCATTGGGATTTCTTCAAAAAACCGCTTTTTCGCCGACGACTGCGTCATCCATAACAAAGTAACTTGTGTGCAAAATAATAACCAGCTTCAGGAAGATCTAGAGAAGATTAACAATTGGTGCAAAGAGTGGATTATGTCATTAAACAAGTATAAACGCAAACTAATCCACTTCACCAAGAAAAAAAACAAACACTGTCATTTAATTACTTCTTGTACTCCGATCTGATTGAGACCGCTACTGTGTATAAATACCTTGGTGTAAGACTAACATCTGACCTTCCCTAAAATAACCACATTGAAGTCATTACTGCCGATTCATCTGGAACTCTTGGACTAAGTAGACGTAACTTAAAAAGGGCTCCACCCCTTTGTTCGTAAGCTAACCTTGGACACGTACGTCAGACCAAAAATAGAATATGCTTCAACCATCTGGAATACCCATCGACTGTACCTCATCAATACCCTGTAGAGGCAGTTCAGAACAGAGCTGCTCGCTTCATTTCATCCACTTATGACTTTTTTTTTTCAGTGTCTCAGCGCTAAAAACTGAACTAACCATGTCCTCTTTGCAGCTTCGCAGAAAAGTCTCTCAGCTGTGCTTTATTCACAAAATCTACTACCACATTCCCGACCTCAAAACCACTTTGTTATTACCCCCCGACCGAACATCTTCTCGCCTCAGCAACGTCTGCACCATCAAGCACATTTCTGACTCTACTAACGCTTTCAATTGGTCATTCCTTTCTCAAGCCATCAGCCACTGGAACAGTCCCCCATCCTCCATTGTCACCATCTTGGACCCTGCTGATTTCTCCTCTGCAGTAAAACGACACCTTTCTTGGCCCATGTGATGGTGTGCGGGGCTATGCAGATAGGTGAAAACCCTTACGCAGAGCGCCTGCCGGGCCAGACTTGTACGTAGTTCAACTACTTTACTCAAGTTACTGTAGTTTAACTACTTTTCTGGGTAGTTTAGTAACTTTTAATTACATTTATATTCTAGTAATTCGTAGTTTACTTTAACTACTTTTCCGAGTGACTTCCACTCAAATTACAAATTACTTTCTAATTTTAGTGGTTGTTTTGCTTATCAACACAGAAAAGATGTCGGAAGGTCAGCTGATATTTGCAGAGGGGGAAGCATGCGGAGTAGAAAAGGGGGGGATGGGAAGGAAGAAAGTGATTTAGAGTCCAAAAAACCCCAAAATTTTAACGAGCCCCCCCACTGCAACAACACTGCTACGAGGCGCGGGGAGCGAACAGACAAGACGCAAGAGAGGTCGAGTAACTGTGGGATTAGCTCCGAATAGTGGCGTTTCTTTGTATTCCGAAGCTCAAGGAGATTTGACGCATTTGAAGAAAGGGCTTGTCCCCGCTTCTCTCCAATGTAGGAATTCTTGCCCACTACAGGAGGTGCACACGCTGCTCCTTTTACGGTGCAGGCGAAAGAACCCCTAACAACGACGCTCACGCCGGATGGGCTGCTCGTGTATCACTCGAAGCGCGTTAACCCACCCCCGCGCCTGCGTTCACGCCGCTTCGCGGTGACGGTGTGCGGCTGCTAATTACAAATCTGTTAACCCACCTAGCCCCCCCCACCCCCCGTACACGCCGCTTTGCGGCGTCCGGTCGGCAACCCAAGCCCCGCTGCCCCCCATGCACTTCCGTAAATAGAGTCGATACGATTTAGTTTAGCGATGTTTCGTCAACAACATTCGTTTTTTTAGTGTTAATGGTAAAAAAGAAATGTAAATATCGCCAAATGCCTCGACAAAACAAAATGTTCGAGAAAAAAAATAAAAAGAAGTAAGCCGGCCCACACCATAAATAGAACCCGGGTCTGACACGTATGAGGCAGACATCTCACCACTAAGTTACGCTACCTCTTCGGAAACTCGCATTGCATCCGCTGCCTATGTTGACGGCGGCAGCGCCTATCTCCAAGCAAGCAAGCAAAACTTTATTTTGTGTAAGGGCCTACGTCCTGGTCTGGACGGCCCGTCCGGCCCATGTCTCGCGGATGGACTCCGTTAGGTTACCGTGTAGCCTTGTTCGTGGGGCAAGGCTCCACAAACCAGCCAATCCGGCGTGCGTGAGCACCGTTGCTAGGGTTTGTATCGCCTGCGCGTTAAAAATATGCCCGCGCGGGTCGGGGGGCAGTGCCCTTGGTATTCCTTGGGCGCCGCCGGCCTGTGTCTGCTCTGCCCAGTGGCGGCCGTTTCAGGGGGGGGGGGGGGGGGGGGGAGGGGGGCAAAACGCATGCCTTGCCCCCCCACTCTGAGAACTGGGGGGGGCAAGTGCCCCCCCTTGCCCACCCGGTTGGTACGCCCATGCCCACGCAGTGGAATTGGCAAGGTCATGGGCGAAGCACAGGGCACGTATGTGTTGAGCTCCAGACTTTGCTAGAGTTTGGGTATTCTCGTCACCGCAGTGATAGCCAAGGCATTGTCACGAGCCCAAGTCACGCCCAATCCATAAATGATTATCACCACCAAGGTGTAATCCCTGCAACTACGACTGAAATAAATAGTGAGCTTTTATCCTTGAAATTTGATTGCAACAAAGAAACTCCTGGTAAAGAACATTACAAGTCGTTGCACTGCTCCATTAACTATACTTGGCGTCAAATCTTGTGTGCGGTGTCAAAGCTAAAATAGATTTCAGTGCTGCACCCCCACATTGCTAAACAAGTATGTCGTGCATCTCATTTGCCCGTGCCCTCGCTCAAGTAGCTTGGACAGTGACGGATCATTGTGAAAACTACACTACCCTCTACGTCGTAAAGATTTTAGATTGACAAACATTTCAATGGTTACAAATCCACAGCCCAGCACGTGCGCCATAAAGAGCACGCCTCATACACACAAACGTTGAAAACCTGCCAGGACAACTATGTCATGTATTCGTGAAATTTGTTCAGCGTTTATCAGGTTATTTTTGTTTGATTCCGAATTCTTCGAAATTCGGAGTATAATTTTTCTAGGTTCCCCACCCAAGTTTCCAAAAATAAAATTAAAAATAAATAAGGCACCCATGGCATTGTCAATACTGTCCCACGACAGAACTTGCAAACAAGAGTTGCTTCCAATAAATGTGGATACTTTAGTAACATAAGGCAGCTTCAGCTGCTTCCCTTCCTCCCCCCCCCCCCCCCCCCCAATGAAATCTACGGGTTCATACTCTGACAACACACAGTCATCCTGAGGATGTCCTAAGGACGTACAGTTATGAATGTAAATCCTCAAGGACGTCTTTATGAAGTCCTCAAGTGAGCCTCAAAAGGTCCATTTGTCCGGCCTCAGCAGGTCCTGAGGAAGTCCTTCCCAGACGACAATGACATTCTGAGGACGTCTTTTAAGAATGTTAAATTTGTCAAGACGTTCTGAAGACGTTTTTTTGTAGTCTCCAAGTGACCCTCAAAAGGTATTTTGGTCCAGCTCCAATACGTCTTCAGGACGCCCAGAGAGTATCTACTCTACTCCGTTTCGCCTTCTGATGTACCGCAGCCAATGCTACAAGTCAATCCAGTGGTGAAAGCATGTCATGCTTTTACCACTCTCCACTTGGGTGCAGTAACATAACATACCCTCATGGGTGGTTGGAATGACTCGTAACAACGGATGCAGTTCATCCGAAGGTGAAACGGAATAGATAGACTCTTCAAACAAGACCAGTCATATGTAAGGTAACAAGACTAGTCATCTAGAAAGGAACGAGTAAAACATCACAAGACAATAGAGTTTATTGAACCTTCAAAACAAAGATAGTTCCAATGAGTATAGAATACTTACCTTTGCTCTGCTTTCAGATTGCCAAAACTTATGAAAAAAGGGGAGCTAAAATTGTCCAAAAAATGTTAACCTTTTGACTAGAACTGCCATATACGATATTGGCAGTTTCACTAGAAATATACTCAGGATCTCTCTCATGTTAAAAAAAAAATGGTTTTCTCAACAGGTAAATGAGAGATGGACAGACTAGGGAGTAGCTGCATAGGTTGTTTAAAAATATGACTAGGAAGTATATGCAAAGAATTGTCCAGCTAAGACTTTAAAAAGTTGAATTTTGAAATTTTCTCAGATATGTAAAAGAACCAACATAGTTGTTTATGTGAACTTTGAAAATATGAAACCGTGTTTGATATGGTTTCATATTTTTGGGCATTTAAAATAAAACTTTCTTTATTAATTGAATGTGCTACCAAAAACCAAATGCTTTTCACAAGTTACTTCACTACAACCTTCCATTTAAAATCCTGTTAATTGAGGGAAATAAAAACTGTAGCCTCAGCCTGGGCTGCTCGTAAGCTTGACAATATTGGGTGAATACTGTACTTTTTACACTAATAACCACTTGCTGAATTTACCCAAGCTTCCAACACACACTGAAAAAAATCATGAAAAAAATTTTTGTTTCTAGGCTGTTCCCCCCTGTGATCGCCCCATTTGGCCAGTGAAATCCGGCTGAGCCCTTTGGATCGGGCGGCGGTAGCTTACGCCACCTAGCCATTTCGTTTTACCATTTAAGCTTAGAATATTTAAATGCGAAATCTATATTCACTCCGCACTGCAAAGAAAGTGGGGCTATAAAACCCCCTTGCCATCAGTTAATAAGAAAATACATAGTTTTCCCTCGCTTTCTGCCACCATTCACTTAATCTTTGCTTGGTAACCTCTAGAGTCTTGAAATCCACCCTCCCTTTGCTGTCTCTAAAACCCAATGACTTTATTAAATCTATGTTGTCTTCGGTAGGCATAGGGTGAAGCCCTTTACAGTAGAGTATCAAGTGCTCAGCCGTCTCGTCCTCCTCTCTACAAGCAGTGCATACTGTATTCATTTCCTGGTACTTCACTCTGTATGTTCTGGTCCGCAGAACACCCGTTCTCACCTCAAACAACAATGAGCTTCCCCTGGAATTGTCATAAATGCTTTCTTTGGCAATAACTGTTTTGTTTAATCGATAGCTATCCAGAGCCGTCTTTGTCTGCATTCCCTCTAGCCACCGATCTCTTTCTGCGGCCTTAACTTTCTTCTTAACTGAAACCTGCTCTTTCGTAACTCCACTATAGCCTAAAAACTTTCCTCTTAATTTCCTAGTGCGCTGTCTCCACTTTGTGTCTACACTCCTCATGTATAAATAGCTGAAAACCTTTCGTGCCCACTGCTCCCCATCCATTTGCCTCAAAAGATCCTAAAATTCTATCTTGCTCACCGCTTCCCTGCTCTCAAATGACGCCCACCTCATGTCTCCTTGTACTCCCTGGTTTGGCGTTTTGCAATGTGCCCCCAAAGCCAGCCTACCTACTCCGCGCTGTTTTATTTCTAGTCTTGCATGCACTTCGGATTTCAAGCATAGCACTGCGTTTCCAAAAGTCAAGCCAGGCACCATGACCCATTTCCAAATCCTCTCTCACCACCCCTTCCAAATCTCTCTCATCCCCCCACTCCCTCTCGTGGCCCGCCGCCCCCCCCCCCCCCCCCCCCCCCCCATTGTGACGCCACTGTATGTATAAGCATGTCATGAAAGCTCAAAGACAAATCAAACGTCCAAATCCGTTTAATTTATAACAAGTGCAATTAGGTCGCCATTTATCTTGTTTGAGCTGAGAAGGCTCAGGGGAAATATTGGTGTCAGGAAAATGCAAGACTGATACATGTTTTCGTGTAGCGGAGCTCGTCCAGAAATGCCCTTTTCAATACAGGGTGCACAGGTTAGCTTGCACTTGTCGCCTTTACTGCGCAGTGAGTTGTCAAAACTATTAGCGGAATGGGATAATCTTGATTTCTACATGAAAAGACTGTAGTAACTCCACTCAATGTTAAACTGATAGTGCAGTTAAAGCTAGAACGCGAGCTAACACATGCACCTACCACTGAAACGGACATTTCTAGCCCCGGGCACTCACTCAGCGAAGACATGTCTCAAAACCGCAGTCTTCTGCCTGTAGCCTCTGCTAAACTGTCAGCAGGGGTACTGAACCGAAATTTGGATTTTGCAAAATAAGGCCACAGAAGCGTTGAACGAGATGCTGCAAACTCCAAAACCTCACTTATATATCAATATCTCAAACGGATGGGCGTATTTTTGGAAAAGAAGGACGCGATCAAAGCGAGGACTCTTGACGTCAAGGTCCTCCTGAAACAGCTGAGAATGAGGGGAAGCGGCCTCACTTCTCTCCTCCTCGCTTCGGTTCACCAGCTAGACGGCCCAAAGCAAGGAGGAGAGGGAATACGAATTGTGACGTCACATGCATCGTCGACCGTGTTCAATTGCACATTTCTTTTCCCAAAATACGGCCATCCGTTAGCGATAACGCTGTATGAGTGGTGTTTTGGGGTTCTGCAGCGTCCCGCCTATTTCGCCAGCCGTTTTGTGAGCTCGAAATTTCGGCTCAGTATCCGTGAACAGAGAGAAAAACTCGGTGCCCCCCCTGTTAGAACAAACTGCATGAAAGTTTTAACTCTGTGTTCAGTTAATTAAATGGACCACTCACATTTTGTGTTGCATATGGTTTTCATAATGTGGCCTTTGTTGTGCCAACCTAGCCCGCGACCCAACTGGGAAAACCGAACGTTCGTTAGTTGATCATCTCCGGGAACTTCAAAAGAAGGGTGGGTAGGATGAATGATTCTCTGCACCGCCACCTTTTTTCCTTCGACGGATGCAAATCTAAAATGTACGGCCTGCCTAAAGTGCACAAACCAGAATGTCATCTGAGCCCGATTGTATCCTTTATCGGTAGCCCCACGCCCGACCTGTCAAAATATTTGGTAGAGCTACTGGCGCCGGTGACAGGCAAAAATGGTTTTTGTGTACAGAATTCGCAAGAATTCGTTCAGTTAGTCCGCGCCCAAACCCTCCTTCCGAATGAAGGCATGTTTTCTTTTGATGTAGTTTCCCTTTTCACTAATGTTCCTAACGATGTTGCCATTGATGTCGCACGCGAGCGTCTACTTGATGATCAAGCCTGAGAGCACCCACGTCACTTCACGTTGATGATATGATTTTACTTTTGCGTTTTTGCTTAAACCAATGTTTTTTGGCCTTCCGTGGGGAGACGTATCATCAGGTGAACGGGTGTCCGATGGGAAGCCCGGTATCTGTCAATGTTGCCAATCTAGTTATGGAGCATATTGAGGAGAAAGTGCTGAAAAAAGTTCTGTTCATGGTCAAATTTTACCGCCGATATGTGGATGAGACTTTCGTCATTTTAGATAAAAGTCATGCTAACGATTTTCACCGGGAGTTAATTCTTGCGAGGCAGAACAGCAGGGCAAGTTGCCCTTCCTAGATGTACTGTAATGAGGACAGGCGAACCGAAACACAGGATTGAAACGGGTGTGTACCGCAAACCATGTGAAACCGATAATTTTTTTTTTGTCCCATCACCCAGTGCAACACAAGAAATCAGTAGTGCGATCGATTGTACAGAGATCAAATACCGTGCCATTTAACGAGCTCCATGGCGCAAATGAGATGACTCATTTACAGGGAGCTTTAATGAAACGTCACTACCCAAAGCGTTTTGTTGACGAGGTCAAAAACCAAATGAAACAAAATGTGCAACCGTGCGGAAGGGAAAGAGATAAGAATGTAGTGTGCATTCCCCATGTCAAAGGAGTCTCCGAAACTCTTAGTCGCGCTTTGAGGCCCCTTCATTCGAACTGTATTCAAGCCACACAGGACTATTCGAAATTCCGTTTCCAAACCAAAGGACCCAACCCCGGCGAACGCCCAGAGAGGGGCTATCTACAAGATCCCCTGCAGTGACTGCCCAGCGTCCTACATTGATGAAACCGGACGGGGGAGAGAGACCAGACTCAAAGAACACAAGCGTGACGTCACGTACGACTCCCACGCGACGCGACTGAAGACTGAACTGGTGGACAATGCGTGGACAAATGGGGCATTCTTTTGACTTTCCGGCCGCGACGACCTTGGCGAGAGAGGACAGATGGAGGCCCCGAAAGCTCTAGAATCGTGGTTTGTTCGCAGGGACATATCCGTGTGTAACAAAAACCGCGGCCCTCTCCACGATGCTTATACGGACATTCGTGATAAATAGCGTTGGCTTGAGGTTGAACCTTGCATTTGCTTTGCAACTACTGAAGATGCCTCCCGCATGGGAGGCGAAACGTCAAATGAAATTTTTTTTTCTGTCGTGTCAAGTCGGTGCTCTTATTTTAATTACAACTTGGGGATCCTCCATAATAATTTTACATTTGAGTTGATAGTTTTAAAGAGCCCAATATTTTAAAAGCAGCCCTTGGCAACACCAGAAATCACCACAGTTACCTTTTTGTCACAGCATAACCACTATTAAAGCATACAGCACTATAACATCACTTACTGTAGTTGACATCCGGGTACTCAAGCTCATCCAACTTCATCTTCGTCCTTTGACCCAGCAGCTGAATTTGACGGTCGCCTTCTGGATCATCAGCTGTTCCTGGTACACCAAGAGCCACGGGTGTTGTGGCTCCTACACGAAGAGGAATGTTTGCACCGTCAATGCAGATCCCTTGAAGAAGTTCATTCAACTCTTGCACAAATTCTGGCAGAAAATCAGTTACATCTAGAGGCTTGCTCTGCCCACAAACACGCAAAACACAATGGTGCGATGTTCTTTATGCTCTCGACTTCACAAAGAATAGGCCAGAACCGGTTTCTTGAACTTTTTGCAAGAGGAAGACCGGCGATGCGTTCAAGATGAGGTGATCTGAAAGCCGGAAGTTCCTCCAAACCAGCAGCCAAACCAAAGGGGTAGTACTTGCCAGAGCCCATGTTTCTGATATCCATAGCTTTCCGAGGCGTTTCCAACAGCGTTCTTGCAGAGCTCGGAAGTGCCGAAAAACACGAGTGACTGCGGAGAACGCCAAAAAGAGCGGTGACAATGGTATGCGAGACAGAATGATGAATTACCCATTCCTAGAGTTTCCTTTTGAAACTCTCCAAGCAGCCCTCCCAGTCTGAGCCTTCAACTGCGTCCGCGTTTTCTACGAGTAAGCGCAGGCTCTCAAATGCATTTTCTTCGGCGATGTTACCGCCACCCAAGAGGAGCGTTGATTCAACTCACATAAACCAGCGCCGCGTTCCTCACCAGCGGCACTCTCTCCTCCGCCGCCTCCATCAACATTTAGATCGCTCGAACCTCTAAGCACGTCATCAACAATCTCTCTAACACCAGCGAGCAAGGAAAAAGTTGCATCAACACTTTGATTTAGCGGACGGCGAAAACGACGAGCTGCAGCCGCGCTTTCCGGCCCATGTTACTGTTTATTTCGCTCTTTTACCTAAAGTTCAAACCTTTCCTTACATAATGCAGCCGAAATATGAAAACAAAGAGATTAACTGCTTACCTTTTTCACAGTTTTCTGTCATTTCCAAGTCTAGTGCACGCCGGTCCAGTGGTCGGAAAACAGCCATTTCCTATTTCCCGCGCAGCCTGTGCCGCGCTGGACATCGATTCATCCGCTTTTACAAGGCCGATGTATAGTATCTATTAAATGCTTTAAAATGTATATTTTTATACCATAAAATAATTTCAAGGTTACTTAGTTTGCAGAGAAGTTCTTTTTTTATAATTTGAAATTTTCAGTAAAAATAATCATAATCAATCCATACTTTCGTACTCATTCTAGTTTCGTTTTCAGTTCCCGGCATGGAAACCTTTTGTCATCTTGTAAACCCTGAGATGGGGAACGATAAAAAAACGGACGAACACAACAAAATCTCAAACGCAGCGTTTGAGATTTTGTTGTGTTCGTCCGTTTTTTTATCGTTCCCCATCTCAGGGTTTACAAGATGACGATTGATTACCAGCTCGCCTGCACTCTCTCACTGCTTACCTTTTGTACTATTAAAAATCATTCAAAAAAAGAAGAAAAAACTTTTTAGGTCTTCCCGATGAAGGGAACCAGAAAACGCCCTCAAGACGTCTTTGAAAGGGCCAGAATGTCCCAACTAGTTCAGGACGTCCCGACGACGTCTTCGTCCTGATGAAGACGTCTCGGCTAGCTGAGGACGTCTTCAAGACCAACTGCGTTGTCTGGGCAGCTTTCACAATTCTAACAGCACTAATAGTGGTCCAAACTGGGCAACCGAACAGAGCTTTCGTCGTGACCCGACAATCCATTTTTCTGAAAAAACCTTTTGACAAGATAAATGGTAAACCCCCTGTTCTCAGCACTCAAATTTGAAACTGGAGTTAAGTCTCCTCAGGACCACTGGCCCTGTACCATGGAGAATAGAAGGGTAGGAGAGGGCATGACGTCGGCCGCGTAGCCTCCACAAGCCATGCTCCCTCGACGCCTCGCCTCTTTCTCATTTTCCTCCTTACTCTCCTCACTTACCATGCCAACGTGACCACATCACGTGACCGTAGCTAGACTTCGTCTTGCTGTGGGGTACTAGAATACACCAGTCTAGACTTCGACCTGATAAAACCTACCGGACGGAGCGCGCGCAAGCCTGCAAGGAGTTCTTCTACAATCAACCATCCATCTCACACGTGACATGTCACGCGCACCAATCGCCAGAGAGATCTGCGGTCACGCTGGGCACAAAATCGTTTGAACTTTTTATGACTAGGCTTCACCAATATTGCAACGTGCCCCCCCCCCCTTGTACTTCTAACCTCCTTGCCCTGTACTCTGTCCAAGTACTTTTGTATTTTTTGATAGATCTAAATAGACAAACAATTTACAGGCCATGTTTTCCGGAGTTATCCAAAAATATAAAACCGTATGTACAGTCCATCTCTAAACAATTTATTATAAATAACACTGCATTTTTATTCAAAGAAAAATTATGAAAAGGTTTTTTTTTTTTATTTTTGTGGATAGAGCCTCGCCACAGCCTCGATAGAGTGTGGAATAAATAGGCCAAATCTACATTTTCTACAGGCATATAAAATTAAAGTAGTTTCGATGTGAATGAGACATCCTTGAGGCATGTCATACTTGTACACACTTGCAAAGTGAGAAAGCTGTGAGCATGTTTTGTATAAACGCATTTATTGCCAAACAAACAAACAGACACATTTTGTCCATAAAATCAAAAACTTGTCAGCATCATCTGCCGACCTCTAAAATTATACATTATGTATATATTCATAGGCATTATGTATATGCTGTCAACAAAAATACAGTGAAGTAAGATACTCAGTGGCTGTAGGCAATAGTGTAAAAAAAAACAGCAAAAGTGCGACTAGTCTTGCAATCTTGGATGACTGCATATTAAAACTCATAGGCACTCAAGCAAGGCAGAATGTTTAGGTCGATGTGTGAATGTTGGTGCACGAGATTTGCAATGTGACACATGAATCACATGTGAGCACACAATGAACAGTGGGGGTCTGCAAGTTCCACTTGATTTCATCAAATTCAATAAGTACAAGGTTTGTTTGGTGTCCAATTTTACAGCATTTCACATTCTCGACAGAAGCAATAGCAAAAAAGCTGGATAACCTTAAGTACAAGGCAGAGTCAAGCAGCGGCAGTGCACTTTGGGGGAAACACGTCAGAAACGGACACTCGCAGAATGTGATCTCTTTCTGGCTACAGGCACAACCTCCAAACAGGCATGTAACAAATTTTTTCCAGTCTTACTGCATTTGCAATGCCAAGTTACACCAGCAAGGAACAAATCAGTTCCAGTTGTCTAAATTTTCAATGCCGGATTACATCCTTACAGCTTGTTCCACAAACTGGAAAGCATTCAGTAAAATGTGTCATGTGCAATAATAATAATTTAAAAAAAGCCTAGCCCCAATCACCCATTCAAATCTTTTTAGCATGGGTGTGCTTTGCACATTTGTCTCATTGTAAAAAAAAAAAGAAAATTCAGGAATGTGTAACACCATTTCAACTGTTTGGTCTTGCCATCGTCACTTCAGCAACAGGTTGTGGAGAATTATTGTCTTTCAGTAGTTTCTAAAAACTGGAATGCTCACAGCATTTGCTATGGCCCAAAACACTGCACCAGTGGGCAATGCCTGGACGGTGGCGTTTGTAAATAATGCACATGTGGAAAGGTGTCGTTTGTTGGAAGCTTTGAAGCGGACGGCGCGTCATGTGGGTCAACAACAACAGGACAAGCGGGAGCACCTGGATGCAAAGCACAGCGCACGGCAACAGTGAGTAAAGGCAAAGGAACTTTCCTGAATGCATCAACTACTCTGAACACAGCAGCAGCATGTGAAAGGCACTAAGAGAGCGGCGCGTGAGTTTGCATAGCGGCAAGCGTACAAGGCAGCAATGTGTGGTGCAGCTCTACAGCACTGTTTGGTGCAAGTGTGTATATGAAGATGCATATAAATTACAGACATTTAAAAAATACACAATGCTTGCCCAGAAGTATGGAATGTGGGCCTATCTCTATTTCCTCTGCAGTGCATGTTTGGAATAAGCACCGTAGACTATTTTCGTTCAAGGCAAAAGTTGCAGACCAGCCCGGCAACGAGTGCAGCCGTGCTCGGGGCCTGCACTCACACAGGCAGCAACTGCGAACGCCCGGCAAGGGGTCCTGCGCATACGTTGACTGGGAATGTAGCTGATATGTCGAGTTCCTGACGGGAGTAAACTTTGATGGTGCTTGCAAAGGTATTGTCAACAAATGGTCCCACAGGTCCACTGATATGCTCCAATAACTTGGTCCCTGATGGCTGCAAAATATCAAACTATGTACACTAAAACTAGAGGGCAAGCAATGCAAGGATAGCAATTACAGCTCTTCTCAAGCACTTTGTTACTTATTGTACTAGTGATTCGCTATGGTTAAGCGTGGAATGCATTCTCTTGATTGTGTTTGCTCTTTGAGTGACACACAAAATTCTTTGACTATATTGCTATTGTAACCTGTCTTTCCACATACACACATTTGGACATCTAAAATCACAGAGGGTGCAAATATTTACAATTTGTGCAAGAAACAAAACAAAAAGGTTATCGGACAGTGGCTTGGGTTGGAGTTAAAATGGACGTCGAGAAAAGCAAGCCAGACGGCCGGCCTTGGCCTCCTAGCTCGGTGCAATGATGTATCACACAACAGAACTGCCCAGACTACTGCTGTCTCTTCTGACTACCAAAAGAGTGTGTGTATCAACTTTGACCCCAAGGAACTCATAACAAATACACAAGTTAAGTTTTGAGCAGTAAAATGACTTGCATGAACAATCAGCTAATGTGTCTATACAGATTTACAGTCCCTCGTTAGCTCCTGGGAATGGCTCGGTGCTATGGGCAACCTATTGCTTTTGTAAAGTAAGCAAACCAACACAACCACACACGCCCGACTCCCGTCAATGTACAAGCAGCTCTCGCACGCGGTTCCAGAGTCAAATCTGCTTGACGCCGAGAAGCCTGGCCGCCGAGTCGGCAGAGTCGAGCATCTCGTCGATTATCTTCGAGTCCTTGATGCCCAAGAGGTTCTGAATGAGATCGTTGTCTTGGCAACCCTGAGGGTCCTTTGCCTGCGTAGCGGGGGCCTCCGCCACCGCTTTCCTTTTGTCCTTGCTGAGCAACTTTTTCGTGGAATGCTTGTGGAGGGGCGGCCGCTGTTCCTCTTCCTCGTCCGAGCTCCCCTCCACGGGGGGTAGGCCGTGGTGCTTCCGCTTGTGGCGGGCAACACCATTCTTTGACGGGAACTTCTGATCGCACACCTCGCACGCGTACACGTCCTCGCCCTCGTGGCAGCTCAGGACGTGCCGCTTGAGCCCGTCGGTCGACCCATACCGCCGCAGGCAGAACACGCAGGCAATGGTCCGCAGCGCATAGTCCCCCGGCCGGCCACCCAGTTCGTCGCTGTCGTCCTCGGACTCCCCAAAGCGGTTCTTCATGTGTGCAATGACCACCTCATGCTCACCGTCCTGGGACCCCCGCAGAAAGTCGTGCTCCGTCCCGTGCTGGCTCTCAAGGTGGCCGAGGCAGTCCTGCCTCTTGACAAAGCCTGCGTCGCACAGGTGACACCTGTAAGGGGTCTCGATAACCTGCCCAATGTGCTCCTCAACCTCGAGCGCCGTCGAGAAGACGGCCTCGCAGCACGGGCAGTGCAGCCGGTCGGGGCACTCGTGCACGTCTTGGTTCCCGTTGTCAGAGCTCCCCTCGCCGGCATCGTCCATGGCGTCGAGTGAGTCCTCCTGGTGGTGCTCGTCTTCGCAACCCTCACGGTCGTCGTCGTCGACGGCTGGCATGCGGGCACTCTTATCGGCGCCGTTCCGCGACCAGTGCTTGAGATAGTAGTGCTTGCGCAAGTTCCCGCGTGTCGAGAAAGTACTGCTGGGGCAGACGTTGCACTTGAAGGGCCGCTCCGACACGCAGCGCGTGAGCAAGTCCCCGTTGCGACCGTGCTTGCGCACATAGTGCCGCTCACAGTTGGACTTGGTTGTGAACCAGATGGGGCAGCGCTCACACTTGAAGGGCTTCTGGCCTGTGTGAGTCAGGATGTGGCGGCGGAGGGAGCTCGTCCAGGGAAACTTGCGTGAACAGTACTGGCACGAAACGCTGTTGGGCGAGTCCGTGTACGAGCTGCGCTTCTTCTCCCGCTGCTCTGTTGTGCTCGTCCCGCCGTCGCTCTCGCTGCGTTCCCTCGTTGCAACTTCCTGCGCCTCTTCTGTGGGGGCCTTTTCATCTAGGAGGTACTTGTGGAACACCTGCGAGTTAGCCGTGTTGATGACAGATAACACACTTGCCAGGTCTGCCGATCCCTCGCTCACGTCGCTCGCATTCTCAATGGCTCGGTTCGACAGGTCCTCGACGTCTTTAGTTAAGTCTGTCTTGGAAGCTGATTGTTCCTGCCCTGTGGCGGGAGTCGGGCTCTCGGCACTGTCGGCCACTTTGCTCGCTTTGCTATTGAGCACAACCCGTAGCGCCGTCCGCGTCTCATCTGACAGTGTCGACGTGAAAGGCTTGGGGACTCCAGGGTTACTCAGTGTTGGGATGAAGTTCCGACTTCGCGTCGGTCGTGCAAACTCGGGGTGTTTTCTTTTGATATGTCTCTCCATGTTTGACTTAAGTGTGAATCCAGCTGAACAATAGATGCAGCTGAAGGACCTCTGGTTCTTTGGTGACAGTTTGTCATTGACCATCCTGTAAGTCATCCTGTAGACGTCGTCCGTGGCACTCGACGACTCCAAGATGGCCAGGTTCCGAGAAGAGGAGACTCCATTCACGGGGGGCCGCCCCAGAGGCGGTGTCTTCTTTGGGGTGGAGTGGGTTGGAACAACAGCGCTGTGACTAGCAGGCTCAACATAGAGAATGAGGGCGGACTCGTCCGAAGTCCTCAAGGTCAGGTCTAGAGCATGAACAGCAAGATCCAGGGGCACCTCTTGGGGTGGGGGCAACTCAGCTAAGGACATAAGGCTCTTTGCAGCTGTGACCCGTTCATCAGTGCTGTTGAGGTCAGAAGCCTCCGCACTTGGCTCCTTTGCTGGCTTCAAGGTGAGGTTGAGTGGCTCTGCCGTCTTCTCGGGTGCACTCTGTGAAGACAGGTCTAGGCACTCCTCCGCTCGTATTTCAATCACCTCAGTCTCGTCCAGAGGGGCTTCAAGCTGGATCGGTGGAGGAGTCAGCGGAGGTGGGACAGGGGTCGAGGCGGGGCTCAGCGTTCCCTTTTTGGGGCTCTCCTCCAGGCTTCCTGTCGTGAGCTCTTCCGACGAGTCACTCAGGGCCATGGGCTTGGCAGCCACCACCTGCGCAAGCTTGTCTTTCATGTCCGGGTGCTGCTTGAGGGCATGCCGGATGCAGTTGTTCTTGGTGGAGAACCCCAGCTTGCAGATGTTGCAGCAGAAGGGTTTGCGGCTGCAGCTGTTGTGCAATGAGCGCAGGTGGTGGCGCAGAACCCGGTTGAACTTGAAGTCAACGTTGCAGTACTTGCAGACTGTCTCGAGACTACCCACCTCGGGCGGCAGTACCTCGGAGGCACCCCGCGAGGGCTCTGCCATGTGGGGATTGTACTGCATGGCTCCCCGAATTTCACCTTTGGTCATTTTCTTGTGGCGCTTGCGCACGTGCCGCTCACAGTTGGCCTTAGTCGTGAAGGCATACTTGCAGATGGAGCACTGGAAAGGCCGCTCTCCATTGTGGGTCCGCAAGTGCCGGATCAATGTGCTCTTGTCCATGCTCGTGTAGGAGCACACATTGCAGGCGTAAGGCGTCACCCCGTGAGAGTGCAGCTGCCCGTGCTTCCTGAGCACCCCGAGGCTGCGGAACGACATCTTACAGAGCTTGCATGTGAAGAGAGGCTGACTTTCCTCCTGCGAGCCGGTGCTCAAATTCTCGTCCGTTGCAACCGAGTCATCCGGTTTCACCGTGTTGACAGGAGTCTCTTCCGGGCTGGCTGCAGCAGAGTCGGCCACCAGGGGAGACCCCGGCCGGGGCGAGGCTCCAGTCTGGCCCGGAGAAGTGGCCGCCAGCGGGGCCTTGGATGTCACCGAGATGATGGACTGAATGTCTGCAAAGTCATGGCCAGCTTCCCTCTCCGGCTCTCGCTGCTTCGTTCCGTTGAAGTAGGCGTAGTTCTCAAAGTGCTCCTCCTTCGCACGAGGCCGGGCAGTCACCTCGCGGATGGCAACGTGCGACGCGTTGGTCTGCAGCTCAAACAACGCCAAAAAGTCCTCCTTATTGCAGCGTACATCGTCCCAGTGGCACTGCTCTGCCTTGCGGTGCTTCAGCTGGTGCATTTCGAGGAACGTGGGGCTGGTGAAGTCGCAACTGCAGCTTGGGCAGAAGGTGCCGCGGGGGCCACCGTGCGACTGGGCGTGCAGGCGCAACGCGCTTCCGCACGGGAACGCCCGCTTGCACAGCTCGCACTCGAACACGTGGTAGGCGCTGCTCGGGCGACGGACCTTGCTCTCGCACACTGCCTTGGCGATCAGCGAGAACTTGCCCGTCGAGAAGTCCACAAACGTCAGGTCGTGGAACCCGGTCGGCGGCCCAGGCTTGGCGACGGCCTCGCCGTCCTCCGCAGCCGCCTTTGGGTCTGTGGCACCGTCGCAGCGGTGGTCAACGTACGCGCCATAGTTGGCCGTCACCTCACAGCACTTCTTACATTGAATCGGGTCGTTGGGGTGTGTGCTCATGTGGTTTGCCAAGCCCGAGCGACAAAGAAACGACTTGCCACACACGGGGCAGCAAATCTCCTCGCAAGGCACGGCATCGCTCACGTCGGCGGTGCAGGGGACCTTGGGTGACAGGGGGGGCGTGTCCACTTCCACGGAGGGCTTGCGCTTGAGTGGCACCTTGGGGGAGCGCAGGGTGTCGGCCGCCTCCTCGGGCACCGAATGGGTGCGCATGTGGCGGTGCATGTTGCCATTGGTCGTGAAGGCCATGTGGCAGACGGCGCACTTGAAGGGCCGCTCGCCCGAGTGCACCAACATGTGCCGGTCGAGCGAACTGGCCGAGCTCAGCGTCTTGCCACACAGCCGGCATGTGTGCGAGTGGTCCGTCGGGTTGTGCTGCCGGATGTGCAGCGTGAAGGCGTGCGACGAGTCCGTCACCTCGTCACACACAGGGCAGACGTAGTCGCCTCGCTGGTTGCGCACCGCCTCGATCTGCAGGTCCAAGGTCATTCACACACTTGCTTAAAACGCATTACAGAATTCCCCGAAAATAAGGCCTCGTAAGGGTACCTCAATGTGAATGCATAAGGCAACAACAATGCTCCCATCTCTACCTGCACATGTATAGAAAATGCGAAATCTCCGCTACCTTCTCACTTGTAAAAAAATGTCTATGATGTAGATCAAAGTACTGCTCACACTTAAAGAACTATTATAATAAAAGAAGAACTGGCAGATTTCTGGAGCATTTATAGCAGGACAAATAGTAGGGGTGTGCGAATACCGCTTCCAACCACATAACCATACTTAACTTCAGCACTACAGAAGGATCCAGTATGTCATGGGTTTCCCTAGCTCTGTGAATGCTATGAATGATGCAGTGCCAATCAATTCGAGCTACTATTCGCACATCCCTACAAAATGGTAACAAAGAAACAGGTTTTTATAACTGCACAAACCTATAAATCTCATGTCTCCAAAAAATTCACCTTCCTTTTGACCCTCACTTAAAAGCACACCAAAGGGGCTTTGGACTTTCACTCGTTAAAGGGCCCCTAAACAGAAAATAAATGTGTTTTTATAACAATCTGACTGAAACACGCATGTCAAAAAATAAATTTCAAGTGAAAAAAAAAATTATAGAGAAATATTGACGGTGAGAGATTTATTTGAAATTCTGCGTGCAAAGTCCATGATGTCACGGGTCATTACGGAATGACCATCTCGGTTTTTCGCTCCTTCCACCTCAATGTGAAGGCAAAGCCAATCCACCTCTCCTCCACGCACCCGAAATTCCGAGAGAAAACAAGTGGAAAGGAGGTGATCGTTGTCGTCAATATTCCTCTAAACATTATTTTGCACGCGTGTCCCAACCAGATCGTTAAAAAATTTTTTTTTTCCTTTGCAGGGGCCTTTTAAGCCGCTAACTTGATTTATGTGCTCCAACAATTCTTTAGAAAATCTATAAAATATTTCCATTCATGCCCTGCTCCCTTATCAAAATTGCAATTAAACATTCATACCACTTTTCTGTCAAGAGGCGGCAGGGGCAGATTTATGGGTCAGGCTTGGGAAGGGGGGGGGGGGGGGCGGGGGGTTTGCAGAAAGACGACATCACAGGTGAAACATCGCCCAGGTCTATTTGGTAGATCTAAAATTTGCTATTTCACCAAAAACTAAACATTTTTCCTAAAATAGTTAGTAAATGGTGACTTTTTAATTAAAAAAAAAAAAAAGCTGACGTTGGGACGCTTAGGGGGCAGCTGCCCCCTGCCCCTGCCCCCCTCACCCTAATTCGACCCTGAGAGGCAGAAAAGCAAAGCTGTTGGATGGTGCCCACGGCCTCCCGTCAATCATGAACACTGACACCCCAGAGGTCATTTTTTTTTTGTCTAGACTGATGCCAGTTGTCTAGACACGCCAAAAAATACCACAATGCAAAATAAAATTTCCAATGCACGCACCCTTCTATTTTTGGTGCGTTTCTCTTCCTCTTCTCATCTCCTCACTTCTTTTTATCTGTGACGTAATTGATTACGAAATTTAAAAGCTCTGTAAGCGATATTTTTATAATATTTAATAACTGCATTCGTAAAGCACATATTTTAATGCAATTGCGAATGCATTATGCCCCTTGTTTTGAAATATTGAAAATCAAAGTCCGGAAATGATGTCGCCTCTTGCCCTTTTATCCTCCTTCGAAAAACATGGCGGCGCTTGGCACATATAGCACAGAGGATGATCGGGAGTCAGGGAATTGGACAAAGTTCTCTTTTCGGCGCCCGACGACAGTCCAAACAACTGGGTTCGCTGCCCGAGCACCATAATTTTGGTTACGACTCCGCTGGGGCAGCGTTTCACGCCAGCACCGGCGCGACGTAGCCCCTCACGTTTCTCACAAAAGTCCACTGCGCGTCCTCTTAGACCTCACACCGTTCGAAAGAATTCGAGATCGCTAAAAGACCCCTAAAAGAACTTCAAACTCGAAAGTGAAGCGTCGTCTGCTCACAGCGATATGTGGCACGCACGGAGAAGCGCAGTTGATCACGGAGGCGGGAGAGAAACTCGAGTTACAGGACGACTCAATCTTTGACGTCACGGCACTGGCACAGATCGTGCAGGAACTTCAAATTATTGGAAATTGTTTTTTTTTTTTTTACTTCACAAATCTGATTTCCTAAGCTTTGAATTTTGACGGTAATGTCCAGGCATCATTTTCAACTGTTTTGGATAATAAAGAAAAATATGATTTTGACCTGTCAGTGCCTCTTTAACCAGTGCTAACAGTCAGGGGCATCTCGAGGGAGCTCTGGTGATAGAGAAAACACAATCATAAGTACTCAATCCTGTAACCAGAAATGTAGGATTTTCCCCATTCAAGTTCTGTTAAGTACCCAACCCCTTAGAGAAAAAAATTATGTTGTGAGTAGCCATGTCGATTTCGTGTGGAGCAAAATGACTGATGTTTCAGGAACACTATCGATTCTTCACGAGAAAAATAATCAGATTCACATTGTCGGTCGGTTTTGTTTCCTGAGCACCATGCCAGGTTACACATGTTTTAATCAAGTCAGTTTTGTGTACATGTAATAAAAGCCCAGATGCCCCCCCCCCCCCCCCCCCCCCCAACTTACAGGAGACTTTAAAAAGGTACAGACACATCAAAATCATATATTTTTTTTATTATCTGAAACGATTGAAAACGATGCCGGGACATTACCCTCAAACTTCGAAACTTGGGAATTCAGTATTTATGAAGTAAAAAACAATTTCCAAATGCCGAATTTGAAGCTACCGCATGATCCGTGCAAGTGCAGTGACGTCAAATTTTGCAATCTCCTGCGAGTCGACTTTCTTTCGCACCTCCGCTCCAAACTACCGCGACCCGAAGCGAGGAGATGAGGAGCGGGAGAGAAGTGCGGCAAAAATAAAAAGGTGCGCGCACCCGTAAAAAAACTTTTTTTCGCAATGATTTTTTTTTTTTTTTTTTTGTGTCTATGAATACAACTTGCATCGGTTTAGACAATAAAAAAAAAACGACCTTTGGGATGTCAGTGCCTTTTTAAGCACTAGCCTTAACCGATTGCTATCTTCTCTTGCAGCTGAAATAGTCGCTGTTCATTACTTACTCTGATGACGTGTCAACGCCACAAAGACAAGGATTAGTGCTACCTCCGACACAAATCCTTACCATCTCAGCTTCTTCCATCCACTCCTTCCTTTGCATATTCGGTGATGAATCCTTAATCAAACTTCTTATTTAAGTGGAATATGAAAGTGGTTCACTTGATTTTTTAGGTGTTGTGGAGCATGTAGATTGAGTAAAACTGACCACTAAAGATGCCTTTGACGAAAATTTCCTGCTCGTTAGACGCGTCGTTTCTGGCTCATTTTAGCGCTGTTCATATGTATGAGACATATTAAATACCTCCGAGCAAAATTCCAAAGCACAATGTCATTCCTTTCTGTCTAGACGATTCTAGAGTGTGTATTTTTTTTTTTTACTGCATGCTGGTAAGGCCAGCCATGGTGCATGTTTGAATGCAAATAGTAATGACAGCTGACTGACCAAGGCAGACTTCCTCCTGGTCAGTCCAGCATCACGCTGGCCATCCTCATCGTGCAGGCCCTCCTGGCTTTCGTTGGCAGAGAGCTCGGTGGAGCCAGTGCCGCTTTCGCTGTCAGGTTTCGAAGGTGCATCGTTGGATCCGCTCGAACAGGTCGTCTGGTTGGCCAGCAAAGTCTCGTCGTCAGCAGCTTCGTCTGCGGGGGGACACGGCATTTTTTAGGCGTCATTCAAATCCATCACCCCGCTCATTGGCTGGAACTTGAGGATAAAATGAACTGCTGTGTATCGAGACATCTTTAAAAGATGGACAACATAAGGAAAATTCCTGCTCGACCTCTTTCAAAACAAAATCAACAGGTTCGTGATTGTTAAAGGGCAACTTCGCTCAATTTTGAAAATTTCGAGATAGTGGCCAATTTTGCTTTGAGAGGAAATCAAAAACAATCCCCAATCTTTTGTTTTGCAAAAAATAAAATATTTTTCGTGCAATTTTACTCTAGCCATTATCGCAAACCGAAACCGAAACGGTGGATAATCCGGACAACCTAGTATCTTCGGCATCACTAAGCATGTACACCCATGTGATATACAAGGGGTCACGTAATCTATCGCGCGGACATGCGCTTCGCAGTCATCGTCGCGTCGTCTGCAAAGCATGTGCCATCGCACGTCAATACGCACTGAACACACAAGCCGCGCTCCACGAGGTTGTGGGCCTTTCAGTAGGGTATCAATAGTCGAGCGCCGAGCCGGCCGAGCGTGTCGCTCATGTCTCTCGCGACACCCATGCATGGCGACACCCGTGCTCTGCCCGGGAAAAAAAACAACAAAAAAAACTGTACATGCTTGTTGACGTCACGGACATGCTGGGAGAAGGAATTTGGAGGAAGCGGAAATGCAGCCGGGCAATGTTGTCCGTCCGCACATCTCATCCAAGACCAGCGGATTCACGCTTGTCAAACTTTGACAGCGATTTTAATTAATTTCTAGGCGGAATTCCGTCGTAATATTTGCCGTGTGGGCTTTGTGGATGATAACAAAGAGAACTGTATTGTTTTGCACTACCGAAAAAGAAGCGGAGTTGCCCTTTAAGGTCTCATCACCATTTTCTCGGGCATAAGAACCTTTACAGCCAACCAAAGGCAATGCAAAAATGGAATCAGAAGCGTCCAAAATTTGAGCCAGCTAAGATAGGGTACCTCTCTTTGAATCTACCACATTGCTTTCTTCGGGATCCCATGCGGGAGGCGATTTCTCCGGGCCTCCATTCATATCTCATCGGAGACACTCAGCAATCTCCGAGCATCCTTGGTCCTCGATGTTGCAGCAAGGCACTTGGTAGTTTCAGGTCGACCGGGATCTTGCAATAGGCCTGCAAGTGCAAGTAAAATGTCTCCTCTTACTCAGCAGTTTTTTGGAGAATAGCACACATCAACTCTCGTCTCACAACGCTGCCGATTAATGTTCCGTAAACCGTAGGCGCTCAATGGCAGTTGTCTCAACACTGCCTCCCCGAGAAAACAAACAAGTCTGTCTATCCAACAAAAGAGATAATGTGCAGTGGGCAAGTTTTGCTGCTGTGCAGTCTCAGCTATCAGTTTCTTATTTTCTTTTAACCAAACCAATCAATCAACCCGACCATTTGTATTGCAACTGTACAGAAAACTGGACCGCTTTGGTAAATCTAAAACTGGGTGGGGATACTTTGTTTGTGAACCCAAAAGCAGGCGAACTACCGCCCCTTCCGCGAGAAACCCGAACAGGAGCAACAGGCATCAATTCCGAGGGACAGCCGTCAACTGTGTCAGCGTGTGTCGCCAGATATGGCTTGCACGTGATGTCATCCAGCCATTCCGGTGGTTACTGCCGCGTATTGCGTGCCTCGATCTCGCACTCCTACGGCGTAATACTAACACGGTAGAGGGAAGCAAGGCTCGCGTAGGGTAAACCACCGGCGCGGCGGACAAAAGGACGCGAGCGCAACCCCCGTCTACGGCGAGAGTGAGCCAGCGTCCGACCAGGCAGGCAAACTGAGTCTTTGACCGCAGATGCTTCGATAGCAGAGACCGCCGCCGGATCGAAACCGTTTTCGTCGGACGCACCCGGCGGCACGCGCGGAGAGGGGCGAACCTCGGCGCAGGTATCATCCCCTCCGAGCTGCTCTTCCCTCCCCCTCGTCCGCTCCGCCTTCACATCCCGTCGCTCTGGCAACGGATAAACACAGCGCCCCGTTCGCCCGACGATCGTCGCGGCGGCAGGGCTCTTCCGAATACTGCATGCACGCGTCACTCCCGCTTGTTGTTGCGCTCGTTTCGACGAAGCCAGCCCGGTTCCCACGGCGAGCCGCGGATGCTTCGCGCGAAAACGCGAGAAAAGGGAATCTGTGACGCCGATGCTCGAAGACATTACTAATACGGCCACGTGGGGCAATGGTGCTCTCTTTTTGTTTGTTACGTCGAGGGAGCAAGTTGAATAGAGTGCTGCTGGCGATACGAACAGCCGCGTTCGTTAGACCGCGGCAGAGCTCTGGGCCGCGGAACATCCCTGCGCCACGCACCGGAGCACGGGCACAATCAGGGTGCCGACCCGTGTTGGCCAAGACACCGGGCGGGAGAAACCGAAGCTGCACGGCGAACTCTATCTCCGCGTTCGGACGGGCCATAAAAATTACGTGTCACGAACTACCGCGTCCGAGTACGGACGCAACTCAAGGCCGAAACAAAATTTCCAGGCCTAGCCAAAAAAAAAAAAAAAAAAAAAAGCAATAGCTTATTATTTTATTTCTTTTCACCTAATTTTCCGAGAACGTAAAACTGGCAGTCAATAACCCGAGAGGGCGCGTCAAACATAGGGCTTCCACCAAACGCTCCGGAGCGGGCGACGGCGGCGGTTTTGCTTCACCAAGAACGGACCATCGACCCTCCGAAGAGGATCATCAGTTATCGACGAGGAAGCGGGCGCGCGCGCATGCGGGGATAAAGGGGAGAAAACTCTCAACTGTCACCTCGCGCTCGCACATGGAAAGTTGGGCAGCCGCCCCCTCTCCCGCCCAAATCTAGATCAATCGGGCGCTGTCTTCCTCGCCCAGAATCGATTCCGCAGTTCATCATCAACGTGTCCCTTTTGGAGCGTCGCTTTCCTTTAAGCTTCTTCCAACGAGAAGACATCGGCGAACGGAGAAGGACCTCGTCGAGCTCCATCCGGAAGACTCGAAAGAACGGTTGGTCACCTGACCGGCACGCGTGTCACGGCACCTTACCGTCTCCGAGACCTTAATTAGTAAAAGGAAACACATGGTTCCAATCAAAAACTTGATTAGCGTCACTTGAAACCACTGAGAATCAGTCACTCGTATGAAGATTCGAAGCACGTGGTAAGCGCGGAGGTCCGCAAATGAAGTCTCCACTCGTGGAACAAGCACAACGCTGGCAGTCCGAAAACGCGGATGAAAAGGTGATGAAACTTTAGACAGACTCTTTCTGAAGTTACATCATAACCAACGCGCTCATTAACAAGTATGAAAAGCTTATCAACCGCGTTTTCAGACCGCCAGCATTGCGCCTGTTGCACGAGACGAGTGGAAACCTTAGCGCACTCCCGTGCCTATCAGGTACTCCAAATCGTGGTGGTTTCAGACGACAAGTTTTTTTTTTTTTTTTTCCTTTTTATTAAAACAGTGTTTATTTCCAATAATTCAAGCATAATCAACACATTTTAGTTAATTATTAGATATCGCGACATTTGGTCCTCCGTATCATGTCCCCCTGGCCGTACAACTCACCTGCGCAGATCGCATAATTTTTTTTTATAGTGTATTTTTAAGCGATCGCTTTTAAAGGGAGGGGGGGGGGGGGGGGGGGCGCAACAACGTTAAGATGAAAAGAATTTGCATCTCGTCACTTTTAAGTTGCTTATCGTGTCCCGGAGGACAGAGAAAAACAACTCCTTCGTTAAAAAATGCGGCGATTCCGCTGCATAATTGCAAACCCAAAGTCGAGCTTTTCCCCTACCTGCAGCCGCGAGTGGCAGCCGAAGGAACTACGGCGAGAAGATTACCTGACCTCCCTCGGCTCCAGGCTGCAGAATAACGCCCGCTAATGTCATCAGAGAGAGGGAGATGAAGCGTCCTCCGAGAGAGCACACGGGAACCTTTACAAGTGTCAGAGGGCAACTTCCACAAACACTTGAGCGAAGACCGGAAATCGTTGCACCCCTCTTTAATGATTCTGTTCAAATTTAGGACCGGTTAGTAAGGAGATGAGAACTTCAACAGCCTCGGAAACGCAGTAATCATTGCTCCGCAGTCAGACTGCGGCCTCTGCCGAAGAGACCGTCAAAGAATCAATCACAAAGAGCGCGATCAGAATAGTCTCTTAAGCTTAGTGTTCGAGCTGAAAAAATAAACTGAGCGGAAGAGAAGAAAAGGGTACAACCTCGTAAATCTATAACTTTTTTTTGTTGTTGTTACAAGGCGGGAAAGTTGCAGTCGCATCGTACACAACACGCTAACCCTCAATCGCACCAGCCCAGTCAACTAAAAGAATCGAGATGAGACCTAGATGAGGGGCTTCCGACTCCGAGGGAATCGATCCATCTCTTCGAGGCGGGTACGCACCCGAATCCAAACTATGGTGCCTGCAGCGCGTCTCCGACTGGCGCGTCCTATCCCGCCCATATATCAAGAGCGGTCCCGAAGTGGCAACAAATGACGTCATAGAAGCCGCAATGTCATGCAGTTGGATGTCGCGATCCTGGCGGTTGGTCATAGAAATGGTGGCGAGAAGCACGAGCGAAGGCGAGTGTCGCTGTCGTCGCGGCGTCCTAACTTCCGGCTGCCGTAGCTTCCTTGGACTGCCACACTGAAGAGCGACCTGCAGGGGAACATTCGTCTGCCACATCCAGCACCGGGGACACCGCCAGGATCGCGACCGGCGACCGCATGACACTCGTATGGCGTCATCAGGCGGAAATCGAGGGACCACTCTTTTGGAACGCGGTCGGAAACGCGTTCCAGGCACTCTAATCCAAACGTTAACCCCTTCAGCGCCCCATCGGGGAGTTTCAGTAGATCGTTGCAATATCCCCGATAACGACACGACGCATGCGCAAAGGCAGGTGCGGAGTATCGGGTATCGTTATCGGAGTCATCAGAACGATCTACTAAAACTCTCTGTTGAAAGACCGACGAAACAGGCGACCTTCCGTATCTCCCCCGTGACTGTCCAAGCTCCGCTCGTTTTCTCCCGGTTCGGGATGCGCCCCACTGCAACGGCGGCGGCAGCCTTTCCCGGCGTGTCTACTGGGGGGACCGTACCTTGGCCGTCCTGACGTGACCGCCGGAAGGGGAGGGAGGGAGGGAGGGGGGGGGGGGGGGGGGGGGGGGGTCCGTTTTTCCGAACCTTCGCGAAGGCCGCGGGGCCCGGGTCCTTCCTGTGTTGTCTTCCCGTCGCCATGACTCCCGCGAACAGTCTTCTTCGTTCCCGGCCTATTGATCCGGCGCGGGAAGAAAGAAATGGCTGCTACGGCCAACCGACCGCAGATCACTTCCCTCCCCCTCCGCGACGGCCGCAGATTTGCTCCCGAGAAGCCCCCGCCCCATCTCCCCTCCCCGCATGCGCCGCAGCGTCGCCCTTCGAACCGGATTAGAGTGCGGACTCCTCGGTGTCCTAGCTTCCAAAGTCATGCTTTCAAGGCATTCGCCCACTCGGGCTGCCTTCGGGGCCTGCGACTCTCGGGCTCGCGATGCACCGACCGCGTTCTCCGGCGTAACGACCGTGGCGTCGACAAAAACGCGACAGCGCGGGATCGCTTTGACCAGTCACGTGATTCCGGGATGTCATCGTAGCTCGCACTCGTCTACCATCATCGGAAAAAAAGATACCAACACACGAGACAATGTTACTGAAACAAGAGCTGCCGTGTCTTGCTTTCCCACTTCACCGCACTATAATGGAGTACCATACCAGAAAATGTTAGATAAAATGCGACTGAAGGTTTCTTAGGCATCGCAAGCGAACGAAAGAGCCAGTCTAGTCCTCTCGAGGCCTGCAGTTCTGACTATTCTAAAGGTATCAAACTTAATTTGTTGCCAGGTTCAAGAGATGCTCTCATTGGTTAAACGCGCCTTGCGGTTTTTCAAGACTCAACGTCTCGGGATAGCCCAGCAACGGTTTCCAGGGAAGTTTTGCTAGACGAAGTAGTTATAGTCTTTTTTACACTGTACTATTTAGTTTTACCGTTTTCGGTTTTTGATAGAAAGGTCTATCATTTTCGCCTCAAATGAGAAAATGACAGAACTTACTCAAATGCAAAGAAAGGGTTTCTGCTTGCGTTTCTGGCTTACTACCGTTCCTGGTTCATTGAATGCTTGAAGTCTCAACTAAATCTTACCTTGTTCATGTCAGAGGTTTCACAAAGGAACTATAAAAAGTGTTGACAAAATCAACTAAACAAAAACCATTCGAGCGAGAAAAAAAAAAAAAAAAAAAAAAGCCACCGCGCGCAAGAAACACGGCAGCGACCCAACCATCGGCGATGTACGTCGGGAACTATAACTGCATCTGAGGTACATTTCTGGAGTGACCTTTACAACCCTGCACCTCCGTCGAAATCGCTCGCGCAGCGTCAACCCGAAACGGTGCACGCATCTGCGACATCAGCCAAACTCCGGCGGCTACAGACGGCCGATGTTTGCCGTGCTGGGGCTCCTCCATTGAACACTTGCATCATATCCTCCACACACTTCCATCACATCCCTATTTTTCGTGTTCCACCAATCAATCATCACTGAGAGCGTATTAAGCACCCGGACAAGAAAAAAAAAAAAAAAAAAAACTGTATCACAATCTTTTTTTCTTTTTTTTTTTTTTAATTTGGAGGCTACATTTTGTATAAAAAGAATACAAAGGGCTCGGTTAATAGCTCCACCTCGGAAGTGACCTCTTCACCTTTGAGGAGCAAACCTAAATTTAACACAGGTAGCAGGTCAAAAAAAAAAAAGCCGAGATGCGAGAAGACTCTCCGAGACTGGTGTACTATTTTTTAATCTTATTATGGCTCTTACGAATGCTTACGTCGGCACTGTTAAAAACGAATTAACGAGGAACACTAAAAGCCGACAGCCAATTCCTTCATAAAAAAAAAAAAGAAAAAAAAAAACACAGAACGAGAGATTAGGTTAGTAGATTGCTTGAACAATGCAAACAATAAACGCTGTTTACGTATTACTCCAGCTGTTTTCTTCTCTTGTTTAGTTTTGAAGGTTGTCTGAATCGAATAGGGCTTTGCCCGCCACATGCAGTCTCCACTCTTCGCACAGCGAAAGCTACAATGGAGTTAATCAACCAGCACCGAAAGTGCAACGTCACTGCGTCCCTCATTTTTCTCCGGCCATCTTATCGGCTCATTATTGCCAAGGGTGAGCGAATAGTGTTCGAATGGAACAGCGCCGTGTCATTTATACACCTTGCAGTTCTAGAGCGGCCCACGGCATGCCGATTCTTTTTACAGCGTTGAAGCATAGCGGAGCGCAAGTTCGTCTGCTTCTTAAGCAAGGGTTGCGGTGACGTCAGAACGCCGAGCTCTGATTGGCTCCGATTGAAGGATAGTGGGTAGACCTCGAGGCAAGCTTGGCGTTCTGACGTCACCGCAACCCCTGCTCAAGGAGCAGACGAACTTGCGCTGCACCATAGCCTCCTCTATACTGACAAAGCCTGGCAGATCGCCACGAGACGCGGCCGCCGAAATTGAAAAGGTAGAGCAGCAGACAACGGATGAGAGGAGAGCCAGGTGACGGGCGCCCCGCTGCGGCGAGACGCCGAAACACACGTGTCCCGAGCGATGGAATGTCCGCTCGTGCTCCTCGCGTCCCACGCGCTACCGCTTCTATTCTCGTCGTGTTTGAAAACCATGTTTCGGGTCCTCGCCGCTGCAGAAGCTGTGCGCTGGGTTCCGCTCCAAATCTACGACCAGGTGCTCTATGGCTCTGCCGTCGAACTGCCAGGCTTTGTGAGTGTTGAGGAGGCTATGGCTCTACATAGGCATGACGCTGAGCTATTCGAAGCAGTAGTCGCACATCCCTACACTCTTTTTTTTAGACGCAGCCGACGCTACGAGGTGATGGCACCAATGAGGCAGCGTCAAAAGGTGTTTCTGGACGTGTTCTATCGTTGCTGAACCAATCATGAAGAGAAGTCTTCCACTTTTAAAGCTGGCTGCGTGCCTCGCCTACAATTAAACTCCGGGATAAATGCGCAAAGAGAATAAAAGAAAAACATGCGCAGTCGGTATAGTTTTTGGTGTAAAGGAAGAATACTTGGACAAGAGGGAAAAAGTGGCATGCGTTAGTATCGGAAGGAAAACTGAAAATAAAGAAACACACACTAAAAACAAACAAAACATGGATGTCTTTTCCCTGGTTTGTTGCATGAGGCGCAGCACCGTTCTGTGTTGGCTCGCACCTCTAGCAGTCAAATCTACGCTAATATTCGGCCAACAAGTCAAAACAGAATGAGACGGGGTTCCACGTAGATGTACCTCGTCAAAGTCCGACCTTAATGCTTTGTGTTAGCTTCTATTTTTCTTTTTTTTCGCTCTCTCTCTCTCTTTGCGAATACATTTTTCAATTTCCGCGTGTCATTCGTGACACGAATTAGGAACGGATTAATGCCTCGCGTTACGAACTACACGCGTCAATTTAATCGGCTTTCTACCATCGTCGGTACGGTGAATTTCCAATGTAGAGCTCAAAAAGTGCCGATGGCAAGGCCCGACTCAGGGGGTGGAAAAAGAAAACACACGGTGGAAGGGTCAGAAAAGTGAGGACAGACAGCGTCGCTTCCACGGTATGATTTTCTTCTTACATCCCAGCTTCGGATTTTAACATCACGATGGACTTACACCAGCTCGCCTGCGCGTTTAGGTTAAATGGCCGCAAATTAGCAATGCGCGTAAAATAATAATAAAAAAAAATCTTATCGTAAGTTCTAATAGTAAATCATTAAATTACATATCAGGACAAGAAGTTATTTATGATTACAGGCACCAAAGGCAGCCAAGGACTTGTATGAAGACACCTCCTAAAAAAACACACGTCCGAAGAAATCTTCCAAACTGTCTTACAACGGCATGACCGGCCGGCATGTAGCACCACCGGATTCCCTGGTGGCCAAGTGTAATGCGATCATGAAATGGCGGCTCTATACATTAAACGGTGGCCCACGTGGTTCCTCAGTTGGTGTTTTGGAACGGAACCAGCCGTGCCATGTCTCTGTTCCTTGCCGCCACCGAATGTTGGCCTTGGCCGTTCTAAATCATCGTGCAATTTCATCATTCACACTTGTAACGTGGAAGACCAACGGCGCTCCCAACTTTACTCGAACACACGGCAATAACCGGCAATGAGACACTAGCTAAAACCCACGTAAATATGGCTGAGTTATTGAGCTCATTCAACGAGGTACTGTAATAAAAAGAATCCGGCAGAGCACCAAATAAGGACGGAACGTAGTAATCCCGATTTTATTTACCCTATCGGGTCGAACAACGAGGGACGTGACGTAATGTGGGACGGATTCCCCGCTGTTTCGACATAGCTGTTCCAAAAGGTTCGAAGAACAACGGTCCGAACAAAACGTCAAGGCAGATCAGGCAATTGATATCAATTATAGTAACAACTCTCGAAAGGGCGAAAGAAGCGCAAGAGGCAGTCAGCGGCATGATGCTCGTGCAACGCACGGCCGTTTTCACCGTGCTCTTCGAAAGAGACACACCCAGATCTGCCAGAAGGAGACATGTGCGAGCACCTGCGACCGAGATGACGTCCGAACACATTTCGCCGGAAGTGTTCCCTTCCTGGGAATCGGAATACCTCCAGAAGAAAACGAAGAGAAAGCGAAAGCCATTCGGTCCGGATCTGATCTCATCGCCGCGGACCCCAAAAAACCCGTTCTGGAAAGTTATCCTCCAGCCAGGAGACCCCAAAACCTCAAATGCATCCAAGAAAAGCACTTTCTTCTCCCCCTCTCCCCTCCCGACCGTTCTCCCATCGCCGGCACGCAACGGGGACGGATGGCGTCCCGGAGAAGCGGAGACCGCGCGGAGCAGCCCTCGCGGAGCGCGCGGTGCACGGGCGCTGTGGCCGCTCACCTCGGGTGTGTCCGGCGGGCTGCTGGCCAGACCGCGAGTCGGAGGAGCTGGGTCGGCGCGGCGCCGCCGTACGGTCTCCCTGCCCCCTCTGCGGGGTCTCGCCCGCCCGCGGCCGGGAAGGCAGCCTGCCCGTTGCCCGGGAGACCATCCTGTACACAGAGTGCTCCCTCCCCACCTGCGCACCGCGGCCGGATCCCTGGATGATCGGATCGATGTCCTACGGCGCCCGCTGATGGAATGCTGCAGACGACATCACCTGGGCCGCCGCCATGACACACCGCGCTCTCGCCCCCTCGGGAAGCACCCCTTTCCCCGAAGGCCCTCGGTGCACGTGACCGCCCCGATGCCGTCGTCGCGCGGTCGCGCTACGACGCGCTGCCCCCTCTGCGACGGACAGCGGTCAGGCGACGGCGTCGTCGCGTATGGCCGGTCGAGCCCGCTCAATAGAGCACGCGGAGGATACGGTCGGGAATGGGCGGGCGGATCAGCGGCGTCGGTGGCGGGGCGACGCGAACGCTCGAGTCGCCCGGTCCCGCGGGTCGCCGACATCGCGGCCACGAGGAAAGTCCTCCTCTTCCGGCATCCGTCGAAGGCGCGCCCATTTCGGCGTCCCCACCGTCTTCGCAGATAGAGCGATCCCCGAGCGACACGGGGCAACCGACGTTGGCCGTCCCCGGATCCCGCTATTAGATCCCACCCAGCGAAGGGGCACAGGGGAACAAACGCCGGAAGTGTCGGCTGGCGTCGTCGGAGCCGAACGTGGCGTCACATCCGCCCAGGGAGTCCCCGGATGCGACCGCTCCTGCCGGCGGGTACTTGGACAGTAGTTCCTTTTTTTGTGTGTGTGTGGTTCGTTTTACCCCGTTCTCCTCTGAAATCGGGCGGAGGACGAAAACACGCGTCGCAACCGAGCGTGTTTTCCGCAACCCCGATCCCCGAGAAGAGCGTGCGCCGGTGACGCCGGGATACGCCTGCGCGCCGCTCGCCCGGGCAGGAGGTGTAGCGGGGCACAAGTTCGTCTGCTTCTTGCACATGGGTTGCGATGACGTCAGATCGGTGAGCTCTTATTGGCTGATTGAAAAAAATAGTGGGTAGGTAGACCTCTATGCATCTAGCATTGAGGTCTACCCACTGTCCTCTCAATCAAAGCCAATGAGAGTTCGGCGTCGTTCTGACGTAACCGCAACTCCTGCGCAGGAAGCAGACGACGTGCTCTCCGCATAGGGCGCGCGCACACAAGCACCAACGGTGCCGTCTCTTCCAAAGCGACTCGCAGGCGGACTGAAAGCGACCAGGGTCCCGCTTCAAACATCGTAGTGTTCTCCGAAATTCTCCCTTTATCGGACCTCAATAATAAGTTAAATGGAGCTCTTCGCCTTAATTACAGTATACAGCTCTGGGAGAGGAAAGGGTGAACAGTAAACGCGAACGAGCCAAAACGGACTGCAACAGCGCTCCAAGCTGTTTACACAAGACGCCGACGTTGAAGGTCGTCTTTTCGCTGTTATATTTCCTTTTCGTGTCCATCTAAACGAGTCCAAGCGAAGCCGACCGGATGAGTTAACGTCCTCAACCGAGCAGCGCCGAAAGCGAAAAACGCATCCCCGAGAATCTGAGACGCACGCCTCCCAGCGAAACGCGAAAAAATCAACAACAAATTCAAGTATTCTTCTTTTCTTGGATTGATTATGAATGATACAAATTGTTTACATCGTTAACAAATTCACTCGTGTAACTATCTCATTGGTGGAATCACAGCTTCCTTTCCTAATTAAACCGAGTTTATTTTTGGTTAAATTTGTAAACGTCTTGAAAAATCTTGCCATCCTATGTTGCAATGTTTCAACGATGTTATGCTATGCCTCTCCTATCACGGCCCTCACTGTGCCACGTAGTATAATTAAATATTAAACAAAACAAAAAATACCACGGTCGTCGGGCAGAAAAAAAAAAGAAAGAGAAAGGGCGGGTGACGCTAACTTGGATCAAATACCAGAGTTCGGCTGTCATCACCATCTCGGAGACAGGGGACTCTTGGAGCAGAGCTGATTAGGGCAAGCCTGTCCAAGTCCTCATCGCACCGCCACCACGCTTGACGCTCATTCGGAAGAGACGAGATGGCATGCACCATGTGCTTCCCCCACTTCCCTCTCCCCAGTCCCCCGCTCGCTCAGCAAGGCGATAGAAGGCTATCTGGACGAGCTTTTCCCCGTTCTTTGCCTCTCGTCTCTACTGGCCGCCACAACTGCGGAGAGGGGACCGAAAAACCGCCTACTTGCTTGTCCCAACCGCCACGATGCGGAGGAAACTCCCCGTGCGGCGAAGCGAGAGGAAGACCAGATAGAATCGACGGGGTGGCGGCACTTCGGTTTTCACCATCTTCGGCAATCGGGAAGGTCACCTCTCCCATCCGACTGCAATGACAACTTTCGCGCTGGCTACGAAAACAAGCGCGAAAGGCGGGCTGACGCGTACGAAGACATTTGCTCAGCCGGGGAGAGAGAGAGAGAAAAAAAAAGAAAAGAAAAAAGAATCCTACGCGCGATGCGCCACGAAAAACACGGAGAGAGGACCCGGGAACAAAACGGCGTGTCGTCAGAACGAAAGTTGTCCGTGCTCTCGCGAGCGTGACTAGATCGCGAGAGAAAGCTGCGGCCGAATGTATGCGGTGGCCGTTGGCGATGGGAATACACGTTACTTGATGTTTGTTTCCTTGCCTGGAACGTTTCCAAGATCGCGGGGTGTAGCGATCGTGGATCTTCGCTCGTAATCGCGGTATTGCGCTTGTCTCTCTCTCACTCAATGGGAGGAGGAGGGGGAGAAATTAGAATGAGCCAGAAATGAGCGCAGCGGCCGACGAAAGAGCACACGAGAGAAAGAGAAGACGGGGAGGCTGGGTGATGACGTAGACGAGCCGCGTTGTACAGCGGATTTTTTCTCCAGCAATCGCGGTCGCGCGCGCCATGTCGCAGAGCTGAGAAGCAAAGTCGGCGAAACGTAGGCTGCCATTCCGAGGTACTGCGGGTGGTTTCTTTGAATAAACACACTCGGGAGCTTTACGCGGACATGCGGCAGGCAGCCCAGCTGTGGTGCCAAGAGCAGGTCCACAAGGCGCGGCTGGAGTACACACGCCGCTCTCGCCCTGGAATCGACGGAGGCCCGCGTTCTCGCTCTTTTGGAAACGGCGCTGAAGGGGAAACGCAAGCACGCGCCGGAGAGCAATGGGCGAGGCGGCGGAATTTCGTTGACGCACCGAGAGCGCTCTCCACGGAGGAGGAAGAATTCGACGCGTCGTGTCGCGATGCAGGCAAATGTCACGGCCAGTCGTTCGAAGTTGTTGGGCAAGGCAGAACGCGTCTTCGCGGAGAAATGTTCGGCATGCCGATATCGAGAGGCACAACAATCCTTCCTGCATAGCGCGCGGACAGCTCAGCTCTCACACGCGGGGTCAACGACGTTGGTCGTTGAAAAACAGATCGCCGCCGCGTGCCGTCCGATCCATCGTCACGTTCTACGCAACGCGTCGCGCCGCTGTCCTGGGAACAGCGGGTGCCCCCCGCCGCTCGAAGCAAGAGTAGCCTGAGCAAGAGACACGCTAGTTCTTGGAGAGGAAGAGATACCAACCGGAATAATGAAAAAGACAGAAAAGACGCCCTTGCAGGTCAGGCGCCGGGAGAAAAATTTCCGACACGTGGATGGCCGTTATAATAGAAGTATGCGACGCTGAAGCCAGCCTCAGCGAAGCGAATGGCACGCAGCGGAGTAGGAGTACACAATTCCCCCGCGAAACGGCACTGGGAGGAAAGCAGCGCGGCACATCAATTTGCTCGCATAAATAAATTAATAAACTGAGCCAGCATTCGGCGCGCTTCGTCACCAGTTCGATGCGGGACGTTGCACGAAGCGGCTACAAGCCAGTCAGCTCGCGATCAGCTGCTCGGTTTCGATCAAGCAGGTGTTCTTCGGTCAAGCAAACCAGAAGTCCCCCCCCATCATCCCTCGTTTGGAACGAGCAAAGCGCTCAGCAGCGCGGAGCGATGCGGGTGCGGACGGGGGGTCCCGACTGCGGCGAGAGAGCCCACGACGTCACGAAGCGCGGCCACGCTGGCTGGTGGCGGGGACCGACGGCGGGAGAGGGCGGCGGGCCAGGCGGGCCCGCATCCTCCCACGGCGGGATGGCGCGCAGCAGCAGGCACAAAAGAGGCCAAGGCGCGCACGCCGCCACGCAACCTGCGGGCATGGCGACAGCGGAGCCGACGACGACGGCGAGCAGCGATGCGCCGCCTGCATCCGCTTCTCCCAGCAGCCGCGGGAGCGAACGACGCCGCCTCCGTTCCCAGAACACCTACGACTACAGAAGCGAAGCCCCAGAGGAGCCACACTCGAGTCATCTCGCGGCTTCAAATCATTCTCGCCAGTTGTCTGAAGCGCAATCGGAAATCGCAGAAAACGGTTTTTCCGTCCTCCAGAAAGGGTAACAGTTCGCGACAAAGCAAACTAATATCACCCGAGTTTCCGGACACAGTATTTAAATCCCAGGAAGTCGCATTTTCGAATTATAACGATTGCCAGCTGCGCTCGCTCTGCAATAGGCACCAAAATGGCGCCCACGACAAAATCGGGGACTGGGGTGCCGATCAGGGAGGGGAAGGGAACGCGGCAATGGCTCGCAGTTGACATCAGTCCGCCCCTCTTTCTGGTGGCCAGAAGCATCTCGCCAAAGCCGTAGTGCTGAATGAGATGTCATCGGCGAAGACCAACGCTGGTCACAGATTGGACACGACGATTGGGTCAACGTTCGACTCAAACTCGAAGCCGAGCGCTGACGCAGCGCTCGTTTCCAATCTGCGTCTAGTGTTGGCCTTCTCTGATGACGCAAAAAAAGTCAGCACGAAGGCCTTGTCTTCTAGGCGGAGTTGATCTCGCCAACGGAAGCTACCCTCTCCCATTTTTTTTTTGTTTTTTTTTTTTTGTTTTATGCTTCGAGTGAAATAATTTGTGAGATTATCTGTTTGGTTTAGGATTGTCTTGTCATGTGATCACGCGGATCACGCACACCAGCTTGCAATTCACCGCAGCTTGGAGTCCGCACCCAAGAGCCTTGTGCTCGATTCACGTACCTGCCAGTTTCTTTCTGGATGAGCATCGTACAAAATATGCCAGGCCAGCGGTCGCACTTACAGACGAGACATCCGACGCCCCTATAGGGGCAGTGACCTCCCGCAACCTAAACGTGCACACAAGAGAATACCTCCCACTGGTGCGTTAGTTAAAACTCACCACAAGTGCTTTCTATATAGGACAACATCGTGAAACCCGCAAAGGTCCCCGTATTAGCAATGTTTAATTACCATTATCACTCACACACACACACACAAAAAAACGCGTAAACTTGATGGATGATTAAGAGATCCGAGTGGCCTTTATTCCACACGACATGATATCGCGACACAGACACAGAAGATTTACCAGCCAATGCGTATAGTGCCTTCATATAGTTCGCCCGATGAACATGCCCGGCCGTCTCCAGAGGACATAGAGCGGTGTGCGCCGCGGAACGAACGCGGTTCAACAAGACATGGTGACGAGTGAAAACGGAAAAAAAGATCTGGCACGGGTGATTGGCACGAGGTAAAATGCCTGTAAATGATATTCACATTATGCGTCGGGAATTTCCCATATTTTGAAACAAAATGAGATTAGGATTCACGGATTTGATTCCAAGAGCCACCGAGTCGAAGCGGTCAAGCGGCCGACCATCTATCTGATGACGACCGAGATTAACAGTTAGATCAATCAATGCGCACTCCATGTTGACGTCAGCCAAAGTTCCCGCACTGTTCTCATCACGGGCGACGTTTGGTTTGTGATTACGTTCCTGAAAAGACAGTTCCATCCCGTCCGCTGTCAAAGCACATACAATGGTTACAGAGGGACTTCTCCGATCACGACAGCGCCTGAGAACCTGCTGCCTGGACTGGCAACTTGAAGTGTGAAAGTGACCACGCGCCTTCATGACGGATCCAGCGACGCTTCGATCAATTACTCGTCGATATTGTCTTACAAAGCAAAAAGCTCGTTCGCTTGTCAATGTACCATAGTGGCTGACGGCCCAAGAAAGCGTGAGACCGTACCCTCGAATACTTGTTGGTGTGCATCTCTGTGCGCAAAATACGTTCTTCGTCGTCTCTTTTTTTTCTTTTTTTTTTAAATCAGGTTTTTGAGGCAGACACAAAGAGAGAAGGAAGGCAACGCCAACGTATACGCTTGATTCCTCGGTTCCGTTTGACGTTTTGCCATTGGATACATTTGAAAGTACGCGACCAGGGGCCCGAGGTACCCCGTTACAGCACGACCAGAAGGCGAAAACAACAACAAATTAAACGCTAGATGCTTATAGAGCGTGAGGCACGCGGTAGACAGGAGATTTAGCCAACGCAGTACGACTGCCAACCTGGGACAGTACTAGTACACTAACGGTGCTCATCCAGACCGGGCAGGGGTGGGGATGGAGACCAGGGTTCCTAGGTTCTGCAGCCCGAGCTTCATGTGCTCCGAGCTCTGTTTCGCTAAGACACGGGACCACTGAACCCCCGAACAACACGCGGCAGCGAAAGAAAATTCGGAATGCTCCAAATACCGATGACGAGGAAGAAAATAATTCATCACACTCGCCAAGAGTCATCGGGTTATGTGATTCATACTTTCATAGGCATCCGAGCCAGACGCCTCATTAAATCAAAAGCACGCGGTACGTTCATCCGTCGGGATATCTCAGCGAGTTCAGCCGGTCGACGATAACGCCTCCCCGTAAGCCGACGACCGTGAGGTTGATAGCGGGAGTGACGCCGTAGCGACTTGCCCTCGCAGAGGGAATTTCCGAGCGGCGTGCACGGTCCCGGTTGCGTCCTGCACAGAGCTGCAGGTGTACGAAGCAGGGCGGAGTGCAGAGAGACGTCTGTCCTCTTTACGCTGGATTCATACACTCGGTCGGCCGTTAGCTGTGTATTCGAACACAGCCCGAGAGGATTCGATGCCCTTACTGCCCTTGCACGTCGGCGGGCGTACCGGCCTATAGTCAGTTACAGGTTAAGAAGGTAGCGGCAAATGCCCCTCAAAGGGAATCAGATATCCCTCCGCCACCTCCGCATCCAATAGCGTCCCACCGTTTCCGTGACGTCGCGGCCAACGCGCGAGGAGGGTCTTGCCTTTTTGTACATATTTGCTTTATCTTTCGGCTTTGACTTAGCATTGTGGAAGCCACGAGAGGGAGATTAGAGTTCTCCCCCACCGACGGAAACAAATACGACTTTCGGGGATTAGCTTCCTTCCCGATGGATACAAAGGCTGCTTTCAGGGGCTCGGTTCCCTCTCCGATGAATACAAAGGTCGCTTTCTTAAAAAGTGGGATCGGAGACAAGTGGGAATCCATTGAAGCGGAACAAGGAGCGTTTCCAGTGAACTCTTCTTTCGACTGCGGAGAGATTTGAAACGGGCGCATCACGCTTGTGGGAGGAGCTTCTCCTACCTTCTTGACTCCTCGCCTGGCGGTCTTTACCTTCTAATCTCACGCTCCGTGTGCGCACGTCCTTCGGTTTGTCACTTCCTCGTCAAATGACCACCCTCGGCTGCAACACGGCACATGGCCCCGCGTTGTGCCACAACGCGCAATGCTGCCAAAAAAAAAAAAATAAATAAATAAATAAATAAATAAATAAAATTTGAGAGAATTGTTTTTATAACCAGTTCAGAATATGGTAACATTGTTCGATTATCGAAATACGGGGGATTTCCTTGATACAAATAAACTTTCTTGCAATCAAGAAGTGTTTTTCACAAACCTTATATTCATCCCACGACCAATGTGTGTGTGTGTGTGTGTTTGTTTATGCGTATTAGAACGCTCGTTTTGACGAAAATCCTGCGGTGCCTTTCGTTTGGCAGCGCCGGGAAGAGAGGGAGGAGGAGGAGGAGAGGGTGACGCGTGCGACGCTCCCAATGGTCCGAAGCGCTCACGTGAGCACGCGTCAAACTCTCCCTCTTTCCCCAACGCTGACAAACTGACAGACACCGCCGGGTGTTCGTCAAAACGAGCCCTTTCTTCATGGTCAAATTCACGCGCACAGCTCGTGCGGGGCCAGAGAGGAGGAGGCGCCGCGGTGGAACACCTCCCAAGATAACAAAGCCGAACTGCTGAATGAGATGGCTTCATCAGAAAAGGTCAACGCTGGACACAGATTGGAAACGAGTGCTGCGCTCCTGAGCCGAACGTCGACGCAATCGTCGTGTCCAATATGTGCCCAGCGTTGGCCTTCTCTGATGACGTCATATCAGTCAGCACTACGTCTTTGTTACCTGGGAGGCGTTGCGCCGCGGCGCGGTGGAATGTGGGCGTGCTCAGTTGCCACTCTGCCGCCGCCGGTGTTCTTCGCTCTGGGTTTCCGTAGTAGCGGTGCGTGGGCTGTTATGTGTGTGTGTAATTAAAACGATGGATGCGGTTCCCTCCACGAGTGGTTTGACTGTGGTACTTTTCACGAGTGATATGGATGACCGTATCCAAGCGCGTCGGCGTGACAGAATACAGAAAAGGGGGCCAAAAAAAAAAAAAATTACGATAAGATACACTGGTAGATTTTTTAGGGAATTCATTAGCATGACCCTTGGGAAACGACACACATGTCCCTATTTGGGAAACGCTAACACTGACCCCGTAAACAAGGCCAAAAAAAAAAAGGCAGCAAAAATAGAGCAAGGAAAAGAGAAAGTCCAAAGGTAGACGTGTGACGTTTCCAAGGGTCATGCTAACCCATTCCCTAAGAGTACACCAATAAATCTCCCTGTTTGTGTGTCCCCCCCCCCCTCCCCCCCTTACATTTGCGTTGATTTTAAACGGAGGGATGCGGGTCCAGTGTATTTGGAGCGATAAACGTGTGCTCCAATTTGCTCTGCAGATAGTTGTCAGTGCAGCGTGGAGGACTTGCTTAGAGACAAAGTATTCGCCGCTAGGTCCACATGAAGCGGACGGTTATAGTTGCGAGCGCGTTTTGTCCTTGACTCGTAGATCGTCGCGTTCCTACATATCACTTATTACAATTCCGTCTAAAATCCCGCCGCGCAGGCGTACATTCGAAGTTGACGCGCAACAGTCGGAACCGACCGACAGCTTGGAGTCCTCCGAGTCTTTGACCGGAGGAGGAGGCGTGCTCCCGCATCCCGACCGCGGGGAACGCAGCAGTGGGCGGATCACCCACGCCACACGCAGTTTCGGCCTGCGTCCAAGCTTTTCTGGCGAGCGTGGGAGAGACAACTGGATGATCAGCCTCTCGTTCGGGAGCAGTCGCGACGGCGTCCACGAACAAGCCGAGACCACCACAGGGGCACAGACGCTCGAGACGACCGTCCGGGAGGCGGCTGGCACGCCGCAGCCCGCACAGCCCTCGAGAGGAACCGGCGAACTTGGACGGCGCAGAGCCCGCAGCCGCGTCACTTTACGTACACAACCGCTGATGCAGAACCGGCCTCTGCCAGCCAGCGCTCCACCACGAACACTTCTCGACTGTCCAGCAACGCTTCTGGTCGCCCCTTTACGCGTAGCAAGAAGCAGTGCGTGACGCCAAAGCTGTAGTCGTGCGCTAAAAACGCCGGCACGAGCGTCTTCCAAAGTTCAAAACGGGCCCGGAAGAAAGACCAGTCGCCGTTTCCGCCACACTCCATCAAACCCGCTCCCTTCGGTAAAGTTGGTCCTCCCCACAGTCAGTACAGCGGAATACTCGCCCAACTTTAGAACGCCGGACGCGCGCGCGACGCGCGAAGGACCATCGCGGCGGTAGCCGAGAGAGGTCCGCGCGCGTTGCGGCCGCAGCGTTCATCGGCTTTCCCCGGTCCAGAATAGAAGTGCGTAAAGAACGAGAGAGAGAGAGAGAGACAGGAGCGTCTCGCCGAAAAGCCGTCCTCCACATCCTCAGCAGGTTGCCTTCTTTGTTTTCCCCGGCCCCAACCTTCCTCGAGTTGCGTCTCTCCTCAATTAAAAAAAAAAAAAAAAAATCCCAGCTCCCGCACATGTGCAGCAAGGCCTCTCGGCTGAAGGTGCCAGAAGGGGAAACACCGCCGGCTTCCAAGCGCTTCTCGGGAAACAGCGGACGGACGAACAGACCCCCATCGCGCGCAAAAACACTTTTTTTCTTTTTTTTTTCTTTTTATTTTTTTGCAGGGAAAGTTAATTTTTCGCGCTGGACATCGGAATCGCGATGAGCCGGGACTGGAGAGCTACATTCACGAACGGACCAACCTATCGATTCGGTCCTGACATAAATTGGGAACCACGCCTGTCGTCCTCACGAGTTCAGCGTAGCCCTCCGAAGGCTCCGAAGGTTGCTGAAAGGGCGCAAACTTACTCTCTCTTGCAGTCCAAAGCTACGCCTTCGCATCCACGTTCCGACTATGATGTGAGCGTCCAGTCGTTACCTCGCCCCACGAAGAATACGTCGCCCCACGAGGAACACAACCAGAAAACAGGCATTAGAGTGAAGAAGCTACCTCTGCCTGTCCATCGAATGCCTCGCGACCACCGGAATGCGGAGACCGGAATGGGTTAAATTGAGACACGGGGATGACGCGAGCGCCGGTGGGCGTTTGTTGTGCACTCGAGAGTGAGCATTCGTCGATTATCATCGCGACTCGCAGCTACGAGGCTACCTGGAATAAGCGAAAGGAGACTCATGAAATGGAAAAGGGCGCGAAGATGGCTCGCCCCGTTTGCGGTCTTGCGTACAAGATACTATAAAAAAAACAAAAAAAAACATGGTCGAGCATCGTCAGCCGGTGAGATTTCTAATCAAGCCCATTCGCACAGCAGCATTGTTGAACGCGTTACTTTTTTTTTTTTTTTTCCCGTAACGTAGTAATTTACTGGTTACGTATTTTCAGAACAATAACGAATAACGTCCGTAATGTCGGGAGCAAAAGTTTGGATAACACCGGAGCACCGACCGAGTTGTATCGCCGCGCTCCTTGACGACTTCAAAGCATCTAGCATTGAGATCTACCCCCTATTTTTTTTTTTCTTTCAGCCAATCAGAGCTCGGCGTCGTTCTGACGTCACCGCAACTCCTGCGCAGAAAGCAGACGACTTGCTCTCCTCCTTAAAACGGCAATGTACGCCGCTCCAGCAGCCGCGATTCTTACGCGATTCTACATCTTCACGCATGGACAGCGGCCGAGCGACCGAGCTCGCGTGCCCTGCACAGCACGGGCAGCTCAAGTGACTCCCCCGCGCGACTCGGCTACGCGCTATAAACAATCGTTTCCTTCTTTTTTTCTTTTGTGTTATTATTAACTCTTTCATATTTGCAATGAAACGACCTCACTTCACTAGCCAGTTTCGTTATGCCACCGCAGCCTCTATGGATCGTGGTTTTCTTTGCACGTCGACCAGCCCTGCTGTGGCTCTGTGGGGGTAAAGCACGAGACGCGGTCTTGTGAGCTGCCAGCCGCATCCTGTGAACTATAGAGATTATTCACTAGCGGCCATAGCTGTGTGCACGACTGCTGAGCACGCACTGATGGCGAGCTTCCACAGTTCTTTTGTAACGTGCATTCCGCACCCTCAAGATTGCCGGTCTTAGCAGCCTACTGATGTGAGCTCGTTCTGAGCATGCGCTCTAAACATCACCCACAAATATGGCGTCCAGTGAATACTCTATATAGTTACGGCGGCGACTCGCATGCGCTGACCCGTAGCTGAGATCTGCGTAATTTTGGAGAGAATGGACACCACTGCATGATAAACAAAACTGCTGGATAACGTGATTTTTTTTTTAAGCGATACTGGCTGGTGAGATTGGTCGATCGCGGATGGGAAGCGTTGAAAGTAACGCAAAAGGAAACGATTGTGTTTAACGCGTCACCGAGTCGCGCGCGAGAGTCGCGTCAACTGTATGCCCGTGCCGCAGAGCAAGCGAGCTCGGTTGCTGTCCAGAGCAATGGGCAAAGGTTGTGGAGTCATGGCTGCCGGAGTGGCGTCTATCGCCGTTTCAATCAGGCCGGAGCGCGTCCCTGTGAAGCGAGCAAACGAGCAGGCCAGCAGATAAGAAAAGACGCGCGTGCGCACTGCGCGGGTCTCGGCAGCAGGCGACGCGCCGTCAGGGAGCGCGGCGATGCAATAGGCCTCTCGCTAAATTACCCAAGCATCAAAGGGAACGTTGGGAATGAAGGTAAACGCGCTGCATGTGCTCGCCTTCCCTGCCGAAAAGATTCGAAGTAAATAGTCAAAATAAAGCGACCGTAGAACGCGCTCGCGAAGTGCCATTTGTTTTCGATTTTTGCTCCCTTTCCCCCTAAACCCCCAGGTCCCCCCCCTCCCCCCCCCCCCCCCTTTTCCTGTCTCAGGCCACCCCACCCAGACAGCCGAATAACTCATCTCATCAAAAAACATAATTCAACAACACCAAGCTCTCGAACAGTTAGAGCCGAAAACGCCAGCACGCACAGCGCGCGTACCTACGTTCCCGGCATTCTTTTTATTGCTTGGTTAGTTTGGCGAAAGGTCTGTTCGGTCGGCGCCCCGGTGTTATCCAAACTTTTGCTCCCGACAGGCACGTTACATATTTCGAGTAACGGGTAACGTAGTTACGTTACTTGTTACATCTTCCCAAAAGTTAAAAAAGGGGTATATTTTAATATTTTTCGTGTTTAAAGGCGCCGAGTCATGAACTCGTGAACTCATCCCACATACCTTCAAAATCTTGCTTCCCTTTTCTCCACGCAAACACTCCTACTTTAGGGAAACCCAAACACCCACGCCTTATGTCCCAGTGTCAAAAACGCTGTCGCCGTCGAGCAGGGTGGATAGACGCCATCCAAACCGTATAAGAAATTTCTTCGTCCAATAAACGCAGACGATCAAATAAGAGCATACAAAAACCTTAGAAGAACATATAAGATTATATAAGAAGATATAAGAAATTTCTTATAACTTCTTATATATAATATATTACTGTTCTTATAAGGTTCTTGTATGCTCTAATATGAACTTATTTGATCATATGCGTTCACCAGGGAGGTCAACTTTTAATATCCTGACGGGGCATTAAAGGGATGCTGAACCGAAATTTGGATTTCATAATATAAGGTAGCAGGAGTGTTCAGCCGGGCCGCCACAAACCCAAAAACATCACTCTAAAGCGATATATCGAACGGATGGCTGTATTTTTGTAAAATAAGGATGCGATTGAGTGAGAACGGTGACGTCACGCTTCCTGCAGAATAGTTGAGGAGGAGGGGAAACGGCCTTGCTTTCTTCCCTCTTCGCGTCCTCGCAGGGTCAAAGCGAGAAGAGGAGCAAACGAGAATCGCGACGTCACGGGCCTTTTTGGCCTTGTTCAAGCGCAATCTTCTTTCACAAAAATACGACCATCCGCTGGAGATATCGCTTTATGAGTGATGCTTTCGGGTTTGTAGTGTCCTGCCTAGCGCTTCTGCGTTGTTTTCTGAGGCCAAAATTTCGGTTCATGCAGCATCCCTTTAATCCGGCTTCTCTCCAGTTCTGTCGGTCAAGACCGAGCTTCGAGCAAACATGCCGTAACTCAGTTTGCGTTTGCGTTTTTCTTCGTAAACATTACAGTGGAACCGCCAAAAAAAAGAAAGGTAATTATATACGTTTCGGCATGGACATAAATGTTTCTTGAAATATGACACTAATGCAAAACTGTAACGTCAAAACAGTAAAACGTTTTAATTCGTAAATAATAATCATTAGCGTTCGTTACCTTTTATCGGTAACGCGGTCATTTTATTTTGGGGCAACGTAAGCCGGTAACGCCTAGGAGACTGCACAGGAGCCGCAGAGGTGCTTAACCTCTAAAACCGCCGCCAATTAAAAAAAACAACAAAAAACACAAAAAAAAAAACAAGGTCAAAGTGCAGGCGAGCTTGTGCGTAAAAAAGTGGTCAAAATGCAGGCGAGCTGTAGCGTATTATTCACGATCTTTAAATCTCCTGACCACTGGAAAACTAGCAATTTTCAAAGGCCGTGCAGACGCTTTTATTTTCTTAACTAATTTGCGTATGGAGCAATATGACACATGAAATTGTGGCCAATTAGTTGTTCTTTCAAAAAAAAAAAAAAAAAAGAACAACTGAGTTTGGTATAATGTGGCGGAAAGATTTAAAAATCTTAATGTTTGAAAATACAATGTACGCGTGGAAAGCGTATTATAAACGCCAAAGCGTCTACAACTATTCAGATTAAAAAGAATAAAAAGTTTCAGAATATACAAAATATGCGCCACACCCACGGCAATTATTTCTGAAAGTTAGTGTACTGTAACTGGCGTCGTCTATTTTTGATTCGTCGGAGAGTTAGCCTCCGTAACAGGTGGGCTTTTCGACGGAGGGATGCATATATTGGTGAAACACAGATACTAGACCCCACATCCTAAGCAGAATGCTTTCTTGTGTTCCACCTTGGTTTTGTCACAGCCTCGACTGCAGTTCTTTCGTATTACCATTCTTGTCCTCCTTGTTGGGAACGTACAACGTGCTCGCCGGCGCAGGACAGCATTGGAAAGTGTAGTGATGCTTACCAGAGCTGTTGAGGTCTAAAAAAATATGCCGCAATACAGTTGAATTATGTAAATAATGCCATCTTTGTTACGAAAACTGATGCGAGCAGTTAGCCGTGCTAGACAAGTGCAACCACCGTTCCTAGGACTACATCTGACAGCTCAGCAGCTTGTGATAAAGCTTAAACCTACGTTGAAATTGAAACTACAGTTTCTTCGGCTATCCACGAGATTGTGGGAGGTAATTCTCCGCACTAAATTTAATTCCTTGACGGCGCTTCGAAACCGCCGGTCACCGGTGATCGGTGGCCTATGGGCGCGGTCTGAGACTGGGAAGGAAACTCAGACACGGTAGAAGAGACAAAAAAAAAAAAAAAAAAAAAAAAAAAAAAAGAAAAGTGGACAGAGAGCGTTTTAATATTATTCCGGCACTTCAAACCACGTTTAGGAGAATACGTGGTCTTCCGCCATCCGAAAAGACTTTTCCCCCGCTTAAAAGTTGAAACAAGAGGTGCACTATCATCAGTTCGTGTCCAACGCAGGATAAACGGATGAAGTGGGCCTCGGACGTATGGCTCGAAGTTGACCGCGCTTTCTTTGTTGCAATTGTTTCTCCAATTCGACAACACAAAAAGATTAGCCACTCGATCATTCTTCTCGGCGCTTGATGAATGAGGCGCTCTCCTTCCGCCTTTATCGTAATTTCTGTCAACACCCGCGCGTCCGTGGTGATACGAGACGCGTGTGCGCGTGACGAAAGGAGGGAGGGAGGGCGGCAGAGTTCGCCCGCTCGCCACGCCAGACTCGTGTAACGGCAGCCTCAACGGACGAGACCGCGAGGTGCGACTACCAAAAAAAGAGGAAAAAAAAAAAAAACGAGCGCGATAGATGCGCTTGGGAAAGAACGCAGGCGCGCGCGCGCGCTGTGCGACACGGCCAATCGCACCGGGTCGCCGACGATGGCGAACACCTGCGACTGCGCCCCAACTCCGCCGGTCTCCCCGGGCAACAAAGACGGCGCGAGAAAACGTCGTTAGCCGCTTCGAGCGAGAGCAGCCCCAGCAAGGCCGGTGATGTCGCGCCCTTGCTGACTGCCGCGTCCCCCGAGCGAAAGGAAAAGGGATCAGCGTTGCCCCGGAGACGGCACCCCCAACACAGAGGGGCGTTCAATGCGGGGCGTCGTTGATGGGGGGCGGAGGGGGTGCACAGACTGGCGACACCGAAGCACAGGCTGTCTGCACCGCGGGTGCCGCTAACAGGCATATCCCGGAAGCCTGGCACCCTTCGCTAATCACTCGACAGACGATCACCTTCAATTGGCCGCCTATCATAACTACACATCAGTTTCGGTATATGTATATAAGTATATTTAAAAAAAAGAATAAACAGCACTAAAAGACGCTGGACGAATAAGTGAAGTGGAGACAGAGAAGGTTTCTGTCCACTCCCCTTCACTTAAGCGGCTTCGTTTACCGTTCATTTCGAACTCTCGACCGTACTACAGTTTCGAACGAGCAACCTTTTCGAGCCTACCCTATCATTCATTCACTTCGGAGGCAATGGGAGAGAACACTCCGAAATAACGAAAGCCTTGGCTTTGCGTTCGGGGAAAACACGAGGCGCGCACAACAGGGCAATGATTAAGGCAAACATTCGAATCTGGAACACAAAAAGAGAGAACAAAACAGCCGATAATCAACCCTTCCTGCGAAAGAAAAAAGAAAACGACGCTCAATCGTAAAAGGAACCGACTTTCGCCGTCACCGCGGCAACCGTCGTCCCTTCGAGGATTCGATTGACACGGACCGATTTATCGTTCGGCCAAGGAGTCGCTTCCGTACACACTCTGGAGAGATCGTCACGCCAGCGCCGAAAATGTGTCTTCCTGCCCGAAGGGGTAGTAATGTTGTCGATTCGCGCTTTAGGCAGGTTCCCCTTCCTTCTCTCTCCCTCGAGTTCTCGTGGGAGGCGGGGGAAAGGGGGGAAAGGATATATTACAGCTCAATTCGACTGCAAGTTGGGATAAACCGGAAGTTTCTGCCAGCCCAACCGAAACATCTGAACCAATTGTAATTTCGAGCCTACTTGAAACGTCCATCCAGACAAAACCGCATGTGCAGGGCGCGACACAACGAGCTATAAAGGTCGTTATTAAAACTACTTGTGCGGTGAAAGGCGCTGATTAGGAGCTTCAACTCGAGAGGTAAAATTTGGAGATCGCCAATAGTAAGATGCGAAACAGAGCCGACGTCACTCTCGCGCTGTCTCGCCGTGAGGTACAGGTGTCCCCGATGACGTGGGTGTTTGTGCCGGAGCACTCGCTGTGTACCCTTTAGCGCGTCTGTCTGAACCATGTCTCGGAACGACGCACCGCAGAGTCCGCCGCACATAAACACCCGTCCGGATGCAGCCCCGAGGGAGACTGCGCCGCGCTGCACCGCGTCTGGACTCTGCAGCAGTGGCTTCGAACCATTCCGCGTCGTTCGAGACTGCGATCACGCCCCGTTAACTCACCGCTTCGATTAAATAACGGGTGAATTATAATGAAAGCCCCCCTCCCCCTCCCCCTCCCCCTCCCCCTCCCCCCCCCCCCCCCCCCCCCCCAAAGAGAAAAAAAATCGAAAACCTAGAAGTCATTTTTGTCACGCAATCAAAAAATAGCAACCACAAAAATCTTGATGTAGCAACGAATGTCGTTCGATGAGCGGACTTGGCCCTCGCGCAGTCGGCAAGTTTTTGCCGAACCGGCGTCTCGCTGGGGTGTGCAGAGAGCAACGTGGTAGGCGCGCGCGCGAACAGCAATGCTTCAAAGGTCGGCGAGAGACTGGAACGTTGGCAAAGAGAACCCAGCGTTAGGCCGACTCGAAAGTTTCGATCCGGAGCCTTCGAAGGGGCAGTCATAGTGGTATCGGTTGCTCGCACGCCTTGTCACTTGGATGCATGCCATTCGCCATGTGAGGTATCGGGACTGCAAAAACTATGTTAGCTAAACATCGCCACGGCAGCAGTTTGTCCAAGACTCTTTGGGGTGTTAAAAATTTTGGAAGGGGAGGGAGGGAGGGAAGGAGGGACAGGGGGGGGGGGCATTAAACAGGTAAACTTTACGAGTTTGATGGCCATTCATGACAACTATGGCAAAATACGTAGCTATTCCGCCTGTTTATAAAATCTGTAAAACATCCCGTATGCTGACATTCGTTTTTCTCGTCACTCGCGGAGCACTGGCCCGCCCCGTGCCTTTCAGACGATCCTCAAAGATGTCGCGATTCTGATCGGCGTGGGTTCCTCCCAGGCACACGCTCTATGTAGCTCGAGGGCCGAGGTCCATCGAAAGGTGCTCAGGTGAACCCCGGTAGGAAACGTTTGGGTTGGGCGTCAAAAAAGGCGCGACAAAAAGCGGTGCCGTTCCCCTTGACTTTCCCAACTTTTTCGGCTTTCGTCGCGCTTTGTTTCCTCACGTTTTTTTTTTGTTTTTTGTTTTTTTTTTCGGAAAGAATCTACTGAAGTCACTCCTTCTAAAAGATCCTCAAGCCGTTCATTCCCACACTAACCAAGAGGTGTTAATATAACTCTTTTTTTTTCTTTTTTCTTTTTTTTTTTTTTTTACAGCGTAGCTGTAAGGGGCTAGTTTCCCCAGGATCGTGTCCCCCGCAAAGAAATGTCGACACAAAACTCTAGTTGCCGCCGTCGCTCACAGATGGCGGTAGCTGTGCAGAGTGGTTGCCCGCTTGCCGCCGTCGCTCATAGCCGGCGGCAACCTTTCGAGCATTTCCACTGTTAAACTACTAAACGTTTTTTTGTTTTTTTTTACTAACCGACCAACGAGGAGGGGCAAATAACCGAAAATCAAAAAGGCACAAATAAACTACAATCTAAAGCTACAACCTTTTTCTCTCACGAGAAATAAAAAAAAGAAAAAAAGAAATAACAACAAAACAATTGAAATGCACCCCTCTTAGTTTCCTAATATTGCACCGGTACATTTGATCCAAAGATTTTTTTTTTCTTTTGTAACAGTAAACGTTAGTTTGGAAAAACTTGATATGAAAAAGAAATATGGAAAAATGACGATTTTGGTTGAAAACGTGCTCGTAGAATTACGACTCCCTGCACGCGATGGTACCATTCTAAGTTATTGTACTAACACATAAAAAAAACAAAAAAACTCCAATAGCATTTTTTTTTTCCGAGTAGCCACGTTTTTAGGTTTTCCTTTTATCTGCATTTTTTTCTTCTGTGTTTGCTATTGCGTGCTCTGTTGAATTATTTAGGTTAATGCAGTGGCGCCGGAACAGGGAAGGTGAAGCAGGGTCCCTTTTTCTCTTTCCGACATTTTAAAATGTTAGCGTAAATAATACGGAGCCCCAGGGGCAGGAAAATCCCCCCTCCCCCTCTCTTGAATAGTTGCGACGCCGCCTCCCGTGGTTACCTTACGTGACTTCATTACCTTGCGAACAACAAGTTCGATGGTGTTTTTAATTAGCGCGGTGGAAGCTTTAAATCATTGGGCTCTTAAAGCAACTCTGCTAACACCGTCAAAATTGAAGTGCCTACAGTCCTCTTATTCCCATCGATGAGAAATTCTTTGCTGACGTCATAGTCAGCATTCGGTCAATCGTAGCAGGCCGACCACAGCGACGCTTTCGATCGCTCACTTCGTCAATAAGCTCCTCCCACCTCTTTCCAGTTTAGTAGAGTGAATGCTTTCCACTTTCGCACAGCGTTCGCTCTGCTAAAGTGAAAAGAGGTGGCCAGGAGCTTCCCCTGAACTATAAATGCGTTTACACCTCAAGGATGATATGCACTCAGCTGCACACACAGTTGCACCATGAAACGTGAAATCCATATTCCGCAGCTGTCACAAGGAACCAAGGTATGAAATCCAGAAGTGCGATAGTGCCTTCGATTCCGAACGAAAGAGAAACCTGCGACCACCGTGCCTGCGACGCATTAGGAAAGGTAAAAAAATACAAAACAAGATAAAACCACACGCCTTCTCCTAACAGCTGTAGCGAAGCAAAGAGATGCGCGGTGTGGCGCGTGCAAGGAAGGAACTATTATACTCCGTTCACGATGCGACTAGAAGCTCCGCCTTCAGCGCCAGCTTTCTGCCCTTGCTAACACAAGGGTGAACGCGCAGGCACGCGCAACCAAAGCACTTTGGAAGCACTTCGCGCTGAAGGCGGAGCTTCTAGTCCCAGCTCAATTCAGGGGGAACGGAGTATAGACGGACTCTCACAAGCAACGGGCGCAATGCAGCATCGCACATCAGGCATCCTTCGCAAGATGGGGGAAGCACAATTCGATGACGTCAATCGGAGGCGCTCTGCTGTTGGCAGGCGCCAGGAGTAACTGAGGAGGAGCGTCCTCGCGGCCATCAGCTCGAATGCGTACTTACTCTTTTTGCAATTCGCCTATCTTGTTTCGCAAATGTAGAGGGACCCCTATCGTTTCGTGCAGTTACGTTTTGTGGAATTAGGTTTTGTGGACAACGTTTCGTCGACTAAGCACGTAAACATGCTCGCCAAAGTATTCGGGAGTCGAGCCTGAAGAAAATCTACGCGTAATACGTGTTCACGGGCGTGTCCTCGACGTTCTATGTTACGCGGATAAAATCCCGCAAGCTAAGGGCAGGCACGGGTTTGAACTTCACACATTTGCGAGGTGTCATAACTCGAGTCATCGATACAGATCTTGCGAACCGAAAATCGCTCGTGGTCAGCCTGCGATGTTCGGTCCGCGTCACCGCTAGCACAAGCACAGTCAAAGCACCTGTTGCGATTGCACCACCAGCCTCCGGCGCGGCGAAACGCTCGCGCGGCACTCGACAGCCCGTCAAGAGAGGACGAGGAGTGTGCAGAGATGCTCGACGCCGAAAATGGGAGCAACTTCCCCGGTCGGCTCCGGAGGGGGTGGCTGGCGGGCGGACGGGCGCGGGATAGCGCCGCTAATCTGCGCCGCCCCGGGGTACACGAAATATCGCGGCAACAGCAGGCAGCCCTACCCGCCTCCGCGAAATATCGTCCGGCGCAAGATGAACAGCCTATCAACAACAATGCGGACAGCTCCGCCAAGGAACCCTCGCCACTTTCCGGGAAACTGCGAAAGGGAGTGAAAAGCACAAAACAAAAGAACAACGGCACGAAAGGCAGCTCCGGCACACACGCGGATTCGGAGCCGTTGCAAGCGCGGAGCGGACAGATAAAGGGAGGAGACAATGGGAGCCCTGCAATGAACCCAAATACTCAGTCAATCGCGGCGATAGAAGCCTGACTGCCTGCGGGGCCCGAATCAACAGCCGCAACGTGCACAAGGAGGTGATGTCATTCGGACATTTCGTCTCTCGCCGTTCCTCTCCGGGCCGCCCGATTTGCCTGCCCTGAAGTCTTCGGCCTGCCCCAGATAGCCGAGAGAAGGCGACCTCACTTTTCCCGGCACGAGCTTTCACCCGCACACACCGCTACGTCTCTGGGTTAGCGGAGGCGCAGCGGACGAACGGGAGCCCACCCCCAACCGAATCGACGGCCACTTGTTGATTCACGCCTTCGGAACGGAGAACCCTCCGGCTGCTCTCGCTGCTGTCGTTCGCGCCGCGTCAACGCGACCAGGAGCCCGTCGCGAAGGAACACGGTCCCCTCGCCATCGGTGATCGCAAGAGCAACAAAGACCTCCGGGGATAAAGCTCGAGCAGGAGTCACCCCGCTCCGAAAAGCGAGAGGATGACCAACAGATGCCCGGGTACGCCTCCGAGCGCAGCTCGTCGCGATTCGCACGCACTGGGAAGAAGACGCGGCGGATGTCGTCTTCTTTCCTTTCGAGATGCGCTGGTGCCAAACAAAGAACCCGGAACTCCCGGTTCGGATCCCATACAGCGCGGCCGAGGCGAAAACACAAACCCCTCTCGGCTCCGACGCCATCACCGAGAACGAAGGGAGGATTCCTTCCACACAAAAGTTGGAAACGGCCCGTCGACTGAGCGAGGAAACGAAAAGGCTTACCGCGATCCCGTTGCTGATCGTGGTCGTCGGTGGTCGATTGTCGTTGCTCGGCATTCGATCGCGACGTTTAAGGCACACAGTGGCAAAAAACAAGGCGGTGCGGGGATCGCTCGACAACCACCTACCTTCGTAGGGGAAAAAAAAAAATCAGGGATGCGGGTGAGACATGATGTGTGCACACAGGAAGTCGACGGAGCGGCCCGCGCATGCGCATAGAGCTCCAACAGGTGGCGCCATAGACGAAGGAGGAAGAAAACGCGGAGCAAGCGGAGGAGCTGAAAAAGATGGAGAAATGAACAACCGTTCGCGGCTGTTTCCGACGTCAATCTTTCGGTACCGCTGCTGCACTGGGGCCACGATGATAAAAAAATTGAGGACGTGTGATTAAGTCCGGTCGTTTTTCCGAAATTAAAATGCTGCTGCGCTGGGTGCAAAGCAGCAATTTGACGAGACTGCTGCCTTTCGCAGACGATGCTGGGCGCCGCGCAGTCGTTGATGGTCCGATGCTGTGAGGAGGCTGAATTACGCTTGTGCGCTAGTTTTGTGGAGTCGGGGGGAGAACGAAGTTAGGCGACCACCGCAAGCAAACGCCGTCTTCCTTGGGAGACGCAGCCGATTGGTGGCGGTTCTCAAGAAACACTGCACTACATTTGAAACAAACAGCGCGAATATAAACGAAGAATTCAAATTTTTCTGCAGGTCGAGCGTTATGCGATTGCACGTTGTAGTTATTTGACTTTGTCCCTGTTTTTGCGCGATGTTTGTTTCCAATGTGAGCTGGTGTCACAGCCATCTGCGTAACCCGACAGCGCAAGAAATAAGACAGATCAAGAAAACAGACATAGCATTGAGTTGAACCTGATTTAAACACTGCCTGAACCAATTACGGTTTGGGTTTTATTGTACATGCCGCGTCACGCCCGTTAACCTTCGACGTCAGTCTCAGGATCCTGCAAAACTTCCTCTTGGGTATCCCAAACGGTAAAAAAAAAAAAAAATGAATTAGTTTCTATGTTTTAATTGATTCGAAATTAGAAACACGCCGCTTTCCATGGTTGAGCAAAGGAAGAAAATGAAATTATCTTGTGCAAGCTCACGTACAAATTCAGTACCACTACGGTCAACGAGCGGCAGCAGAATAAGCGGAGCAGAATAAACGAAGCGCGATTATTTGAAGCTTTGAAGCATGACAGCGCCATCTACTACCATATTCAGTAACCTTGTTGTCGATGTGTCGCTGCGTTGCTAGGGTCTGGACAACCTAGCGCCGCTGCGCTCAACAGCCAACCATCACGTCGCTAGCCATCTTTAAGCTTAATAACTTGGTTTCGTTTCATTGCTGCCCTAAGATTTTGATAGTGGTATTTTATAATATTATATAATTGTTTTATCGCAGCGTAATGGATATATCCAATGCTATTAGAGCAATATTGCGTTGTGTATACTCTATAAATTAATTTTAAAAATACGCCCTAATTTGAATCAGGCGGTGACTTTTGCCATCTAACGATGATGTTTATAAAAAAAATATATATATATTGCGACTTATTACAAGGAAGAGAGCCAAGAAGATATTAATATATTCCCTCAGAGGGAACCCCTGGATCTCTTCTTCCTCGTTCTTCATAGCAACTGCAGCAAAATGGAGCCCCTGACAGTAGAGTGTCAATGCTCAGGAGGAAGAAGTTTTCCCAAGGTAGGAGCAGTAAATTTCATAGCTCCAGCGTTTTTCCCTTTTTCCCTGTTTCGGGGGGTTATGGCCCCCCAAAAGCCAACGGCAGAACACGGAAACCCTTCCGCGACTGGACCAAAGCATTCCTTGGTGGCAGGGACAAAACCACCAATACAAAAGACCACCAATACAAAGACGTGGTCAGGCACGGCCGCACCAACAGCCAGGATAAGCCTAATGGCTGTAGCTGACGCAACGACCTCAAAAATGGGGACCAACCCACTCTACACGATGAGGAAAGGCTTTCATGTAACAGAGACCACACCTGCCCTGGACCAGACTCAAAAAGACGACGAAAACATCCAGGATGCCTCAGAGGAACGCCCTGAATTAACAAATGACAACTCAAGCCATTCATTGGAGGCTACAGTTATTGAGGACCACCAAAACGACTCTTCGGATGCGATGGAGTCCACTGATGAAACCGATGGGTTCACAGTTGTGACACACCGACGAAACAGGACAACAGGAGTTCCTGTCTTGCTGCTGCCAGCAATAGACGGTTCCAAGCTTCAAAACGTGAACCCGCTGCATCTTAGCGTTGATGTGACAAAGGCGGCAGGTGGAAAGATTCTTCACCATAGATTTACTCAGAAAGGAGGCCTACTCGTAGACGTTGCTGAAGAAGCCGCTGTGAAACGGTTACTCAAAGTCACCGAACTCTGCGGCGTCGCCATCAAAGCGTCTCTTCCGAGAGCCTACACACAGAACAAAGGACTTATCAAAGGCATACCTCGATGGTACACCGTGGAACAGCTCGCAGAATACCTTCAGCCGCAAGGCGTGGTTGCCGTCAGAAGACTTTATCGACGAAATGGAATTACCACAGAGACAACTCCGACAGACAGAGTGGTCCTCTCCTTTCGCCCAAACTCGGAACGGCCATCAGAGGTGAGCCTTGGCTTCTCAACTCACCGCGTTCATGAGCACACCGATGCACCCCCGAGGTGTTTTAAATGCCAAGCAATGGGACATGTGGCAAAATACTGCACAGGCTCCCTCACATGCAAGAAATGCAGTGGACCGCATCACCACCGCGACTGTCCCAGAGATGTCAGGAAATGCACCAACTGTGGTGACCCTCATCCCGCAGATTACGCAAACTGCAAAGTACGCCTTGCAGCTCTGGCGCGTACGAAGGCGTTTCTGCGCGGCCCAATTCTGCGACCTGGTGGAAAAATACCAACAGAAACAGCTCCTCCAAGCTCGCATGACGTTGCTGAGACAACACCGACCCCAAGGTTCACGAAGGCAGCAAAAAAGAAAAGAAAACCTCACGGTAGACTACGGAGCACCACCTCTCAACAGATGTCGGACGAAGAGGAAGATTTTCCGTCTCTACCTCAACACCAGATCGACAGCGCGAATCACTCACATGATTCGTCTTCACGAGACACCCAACAACAGCATCAGCACAAGGCACGACGCTACAAGAGTTATAGCAGCGCCCTGGAGGGACGCCCAACAGATACAAATCGGCCTGCAGTAACCATAATTCAAGCAATTTTTGCGACATTCCGTCAGGTTCTTATGAGCATGCCACAAGGACCTCACAGGGAAGCACTTCAAGGCATTCTACAACTGGAGAGCTTGATTCTCTCGTTGTAAAAAGACACTATAACTGCATCTCAATTTAAAGTGACGATGCCTGCAGACCACATAAGTTATGTCGTGCCCACAATCCTTCAATGGAACTGTAGGAGACTCCAAGCCAAGATTTCAGAATTATCCTTGTACCTACAGCGGGTCCCGATCCCCATCCTTGCTTTCTCTGAGGCAGGACTTCCCGACAACCGTTCGATAGCAGGTTACGAGACTTACTGCTGCCCTTCAATTTCTACATTTCCTAATGGAAGTGCTGCATTATACGTTCGTCGTGAGTTATCTCGATGTCAAATTCCCACTGATTCTTTAAATACTGCTGATGCCGAGTTTGTCGCTGTGAAGGTGTCTTTTAAGAAAACCACCATAACGGTTATGTCCATTTACATCAGGCCAGGCAGAGAATACGACATGATGGACGCATTTGAAGACTGGTGCAATCAACACAAGCCAAATTTAGTTGTTTGCGGTGACTTTAACGCGCACCATACGCTTTGGGGAAGTGATTCAATTGACAGCCGAGGTCGTAGGTTAGAAGAAATATTCTCAGCTACTCAACTGTCTATAGCTAATACAGGCGGCCCAACCTTTTTCAGGCCACCTTCCACATTTTCAGCTCTCGATGTTACAGCTTATTTATTTATTTATTTATTTATTTCAGATACCCTCAGGGCCAAAGGCATTAGAGAGGGGAGTGGGTACAATGTATAAGTATAAAGTTAAAAAATGCAGTGGTTATTAGTACAGTAAATTGACTCTTATTTATACAATGTTAGCTATGGCGTTCTTGAACTGCTGGGGATCTTTGATTGTTGCTGTCGGGGGCGGGAAGGCCATTCCACTCCACTGATGTGCGAGGAAAGAATGACTGAAAAAAAGCATTAGTTCTACACGATGGAATCCCGACTTTATGAACATGATCTAATCTAGATGAGATGTATTGGGGGGGTAAAATATGTTCGGCGCGCAAGGAGGGATGAAGAAACAGTTTGTGAAAGAGACAAAGACGAGAGATTTTGCGGCGGGATGTTAGGGATGGCAGATCAAGGTTAGATTTCATTGTACTGATGCTTGCAGTTCTATTATAGTTAGACAATATGAAACGAACAGAATTATTTTGAACCATTTCAAGTGAGTGTATCAAGTTTTCGTGGCTTGGATCCCAAACCGAAACGGAATATTCGAGTTTAGAGCGAATGAGGACCTTGTAGAGTAGTAGTTTTAGGGATGAAGGTGCTTTAGCAAAGTTACGTCGAAGATAACCCAGCATGCGGTTAGCGTTATTAATGACGTACGAGGTGTGAACGCTCCAAGTTAGGTTAGATGAAATGTGGACACCAAGGTATTTATAAGAAGATACGGCGTCCAAAGGCACATTATTAAGAGAGTAGACGGGCGAGTTAATATTTTTTCTAGAGACACGCATAAGTTTACATTTGTTAATGTTTAGTTCCATGCACCATGTTTTGCACCATACAGAGATGGCGTTAAGGTCAGATTGAAGAGTGGTTATATCGTTATCACATAAAATTTCCCGGAAAATTACACAGTCATCTGCAAACAAATGAATATGGGAAGAAACACAAGAAGAGAGGTCATTAATGTAGATAAGAAAAAGGAGAGGGCCAAGCACAGAGCCTTGGGGCACGCCGGAGTGGACGCCACTTGGGGGAGATGTGAGGCTGTTAGCTGAAACGAACTGAGAACGGTTAATGAGGAAGTATTCGAGCCATATAAGAAGTTTGGGATAGAGATTAAGCTGACTTAATTTAAGAAGTAAAAGCTTATGACACACCTTATCAAATGCTTTCGAAAAGTCTAAAAATATGCAGTCGGCGAGTGATGATCGGTCAAGAATGGCGTTTAGTTTATGAGTGAAAGATACCAATTGAGTTTCGCACGAATAAGTTTTACGGAAGCTTATGACTACTTATGATCTTATGATTTATTACTTACTTATGATCCCACTCTTAAGCTTTCTTGGAAAATTGCTCCGGATACTATGGGCAGTGACCATTTTCCTATCTGGATAACTCTGCCGGAATGCAGCAAGCCAAACACAAAATCGTACCGAGTGACTAATTGGGACGAGTTCCGAACTTCTGTGAGTAAATCGACAGCTCCCATTGTCACGACTATACTTTGCGCCTTGATGTTAAACACCAAAGTTGTCCGTCTACCAGACCACTTCCCGTCACCGGATTTAAAACTACTTAATCTCACCGCTGCGCGTCGAAGAGCCCAGCGTCGTCTACGACGCCACCCAACTTCTTCTAATCGCACGACATTTAATCGTATTTCGGCCACACTTCGACGATATGCCAATCATTTAAGACGGTCGCAATGGTGGAACTTCTGCGAGGAACTGAGTGCGCACACACCGGGGACTAAAGTATGGAAAATCATACGATCCCTCACCGGTGACAGATGCCCCATTCAACCTTTTGAAACACTTGCCCTCGCTATGTCTAAGACAATAAAAGAGCTTGCAGAAGATTTTGCTCGCACATACGAGGGGAAACCAACAGTATCACCAGTGCCGCCCACGGCAAATATTTCCAGCAATCCACTTGACGACGCCTTCACTACCTCAGAGTTCACAACTGCCTTACGTCAATGTCGTCGGCGCAGTGCTACAGGGCGGGATGGCATATCTTACCAAGCACTTCAGAACTTACCCCTAGAAGGGTTAACAGGACTGTTACAATTCTTTAACTCTATCTGGATGACTGGAAAAATTCCGGAAGAGTGGAAAATGTCAATTATCGTCCCAATTCTAAAACCCGGGAAGCCGTCGTACGATCCGTGCTCTTACAGACCTGTGGCCCTAACATCATGTGTTGCAAAATTAATGGAACGTATGATTCAGAACAGGATAACATGGTTCCTCGAGAAACATCAGTTGTTACCGAATGAGATGACAGGGTTCCGCCAGGGTCTCTGTGCAACAAATAGTATCCTTGACTTAATCAGCAGCATAGAGGATGCAAGGGCTCGGCGACAAACTACGCTTGCAATCTTTTTTGACGTTGAGAAAGCTTTCGACACCGTAAATGTTGGGAGCATACTTAGGCGGCTTACTTTTATGGGCATCACTGGCCGTATTCAGACATTTCTGGCAAATTTTTTATCCGGTCGGCAGTTTCAGGTTCGACTGGGAACTACGTTGAGCAGCATACATGGGAAAACTAGAGGCCTTCCCCAAGGTAGCATCCTCAGTCCAATACTCTTCAACCTCGCCATGGCTGGCCTGCCACAAGAGATTCCACGTGGACCGATAGGAGTCAACTGTTCTATCTATGCGGATGACGTATGCCTATGGGCCAGTCACTTGAGACGCGACATACTCCGCCGATCATTGCAACCAGCAATAACCTCTGTTCAACTGTACCTGGCTACGGTCGGACTTGAAATTTCGATAAGCAAGACAGCTTACATGTTCTTCCCACATATTCAAAGGCGGTCATGTCCTAACATTGACTTATACCTGGGAGCTACGACGATTCGGCGAGTCACAACATACCGCTTCCTTGGAGCAACCCTTGATACAAGACTTCAGGGAAAACCCCAGGCGGACGCCATAGCAACCGCATCAACCAAATTTACCAACGCAGTCTGTCGACTAGGAGGTCAATCGTGGGGGAACTCCCCCTCCTCAATGCTTCGATTGCACGACAGCACTGTGATGGGACGCATGCTGCACGCTCTGCCATACGCCAAACCTTCAAACACCCAAATGCTTCGTCTTGAACGTATTCAACGCCAAGGCATTCGTAAGGCGCTTGGCGTCCCTCGGGCGACATCAAACGAAAAGGTGTACTGTGAGAGTGACACACTACCACTACCACTCCGCATTACAAAAAATCTCATGCAACAGCTCATACGATTGCATAAATCAATACCTGGAACTGACCTTATAAGACGCCTAACAGAAAGAAAAGAGTCAAGGTTCAATCATCTTTTGAGGACAGTACATTTCTTGGACCCACTATTACGTAGCACAAAACCGCCTGCCTATGTAGACTATCCCCCCTGGCGCCAGCACACGTTCCTGTTCCAGGAGCATTTACCAGGGATCCGCAGAAAGAAACACACCCCAGACATCGTCCTCCGAAGAGTTGCTGAAGAGGCTATCGCACTGCTATACCCGGGAGCACTTAGAATATACACCGACGGCTCTGTACACCGAGGTCGACAGAGCGCAACAGCTGCTTTTGTCATTCCTGCAATGAACATTAGATGGAGCGGCAAATTCGACAAATTAGTTTCATCAACAACAGCTGAAATGGAAGCCATGAAAAAGGCTCTATCTACAATCGTCACAAGAAACGTTGCGTTGTGCAAACAACAGGCTGTTCTTATAACAGACTCCCGTACAGCACTCCGTAGGCTTGCGACACCTGGATCCCGTGACGAACAAGTTGCCACAATCATCAAACTCCTCGAAGTTCTCTCGGAGAGAAGCCTCACCGTACAGTTCCAGTGGGTACCATCACACGTTGGAATCCCTGGAAATACTGAAGCTGACCAGCTGGCTGGGGAAGCACACAAGCAAACCCCCAGCATTAAAAGCCCAACGAATTTCAAGGACTCGCTTTGTCTTGTGAAAGCCCACATCGAAAATCTTGCTCCGTCCAGCCAAACGGCACATCAGCCCTGCGTTACCAAAGGATTTTCCCGCGCTAATAACACCCTCCTAGTGCGACTACGAACGAATAGCGCGTTTACCAAATATTTTCTACATAAAATCGGCATCATGGACAGCCCTATTTGTACTACATGTGACCAAGAGGAAACTATTGAACACGTTGTCCTGTGTTGTGACATTTATGAAATACAGCGACAAGAATTCCTCCAAGAACTATCCAAATTTGGCATTACGACACCGAAAATAGATGACATATTATACCCGACTGGAACTACACGCCGGCGTCGTGCACTTCAGCAACTGCTATTAAACTTCCTGAGCGCCACCGGCCTGTCAGAGAGGCTGTGACAAAGGACACCAACCCAGAAAAGACAATTTTTGTCTTTGTTGGAGCAAGAAGTGCCCATCTATGTGCGCGTGTGTGTGTGTGTGTGGACGTGTACATATGTGTGTGTACAAGTGAGCGCGTGCCAGTGATTCACAACATCATCCATAGTCACTCTTACTTCCTTTCCCCTCGCTCCCTTTAATTTTTTTGTGAGAAACAGTTCTGCATCCCAGCAAGAACAACTTCTCCCCCCTTTTTTTTTGCCTGTACGACCCCCCCCCCCCCCCCCCCCCCCCTGTCAATGCTCAGCTGGCTCATCCATCGCACTCTTTTTTCCACACGTCGTCTATTACTGTAGCCGGGTACACGTTAACCACCAAACTGCCTACAGCTCTGTATCACACTTAATGGACTGATGGCATAATATTCGACGTCAATTATTTTGCGCTCCGCTAAAGGTTATTTTAGTCAAGGCAAGCGTTGCTTCCACAGTCCCGCAGTCCCACGCCGCTGCGAGAGCCCGTAGCTTCGTTTGGCGTCTCATTCTTGTGCGAAGGAGACGAGAAACAAAGCCACACACTCGCGGTACTAGCTTAGAGAACGCTGCGACTCTACGGAGGATACGCTCTACGCTTGCCTCGAGAACTTCAAAAATGGAAGTACCGCTGCCACAATTTGAATTGTCTTCAAAAACTTCCAACACGAAATCTCGTAACTAGGCTACCCAGACATTTAAAAGCCCTGCGCAGTTCTAAATATAGCACCGTCATTCGAAATATTGCGAAATACGAAATATTCCCAAGAACAAGGCAAAACTTTAAAAAACTTAAAAGAAAAAATTAAAGTCGGGAAAAAAAAAACACTTAACATGGCCACGCGACAAGCAGGCATTGAGGCTGTGCACCTTCCATGTTTATTATGCTAATTTTGTAAAAAAAAAAAAAAAAAACACGAAGAATGTGCAATGGCTTGCAGGTTGCGCCATCTGGTGCGCAACTTGCACAACGAGAGGAAGTCCGTTTCGTCATTTGCGCCGTTCAAGATGCTGTACTTTCGTTGTCATAGTGCGTGACAGCACACACTACAAACGCCTTTCTTTTTTCTTTTTTTTTACAGTCCGCGATCACAACTATATCGTGTCTCATTCTAGCATGTAAAATGTGGGTTCTAGGCTTGTTAGTATCGGCTGACGCTGTACTGTCATCCCACTGCTTGCGCTTGGTCTTTTTTGCATATCGACGAATGATTGCATTTATTCTATTTAGCTGGGTTTTGACTTCACGTGTATAGATTCGCTGAAGTTTTCTTTATACTTGTCTTCGTTGCGCAAAAAACTTAAATAGTGTCAAGTCGGGCACGGGATAATGGCTTGGAAGGCGCATTCCAATTGTGGCTCTTTCAGCACTAATCACTATCGCCTGGTCTAGGGGTTCCGGTGACGCTGTGAGATCTTTTCTGTAATTGTCCCAGTGAATGAAGTGCCCAATACGTTGTTGTGTTGAGCAAACACCTGCTAACTCTATAAATATGGGATAGTGGTCACTGCCCATTGTATCTGGAAAGGTTCTCCATTGTATGCTGAGGTCTGTTGAGTATGCCGTGATGTCCATTGCACTGTAGGTGGCAGGTGACCTAAAAAGTGTCGGTCTTCCGTCATTTGCTATAGGCCGTTTTATCGTGGGTAGCGCCATTTTGAGAGTGAGAGAGAAAAGGGGAAAGGGCTACCACCGCTTTCCCCCTTTCTGGTTGTGTCGAAAGAGTGAAAGTCCCGGATGAGAGGCTTGGCCGGTGTTGGTTGTCTGCTGTGCGCCAACTTCATTCGCGCTTTCTTTTCTGTTTTAAACTCGCAAACTTAATTAGAGCCCCGGGCTTCGATGGCAACAGTTCCCCGGTCATCGGGACACCATTGCTCGGTCTTAGGGTGCACGAATAACGACAGACTCGGGCACCGATACGTGCATTGAAGCGAAATACCGCACAATTTGCAAGTAACTCGGGATTGGATCTGGTGGTCCGTAGCTTTTGCCTTTAGTCCATCGTAGGGTGAGACGAAGCCAACGACGTTCTTCAAAAAATTGAAAGAAAAAAACAGAGCTGGAGATTATAAAGGCTTTCTTTATTAGAAAGAAGAATGTCAAGTGCGTCAGCGCGCCCATGTTAGCCTACTAGATAAAGAAGGGACTTATCTTGATGGGTATCTGTAAAGTGTTTATTGGCTGTTGGCGTTGGTTGATATGTAAAGGGAAGATGAGTTGTGGATATAAGTGTTGAACGGTCTGGTAATAAATCAGTTGAGAGTAGCGCCTGTCCTTGTCGTTTATGCGTCGGTTCCTCAAGGATCATCCAACGCATGTTTGCACATGTTCGGGCAGCTCATGCGCATGCGCTTGGTGCAATCTTCACGTGGAGAAGGTTCATTACACAGTGGTGTATCAAACTTTTTCAACCACCTTTAACAACTAGAAGGCTCGCAATTTGCCTGGCTAGTCATCGTTCAGAGTCCAAGACCCTCAGAGGGCTAGAAATGTTTTGTTTTGAAACAGCACGCTGCTCCACGCTGCTCTACGCTTCTTCTCCATTATAACTCAGTAGTAGAGCAAATTTAAACATTATACTCGTTTCTCCTGAAGTGTAGTAAAAAAAGAAAAAAAAAGTTAGGCTTTTTGCAGATTCTTACTAATTTTCACCTTTATGTGGTGAATTGTGATCCTTGTATGCACAATCACGATTAATTATTTCTTATTTTGTCAACACATACACATTTAAAATGCAAAACAATTGTTTTTTAGATAACTATATCTTGTAAGAACTACTTTGTGCAGCACATGAACTATGCATACATTTGGCGTGAGAATTAATATGACGATTATTGGCATATCCTGCATTACTGACGGCACTGTGTGCTCAGCAGCCAATACCTGCCATAGAAATGCATTCACTTGCTCACTAATACAAATTCTCAGCTGAACAAAACATGGTGCCTCAGAACTATTCTGGAAGCATGCACTCTTTTCACCCTCATATACGTATATGAAGCATCCGATGTTTTCCGTTTCCGTATTAAAGAAATGAAATAATGACCAAGAGAGAAGAAGAACAACAACAGGACGTGCACAAGTTAAAGAGAAGAACTGAACCCTCAACCTGATTAGAACCATATGTTGATGCAGGTTCTCTAACGAACCCATAGAAATCATTCCCATATGCCAGGGGTGGCCAGGCTGACCCGGCTTGAGAGCCGCAAACAAAACCAAGAAACCTCCAAGAGACGCGGGGGGGGGGGGGGGGGGGGGGGGCAATCTCTAGTTTAGAGCAATAAACGAAACTCAAACTACTTTCAACCTATCCCAGTCAAAAACAACCTAACTGCTCTTAAGGTAGCAGTAGCACAAGAGTACCAAACCTCTACTTCTCTTTCCAATTAAAACGCATTTCATTTCTTTTTTGAGGAAAGTGTTCGGGTGTGACGGGGGGGGGGGGGGGGGGGGGGGGTAGGGGGGATCCGCGAGTCGCACTTTGACACGCGAAGAGCCGCAGCTTGGCCACCCCTGCCATATGCATTCATTGATAGTGCCAACTGGTTAGACACAATTCGAAATGGTGTCCAGGGAGCATACCACAATGAAAAAAAAAAACAACTGAAGTTCTTGCTTAAAGAAAACAACAAAAAAAACATGTCTTAAACATTGTTATAGATAACTGGAAAAAAATATGTCATAGTTGCTGGATGTTCCATTCAAAAGTCAGTGCCTGAAGCATACTGCAGTTAATTCTTAGGTTCAAGTGTATACAAGCTAGCAACAATATTGAAAGTGCGCATGCTGCCAGTGTTTAAAAGCATGAAGGCCATATTTCATACTTCTGCGGTAGGCTGGAGCAAAGTTTTAATAAACTGTTAAACGCTGTCAAGAAAAAAAAAAAAAAAAGAAAAAAAGAAAGGAACACTAAAATAAGCAACAACAACAACAACAACAAAAACAATCTCATCAACAAAAAGGGTCAGAACGACATTTTATTATACTTTTTATTGTCTGCTTTCAATTTCAGCCTGCCTTTTCAGGAAGAATGTTTACAACAGACATTACTCTCAATATTTAGACTGGAAACCGTGGACGATTGCCTCCCTGCTGTTTCTTGCTGCAAAACCAAAATGTCGTAACACGATCGCGCTAAACTCTGTTCCCTATTTCATATTTTTGTAGGTAATGTCGGAATGTATGGCTGAGGGACCGGTCATATCTTTCGTTGTGGCCATGGTGAAAGGAAAATGTGATTTACATATATTTCGATCCCTCGAGGTGATATTCAAATAAAAGCTTTACCAGTTTTATCTGAACATAAGGCAGTTTGATCGAACCAGATTCTGAAAGCAAACAAATTAGACTACAAACGTTTCTAAAACCCGAGACGGAGGCTACAAAGAGAGGACAAACAAGACGTCTCAAACACAGCTACTAAATTTTATTCAGGTCACTTCTTTTATACCCGTCTAGACGTTAGATGTTTAGACCGCTCGAGCTTAATCTGACAGTTGTTACACGCTGTAGATTAAAAAAAAGAAAAAGAAACTGATCCAGCGCAGTACGACTGCTAGCCTGGTGTCTTTAACGTACATCCAACAGTATATTGTCACGGATAGAAAAGGGCTTGACAAATGTAAACGGAAAATAACTTGTGCCAAATACAAAATGAAGAACGAGCGTCGAGACAGGAGAAAAGAGGGCGGCGATATGGCGGCGTAACAGCAAGCGAGAACGAGACTACCTCGAGGAGGTCACACGCAGCTCTTTATCTAGTGTGAATCAGCCTCTCGAAAATTCGGCTCAGAAGGTTCGAGCGACGAGCGTTCGGGGTGAAAATGAACAGGCACTTTCGAGAACAAGAGAGTAGGACGAAATGATGAAAGTTACGCCCCGAGTAAGAATGAACACGAATCTTCTAGAAATTTGTGACCGGGCGTTTCTTGCTGGGCCCTACGCGCGGCAATATGATACACGAACGCACGCCGGTACAATGCTCATCCAAATGAAAACAGGCAAAGGTGGAGATTGAACTCAGATGCAGCGCGAGCTTTCGCTCCACGTGCTTCGAGCTGCGGTGCGTTCGAAGTGATTCAAACCTCATGCTGTAAATGCACGATCAGAGGTTTTCACGAAGAAAAAAGAAGAAAATGATACCGACACCGTTCTCTTCAGGGGCAGCTGACTCATCGGGTAAGTGTTGGATCTCGACGCCATCCTAGAATTTCATGCACTGCAGAAACGATTTGAAGCCGCCTCAATACAGGTGCGAAGTAGGCGCTGTCTGATCCACCACGGTACGACGAAGCATGTCAAGTTACGTGCGTGGCGGTTCAGTAGTAAACGACTGGTGTTACGTAACGCAAGATAGCTCAGGCTAGCAATCCTAAAGCTGCATCCACACTGGCATTCGAATCGCAAACGCAAACGCAAACAGATGCCCGTGGTTGGTTTGGCACGCAAAAAAACACCCAAATTTGACTTTGACCGGCTGCTTTGCTGCGCAGCCTGTCGTAAGCCGTGCCAAGGCTTAGAAACCGGTCTTGTCTCAGTCGGTCGTAGTCGAATGCGAGTGTGTGAACGGGCCTTTATGCTTTTTGTTGCTCAGGATAAATTTATATACTCTTCCTCTACCCACTTGCCCATGCCTTCCTCCTTTCCGTACTCCGAAGATGAAGCCCTTTATTAAACAACATGGCGCCCTTCCTTAAAGTTCTGGAAACTCTGCATTATGGAGGAGTGGTCAAGACTGGGGAAGGCGCACTTTTCTAACCACATGCATAAGGGTGAAAATAGCCTTTCTCAAAGATCCGGTAGATCTGAAAATATTGCATGAAGTAGGAAGCTTCTGGAGGCGACATGACGCATCCAGAGGTGAAGCCGGGGGAGACTTCCGGTTTGGAGGGTGCGCCCCCAACGATAACTAAAAACGATAAAAAAAAAAAAAAAAGACGCTATTGAACGGTTCGTTTCCATGGATGCGACCATGGCGCATCGAATCGAGATGTGACCAGTCACGCGCCCGCGATCCTCCTTTCCCTTCCTCGTCTACCCAATCATAGGCGGTTAATCTCGATTCGATTCGCTACGATCGCATCCATGTAAACTCAGCCGGAAAGGACCAGCTTTGGCGCACACATCTTTCTTTGTCCCTCTTGGGGGCGTTCCCACCGACAGGTTTAATGGTTTAATTGACGCTAGTGTCTATGCGACTTCCGGGAGTGGACCTTTTTCACATACCGACGGCACCAGGCGGTGGCTGCATGAACCAAAAACGAGGATATGACCTACCTGCGTTACCAATCGATAATAGGAGCTACGCTACCAGTTTCTTCGCTCTCTGAGCTGCGGCGCGTGCCCGACGCAGCTTTAAAGAGGGGGCATACGTGGCGTCACCTAAACGTCGTGTTTTTCTTCCCGTCCACTTTCTTTTTTTTTTTTTGTGTGTGTGTGTGTGTAATGTAATCATATATATGCTGCAATTACGTGTTCTGCTCGCTGATCCACAGCCTCCTTCCGAATTCCCTCGATTTTTCGTGCCGACTTCCGCCGCTTGGCATCGGGCGCTCGCGCGCGCGCAGAACGGTTCTTGGAAAAGGTCCATTGAAATATACAGCAATCAGCCTGCTTTTGCGGTGCTCCTGTGCTTTCCTATGGGAAAACGCGCGTGCATTTTCTCTCTTCGTCTGAAAATAACACGAATAAGTTTTGTTATTTGGGTTGTACCAAATAGCGTGTACCTTTATTAACATTGAAAAAATGTAATTGCTTTAGTTACAGCATTTTTCTTTACTATCGAGCGACGCTAATCTTCGCTATATTTCAGGCACAAGCCTCTGTTTCACAGAAACTTGTATAAATACGAGCGTCGAATCTAAGCAAAATAACAATCGAAAGGAATTCAAGGCTCGCCAGCACTACGGTGACGCTTATATATGGCTAATGTGCCCATCCTGTCACTACAGGAAAATGGCCCCGCAGTGCATCTTTACGAGCAGTTAAAGACATTCGAAACGTAAATTATAAAGTATGTGGGCTATTAAATGTGTCACTTTTTATTATTTCCTAATCCTGGCAGCTTTTGTCGATCACCTGTTTTCTGGCTTCTCCAGATTTTCAAAGATTTCGAGCGTGCTAAGCGTCATGGTTTTGTACGAAAACAAGCAGCATCGCACACATTCATGAGCAGAAAGAATAAAGCAGTACTTATTTATTGCAAATCTGACTATATTACGTGGACTTGAATTTATTTTGCTCGTCTACATGCACAGGGAGTTACGCGGAGCGCAAGTTCGTCTGCTTCTTTTGCACAGGTTGTGGTGACGTCAGAACGCCAAGCTCGGATAGTTTCTGAATGGAGGATAGTGGGTAGACCTAAAGGCAGCTTGCTTTGAGGTCAACCCACTATCCTTCAATTAGAGCCAATCATGTTCCTGACGTCACCGCAACTCCTGCGCAAATAGCAGACGACTTGTTTTCGGCATTGATTCAGTGTGACTGCGTAGTTCTTGGCGTCTCTCTTGGTTTTCCACATGTCCTTCATTCGTTTGGCACGTATATCACCCAAGCTGAAAAGCGCCGACGCTGTGTTCGCGTTAACAGTGTCCGACAGTGCACATAAATGCTCGTATGAAGCTGTTTTAGCACTGTTTTAAATGCCATCATTTTGAAAGAAAAAGGCCGTAACCGACCAATATTTTCGTCTGCGTGACTGAGAAATGTTCCAAGCTATCTAGTACGTACAAATTATTCCTGATATTTGGTCTTATAATCAAGCAGAGTGAGAAAATGCACTCGCTTTTTTTCCCATAGAAGTGATTTACCGGAAGTCAACTTTCGACTGGTTGCACTAGAGCCAGTTACCCTCTAGCGTACATTATAATCACTCTATGTTCCCACTGACCGCGACTTCTACTTACGGCTTCACTTGGGAGTTGCTCGTTTGGCTGACTTCTGCCCGTTTCCATCTGGATGAGCTTTCCGGCGCGCGTTCTTGTAATCACGACTGCGTGGTGCACGTTAAAGATCCCAGGTTAGCGGTTGTACTGCGCTGGCTAAATTTCTCCTCTACAGCTAAGAGGCAAGTCACCCGTGAAGGCGTATCATCCAGTCTGTCTAAACATACAAGCAACACAATTTTTGATCCCTCGATCTCTTCTTCCTATCTCCATGATTTCAGGAGATCCGCCATATAGGTGGTTTGGACGCGTGACAGCGGAGCTTGCTTGGGAGAAGAGCGTGTTGGTTTAAGTCATGGATGAAGAAAGAATAAAACAATTAAAACTGGGACAACACAACCACATCTTTCATCTTTTATGAAAGATGTGGTTGTGTTCTCCCAGTTTTAATTGTTTTATTCTTTCTTCATCCATGACAGCGGAGCTTCCGCTGTATTGCTCTGACAGCATGGGACGCTCATTGGCGGACGACTCTTTGATTTCAAAGAGTTCACTCATGTTGCATGATCGCTCGCTCTCTGTTTTCTGCGTTCTGAATTCCGGCCTTTGCTTGCTTGCAAACAAACGTCGCGGCCCCGGTGTGCTTGCGGCCATCTATTGTCGGTAGACCCCGATTCTCTTCCACTTGTTATGCACTGTCTGGCGCCCTCTTTGCTCGCAGCACGGTCAGCTAGGCTTTCGCAAAATATCCTGGGAAAACAAATCTCGCCATGTTATAAGAAATCCCAAAGGTGCGGCCTACCGAAGGTTTTGTTCCTGTACATCTCTTGACTGTCTGCATATTACAGGAAACGATTACGATATGATTTCAATGAAGTACACAAAAAAGAAGCGGAGGGGGGGGGGGGGGGGGTGCAGGAACGCAGATGCACTCGGCCGCTACGTAGCTGAAGCTACAAGAGCGAGCTCCGGCCTTTCAGCGTCCCTGACAAGCACGCGTGCTCGTGCAGTGCAAGCATTGTTCAGGGGCCACATGTTCGTGCTTCTAGCTTCGGCCTCGCTCGCGCTTTAAGTGAAACGGAGTATAAACAATATGAGTCAAAATGGCGGCGGTAAGGAAAGAAAATAGTGCGCCGAGAAAGTGAGGGGGAAGAGGAGACGAGAGGCGGCGCGGGGGGACGTGAGAACGCCGAGCTCTGATTGGAAGGATTAGTGGGGAGACCTGAAGCTATAGCTGCCTTTGTCTCCACTGCACTGGTCGAATGCGTTCGAATGCGAGGGCCAAACGCGGACGCCGGCGTTCAGCGATGGACGAGTGCAGTGGAGACAAAGACAGCTTTAGCTTGAGGTCTACCCACTAATCATCCGAACCAGAGCTCGGTGTTCTGACCCTCTCCGTCAGTTTCTCGGCGTATAAAATGTACACAGCGCAACGTAGCGCGAACAAGCAACTGCCGATTTTTCCTTTTGTTGTTTTAAATTTTACTTGAAAGATCTACATAAAACTTGGCAGGGAAAGTCCTCATTCAGGGCAGTGACCAAAGGGGTACATTTTTGTACCTCGTCAGTACACGGTCAAAATAAAATAATAAAAAAAAAAGCGCGGATGTTGTGTTTGCGCTAATAGTGTCGTGCAGTGTATACAGTCATTGGTCATCTAGTTTGTGGGCGCCAATCATATACATTCGATTCTTGGGAGCACTTAATTGGCTTGCTGCCGTGTTAGCATCCTGCAATATGAAGCGAGTTCTATCTTCTTTTGTCCGCTTCGGTGATAACGATATCGTATATACTCGTTCAATCCGAGAAATTATCGTAGTCCTCCAGGGCTGCCCATCTCAAATGAATTCATGTCACACTCAAGAATTTGCGAGGCAAGTACTTATTCCAGACGTTCCGGTGGTTCTCTATCGTTCTTCTTTTCCTCGGCCGACAAAGTTCCAGGGCCTCTGAAGTGTGCTGTCGGGTGGCGGCGTATACGGCGCAGCCCAAGATGTCCAACGAGGCGAAGATGGCCTTGCGCGTCCTCTGGACCATCTTCTGGTTCCTGGTCCTGGTCTACTTCTCTTACTGGATCGCCTTCTTCTGCGCCTTCTGGTACATCCTGCTGCTCGCCTTCGTGCCGTTCATGCCCGCACTTAAGAACGTTGAAGAGTCGCTACACAAGGGGGTCCGGATGCCGTACCTGTGTTCGGACAACATGCGCATGGGAAGGAGTCTCAACGACGGCATTCAAGTAATCTGCAGCTAGGTCTCGACCGTGGCGAGTCTGGTTTGAAATACGCTCATTTAAAGGATACACGGTGCATCGTGGGCGCTTCCTCGTGAAGCTTGATATCTTTGTAGAGATATGGTATTTAATTGAAATGAGACGACGTACCCAAGATGCGGTGGCGAGCTTGTCACACAAACACGTGGAAATAATAAATACTGTCTTGTCTGTCTGTTGTATGGACTTCTCGGTGAATGAGCGCATGTCACCGAGTTGGCTCCATTCGCTGGAAGTGTTCTTTTTCACAATGCTTCCCAAGACATCATACGCGCGCCGTCGTCATGACGCAAAAGAAGCGTCTTTAGCGAATGAAAAGTGTGCGGAGCGCTGACTTTGCAATGTGTCGGCTCTCCGATGAGCGTGAGCCCACCTTTCACGGTTTAAGATATTAAGAAACAATGTTTTCAGCGGAACCTTCATTGAAGAAAAGCAGGCTATGGGCGACTCCAGCCATAACGACGATGCACCTAGCGGCTAGAACAAAAGCTGCGGCTGCAGGCTCACTCTCTAGCCTTCTCAGACGAATCAGATATTCACAGCGCCTGGCGGTCTAGAGACGAAGCCGGGAAAGAAGGTTCGAAAACACACGATGAAAATTGACAATAACATTCCGTCGTTTAGCTTACGGCGAAGCACCGCAAACACACGCTTTTTACAGCGATAGCTGTTGTGGTCTTTTCCCATCACTGGAAATGACGTCCGTTGATGTCGTTGTTGGTGTAGAGAGCGTAAGGTGTTCGTCGTCGAGGCTGCCGAATCCTCGAAAAAGATCGTCCGCCGCCAGCGGCAATCGAACCTGGTCCGCTGCGTGCGAGGCTGTACCGCGGAGGCGTTAGCACAGAGCTTCGCCACAGCGTTCCCTCTTTATACTAGAGGCTGGCTCACACCTCTGCGTTGGCTGCGTTCGCGCATGCAACCGAAACGATCGCGACGACAAACTCACAGGGACAAGTGTTCGCCGTACACAGCATGGCACGCGAGGTAAGGGGTAGCTTCACGAAATGCAATTCATGCGTCGCGGTTGTTGCGGTGTTTTGGATCGTTACGGTCGCTTCGGTTGCAATGCGAACGAAACCGTTACAAATGTGTGAACCAGCCTTTAGGGTTTTGGCAGTACCCAATGCCCACTGCTCGCGCTCTCTGGAAAAAAAAAAAAAAAAAAGTCGATAAAAAATTGGCGTCCCGATCCGGAGCAAAAAAGAAACAAAAGCGTTCGGAACAAAACGCTCTAAGGTCTTTTTCGTTTCGCTTTTGTTCACGGACCCTACGGTGAGTGAACGCGATGCCGATGCCCAACGACTTCACCGTGACGTGTCGCAGCTGTCGCTCTGGCTGTACCGTGGATTAACACAGATTTTTTTTTAAATTTTTTACAGCCTTTTTGTTTTGTACTTATTGTACAGGGTATCTCGCACTTGAGGTCCGTATCCAGACGCCAATGTTTCAGCGCGAACCGATATCTTGTCAAAACATTTTTCGCGTTCCCGAATAGCTATAGAGCTATTCGGGACCTCCGTCGGCTCCATTTTCCCATTGAAATCTTAAGAAAATCACTTATAACTTTTTCATAAGATATCGGTTCGTGCTGAAACTTTGGCGTCTGGTACGGACCTTTAGCTGCTCTACCTTTGCGTGGAAAATGAGTGTTCGGTGATGAGTATAGTCTATTTTTGCGGCAGAAAAAAAAACACGTTGTAATTTTTTTGGGGGGACACCTTGTACATCGCTGTCAAAATTACTGGCGCGAGCGTATGGGTTCAGCTTGCCTCTTATTCGCGCGATATCACGTGCAAAGGAACCGCGATATTTATACAGGCTCGAGCAAGCAGCTTTGACAGTGTTGTACACTATGTATAGTACCTTCCACGATACTCTGTTCACCCTTACGCTGAGACTAGAAGCTCCGCCTTCAGCGCGCCATTGCTTGACACCAGGCAGTACACGAATGTCTGTGGAAGACACGCAAAAAAGTAGGGAATTGTATGCGGTGCTCAACTGAGAATATTTTGTGGTGCTTTGATATCAATATATCGAATGCTTTGAGATTGAATCGGTATTCGTCTAACTTTCAAACGCCAAATTAAAAAAAAAAAAAAATGTGCTGTGGTACCAACAATATTGCCGGCTTCGCTTGTTCTCACTGCTAAATATGTCACACGTTCGTGACAAAAAACGACACGCTGCGAGTATCAGTTGGTGCACCAAAAACACTCGGCACAAGTGCTTGAAACGGTGTAAATGTGCCTGGTTCTATTTTGCTCACCGAGTGACCACTTACAGTGGCGTACCAACTTGTATTTGAATGGGGGGCAAACCAGACCCCAGACCCCCCCTCCCCAGTGCCAGGGGGGGGGGGGGGGGTGCCCTTGGTACCTCTTGGGCGCCGCCGGCCAGTATTTCCAGTGGCGGCTGTTTCAGGGGGGCAAAACACATGCCTTGCCCTCCCCCCCCCCCCCCCCCCCCACGCACACACACACTTCCCGTTGGTACGCCTATGACCGCTTATCGCTTGCTAAGTTCCGATAACTTGAGATCACAAACGACCCCCACGTTGGCTCTCGGCAGCTCTTGTCTCATTGAACCGCATCACCGTCTACATCCAACGAAGTCGCGACCCGCGATTCTTGACCACAATATATTTATGTAAGGAAGGTTGATGTCATAACGCTTTTGATATTTAAGCACACGATATTAACCGCCATTGCCGGAAAGCATAATAAAATATTAATTTTTGCGATCAACCAACCAAGGTGGGAAACTGCCGTTTTGTTCATTTCTAGAGTCCCCCTGTATTATAGCTGGTGTCCACTGTCAAGCGATGGCTGCCGGTGGTGCCACATAAAGTCTCTGGATCCTGGGAAAGTAGCGCCAAGCTCCCCGTATGGTCGCCATGTTGGTTTGTGAAATTAGCAATTTCTCCTTGACCCCTCCGTTCTTGGTGAGCCGATCTAAATTCGCTGGTGACGGGTAGCTTTATGGAGACGTTTCTTGTATACCGAGATTTTGCTAACCACACACCGGCGAAGCAAGCGTACCTCTTCGTACCACCTCCACATGCTGTGTCGGTGCTTGGAAGCGCTGAAAAATAAGTTTAAATACGCAAGAAGAACAATATAATTGTAAGAGATCCGTGAAGAGGGGCATGATTGATAAGTTGATTGCATACACAGTACCAAAGACGCTTATATTGGCGAGGAACGCTTCCAGTACGCTGATGCTCCATGGTGATCTTGGCGCGACTGGTTTACAACGACCCTCTGGAAGTTTCGAAGATTTGAATGGACCTAGATGGCGATTTTCATGGCAACGTAGACCCGATTAGCCAATTGCATTGCAAGTTTTTGGTCATCTGTTTGTTAGCATCTGTTTGTGTCCGGCTAGTCGGTAGGAAAGGCAAAGGCGCTACTTCCCCCTGGACCCAGTGACTTCAGTGCCACTAGACCCCAGCGAGACCAGCCTCAATCCGCGATCCAGCCTACTACAGTAGACATCAGTGGTGATGACTTCTGACCACCTTGTTGCGAACGCTT